>NC_137071.1:113012036-113612036 GCF_951640355.1 Cnephaeus nilssonii
TTCTGCATGAGACCTCTCAGGCAAACTGTACTTCGTAGAGAAGACTTTGCACTAAACTGCCTACCTTTGTGCTGATCCAACCTGTTTGTACTGTTCCTATCATCTGAGCCAGCTCTTATAGACATTTCCTAGAATCCTATTTCAACCAGTAGGATTGAGAATTTCCCCATCCAATCAGAGCTGTGCAACTCTGACCAATCAGAGCAGCTCTATTTTGACCAATCAGAACAGTGTCTTTTGGACCAATCAAACTGCAAGGATTTAACATCCTCTTTTGCATGAGGATGGGGCAGTTGGAAACTAGGGATGAGAACTTCTGTCCATATGAGCTAACTTTCTTCTGGCTGGGGGAGCACCATTCCCACAAAAGACTGTAGACTGCATTTCCTCAGCTGAAATACTGGAGATGTCTCCAGGAGCAAAGCAGAGTAGACCAGTACAGCAGAGCACAGAAGACCGTTGTAGAGTAGAGCAGAGCTACCCACTTGAAGAGGGGCCTGGCCCTGGGCCGCCTGGCCTAGGGGGCAGCCTGGCCTAGGAGGCAGCCTCACAGCTGGCTGCTTCATAATTGAGCTGTTCCACTGCCATACTGTTTTCACATCCATGCTGTATCATTGTTTGCACTAAATAAAGTTTCCTTCTTCACCATACCCCAAATCAGGGATTCTTGTTGGCATTGAATTGTCACCAAAGATAATCAGTTGACAATCCATTGTTTGTTTGTTTGTTTGTTTTTAGCCTCATATATTGGAGTTTTCATCTCTATTAATTTGTTTTGGGTATTTAAAAATATTTTCCATGTCTGGGTTTAATTTTCTTAACATCTACAATGCAATCATAATAAAAGTTCTGAAGTCTTGCTAATAACAATATCTGCGTAAGTTTTGGGTTGGTTTCAATTGCTTGAGTTTTCTGTTCATTATGGGGCATATAATCTTGCTTCTTTTCATGCCTGGTACTTATTGATTTTATGCCAAACATTGTGAATTTTACTTTTTTGGGTGCTGCATATTTCTGTATTTCTATAAATGTACTCTCTTATGTGATGCATTTAAGTTACTAGAAAACAGTTTTCTCCCTTTCAATCTTGCTTTTTAAAAATATTTATATTTTTCTTGATTTCAGAGAGGAAGGGAGAGGGAGAGAGAGATAGCTACATCAATGATGAGAGTCATTGATTGGCTGTCTCCTGTAAGCGCCCTCAATCTTGCTTTTGAGATTAGTTAGCTGGGTCCCTTTAGTCCAATCTGATTATTCCCAATATTGTCACTAGACTTTTCTGAATTTTCTACCCAGTGCTCTATGAATTATGAGGCTTTTCCTCTCTGCATATTAGAACAGACACTATTTCTGGTCCTGTGTGATTGCTGAGCACTGTTCCCTCTAATCTCTCAGTTGGTCCTATCCCTGCCTTCAAGTAGTTTCCTTACAAACATTGGACAATCAGTATTCTATTCAATATTCAGTGATGATTATACATAGAAATCTAAAATTCTCTCTCTATAAATCTTTCTTTTCTTTATTACTCTGATCCACAAATTCTATTCACTTTGATGTCCCCAGATTCTCAGCTCCCACTTCTAAACTCAAGGAGTCTGACAGATTTAGTTTATATTCCCTTTATCAGCAACACAGCCTAGAAACTCTCTCAAGACAGTAAGGTGTAACAGTCATGGTACTCATATTTTTTGTTTTAATTTCTCCATCTATTAAATCACTGTTCTCAATTTTCTGATATGCATTGTCTTAGAAACCATAAGTTCTTAGGTTTTGTTTGTTGTGTTGCATCCTGTTTCTGGGTCACATGAAGTGTTGGTAAACTACTATAGCTTGTCCAGAAATAAAAGTCCCAGTATTTGAACCCTATTAACTTTAAATGAGTTGCACAATTAAATCCTCAAGCAAATCTTTGGGGGAAAATAGACTATCTATTTAAAGTGTTATCCAGACTTGTATAGAAAATAGAACTTGCATTTTAATGATTTATTTTAATTGAAATGATTTGTTCATTAATCATTGTTTCTGTATCACAGAGATAATTGAAGCAATGATTAATAAATGTGAATAGTTTCCTTTGTTTTCTCATTGGATACTAGCTTGAAAGAGATTCATCTTTGAAATGAAAGCTCAAAACTAGACGTAATGTCAAATCAAAGCTGATAGAAATGGAGAACACTGTGCCCTGTGAAGGCCTGTATCCTTTGGAAATTCACTTACTTTATCTACAACCATGTCATTATGTATTCTTTTCACACACAGAAAAAGGCAATTTTTTATTTTTCTCTAACAACAAGTAGAATACTTTCACCTTTAAAATTTGTTCCTTGAGTAAACCCACTCAAAGTTAGTTTGTTCATTTAGAGTAAAACTCTATTTTCTGTCCTGTATCACATAACTCTTATTTTATTTCATCACTGACAAAGATAAAGTAAGTGAATTTTAATAGACTTTAGTTTCTTGTTTCAAATATATAATCTTATTTAAACTGTGTGTGTGTGTGTGTGTGTGTGTGTGTGTGTGTGTGTGTGTAGCACTTAACACAACACTAGATCCCATATTGAATGAATAGTATATATTTTCTCAAGTTGAGCCCTACCACAACAGTGTTTCTTATTCTCTTATTTTGTACTATTTTATTTTACTTTATTATTTTTAGTCTGATTTATTCTAGTAGAAATTTGCATCCTTAACCACACAGAGGCAGTAATGATGACAAGAAAAAAATATATAAATGAGCAAGTGAAATTGATACTGTGACCTTATATTCCTCTTAGTATCATAGTACCCAGGCTATGTACCCATTAAGCAAATAGTTTAGCTGTTTCAATTTGCAGAAGCTCATATATTTAACTTTTACAGAGCTATTAATGAACTGTAAGGATAAAATTTGCATTCAGACACCTGATTTTCAAATAGTTTTCAGAAATTAGGTCAAAGGCACCAGGGAACAATTTATGAAAATTCTTCCAAGCTCTTAAAGTTCTTGAGCAGCCTCAACATGGAAGTTTCATAAGGACAAAATTGTTTGCAATGTCTGAGGGTGTGTCCATGTGTGTGTGTATGTGTGTCTGTGTGTGTGTGTGTGTGTGTGTGTGTGTGTGTGTGTGTAGAGAAAGAGAGAAAGCGAGGAGAAAGAAGAGGGAAACACGCATATTGATAAGGGGAAAGCATACATATTGATGCTATGTATGTATTCATTTCTTGGTTAACAAATAAACTTTTCTTGCTAAGCAGTTTTTTTAAACTTAGTCATAGTTTTCCTTTCCTTGTTCTATGTATTTTCCTCTTTTCTATGTTCAATATGTAACTTTGCATTAATTACTTATTTGTTATAGTTTGAGAAAGGTGTTTGTACTTTTCTCAACTCTGCAGTGTAAGCTTTCCAAAAGCATAGGCTATATATTCCCTGTAGTCCCTGCACTTTGTTCCACGTTGAGATATTTTTTAATGAAATGGCTACCTAATCAAATTTATGGACTAATTGATAAGTTCAATCTTCGGTAAGAATTTTTTTCTTTAAACTAAATTAAATGCTGCCTTTGGTAATGGATAACAATGATAGGTATGGGTAATTTTACCTCTACTATGCTAAATTTAATTAAGCAAGCCTAATAAACTGAAATGACAAATGAAAGTTTGTCCTTAACTAGAAAACTCCCCTACTACATGTAAAATGTAATATAATTTTTCAAAATTCAAGATGTTCACAATTATTCAAGGAAATAGTCATTGCAAATGTGAGTCTCACCTATGTTTGTTAATTAAGTTCTCCTACAAAGAAATCATTTGCAAAAACCACTGGTAACCTTAAAAGGAGGAATGGTAATGATTTTTTTGACATTTAAAAATTCAGCAATGTAAAAAGAGTGGAAGGGAATTCTTATATATGTCATTAGATACAAAAACCCTGCTTTTCCATCAACGCATTTAAACAAAAAATGTCATATTCATTTTGAAAATCAAATTTCTGGTTGCTGCTTAAAAGCCATATGCTCCTCCAACTTACATTAGAAATTTAGATTTTTTTATATACATGTTTTTGGTGGTAAGCTATAGGAGACAGAACAGAATGCAGAATTACTTACACCTGCAGTCATTGGTCTCAATAGCAAAATCAAGTGGCTATTTAGTTCACCATTCAATCTTTTGCTGCATTTTAAGAATAGCAGGTGCACCTATTACACAGTTTTGGACCAGATTGCAGAAGATGCATATATAGGTTGGAATAACAGCATCACAAAATCTCCCCAGTGTAACTTTAGCAAACTATCCTATTCCTCTGGTCAAGGTAGTGCAACCTCTCTGATCTCAATCTAAATTTCCCAATTACCTTGCCTCGCTCCTCCTCACTATTGTGTATGAGTAGCTATATTAACAAATGCATTAATATAAAGAATAAATACATTAGGCAGCAATATCAAATAGTAAACAACTCTTCTTAAGCATTTCATATATGACTGTAAAATTTAGAGACTGTTTATTTGCAATGTTAGACCACATATGAAGTTTGCAGTTGCGATATTTATATTATTTTTTATAATCAAGGCAATGCAGCATTAGCTACTACTTCCTGTATTTTCTGCAGATCTTTTAACAGTTATTGTAGTACAGGTAATACATGCATATGATACAAAAGATACAAAATCTCTTACCAAAAGTTTTCTTCTCTATAGACAAATACTTTTATTAATTTTGTAAAGTAGTTTTATAGAAGAAATATATCTACAGGTAGCTCACTTTTTAAAAACACACACAGACCCAGAAACAAGGAGGCATGGATCAGACTGTCGGGCCTCAGAGGGAGGGTAGGGAAGGGTGGGGGTAAAAGGGAGAGATCAACCAAAGGACTTGTGTGCAAGCATATGAGCCTAACCAGCGGTTAAGGACAACAGGGGGGTGGGGGCATGTGTGGGGAGGGGGGTGGGATGGGAATGGGGGGATGAGGACAAATATGTGATACCTTAATCAATAAAGAAATTTAAAAAACACTCTGTTGGTATTAATTCTTTATTTTTATATAATGCATATTGTTTTATAATAGTATATATATATAAGTACCTCATTCTTTTTAACAACTACATAGTTTACATTGCACAGTGGTACCCTAATTTATTTGACCAATCCCCAATGATGAATTTTTTTCAGTCTTATGCTGCTATAAAAATGCTGTAGTGAATATAATTGTATATTTTACACAATTTGAGTATATGTGAAAGATATGGTCCTAGAAATATGTATGCTGGGGCATAAGACAAATGTATTTTTAACTTTAGTATATATTGGCACATTATTTTCCAGAAAGTGGTATCTAATTATATTCACACCTGCAGCATATGAGAGCTCTTTCACATCTTCACACTTGAAATTGTCAATCTTTTTATTTATTTTAAAATATATTTTTACTTTAGAGAGAGAAAGAGATATGAAAGGAGAGGGAGAGAGAGGGAGAAAGAGAAGTGAGAGAGAAACAATGGTCAGTTACCTGAAAACTGGTTATGTACCCTGACTGGGAATCAAACCAGCGACTTTTTGGTGCACAAGTCAACACTCAACCAACTGAGCCTCCCTGGCCAGGGCAAAATTGTCAATCATTTAAAAATGTTTTTATTCTGATAGTTATGATTAATAACTGTTTGTAATTTTATTTTGCTGATTACTAATGAGTTTGCATACCTTTTCTTATGCCTATTAGTGATTTGCTTACATGTAAAATGTCTTATTTTTCCACTTTGTGTTCTACCCTTTAAAATAAATTATAGGTTTTAGATATAAGTTTTCAATGGGCACTATTAATGTATTCTTTCACTCCATGGCGTATATTTTCACTTTTTAATGTTAAGTAACAAAAATTCTTAAATTCAATATAGTTACAATTTATCAAACATTTCTATTGTGTATATTCTTTTCCCTACCCATCATAAAAATATCTCCTATGTTATCTTCAAAAAGCTTTTATTATTTGCTTTTCACACTCAGATTTCCAATACATATGATATGGGGTTGGGGGGGGGGGGCAGGCAAGTAAGGCAAAGCTCAATTATCTTTTTCTTCATAAGAAATTCTCTACATAATTGAAACAGAATAATTTTTTTCAAAAATAGCATTTTCTGGTGTGAACTCTGTTATAAATGCTGTCCACATATTTATGAGTTTGTTTTTCCATTCTCCATTATTTTTATCTATGATTCTTTTATTGAAGAATACACTATTAAAATGATCATATGATTTTCCCTTTTCATACTTACATTGTGGGAACCTACACTAATAAAAAACACAAAACCAACTTTTTATCCGAAAATAAACCCAAATCTATTGTGATATATTACCTCTTTATATCATATAACTTAGTTTGCTACTATCTTTTTTAGATTTTTGCATCTACATCCATGGGTAAGATTGGCTTATAATTTGCCTACTCATAATGTTCGTTTTAGATGTTATCTATCACTGCAAAACAATTTACATGAAAACTTAGTAGCTATATTAGTCAGGGATCTCCAGAGAAACAGAAATAACACAATAAACATAGGAAGAGATGAACATAGAGATTTATTATAAGGAACTAGAGGCCCGGTGCATGAAATTCGTGCATGGAGGGGGGGTCCCCTCAGCCCAGCCTGCACCCTCTCCAATTGGAGACCCCTTGGGGAATATCAGACATCCCTCTCGCAATCTGGAACCACTGGCTCCTAACTGCTCACCTGCCTGCCTGCCCGATTGACCCTAACTGCCTCTGCCTGCCAGCCTGATCACCCTTAACTACCTTCCCCTGCTGGCCTGGTTTCCCCTAACTGTCCTCCCCTGCCAGCCTGACCTCACCCCCAATGGCCCTCCCCTGCTGGCCTGATCTCACCCCCAACTGCCCTCCCCTGCAGGCCTGATCTTGCCCCCAACTACCCTCCTCTGCTGGCCAATTTGGTTCTGATTGGTCTGTTTCTATGTCAGTCAGCATCAAAAGCCCCACCTCCTAGGCAGCCATTGGCTCCCCACCACACCCACATTTGGTTCTGATTGGTTGGTTTCAATGCCAGTCAGTGTCAGAAGCTCTGCTTCCTAGGCAGCCATTGGTTCTTCACAGCACCCACATTTGGTTCTGATTGGTCAGTTCCTATGGCAGTCAGCATCTCTGGGTCTATCAATGGGGCCTGATCAGAAAGGTGGGCTGATCAGCAGCCCGGTAGAGGCATGGCTGCTGGCCAGACTGGGAGAGAAAGAGAGAGGCAAGTGCTGATCAAAAACTGCCCCAGAGGCAATGGATTAGTCCCTGCTTCTTTCTTCAGGCCTCTCTCTGGCCCTGATTCACAGCCCCCTCAGCAGTCAGCACTGGGTTGCCCCAGCAACCCAGCGCTGACTACAGAACTGACTTCCTGTTGGTTGAGCCTCCATCCTTACTGGTTGTTAGGACCCAGGGTTTTTATATATTAGAATTAATTCACACGGTTATGGATGCTGAAAATTCTCACAATCTACAGTCTCCAAGCTGAAGGCCTAGGAAAGCCAAAGTAGTAGATCAGTCCCAGTCTGAAGGTCTGAGAACCTGGGATGCTGATGATGTAGATTTCAGTTAGGGTTTGAAGGCTTAGGAACCAGGAGCACGGTGGGCAGAAGATCAACTGTGCAATTGGACAGGAAGAAAACAGTAGTAAATTCCTCTCCTTTTGACTTTTGCACTTGCCAGGTACCCACTGGGAAGGGCAATCTACTACTGAATTCACCATTCAAATGCTCATCTCTTCAAGAAATACCCTTATAGACATGCCCAGAAATAATGGTGAATCTGAGCACCCCATGGCCAGGCAAATTGATACATAAAATTCACCATTACAGTAGTAAAAAAACAAAAACAGTTACTTACTATGGCACAGTATCTGGAGGTCGGGAATATACATGCAGCTTAGCTGAGTCCTGTTTCAGAGTATCTCACAGGCTGCAGTCAAGATGTTAGCAAGGGCTGAAGCCATCTCAAGATTCCATTGGGGAATGAAAGGTTCCCAAGCTCACTTGATGGTTGGGATGATTTAATTTGACGGTTATTGGACTAAGAGCCTCAGTTACTTGCTGGTTATTGATTGAAAGCTGCCCTTGGTACTAGGTATATCGGTTAATAATGCAGATTTTGTAATCAAAGAAAACACGATAATTTCAAGAGAAACATTAAAAGTGCTTTATTCAAAGTAATGTCCATCGCTAGCTATACATTTCCCCCATCTTTCAGGTAATTTGTGGATATCGTCCCAATTTAACTTTTCTTGTTTTGAGGCAAACCATTCAGAGACCCAATTTTCCACTCCTTCGTGCATTTTGAAGTGCTGCTCAGAAAGTGTGTGTGCCATTGATCGGAACAAGTGGTCATCTGAAGGAGCAAGGTCTGGTGAATACAGTGGGTGGGTTAATACTTCCCAGGCAAGATCTTTTAATGTGTCTTTAACTGGTTTTGAAGTGTGTGATGGTGCATTATCATGAAGCAAAATTACTTTGTAGGGTCTTCTGGTCCATTCTGGTCATTTCACGATCAAAGCTTGGTTCAAATTGATTATTTTTTTGTGGGTAGCTATCAGTGTTAATGGTTTCACCTGGTTTTAGAAGCTCATAATACACCACACCTTCCTGATCCCACCAAACACAGAGCATTGTCTTCTTTCCAAAGCGATTTGGACTTGGAGTTGATGTTGATGGTTGACCTGGATCAACCCATGATTTTGTGCATTTGAGATTCTCAAAATAAATCCATTTTTCATCACCAGTCACAATTCAATGCAAAAAAGACTTTCTTTGTGCCATTGAAACAACATTTTACTGATGACTTTTCAGTTTTCCATTTGTCTTTCGTTCAGTTGATGTGGCACCCATTTTCCTTCCTTTAAAATCATTCCCATCGCTTGTGAATGATTGAAAATTGTTTGCTGAGCAACATTTAATCTTTCTGCAGGTTCTTTTTGAGTTTGACACACATCTTCATCCAATAATGCTTGTAATTGTTGATCTTCAAACTTTTTCGGTTGACCTGCATGTTCTTTGTCTTTCACATCAAAATCATCACTTTTAAAGCGTTTAAACCAGCGTTCACAAGTATCTTGAGCTGGAGCATGTTCACCATAAGCTTTCCGAAGTATTCAGCAGCACTTTTGTTCAAAATAAAGTAATGAATTAAAACTTCCCGCAAATGCTCTTTTTTTGGCACGAAATTCAACATTTTTTAAGCTTAAAAATATCTATGATGTTAGCACCTTCAGCAAATTTGACATATGAAGTTTTGAAGCTTGTTGTCAATACAAAAAAATAGCATACATATCAAGTCGCATATATATCAACATATGTGTAACTCCATCTATTGAAAAAAAACTGCATTATTAATCAGTATGCCTGTAATATATTATAATATACTATATTTAATATATTATAGCTTGACATAAAATCTGTTAGCCTTCACATGAATGAAATAAATATCAGAAATATTATATTTGAAATACATCTGTATACTAAGTATATAATATATGTTTTAAATATATAATACAATTCAGGGCTGGGCAAAAGTAAGTTTACAGTTGTTCATATGGAAAAACACATGCAGGTTATGATGACTATGAAATATTAACAATAATAAGGAGACAAATAAAAATACAATGCTCTCTAATAAAATGGTAATATGCAAATTAACCATCACTCGCTACATAAGCCACGCCTACCAGCTAAGCCATGCCCACCAGCCAAATCAAGGCAAGTATGTAAATTAACCCCATCCAAGATGGCTACAGCCACAGAGAGCAAGATTTCCCAGGTAACAGAGGAAGCCAAGCTTTCCATAGCCGTTGCAGGCCTAAGCCTCCACTCAAGCTACAAAGTTTCAATTACAGAAGGTAAACAAATTCAAACAAATGGCAGCAGAATGGAACTTGAGAGAGCAGGCCAGGGTTGCCAGCGGCAACAGGGGAAGCAAAGCTTTCCGCACACCCTGGCCGGGCCCACCTGCTTAAGGCTACAAAGTTTCAATTGTAGAAGATGAATTAACTGCCACAGAAATGGCTGCCACCTCGGAGGGAGCAGCAGGCTTGGCTCTGCTCCAGGCTACAAAGTTTCAATTGTAGAAGGAAAATAAATTCCAGATACCAGAGCCTCCACTTGGGTTGCCAGGGGGCGTGGCCGGCCTGCAAACCACCACAGGCCCCTCACTCAGGCTGCCCCACGCCCCAAGGGAACCCCACCCTGATCAGGGACACCCTTCAGGGCAAACCAGCTGGGCCCCACCCGTGCACCAGGCCTCTATCCTATCTAATAAAAGAGTAATATGCAGATTGATCATCACTGCAACACACAATATAGCTGCCCCCATGTGGTCAAAGATCCTGCCCCCATGTGGACACAAGATGGCCACTACAAGATGGCCAGCAGGAGAGGGCAGTTGGGAGGCACCCGGCCTGCAAGGGAGGGCAGTTGTGAGGGACCAGGCCTGCAAGGGAAGGCAGTTGAGAGGGACCAGGCTTGCAAGGGAGGGCAGCTGGAGGTGATCAACCCTGCAGGAGAGGGCAGTTAGGGGTGACCAGGCTGGCAGAGGAGGGAAGTTAGGGGCAAACAGGCTGGCAGGGGAGCAGTTAAGCATCAACCAGGCTGGCAGCGGAGTGGTTAGGGGGTGATCAGGCTGGCAGGCAGAAGCAGTTAGGGGCACTCAGGAAGGCAGGCAGGCAAGCAGTTGGGAGCCAGCAGTCCTGGATTGTGAGAGGGATGTCTGACTGCCCGTTTAGGCCCGATCCCACTAGGATTGGGCCTAAACGGGCAGTCGGACATCCCTCCAGGAGTTCCAGATTGGAGAGGGTACAGGCTGGGCTGAGGGACAACCCCCCGCCGTGCACGAATTTCGTGCACTGGGCTTCTAGTAATCTAATAAAAGAGAAACATGCAAATTTGCCATCACTCCACTATGCCCACCAGCCAATCAGGAGGGAATATGCAAATTAGAAGGACAAAGACTGCGACCGCCCAGCTGTTCCAGGCACAGAGTGGCCAGGCGGGGCTGGATGCCAGCTATGAGAGGGAGGGCAGGGGGCCGAAGGGATCTACAAGAGTGTACTCAGGCCACAGCGAAGATGAAGATGGCAGATTCCAGCCTGAATCTGCAGAGAAGACGAAGAAGGCAGGCTCTGGCCAGAGTCTGCAGCAAAGGCATCAGACTCTGGCCAGAGCTAAGGCCTGGGTCCTGGGTGCTGGAAGAAAACCAGTGCTGGAAGCCAAGGGAAGGAAGGCCTATTGCACAAATCTTTTAGTGCAACGGGCCTCTAGTTAATTAATACATACTAATATAGGAATAAACTCTGTTTCACATACTTACCACAATAAACCTACTTTTGCCCAGCCCTGCATAATATAATAAATATAATATATATCTCATGATAACACTCTGGATCTAGAGCTGATAAAGTTAGTTGATCAAGATCCACAAAATGATCTAGCAGGTGTTGCTCTGTGGTTGGGTATTAACCTATTAATCAGGAGGTAATGATTCAATTCCTGGTCAGAGTACATGCCCGGGTTGCAGGCTTGATCCCCAGTAGGGAGCATGCAGGAGGCAGCTGATCAATGATTCTCTCTCATCATTGATGTTTTGTTCTCTCTCCCTCTACCTTCCTCTCTGAAATCAATTAAAATATAAAAGATCCATAAAATGGAGGCTGTCCCAGTGGCCTAGCCAATGCCACAAATTTAACCTAAGTCAGTCTGTTCTTACATGGAACGCCTGTCAAAGAAACCTAACATGTACCGATCACAATCCTCCAACTCAGTTTTAAATAGTTTACTTTTTCCCTAAAATTAGGACCTACTAGCCCTATAAATAAACCCCCGACCTCCTAGCCAACCATGCCCTGATTCCACATTGCCTCTTCTAACATCCTATAAAACCCAGTCTTCCCAAAATCCCTCAGGAAGAATGCTCCATTGATTGTGAGACACTTTATAGCCCCCATCCATGGATTGTTTTCAGTTGAATAAAGGTATCAAGATTATTATCACATTGTTTTTTTTTTAATTGACAGTTTTGGTGATGAGGTGGAAAACAGCTGCTGAAGACAGCTCCTAGATGCAGATATAGGTACCCCCAGAGCTCTTTGGTTTGCTGCCTCTTGGGCCACTCTCCAGGATCTCCACTAATTTTCCTTCAAATTGAACTCTGTTTATTTTACATTCTGAGTTCTTTGAGTTAGTTTGTTTAAATCCTTCTTATGTGTGGATAATTAGGGTGTGAGAGACTTCAGATTTTTCCAGGAAGACTTAACTAACCACGAAGATTTGGGTTTGTGGTCTACCTCACTTACAACCACATCACCTTCAGGAGGTCTCAGAAACTGTTCATAGGCAGACAGAAACAGTAAATCTAGTTGCATTAGAGAGTATTAATTCAACAAGAGGACATAATAAGTTACCCTCAATCTAAGAAAGCAAGATGGGAGCCATTAGAGGATTCACAAAGCATTGGGGAAATAATATACCAGAAATTCAGACTCTTGACCTATGGCACATCAAAATCTAACTAGGCACAAGTCAGCCTTTAGGACATCCACCACTATACAGAAATCTTATGAAAGTAATAACAGTTATATTGTTAATGGAATTCTCAGAAGCCAAAGCCACAAAATTGGTGGGCATGACTGAAAAACTATTTGCCACCTAACTCTTCAGGCTTCTGTGCTAGAATAAGTTGATCACAGAAGGTGTTAAATTGATCCTAGGTCACCTGCCAATGTCAAGAAGATTTCCATGCAATGAGGTACACTATAAAACACCACAAAATCCACAACCCAGTGGCATACCCTTATTAGGTATTAATTTTGCTCTGAGACACCCAAGATATAACTGAACAAGTGGGATCATTGAGTTTCAAATAATTGACTATACCTGCTTATCCTATCTCTAATAACTGTGGTACCAGAAGATGTAGATAACTATAAATATGACACAATTTTAGTAAGGCAACCTGGAATTAAAATGGCAATTATGGGGAATATTTTGAAGGGGAGCAGATAAGTCACCCCAAATATGCCACTTTGGCATATTGATTATTATGAATTAAAGTTACTTGAGAAACAGCCGGTGTAGGACACTCTGACCCTCCTTTGTCTCCCTGAAATCAGAAAATAAACCTCCCATGAAAGCTACCTTTCCTATACCAGGAGGGTGGAAGCCATCCTAATCAACAGAAATAAGGAATTTAGATTTGACAAGGCTGTATAAACAAACCTTGTTACTTCACTAATTCACTACCCAAACCTCTTTGTCTTATCAATTCTTCACAAATTTATTGTTTCTTTGTCCAAAGGCATAAAAGCTTCCTGATTTGGTCACTTCTTGTATTCTAATGTATGTACAAAATTAAATTTGTTTTTCTCCTGTTAATCTGTCTTATATCAATTTAATTATTAGACTAGTCAAAGAACCTTGAAGGGAAGAAGGGAAAATTTTTACTCCCCTCCAGCTCCAATTAGACAAGATCATTCATTTAAGAAGTGCACTTGACAGTAAGTGTTCACAAATGAAATGGAGGGGCAGATCTCTTTTGGTTGATATACAGAAGCCTCCAAATAGATTTAAGATTGCAAAATAGCTTCACAGAAGATTCAGTGCAAAGGGTTAATGAAAAATTAAGCACACCAAAAAGCTGACTGACATGACTCCTACTACTTCCCTCTATCTGAGTATAAGAGTCTTCTATTTGAAGCTCCTTTTTCCTCTGAAGAGTCTATACGAATGTAAACAAAAGTCTGTCAAGTTAGTGGCCTCAGAGACATTCCCATATCTATCTTCAAAGGGGAGCCCCCACATGGACCCTTGTTAGAGTTGACTGGACTCTGATGAATTATCTGATAAACTGCTATTAGGAATTCCCTTAAACAGTCAAGGTGGAACTAAAATGAAAACTAATAAAAAACTTTGCCAAATTGTGGTAAATACCAGAGCTCTACTCTCTACTTTACATACCACGTGCTCAAGACCCTGCAGATTGAATTCTGGGAAAAGTAGCAGAAACCAGCAAAGGGTGAAAGTTTTTAAAAGTTAGCTATTTCAGATTACTGTGGTGGTCACTTGAGAAAGATAAAATTTTGGGTGTCCCTTCCTTTGAAAGTGCAGACCCATTGATTATTGGTCCTTTCTCTCCAAGGAAAAGCTATTATTTTCTTGTTTGTCTAGTTTTCTGCCAGAAAAGTTGGCTTGGCAACCATCAGGTTGAGGGACTCCAAAATATGGCCCATCAGAAATGTGGGTTGTACTTAATTTGCAGATATAACCAGATAGAAATAGGGGTTGCAGTTCATTTGCAACTGGCGTCCTACTGACAGTTGGCA
This sequence comes from Cnephaeus nilssonii, assembly GCF_951640355.1. Taxonomy (NCBI): domain Eukaryota; kingdom Metazoa; phylum Chordata; class Mammalia; order Chiroptera; family Vespertilionidae; genus Cnephaeus; species Cnephaeus nilssonii. The sequence goes on from NC_137071.1 coordinate 113,026,367, forward strand.
GCTCTCAGGGAATTGTCTTATGAGAAGCTCCCAAAGATATCTTTGAGTGAATAGTATCTTCTGCACCTTCTTCGGGGATGCCCAGTACTGCCAGGAGTATTGATTATTTGTCCTGGCTGAAACCTAACAAGATAGTTGAAAGGATTTTTGTTAAAGTAGCTCTAAGGTCAGAAAGGGGCTTGATTGGAATCTCACATTAAGAGCCTAATAGGTGAGTTACTAATTAAAAGGCATAAAGTTTCAAGCAAGATGAATAAGCTCTAGCGATGTGATGCGCAACATTGTACCTCTAGTCAGCATTAATGTATTATAAACTAAAAAAGTTTGTAAAGAGGGTAGAGCTCATGTTAAGGGTTCTTTTGACAAAATAAAATGTTAGAAAAAGAACCTAATAGGAACTTTTTAAAAGGTTTTCTGCTGTAAGCTAAATAAAACTATTACCCAAAGGGAAAGAAAAGCATTCCAAAGACAACTCTAAATTTAGAAAAGATGATCACATTTTGCTCTGTGGTCCAAATTGAGATTTTTTTTTCTTTTAATAAATTGTTTGCCTCATTTGCAGTTGTTGATTGGTTTTAGTCTTAATTCTGTTATAATATTCTACATTTGTGTCTTCTGGTTTTATTTCTTCATTTACATTCTTTATTATATGCTTGGTGTTTTCTTTGCATTGTTTGTATATATTTATTTTAATAATATGAAGGCTTGAGTCATGATTTTAGTTTTAAAGATATTTCTTTTATAACTATAATTTTAATACTCTACTTCCTGTGATAATACCTATAAAACTTCATTAAAATAATGGCAGAATTATTATACATTTACTTTTCATAATTTCTTATACCTCCCCTACCACATGATTTTAATCTTTTTGGGGTTCTTGTATATTTGACATTGTGTCATTAGCTATGTTTTTACGCTCAGGCATTAAAAGACTTGGAGACCTATTTACATTGACTTGTATTTTTTTCTTTTACACCCCAGTTCAACTTTATCTAGTCAGAATATTACTATAGTATTATGATTTATAATATTAAATTCCTGCTATGAAACAATAATTCTCTTAATTTTAGTTTTAGAACTATGATTTAATAGATTTATTTTTCACCACCCAATTGTTTAATATAGACTCTCTTTCATTTATTACCCAAATTTCTCATTCATTATTTTAAGTCAATAAGATGTAGGCAAACTGTACTCCATGAGTTTTGCATATTTAAAATCATAGTCTGGTGAACTTGTATGCATATATGCATTACCCATGGACACAGACAGTGGGGTGGTGAGGACTTGGGGGAGGAAGGACAGAAGCAGGCTGAGTAGGTTAATGGGAGGGAAAAGGAGGACCTACATAATACTTCCAATAATAAAGATTAGCCGAAACAGGTTTGGCTCAGTGGATGGAGCGTCGGCTTGAGGACTGAAGGGTCCCGGGTTCAATTCCAGTCAAGGACATGTACCTTGGTTGCGGGCACATCCCAAATAGGGGGTGTGCAGGAGGCAGCTGATCGATGTTTCTCTCTCATTGATGTTTCTAGCTCTCTATCCCTCTCCCTTCCTCTCTGTAAAAAATTTAAAAAAAAAGAGATTAAAAGAAAAAAATAAATACATAAATAAAATAAATAAATAAAATCATAGTCTGTTATCATTATATTTAATTAACTAGAGGCCTGTTGTACGATATTCGTGCAAGAATAGGCCTTCCTTCCCCTGGCTTCACTCGCAGCCACCTGGGAGCCAACACGTCCCCTCTCCCAGCCTGCCCTGGGAGCTGTCAAGCCCTCACTTCTGGCCAGAGCACCGCTCCTGTAGCTCCCTCTGCTGCCCCCTTTCCCCTCATAGCAGGCATCTGCCCCTCCAGACTGCTCCGCACCTACATATGCAAATTAACCTCCATCTTTGTTGGGTTAATTTGCATACTCACTGTGATTGGCTGTAGACATCGCAGATTGATGGGTAATTTGCATGTTTCTCTTTTATTAGGTAAGATATTTGGTTGGGGATAAAACTTAGATCATTTTATTTTTTGATGGTTTAAACATCATTCTTCTAGCTTCTAATATTGCAAGGTGACATGGAAAATTTTGAGACATGCTTGTTTTTTCCCCCTAATACATGACTTCACATTTTTACTTGGATGCCCAAAGGATCTTTCTTTATCTTTGAAGCCCAGAGAGTTTATTATGATGTGTTTTGGGGTTTATTGCTGTGTACCAATTTTTCCCCTGGGACTTAGTGTGCCCATAATAGTATATAAATTAAAATATTATTTTCAGAAAAGGTTTCTTAATTCTTTAAATACTGATCTTCTATTCTACTTATTTGATTCTCATCTTTGGTGACACCAGTTATGCATAGGTTGGCTTCTTTTGCTTCTCTTTATATTTATCATTTTAAGTCAATTTTTTTAAACTCTTTGTTCATGTCCATATCTTTCTCACTAGCTTTTCTAAATTCTGACTTCCACATTTCTTGCTGTGTTTTCAACAGTTTAATTTCCTTTATACTATATCCAATTTAAAATGGCTTTATTTTTTTCTTCCATTTTTTTTCTTTTGAATTCTGCTGGAAAATATTTTATCTCTTTCTGTTGTTTTACTATGTCTTTTCTGACTTCTTATATCACTGCTTTGAACTATTTTATTTTTCCCAGCTTTAATGAGATATGAGGCACATATAACATTATGTATGTTTAAGGTGTACAAAGTGGTTATTTCATATCCTAATATAATAAAGCTAGGGGCTGTCATGACTGTAACAATCAGACAGACAACAGAACAGCAGGCTGCGTGGGGAAAACAGGCCAGCAGGGGGGCAGTTGGGGGATACCAGGCCAGCAGTGGGGCAGTTGGAGGTAACCAGGCCAGCAGTGGGGGCAGTTGGGGGAGACCAGGCTGGCAGGGGGGGCTGTTAGGAGTGATCAGACTGGCAGGCAGAGGAGGTTAGGGGTGATCAGTCTGGCAAGGGGGGAAGTTAGGGGCGATCAGGCAGGCAGGCAGGTGAGCAGTTAGGAGCCAGTGGTCCCAGATTGTGAGAGGGATGTCCGACTGCTGGTTTAGGCCTGATCCCTGGGATGGGGCCTAAACAGGCAGTCGAACATCCCCCGAGGGGTCCTGGATTGGAGATGGTGCAGGTTGGGATAAGGGAACCCCCCTTGTGCACGTATTTCATGCACTGGGCCTCTAGTATGTATATATTGTGAATGAGTTCCTATTTTAAAGACATGATTATTTTTATTGAGATACTTGAATTTCGAATAATATATTTAGTTATATCAACTGTTAATTAAAAATATTTTTCTTTTTTAAAAAAATCTTTATTGTTGAAAGTATTACATATGTCCCCTATTTCCCCCTCATTGACCCCTTATAGCCCACCCCCGACCCCAGCCCAGGCCTTCACCACCCTGTTGTCTGTATCCATGGGTTATGCATATATGCATACAAGTTTTTTGGTTGAACTCTTCTCACCCCCCACCCACCCCCACTTTCCCTCTGAGATTCAACAGTCTGTTCCATGCTTCTATGTCTTTGGATCTATTTTGTTCATCAGTTTATTTTGTTTATTAGATTCCACATATGAGTGAGATCATGTGATACTTGTCTTTCTCTGACTGACTTATTTCTCTTAACCTGTTCTTGAAGGATCTCCAACAAACTATGAAAAGAGCTACCAGTGTGTGGGGAGGTAAAATGGGGTAGACATTGAATTTTCAAGTTTTATTCTTCATGCCTCCTTATTGTTTGGATATTTAATATGAATGCATATCACTTATGTAATTGAAAAATGTAAACAATGAGAAAGCAAGGCCCTTTGTCACCAGGGATGAATGAGAACCTTGCCCATCCACATTAAACTCAGAGTCAAATGAGTCCGTATTTGTCTTGTGAATATTCTTCACCTAACACTTGTTTTCCTTTATCCATTTATTATATCTTTATATGGTATGTTTTATAGGTCTTTTGCTGGTTTCTCATTAGCAATTACTTATATTTGAATAAACTTAGTATCTGTGGAATAGTGTTTTACATGTGTTTATGTGGAGGAGGGGCTAGTGCAGCGGTCCTTTATGACACAGAGTTGTGTGACTTATTTAAAATTTTACTTCTTACTAACTGACCATAGACTACTTCTTGTTTAATACTTCAATAAGTCTGGTTTCTTTATATGCCTAAAGGAATGCAGGGAAGTGCTGTGTAAATGGCCGTACTCCTGTCTCTAAATGACAGATTGGCCATTTTATCTCTACCATTTTGAAATTTGTAGCTGTAGACTTTCTTTCTATGTATAATTTTCTATGTGTAGTTTCTCTGTATTTGGCAGCTATTTCCCCACATAATTATAGAAGTCTTTTAATTTTACTAAAATTTCTAATTATTTTACAAGAATATTGTTTTGCCATGGTTTTTAATAGCAGCAGGCATTGATTTATTTATTCCTTCTTAAAACTAGATGTCTAGAAGCCTCACCTTATTTGCATTTTGACATTTCTATACTTCAGAGATTTCCTTTCCCCCATTTAAAATAATTCTTATTTGTCTCATTGTGTATCTATAATAAATATTAAAAACATTTAAATTAGAAACTTCTTGATTATTTAAATACTCAGAATTTTTAACATGCTAAAAACCATTTTGTCAAATATATTTCTTTCTGGTAAGAGTTTTAGCTCTATTATTAACCTTATAACTTACTCAAGCTTACATATGTATGCTCAATTCATCAGGAATGTGTAGTTTTGTAAATTACAAATAACCTTTCCGCACTGCCGATGACTTTTGCAGTTTCAGCTCCAGACTTTGCTTTAGTTTCTTTCTTAATGCTGTCACACAGAATTGTCTAAATACCTGTCATCTACAAGTTTATAATGAGCTCTGTGTGCTAAGCACTGTGTCAAATCAGTTCATTAGCAGCTTTACCAACCGTCTTCTCTTTTCATTGTTTCTTTCCATCATTGCTGCCAGCTGTGGCCTAATTCCAAAATGTCATCTAACAACATAAAACAGTTTGGGATAGTGAGATAGATTTTTAACAAATTAAAGATTTTACTTGAATACTCCAGATGTAATCATACTGCCAGTAACTCTTTATTGAGTGGCCTACTGTGAAAATGTATGTGTGATTATAGAGATAAATAAGTAGATATAGATTGATCGATATAGAGGAATAGAATTATGTGCATGCAAGCATGTAAATAAACATCAAGCTCATTACTGTAGGCAATCCTCACATTATAAATTAATTTAGTTCTAAGAGATATGTTTACTTTAATAGATGGAGTGTAGAATTATTTATCCTATATTAAAAAATGATCTGGGTTTCCAAGGCCAGATAATAAAAATCTATAGAACCAATATAACTCAGCACTGAATTAAAGTATTTGGGACTACCACTTGATGTCTGGGTTGTGAGATACTTTATAGTTTAAAATAAGTTTTATTTCCAAATATGTTCATGAAATTGTTGTTTACATATAATACAGTCAGGAATGGTAGTTAATTTAATATATTGGTATGTGTTCGATTGTGTTTATATAGAGTCCTGATATCCTGGAGAAAAGCTTATTGTAATAATTATAAAGACAAGAATTTCAGAACACAAAAGTACTTAGTGGTGGTGGTGCTGGTGATGGTCATAGTGGTATTACTATTAGTAGCAGCAATAGCAGTAAATAGTCATTAAGTGCTTACTAAAAGCCAGATATTATGAGAAGAACATTGCATTGTTGCATGCCTTATTTCATTTAGTCTAATTTTCTTGGCTTAAAATGTGTGAATGTTAATGATGACTTCAGAGGAAAACTTCAAATAATCATGAAGGGGAGCCCAGGTAGGATGACACATACTAGAGCAATGCTTCTCAAACTTTAACCACTGAAGATCCTTTTTTTTTATTATTACTGTGATTTTCTGTGTTTGTTTGTAAATTTTGAAACTTTATTTTTATTCTAGACATTATTACAGATGTGCCCTGTTCTACCCTCCACTTCCTTTGCCCACTTCACCTAGCTCCTGCCCTCGACTTCTTCTGGCCATCACCACACTTGTCTGTGTCCATGTGTTATACATATACTAGAGGCTCGTTGCAATAAGATTCGTGCAATAGGCCTTCCTTCCCCTGACTGCTGGCACTGGTTTTCCTCCTGCACCTGGGACCCAGGCTTTCACTCTGGCTGCCACCTTCCATCTTCACTCGGGCCGGAGTCTTTGCTCTGGCTGGAGCCTTCAGTGTACACTTGGACCGGAGCCTTCAGTCTTCTCCGCTCCGGCCAGAGTGCCACTCCTGTAGCTCTCTCCACCCTCCATCCTCCCCCTCATAGCAGGTGTCCCGCCCCGTCCAGCCACTCCACGCTTTTGTATGCAAATTAATGCACCATCTTTGTTGGGTTAATTTGTATACTCACTCCTGATTGGCAGGTGGGCTTCGTGGAGGTACAGTCAATTTGCACATTTCTCTTTTATTAGTGTAGATGTTCTTTGCCTGATCTCTTTACCTACTTTCATTCAAACTCCCAACCTCTCCCCACTGACATCTGTCAGTCTGTTCCATGTATCCATGCCTCTGGTTCTATTTTGTTTATCAGATTATTTTGTTCATTAGATTCCACATATAAGCAATATCATTTGGTGCTTGTCTTTCTCTGACTGGCTTATTTCACTTAGCGTAATAGTTTCCAGATTCACCCATGCTGTTGGAAAAGGTCAGGGAGACCATTCCTCTTTCCCAAGCCTCACAGTTTATTAACTGTGTGGTTCTCTTCCAAAAGTTTCCCCAGAAAACAGAGGGCCCATTAAAGTCACTGCTCTGTGTAGCCAGCAGACACCTCTGCAGGATGTGAGCATGGCAGTGTGGCCTCTCCTGCAATTGGAGTCCAGAGTGAATTCTCCAGGCTGGTGCTATACATTTAGGAGTGCTCTTTCCCTGGGAGGTGCAGTCCCAGTCTCCCAGGCTGATAGAATCCCCACTGATTCCCACTGCCAGACACCCTGATGGCTGCTCTTCCAATCTCTAATGTTCTGAGTTGGGGATCAGACCTGTATGAGGTTGAGACCCCACACTCATAGGGGGAGAAAGTTCAGCAACCACGGTATCCCTCTGGCTTCTCAGCCACCTCTGAACCTTTGTGAGGGGCTTTCCCTTTCTGCTTTGGGATAGGGAACAAGTGAACACAGTTTCCAGCTACTCTGCAGCCATCTTGGAATACCTCATTTAGTCTTTACAATCAGTTGGGGAGGTATGTGGTATTATCATTTTAATTTTACAGATATGAAAATAAAGATCAGAGAAGTTATGTGACTTATCCAAAACTCACAATTGGAAAGGGAAAGGCAAAGAAAAAAATCCAATTGACTTAATTAAAAATGAATAAGCTCTCTGTGCAATAGAAACTACCACTACAATGGAAAAAAGTAAATAAAAGGAAGTGGAATACATAAACTATATGTACATAAATATATGTAAAATAGTCATTTAAAAAGATAAATATAAGTCCCTGTTTAATGGGACTTTGCCTTTTTTTCTGTGACTTTTTCTCTTCCTATGTTTTACATATTTATACATTGAATATATACTAGATTTATATTTAGAAAATTAGGTTTTAAAGAAATAATTATTGTAATACATCTATATAAAAAACACACATAATTACCAAGGGGATAATTTGTATGTCAGGGGCTATAACAGTTTATAAAATTATGAAATATGCTATTTCAGTACCAACTAGAAAATAATTCAGAATTTAATAATGTCAAGGCAGCTTGACAATCATTAACATATATAATTTATAAAAGCATTAGAAGGAATCCATGAATATAAACTTTTAAATAACAAAGTATGATTAAAGTATTTGCCAAAAATGACAGTCTCAAAATTTTTATAAAATCAACATTTTTATACTATTTACAGTGACCACATATTGTTACTTAGGTGAGTTAATCTCATGTAAAACCAGAAGCTCAAAGAGTTAGTTTGTAACCTTTTTCTAAGATTTCAATGCCAAGTCAATCTGGACCCAATATTGGTAAAAAAAATTAATAATGTATATTTATATTTATGTAAGTACCATTTACCTATGATACCAACAAATATAAAAAGTTGCTGCTCAGAAGTTGGAGAATGAAAAGCTGAGAGACACATGTACTAGGCTGCTATTTAAAAATGGGTTTTTCACCTGGCCAGCATGGCTCAGTGGTTGATCATTTACCTATGAAACCAGGAGGTCATGGTTCGATTCCTGGTTAGGGTACATGCCTGGGTTGTGGGCTTGATCCCCAGTGTGGGGTGTGCAGGAGGCCGCCAATCAATGATTCTTTCCCATCATTGATGTTTCTCTCTCTCTCTCTCTCTCTCTCTCTCTCTCTCTCTCTCTCTCTCCCTCCCTCCCCCTCTCCCTCTTCCTCTCTGAAATCAATAAAAATATATTAAAAAATAAAAATAGGTCTTTCTCACAGAATTTTTATATAAGAGTTGATCCAGAAAAACATACATTTTTTTTTTTTTACTCCTGCATTCTTGTTTAAAATGAGAAGAGGTGGGAAGTATTCAACTACAAACCCATGAAAGTGACTTATATATTGGGAGAAGGCTGGGCAGGAAAAGGAGTGTGCTCTGAATACATTTATGAGTTTGTTTGGATGACATCCAAAATAATAGAAAAGAGTGAACAGAACTACACGCCAAATCCCAGAGTCATGTTTGAGTTGTTCAGCATACATTCCGGACTGAGAATCAATGTTACAAACAGCTACAACTGCCAACAGCTCTGAGAATAACTTGAAAACATGACATTTTGGATTTTAGAAATATTTTTCATGGCAGTAGAGATGGTAAAACACATACGTTGATGTAGCACACCGCCTTGTCTTCGTCAGTAATTGGTGGCTTGGGCTTCTGAGATGTCTTTATCAATCCTGTGAAAATAAAGTTAGAAGTAAACATTCTGTGGGTGAGCAAAATTTCTGTCTGTACTTAAAATATCTAAATAGTGAAAGTGCATTATTTCTGACTCATTTAAAGTGACATTTTAAACTAAACATTTTATTTTAAGATAACTGTAGACTCACATGCAATTGTAAAAAATAATAGAGAGATCCCATGTGGTGTTAAAGCAGTTTCTCTCAGTGGTAACATCCTGAAAAACTACAGTACAATGTTACCATATGTGGATATTGACATTGACTCAATCAAGACATGTACAGAACAATTCCATTTCCATAGGATCCATGAGTTGCCTTATTATAGCTATACTCACTTTCTCCCACTGCACTGTGCTCCTAAACTCTGGAAATATCTAATCTGTTCTCCATTTCTATAATTTTGTTATTTCCAGTTGCTTTTAGGAAATAATCTCTATTGCCTTCTCCTTCTTATTTTTCAGCCCTTTTTCTGTGACATTTACTAGATAATTTATGACTAAAGCACTCTATGTTCAATGTAAACTCTCCTTTTCTGAAGTTTAAAAAAAAATGCCCAGGAAATGTAAACCAAGTTTACGTAGAATTATTAAAAGTTTAGTGATCATTCAAAAATTATTTATTTAGCTTCATATTCAGGATACTGTTCTAGGCATTAGGGAATGTGGTGAATATGACAGACAAGGTCCCAGTCCACATGGGATCTACATTTTAATGGGGGATAAACACACAATTAATTTTAAAATTATTAAATGCACAAATTTTAAAACTCATACCTTTACATGATATTTCTCAGTTATATATATTCTTATATATTCAAAGGAAAAACAATCTGCTAGACTGTACACCTCACGAAAGCAGATACTTTATTTCTCTCGCTCACTTTTTGGAAAAAAAAAAGATAATTGGAACATAGTAGTTGGTTATTTATTCAACCACTCTTTTTTATTATTTTGTTAATCCTCACCTGAGGATATTTTTCCATTGATTTTTAGAGATATAGTGGAAAGGAGAGGGAGAGACAGAGAGAAGTGTCCATGTGAGAGAGACGCATTTATTGGTTGCCTCCTGCATACACCCTGACCAGGGCTGGGGAACCTGCAACCAAGGTACGTGCCCTTGGCTGGAATCAAACCCGGGACCTTTCAGTTCACAGACTGGCTAGGGCTCAACCACTTTTTATGGAGCCCATACATGGTTCCAGGCATAATTCTAGGCACTGAGAGTAGAGCAGTACACAGACAAAACTCCCTGCTCTCACAGAGCTTATGTGAATCCCAGATAGCTGGTGCAAAATGGGTTTTAAATGACCTGTCACTCCTGCTGTTGCTATTGTCATTGCTTGTACTACTATTAATATTTACTTTAGCTGACTCATAAATGTAATTACTGTGGCGATTCTCAGAACCACAAGAACACGTGTGCAAGAAAATCCAGTGTACAGTGGTGCAAATGTTAAAGTTAATATTTTATAATCTTTCCTCCTAAAACCACAAAAGTTGTTTTAACTTTCCTCCTGGTGAGCAGTATTCCAGCCTTCCTTTCCCCAGTGGACATGCCTAGTCAACTATCGTGTTGATATTTATTCTGAGCACACCATGGAAGTACAGGTGGTCACTCAAATGCAGGGCAATGCTATTAAACAGCTAGTGTTGTGAAAAGCTACATACACAAAAATAACTTTGTTTTGTAATGCATTGTTGTTTTCAACAAGCTAACCTTTCTATTTTATACATATTTATTTGCATTTCTAAGTATCTCCTAGGTTGATATTTTGACATGATTGATTGTGCTGACTGGGTAAAGCACACAAGTTTATGTAATACACACTTTGTCTTATGTCAGGAATTGTTGGCATTAGACGTAATAAATACAATTGTTACCACATAATCCAATTCCCAATCATTGGAAATAATGTTCGGGATTGCACTGGGTGTAAAGAACATTTGCCAAGGATATCTGATTGAACACATATGATAGGAAGTTTCCACTCAATATCCACATATTTAGAAAGATCTCCATGAGTGGGTTTGGGGCCGCTTGTTTCTCTTTCGATTAAATGAGAGTGCTTTCATCTGGTATGCCTCCACCTCCTAGAGTGATGTGTAATATTTTGTACATAAAAAGTCTCTTATCTGAGACCTTTCTCTCCTGACCTTGCTTATCCTCTCCCTTCTATTTGGGTGTTGGTTTCTTACAGAAAGCACTTGTTGAGGGTTTTTCTCTCTTTTTAACCTCTTTTTTTGGTGAGAAAAATAAAGAATTGAGGATTAAATATAATCTCAGGGGAAGTCCAAGCTTTTCTTTGAAAGGCTCTTCAAAGCAGAATCCAGACAGATAGGATGACATTTCTAACTGTTTAAATTTCTGGTGGTTTATTCCATACAGATGTAAATTTAACATTATCTGGCCTTTAAAGGAAGAACACATAAAAGCAGGACAAAACTAAACCAAAAATAGTGAAGAGAAACAGACTTTTGTGGAAATGTCTGATATTAATAACATGCTCTTTTAAATCACCATCTTAATCTTGGCACTCACTCTTCATAACTAAGACCATATCAAAAACTCTTTACCTATAATACCTTCTCAAAGGACTTGTCACTCCTCACTCTATCTTCACATCCATCCATTATGTACATTTAACCTGGATTTACCCCTTCTTCTAAAAATTATGAACCAAACAAGCCAAAAATTATGAAACACTTCTTGAGTATGGAACCACTGTGTACTGCATGGCTCCTGGTAATACCTATAAAACCTCAAAATACTTGCAAAATACCAAGGACCCTTTTGAAGAAAGTTATCAAAATCAACTCTTAACTAAAAAATCATGCCTACCCGGCAAAGGCCAAAGAATAAACATAGACCCTAATATAATATTCCCATGGCTCCTTCCTCCTTCAGAGTTTTCAAAATCCTGCTTAGAAATAATCTAGGAATACTATATTTCAACTACCTATAGACTAATAAATGCCAGAGGTATTATTTTGTAAAATAAAGAGAATATAAATTATGTAGGATAAATTAATGAGTGATGTAATCCATTGTGATATTACTTATATTCCCACGACTATATTTCTTCAGTATTACATAATTGGGTTGTGTAATACTCTAGCCAATTAGAGATTAGAAAGGGTAGTTTTAATATTACTTTAAAACTGACATATTACATTTAAATTCCTACATTTTCCCAAACTATACCCAAAGAGGGAATGCATGTTAATTTACACTCTAAGAACAAATAGTTTCAAAAAGAGAAACAAAAGTGATGATGACAACATGGTAAAAGAATGTCATTAGCTTTGGAGATTTACAATACGTATGTACTTCTGAGAAGCTCAGCAAGAAGCTCATTTGAAGTTTAATGTTTAAAATAAGCAAACTTGTCCATATGAAAAAAAAACTTTTTCTTAAATATCCACTGTCAGAATTTTTTAGATAAAGTGAAGACCAAAGCCAAATTATAATATGTTCATCATCATCAAAATACTATAGTCAATATTCAATACTATTCTTGTACAACTTCATTGATTCAATAATGATTTTTCACTAGTTTTAGTGTTCTCTCTCATGCACTGGCTGTGACAACTTAGTTTTGGTACTAGACCTCATTGAAACCATCCCTACCACCCTAAAATTAGGAATGTACTAGGCATCAACCCTTTATTTGAAAGCAACAGTATATGGGCTAAGTATGAAAGAGGTAAACTTCCACAAGTGACTCAATATGAGATAGCAGTCTATCAACACAGTCAAATTCTCCATTGGGGCAATTGTGTTAGAGCTACAAAGCAAAGGTAGGTTATTTCAACTATGTCTGCCAGGAAAAGAAACACTCAGCAAATTTTCCAATTTTCATAAATTGTGCTGTACACCCAGACTAGATGGTTGATAGAGTGGCCTTTAATAACCATTCTTTAATTTTGTTATAACAAACATTCTAAATTAAAAGTAACCTAGTTTGTCTCTTCCTTTCAAACTCGAAGAGTTTGACTAATATATCTTGCTGCTAGATCGTATGTGTCACTGTTTATTTTATGCATCATTAACTATCTTAAAAGAGTTTATGTGCCCTATCAAATGATCAAGCATGTTTTCCTCAGTATCCTAAATTAAAAGGCATGCATTAATGTTACCTTCGTTATATACATAGGTAAATGACTTTCCCACTACTAGCAAATATTGGGGCTAAAATGTCAACTTAACTGGCTTAAAGGGGGAAATTAATGTCTTTTCAATACCACAATGGGTATGATCTTCATAGAATTTCTATTACTTTTCTACTTAATAAGCAAAATAAAAACCTTTTTTAATTCCACGATATTCTTGTCTTTCAATACATTGATTCCAGCATTAAAAGTAATCCTAGGTCTAGAGTAGCTTCTTATATTATTCTTTGGATGGTAAGTTAGAAATTTCCCATTTGGCTCTTTTTCAAATGGTAGGTGTTTGACTAGTTAGAGATGGTTTCCTTAGAAAATATGTTCCCAAAAGATTAAGAATGGCACATAATCACACAGTAAACTACAAACATTCAGTTAAATAGAAATATGATATATAAATGAGTTAGCATGAAACTCACACACCAAAGGAAGGGTTTCAAGTAAAAACATTACTGATGAAAATAAATATTATCTTTGTCATACTTCATATTAGCTTGTGTCCTCTTAATTGTCTAAAGAATGAACCAAACAAGTCCTAATGTGGTACACACTAGCTTCTTTCTTTTCTGATTTATCTCTGGATAGATATAAAGTATGAATGATGTTAGCATTCTCATCCATTAGTCATGGCTTGATCCAGGAGGATGAATATGTCACATAGCTTAAAACAGAAAGATTGTTGAGCTTGCCATAGAGAACTTGAAGAGCTGAGATCTGAATCTTGCTCATTTTGAATGTTCATGAGATATACTGTCAGATTAAAGACAGATTTCCCATTTGAGCACACAGGCAAAGATAATGTACACACAAATATGAATCCAGATAGATTCATATTTTTTTCTAATTTAAAATCTATTTCAGAACTACATGAATTGACTTCTTCTTGCTATGTGAGTGGTATATTACTAGAAAAGAGATACAGCTGTTATCTTGGGTCCTGTACCAAGGAAGCAATGCTATCGCAAATAGCATTGGCAAGGTAAACTTTTTTCTAGATATGGCACAAACAAGCCAGAAGTCCTATCTGTTATTAAAGATTTTGGTTTGTGAAAACTAAACTATTTTGTGTTGTCTTTTTCTGACTGATTCTGTGTGTCTTGACTACACCTAAGAGCAAATAAAATAACATTTTATGAGGACTATTATAGGTAAAGCCTAGACCCAGGTTTTGTTCTTTTCAAAGCTCACCATATTAACAGTAATATTTTATTGAAAAATACTTATTTTTATAATGTAAGGGATTGAATCAGAGAAGAGAATATGCCCAATGAATACAATTATCCCCAAAAACTATGTCATATATTAGGAGAGAAATGGAAAACCTTTAAAAATAAATTAGATCTCAGATGGATAGAGTAAAAGAGTTTATTATTTTTAATACTAGAGGCCTGGTGCACGAAATTCGTGCACGGGGGGGGGTGGGGTGTCCCTCAGCCCAGCCTGCACCCTCTCCAATCTGGAACCCCTTGAGGGATGTCCGACTGCCCATTTAGGCCTGATTCCGGTAGGATCGGGACTAAAGGGGAAGTCGGACATCCCTCTCACAATCCAGGACTGCTGGCTCCCAACTGCTCGCCTGCCTGCCTTCCTGATTGCCCCTAACCACTTCTGCCTGCCAACCTGATCACCCCCTAACCACTCCCCTGCCAGCCTGATTGATGCCTAACTGCTCCCCTGCCAGCTCAATTGCCCCTAACTGCCTTCCCCTGCAGGCATGGTCACCACTAACTGTCCTCCCCTGCAGGCCTGGTCCACCCTAACTGCTCTCCCCTGCAGGCCTGGGTCCCCCCCAACTGTCCTTCCCTGCAGGCCCGGTCTCCCCCAACTTCCCTCCTCTGCTGGCCTGGTCACCCCTAACTGCCCTCCCCTTCAGGCTTGATCACCCCCAACTGCCCTCCTTTGCAGGTCTGGTCCCTCCTAACTGCCCTCCCCTGCTGGCTTGATCACCCACAACTGTCCTCCCTTGCAGACCTGGTCCCTCCCAACTGTCCTCCCCTGCTGGCCATCTTGTGGTGGCCATCTTGTGTCCACATGGGGGCAGCCATTGTGTGTGTTGGAGTGATGGTCAATTTGCATATTACTCTTTTATTAGATAGGCTAAGCTTTTAAAAAAAAATCTCTGAAATCTCTATTTTCTTTGAAAATTCCAAGGGTATAATATTATAACACAGGAGAAAATATCATAATAAGAAATAATAGGTATTCTTTATCAGGTTTATTACTGTGTATATGTTAATACACTGCCATAGCCATACAGCTGGTTATGGATGACTTTTTAATGTAAGTTTGTGTATTTGCTTGCATACCACCATTGTCTATTGAAGGAAAAATAGATTCCATTCATTTCCTTAAACCTCAGATTACAAAGGGGCTATCTAATCACCCATGATGTATGCTTTTAATTCTGTGCAAGAAGGAGAACTTTTGTAAACTGCATAGTATAAGAAGCACATGAATTATGGGAAATTATTATGGTGGTGTGGAGATATCTATTCCAATTAGGAATTTTCTATAAAAGTATAATGCATAAAGCATATTTTCAAGTATGATGTTCCCTAAAAAGTATATCAATAATAGTCATATATCACTAGGTTGTTTTATTTTTTAATGATGATGTGCTTACAGTGAGTTCAAAGAAAACTATGTCCCTTTTAGTTTTCCTTCTTTGGCACCCAACGACAGATGGGGCTGTCATGAACTCTCATGAGATATTACAACATCCATTCCCACTAAGTTTATTAATAATATGTTAATGTAATTACAAGGAATATGCACCTATATTAAATGAGTTCCTAAGTAAGTTTTTTGTTGTGCTATTAAAGACTTTGCTTTGAAAGTTTGACAAAGATATTTTTTCAAAGACCTTAGTAAATCAAGTGGCAAATAGAAATATTTCCAAGCTGTATTTGGACAGCTGCTACTTTCTTGTTAGAATATAACTTTACCTAGCCTATAGTGAAGGTTGAGACCATTGTTTTGTTTATTTGTGAAATCATATTGTTTTTATTTGAAATGAGTTGACTAGATAATCTATCTATCTATCTATATATATATATAAGGCTAAGTGACCGACCATATGTCCCTCTGACCATCCGACCAACCGACCGGCTGGTACATATGATGCTCACTGGCGATTTAAAAATAAACATTGGCTCACACATGCACAATACATATAAAGCTCTCACTGGTACCAATCACAAATGACCCCAGAATATAGCTGAAGACCAACTGTTGGCACAACGTACCTCTGAAACTGTTTTCTGTGGTGCCAAAATTTGCAATGACTATTAATAAATCACAAGGACAAACACTAGACAGAGTAGGAATAGTCCTACCTGAACCCATTGTAGGACATGGTCAGTCATATCTTGCTTTCTCTAGAGTTTGAAGAGTCTGTGATGTTAAAGATAAAGTTGTAAATACTTCATCACAAGGAAAATTAGTCAAGCACTCTGAAAGTGCTTTTACTCTTAATGTGGTGTACAGGGCGATATTAGAATAAATTTAATCAATTTATCAGTCATTGTTTTTTATCAATGTTTTTATATCATGTCTTTATTGTTTTTATATCATGTCTTTGTTGTAGTTATATCATGTTTATTTATTAATCAATTTATCAATCATTGTTTTTATCAATATTATTTTTATATCATGTTTTTGTCATTTTTATATCATGTCTTTGTTGTTTTTATATCATGTTACTGTTCATTAATTAATCACTTTATATATTATTTTCATATACATTTTACTAATTTTATTTCACCTCTGACACTTCTATTATACTGTAGATCAGTGGTTCTCAACCTTTCTAATGCTGCGAACCTTTAATACAGTTCCTCATGTTGTGGTGACCCCCAACCATAAAATTATTTTCGTTGCTACTTCATAACTGTAATTTTGCTACTGTTAATGAATCGTAATGTAAATATCTGTGTTTTCTGATGGCCTTAGGCAACCCTGCTAGTGGTTCTCAACCTGTGGGTTGTGACCCACAGGTTGAGAACCGCTGCTGTAGAGAAAGGGCAAATAGCGATATTAAAACATTTTGTATTTTAATTTTATAATACTATATTATATATATTATTTTGATATGTAATTTTTGCAGTGATGTAATTACTGCATGAATCTTTCTTCTAGTTAATTTCCTTTCAATGTGCACAAATCTGTGCACTGGGCCACTAGTACATATATAAAACCCTAATATGCAAACAGACCGAAGGGCGGAACAACCGAACAACTGAACAACCGGTCGCTATGATGTGCACTGACCACTAGGGGGCACGTGCAGAACATGGCAGGCCTCAGCATCAGTAGGCAGAGCATAGAACATAGAGGGTGTTGGCCATGGTGGGGTGGTGAAGCAGGTGAGCAGGGGCACTAGACCAAGGTGGGCCACCATTCGCTGTCATCGGGGCGAGCCTCTGGTGGTTATTGGAAATTCTTTACTCCTGCGCATCATGATCCTGCCGGGAGCTTGCATCTGCTGCTGGTGCCCGGTGCCAGCCCCGATTGCTCAGCATCATCAGCAGGTACAAGCGGCAGCTACCAACCCCAATTGCCCCTGAGGGTTTCTCCAACTCCCCCTGCTACTGAGGGGCGATCAGGGCAGCAGCCACCACTCACACCCTCTGACGGTGCCAACCCTGCTTGTACTTTCTGAATTGGGGCTGGTGCCAACAGCGGGTGCAAGCAGTGCTGGTGCCGTCAGTGTGTAGGAGTGGCAGTGGCATGAGCGGGGCTGCTGGCAGAGAGGG
This sequence comes from Cnephaeus nilssonii, assembly GCF_951640355.1. Lineage (NCBI taxonomy): Eukaryota > Metazoa > Chordata > Mammalia > Chiroptera > Vespertilionidae > Cnephaeus > Cnephaeus nilssonii. The sequence goes on from NC_137071.1 coordinate 113,044,199, forward strand.
GACCAGGGGCTGCAGTGGGCAGAGCCAGGCAGGGGTGTGGAGGATGGGCCGAGACCCGTCCCTGTGCCCACCACAGCCTCGTGGCCCACAGTTCCTTTCAAGGTGCATGAATTTATGCACTGGGCCCCTAGTATACATATATTAATGTTGGGATGTTTTAAGTGAAGGTATCTTAAGTAAAATATACCCAAGAGAGTCACTAAAATTTAAATTTTACATAAATGTCATATGTTAAAATAAAGACTAGCTATGGATTGAATTGTGTCCCTTCTGAAATTCATATGTTAAAGACTTAGAGATAGGATCATGAAGGTAAGACACTCGTGCTGGGATTACTGGCTTTCTAAGAAGAGGAATTGAGAGAAATAGTATTCTCTTTGCTATGAAGACACAGTGAGAAGGCATCTGTCTACAAGCCACACACACAAAAAAATACACTCTCACAAAGCCAGCACCTTGATCTTGGATCCTTCAGAACTGTGAGAAATTCATATCTGTTGATCAACTGTCCAATTCATTGTATTATGTTATAGCAGTCTGAGCAGACTAATACAAGACATCCATATATATAAAAGCCTAAGCAACCATTACAACAGGTTGACAGGTTGCTGTGATGTGCACTGACCACCAGGGGGCAGAAGCTCAACACAGGAGCTGCCCCCTGGTGGTCAGTGCGCTCCCATAGCCAACCTCCCTTGGCCCGGGCTGGCCAACCTCCTGCGATCCCTCCCCCTGGCCAGCCGAAGATTGGGACTGGGTGAGACAGCCCCGATGGCCCCAATCGCTGTCCAGGCCAAGGGACCCCACCCATGCACGAATTCGTGCACCAGGTATCTAGTATTAAATAAATAGCTATAAACATAACTTAACAGGTTTTATCAGTATGTCTCATAATACATATCAAGAGATTTTATGAAATTATCACTACCTCTAATGATAGACACAAAATCATCACCCACCCTGAACAGTAGTTGTCACAAAGCTGTCACCTTGGAAGAGTTTAGTTCTAATTGTTTCAGCAGTCACAAAGTCTCAAGTCTCCCGGCTATTATTGCACTTTTGATATATTATCAGATGGTGACATATGGGGCCTCAGTTGCAGGAAGATAAATTTCTCTGTGAAGATATGTTTTTCTATTTTAAATGCAGTTAGCTAACTTTAAATGTTTGCATATTCATTTCTAATAATTTCCCTCACTTGAATCTACTTATGTTCTTATTTTATATTCCTAAGGGATTCCAAGAGAAAGGCTAAATTGGAAGGCTCTTCACAAAAGTCAGCTTTAATTTCTTTCCAGTTATTATTCTGACCTCACTCACCTTCCCAAGTAACTGCACAGAATTATTTCTTTTAAAAGGATACCATGTTCTTTCACACTTCTAAGATTTTTATTGTGCTCCCCCTTTTTTGAAACTCATAAAATCCCACTAATCTTTTAAAGTTCAGGTCAAAATTCCATTTCATTCTGAAGATTTTCCAGGCCATCTAAGAAGTTATGTTCTTGTAGTGCCAGGAAGAGATAAATTGCTTTAAAAATGATTATTATGCTAAGTGAAATAAGCCAATCAGAGAAAGACAAATACCATATGATCTCCCTTATATGTGGAATCTAAAGAATAAAATAAATTGACAAACAGAATAGAAACAGAGGCACAGATGCATGGAACAGTTTGACAGCTGTCAGAAGGGATGGGGCCGGGGAGGGGGGTTGGATGAAAGAAGGTGAAAGGATTAGCCAAATAACATTTATGCATAAGCCATAGACACAGACAGCAGTGTGGTGATGGCCAGAGGGAAGGGGGGTGGTGGCTGGGTAGAGGAGGGAAAAGGGGGAGCAAAGTGGGGGGGGGGGAAATAGAGGTATCAAAAGTGTGTAAACAATAAAAATAAAGAAAAAATAAATGGAGTATGTCAAAGGGATATAGGAGCCAACTAAAAAAGTTCACAATGGCCAAATTTGGAAGAATTAGAACAGCAAAAGAAATATTGGAAAAAAATAAAAATAAATATTGAAGTATAAAATAAATATCCAGAGGCCATACTGATATAAATGAATGATTGAATAGATAAATAAACTTTAAGTGGGAGAGGGAGGGACAAATCTACTTTGCAGTATAATTCAACATAATTTATGTAGATTAATCCAATGTCAAGGAGCTGGAGCGTAACTCCTCACTTAAATGTGGGCTCCTCATAGTGACTTTTTTCAAAGAGTACATTTTGGAAAGGGGGGGCGGGGGTGGAAAGAGTAAATTTCCAGTGGAAAAATTTGAAAAACACTATCTCAAACAGATCATCAAGTTGAACATTAACAGTGATAAGTTATGTTGATAGTATGTACCTTTAATATAGTGTGATGAAAGTGGCACTTAACCTCTGTGATTTTTCTCCCCAAAACCAGTAACTCCCATCTAATCATGTGAAAAACACTAGGCAAATCTTGAGAGACACTCTATAAATTTATCTGATCAGTAATCCTCAAAACTGTCAAGGTCATCATAAAAATGAAAACCTCAGAAACTCTCATAGCTTAAAGGAGTCTAAGGAAACATGACTTCTAAATATAATATGATAGCCTAGTCAGTGATGGCGAACCTATGACATGCGTGTCAGCACTGACACGCGTAGCCATTTCTGATGACACGCAGCCGCTGAGGCGGACGCATGCCGAGGATGAAACATTTTTTCCTCAAAGTGACACACTACCCGAGTTATGCTCAGTTTTTTGGCGAAGTTTGACACACCACGCTCAAAAGGTTGCCCATCACTGGCCTAGATGGAATCCTGAAGCGGTAAAAAACACATTAGGAAAATAACTGAGGGATTCTGAATGAACTATGTAGTTTAGGTAACAATAATGTATGAATATCAGTTCATTAAATGTGACAAATGTACTATATAATGTACAGTGTTAATAATAGAACAAACTGGGTGGAAGTATATACAAGAAATCTCAGTACCATCTCTGCAATGATTCTGTAATTTTAAAAGTGTTCTAAAATTTAAAATTATATTGTCGAACAATAATAATCATGAAGCAGTTATGCTCCAACAGAACAGTTACAAGTTTGTCATTAAGCACTCACAGAAATTCATTTTAGTTACCTGTTTACTTGTATTCCTCTCCTATACTCTAAGTCTCTTATATCCTTAACCTCTGGTACAATCAATACTCAATCTATGGAGTAAATTAGAAATATGCATTTTGATATACAACTAATGATTGGATCATTGTAACATTCTGAGATTTTTTTAACCAGAGAAATATTATAAATTAGCAATGCTATTTGTAATGAACTTTTTACAAGCCGCAGTAATAAAAAGTGATTCATTGAAGTTATAGTAGTTTTCTTTTGATCCTTCACACAATCTACATAGACTTGCACTTAAATTTGGTTTATCTTAGAATTAAAACATTTTAAATGGCCCTTGATGCATATGTAAAGTAACCTTGAAGTTGTCTTCTATGTGATTTTGTCCCAAAACCTAGATAGCCAATGGGCTGCAGAATAATTGAAAACACAGACCCTGGAGCCAGAGTACTTGGGTTTCAATAGATTTGTTGCTTTCCAACTCAATGACCTTGGGAAATTCAGTAACTTTCATAAGCCTCAGCTTTCTCATTTGTAAATAAGAGTAATCCTGGTACACACTTCCCAGGATGATTGTGAGGATTAAGTAAATTAATGTCTGTCAATGGTTTAGAGCACTGGCAAATGGTAGGCAATCATTAAATACTAGAGGCCCGGTGCATGAAATTCGTGCACGGAGGGGGGTTGTCCCTCAGCCCAGCCTGTACCCTCTCCAATCTGGGACCCCTCAAGGGATGTCCGACTGCCATTCAGTCACTGGGCTTTTATTATATAGGATATTCTATTGGTTCTGTTTGTTTGGAGAAACCCGACTAGTAAGCGGGGCTCCTGAGAAGATATACCACAAGTCTTCTTCCATAATTATACAGGAGTGGACAAAAGTAGTGAGGACATGAAACACAGGGATAGGCAAAGGTTGTGAGGACAAAAACACAGAGATTATTCCTGTATTATTATTTACTAGAGGCACAATGCATGAAATTCATGCACAGGAGGGGTCCCTCAGCCCAGCCTGCACCCTCTCCAATCTGGGACCCCTCGAGGGATGTCCGACTGCCCGGGCAGTCGGACATCTCTCTCACAATCCAGGACTGCTGGCTCCCAAATGCTTGCCTGCCTGCCTTCCTGATTGCCCCTAACCGCTTCTGCCTGCCAGCCTGTTTGCCCCCAACCTCCCTCCTCTGCCGGCCTGGTTACCCCTAACTGCCCTCTCCTGCAGGGTTGATCACCTCCAAATGCCCTCCCTTGCAGGCCTGGTCCTTCTCAACTGCCTTCCCTTGCAGGCCGGGTGCCTCCCAACTGCCCTCTCCTGCTGGCCATCTTGCGGTGGCCATCTTGTGTCCACATGGGGGCAGGATCTTTTACCACATGGGGGCAGCTATATTGTGTGTTGCAGTGATGATCAATCTGCATAGTACTCTTTTATTAGATAGGATAGAGGCCTGGTACAGGGGTGGGGGCCAGCTGGTTTGCCCTAAAGGGCGTCCCGGATCAGGTGGGGGTTCCCTTGGGGTGTGGGGGGGGCCTGAGCGAGGGGCCTGTGGTGGTTTGCAGGTGGGCCACGCCCCCTGGCAATGCAAGCGGAAGCCCTGGTATCTGGAATTTATTTTCCTTCTACAATTGAAACTTTGTAGCCTGGAGCAAAGCCAAGCCTGGGGCTCCCTCCGAGGCCTGCCAGCCATTTGTGTTGGGGTTATAATTGAAACTTTGTTGCCTTAAGCGGGTGGGCCCAGCCAGGGTGTGGGAAAGCTTTGCTTCCCCTAGGAAACCTTGCTCTCTGTGGCTGTAGCCATCTTGGTTTGTGTTAATTTGCATACTCACTCTGATTGGATGGTGGGCGTGGCTTGTGGGTGTGGCTTGTGGGTGTGGCTTTGGGTGTGTTGGAGGTATGGTCAATTTGCATATTTATCTATAATTAGATAGGATCAGATATTATTACTATTAAGTTTAGCAGGTCAATTATTTTAAATATGGCTTTCAGTTGAGCTACACCTCTGAATTTTTGGAGTAAACAGTGTGAAGGAAGTAACTATTATTTGTCTGATGTTATGCTAACTATACTATGTTAAAGGCAATATTTTATTGGTCATTATGACCAAAATTAATTATTAGACTAGTTATGATTGTTAGAATATAAACTTCATGGTAGCAAAGATATGTGTTTATTTTGCCATTGCAACCTCAGCACATAAATGTAAACTTGGTATATATTAGGGCTTAGTAATATTTGTTAGCTGATAATTATATATCACTAATATCCAACATTAACTATGGTATACTAATCAATCAAGATTGAGCTTAAACTAAATCAATTCTGAGATACTTTAAAGAGTCTAGGCTTTATTCTTCAATCTTGGAGCCAGTTGATCTAACCTCCGTTCTTAGCCTAGAATCATTTTTAAAAACCTTTCCTCTATCAAAGCAATTGTTTCCGTACAAATACATAAATAGCCAAGGACAAATTTTCCTTTTAAGCTGCCTTGAAAGAAAGATTGAATTGATTCAAGAATCTATTACATTTGGATTTATTTCACATATGCCTTGATTGCTTCTTTCAATGTCAGTGATACTAAACTCTCCTTATTCTCACTGCATATGTCCAGTTTTCAAGGTAAGACATTTGACTGTAGTTTAAAATAGGGACAGAGGTGAAGGGGGAAAACAAAGCAGCAGGTAATATGGTGACGTATGTTAAAAAGGTGTTAAATATGTTGTTTTTTTTACATTTTGATGTGAATTCAATAATCAAAAAGATCTCTTCTGCTTCATATTTCTCTAGATGCATTTCTTCCATTTTTAGCAAAATATTTAAAATATCTAATATACTTATATGTATGGTAGTGTGTAAATACTATGTAGAGAACAAGAATGTGAATTCAATATTGTCCTTTCCCTCAAAAAGCTTAACAAGAAAAAGGAGTAGAATGATAGAAAATGTATATTAATACCTATAATACAAGCTGTAGAACTCTAATTCCAAGTTACAATTTTCAGAATGGACTTATTCTTAGGGATTGCTTCTTTATTGAATCAATAGTTCAAAATTTAGATTTAATTAAAGGACACATTTAACAGACTATATATATATATATATATATATATATATATATATATATATATAAATTTGTATATGCAAAAATTTGGTTTCCAAATACTGCATTTTCTGTAAGCTACATCTCATATCACTTTCACTCAAGTCAGTACTGTAAGGTTATAAACTTCTAGAAGACAGATCCATGAATGTGGTGAGGTCTACTTTGTAATATGCCAGGGTTGTAGTATATAAAACTGTGTAGTACAGTGCAAATGTTTAAATGTTTTAATCAATTATAACTATTTAATACAACACATAAATAAGGAGCCAACATATTTTCTAACTTGGAACCAACTTGATAAAGTCTAATCTTTCTTCAAAAGTCAGCTAAAATTATACCTATTCTGTAAATATATAGCTTCTTTTTATTTTCTAAAATGAGTATATACTAATATTAAAATAAGATGTAATAGTTTCAAATTGAAAAAGATTATTTATCTCTGATAAGGGTTTAATCTCCAAAATTTATAGGGAACTCATACAACTTAACAAAAGAAAGATAAATAATCCAATCAAAAAATGGGCAAAGGACCTAAATAGACACCTTTCAAAAGAAGACATAAGGAAGGCCAAGAGACATATGAAACCATGCTCAAAGTCACTAATCATCCAAGAGATGCAAATCAAAATGACGAGGTACCTTCTCACACCTGTCAGAATGGCTATCATCAACAACTCAACAAATGACAAGTGCTGGTGAGGATGTGGAGAGAAAGGAATCCTTGTGCACTTCTGGTGGAACGCAGACTGGTGCAGCCACTATGGAAAACAGTACGGTGTTTCCTCAAAAAAGTAAATATGGAACCTCCAGCTGAAACTGGTTTGGTTCAGTGGATAGAGCGTCAGTCTGCGGACTGAAAGGTCCCAGGTTCGATTCCGGTCAAGGGCATGTACATTGGTTGCGGGCACATCCCCAGTAGGGGGTGTGCAGGAGGCAGCTGGTCGATGTTTCTCTCTCATCGATGTTTCTAGCTCTCTATCCCTCTCCCTTCCTCTCTGTAAAAAATCAATAAAATATACTTTTTTTAAAAATGGAACCTCCATTTGACCCAGTAATCTCACTTCTAGAAATATATCCCAAGAAAACAGAAATACCAATCAGAAAGGATAGATGCACTCGTATGTTCATAACAGCACAATTTACAATAGCTAAGATTTGGAAACAGCCTAAGTGCCCATCAGCAGAGGAGTGGATTAGAAAATGGTGGTACATCTACACAATGGAATGCTATGCTGATGTAAAAAGGAAGAAACTCCTACCATTTGCAACAGCATGGATGGAGCTGGAGAGCATTATGCTAAGCAAAATAAGTCATTCAGAGAAATATAAATATCACATGATCTCACTCATTTGTGGATTATAATGAACAACATAAACTGATGAACAAAAACAGAACCAGAGTCACAGAAGCATCGAATAGACTGTCCAACCTATGAAGGAAGGTGGAGGGGTGAGAGGGTAAGAGATCAATCAAGGGGGAGATTCCAAGATGTCTGCGGATTAAGTGGAAGCTACACTGACACTCTCCCAGGACCAAACTGGAATTACAACTAAAATACAGAAAAACTTCCTGAAAAATCAATTGAAGACTAGTTGGAGAGAACCCTGATAACCAAGGACATAAGTGGAGACCACATAGAGACAGCATTGACAGGGGCTGGGTTCCCTCCCAGAGCTGAGGGCTCACCGGGCGCCTCGCCATCTTGCAAGGAAAGGAGGATTTTATTGGAAACCTGACTTTCCGCGACAACTGCAAACACTGAACAGCTGCGAGCACCAGAACACCGGTCCCCTATCGGCGCAAACATTCGGATTCAAAGGAACCCTTCACTGAACCACGGAAAGGTCAGATTTCGCCTGAAATAAGGTGTGGTTTCTAATCCCCGAGGTGGGAGGGAAGCGCGCGAGCCGCGGGACCGGCGGGAACCGGGAGGTCTGTGCCTAGAAAAACCTGCGGCAGTTGGAGCTGCCGTGATCCTTGAATGTGGAAGGGGGTCCTCTGAGTTGCTAACTGAAGTGACCTCTTAAAATCAACTCATTTTAATCTGACGAGGAGGATCAGACTAAGAATTTTCAAAGGAGTGCGGGCTACTTAGTCTGGCGCACAGACCCACTGTCCGCACACTTGGGCTCTTTCAGACTCTGCTTACTAAGCCCAACGCATAGGAAAGCCCAGGTGGAAAAACCCTGAAAGACTGCAGGGGAAGTTGTTTTTTCGGAACCTGGGAACAGAGCTAGGTGTGACCATCGGAGAGGCAGCTGTGAGGCACACACCTCCACAAACCGGTAGTGAGTGCCATAGAGGGAAAAAAAAAAAACAAACGCTAGAGAGGCCCAGAAGTCAATTCAGAAACACTGCCATCCAGGGGCTGAAACGCTAATTGTCTCTGGTGTAATCAAAAATAAATACGAGAAATTAAGACACAGCCAGCTTAAAAAGCAGGATTGGCTTACAACACGGAGGAGCAGAGGAACGAAGCTGAACTGAAATACCGCCCAGACTGGGAAACAGGCATACCAAACAGAATAAAAGAGGAAGTGAATGACAGCCGCTACTGCACATTTTAGTCTTCCTATTTTTTAATTTTTAATTCTTTTTTCAATTTTTTTTCAATTTTTTTATTCTAATTTTTTTATTTTCATTTTTTGCATCTTTTACTTAAGAAAAAAAAATTTTTTCTTTTTCCTCGATTTTCATCTTTTTAATTATTACATTTTTATTTTCAATCAGCATTATTATTGCTATTATTTTACTTTTTTTTTTTAAATGTCATTAGATTTTCTCTTTCTTTTATTTTGGGATTAGTGTCCTACATTCTATTTGCATCTTTCCCTTACCCTATCTCAACGCTAACATTTTGCCATCACTTTCCTCCTAACCTTTCCCCTTAAAAAATTATTTTTCTCTCTGGCCTTTTGTTGTTGTTTGCTTGAATGTTGATTAGATTGAATTTTTATGCTTTTTTTATGAGATTGTTTTGATTATACTTTTTGTTTGTTTGGTTGGTTCTATTGTTTGCTTTGTTTTTGTTTTTTTTATTACTTTTGTTTTCCCTTGCCTCACTTGATATTAGTTGCTGTTGCAGTTTGTATTAATCTCCAGGCTCGTGTTGCTGGAATTTGCTGGGATTAGTGGTTGTTCTAGTGGAGTCTACTCCCCATATATATAGTTTGTTCCCCTTTTCTCTCTTAGTATTGTTCTTGCCTCTCTTACACATTTTTCTTTTCTTTTTTCTTTCTGCTCTTCTCCCAAGTTCAGATTCACACTCTTTTTTTTTTTTTTTTGTTCTTTCTTTTTACTCTCCCTCTTCCACTCCTATTCCCTAATTTGTCTTTCTCTGGTGGTTACCTTTATTGGAGGTTATTAATATCGTGAATACAATTCTGTTCAGTGCCTTGTGTGTTGTGCCTGGTTGTGTTGTATTTTGTACCTTTAAATCAACGCCGGAGAGAGAGAACTGTATAACCAGACATCCAGAGAAGAGAGACCATGGGGAAACAAAGAATTAGCCCCCCCAGGAAAGAGAAGCAGGCATCACCAGAAAAGGAAGTAAACGAACTAGAGGCAAACAACCTATCAGAGAAAGAATTCAGAGAAATGGTCATAAGGTGGCTGAAAATGATGGAAGACAAATTCGACAATATGAGTAAGAACCAAGAGGAAATGAAGAAGAACCAAGAAGAAATGAAAAATGACATCGCTGCTGTAAAGAACTCAATAGAAAGCATCAAGAGTAGACTAGAAGAAGCAGAGGACCGCATAAGTGAGCTAGAAGACAAGATGGAAAAAAAATACCCAATTACAACAGCTTCTAGAAACAAAAATTAGAAAGCATGAGGAGAGCCTAAGGGAACTTTGGGACAACACAAAACAAAACAACATCAGGATAATAGGGGTACCAGAAGGAAAGGAAACGGAGCAAGTAATAGAAAACCTGTTAGAAGAAATAATAACAGAAAACTTCCTTGATATAGGGAAGAAAAAACCCACACAAATCCAAGAAGCTCACAGAGTTCCAAGCAAAATGAACCCCAAAAGACCGACGCCAAGGCACATTATAATTAAGTTGGCAAACACCAACGACAAAGTAAGAATCTTAAAAGCGGCCAGAGAGAGACAGACAGTTACATACAAAGGAACCCCCATCAGACTAGCAACTGATTTCTCAACAGAAACTCATCAAGCCAGACGGGAATGGAATGAAATATACAAAGTCATGCAAAGGAAGGGTCTCAATCCAAGAATACTGTACCCAGCAAGGCTATCAATCAAAATTGAAGGTGAAATCAGGAGCTTCACAGACAAAAAAGGGCTAAGGGAGTTTATCACCACCAAACCAGCAATGCAAGAAATGCTAAAGGGTCTGCTGTAAAAAAAAAAAAAAAAAAAAAAAAAAAAAAAAAAAAAAAAAAAAGAAAGAAAGAAAGAAAGAAAGAAAGAAATAGGAAGCAAAGAAGGAACACGGGTATAGAATAAAAATGGTGACAAATAAGTGCCTATCAATAATAACTTTAAATGTAAATGGATTGAATGCCCCAATCAAAAGACACAGGGTAACAGATTGGATAAGAAAACAAAACCCATATATCTGCTGTCTACAGGAAACCCACCTCAAAAAAAAGGACGCATACAGACTGAGAGTAAAGGGATGGAAAAAGGTTTTCCAGGCGAATGGAAATGAAAAAAAAGCTGGGGTAGCAATACTTATATCTGACAAATTAGATCTCAAAGTGAAGGACATAACAAGAGATAATGAAGGCCACTTCATAATACTAAAAGGAGAAATCCAACAAGAAGAAATAACTCTGGTAAACATATATGCACCCAACACAGGAGCACCAAGATACATTAAAAAACTCGTGGAAGATATCAAAGGAGAGATTGACAGCAATACAATTATAGTAGGAGACTTCAATACCCCACTATCACCATTGGACAAATCCTCTAAACAAAAAATCAGCAAAGAAACATCAATCCTAAATGACTCACTAGATCAGATGGAATTAATCGACATCTTCAGAACATTTCACCCCAAAGCCACAGAATATACATTCTTCTCAAGTGCACATGGGACATTTTCAAAGATAGACCATATGTTAGGACATAGGCAAAGTCTCTCCAAATTCAAGAAGATAGAAATCATATCAAGCTTCTTCTCAGATCACAGTGGCATAAAACTGGAAATCAACTACAATAAAAACAACCCAAAGAAATCAAACACATGGAGACTAAACAGCATGCTATTAAACCATGACTGGGTTACCAAAGACATCAAGGAAGAAATAAAAAACATCATGGCAACAAATGACAATGAAAACACAACAATCCAAAATCTATGGGACACAGCGAAAGCAGTCCTGAGAGGGAAGTTCATAGCTCTACAAGCCTACTGCAAAAAACAAGAAACAATGGTAATAAATTACCTAACCAAACAACTCAAAGAGTTAGAGAGAGAGCAACAAGAAAAGCCCAGTGTAAGCAGAAGGAAAGAAATAATAAAGATCAGAGCGGAGATAAACGACATAGAGACCAAAGAAACAATACAAAAGATCAACAAAACCAAGAGCTGGTTCTTTGAAAAGATAAACAAGATTGATGGACCTCTAGCCAGGCTTACCAAGAAGCAAAGGGAGAGGACCCAAATAAACAAAATCAGAAATGAAAGAGGTGAAATAACAGCAGACCCTGACGAAATACAAAGGATTGTTACAAAATACTACGAACAACTCTATTCCAACAAACTGGACAACCTGGAGGAAATGGACTTATTCCTAGACAAATACAACCTTCCAAAACTCAATCAGGAAGAATCTAAACAGCTCAACAGGCCAATAACTATGGAAGTAATTGAAGCAGTCATCAAAAAGCTTCCGGCAAACAAAAGCCCGGGGCCAGACGGCTTCACAGGAGAGTTTTACCAAACATTCAAGGAAGAACTAAAACCTATCCTCCTCAGACTATTCCAAAAAATTCAAGAGGAAGGAACACTTCAAGGCTCCTTCTATGAAGCTAGCATCACCCTAATACCAAAACCAGATAGAGACAACACAATGAAAGAGAATTACAGACCAATATCCCTCATGAACATAGATGCCAAAATTCTCAACAAAATCCTAGCAAATCGGCTCCAGCAATACATCAGAAAGATCATACATCATGACCAAGTAGGATTTATCCCAGGAATGCAAGGATGGTACAATATCCGCAAATCAATAAATGTGATACATCACATAAACAAATTGAGAGATAAAAACCACATAGTCATATCAATAGATGCAGAAAAAGAATTTGACAAAATCCAACACCCTTTCTTGATAAAAACTCTCAAGAAGGTGGGAATAGAAGGATCATACCTCAACATAATAAAAGCTATATATGATAAACCCACAGCAAACATCATACTCAATGGGCAAAAACTAAAACCATTTCCCCTAAGAACAGGAACAAGACAGGGATGCCCACTCTCACCACTCCTGTTTGACATAGTACTGGAAGTATTAGCTACCGCAATTAGGCAAGAAGAAGAAATAAGAGGCATCCAAATTGGAAAAGAAGAAGTGAAGCTGTCCTTATTTGCAGATGACATGATATTGTATGTAAAAAACCCAAAAGATTCCATCAAAAAACTAATAGACTTAATAAATGAATTCGGCAATGTAGCGGGATACAAAATTAACGCCAAGAAATCTATGGCATTTCTATACACCAATAGTGAACTTAAAGAAAGAGAGACTAAAAAAGAAATCCCATTTACCATCGCACCAAAAAAATTAAGATACCTAGGAATAAACTTAACTAAGGAGGTAAAAGACCTATACGCGGAAAACTACATGACACTGAAAAAAGAGATAGAGGAAGACGTAAACAGATGGAAGAACATACCATGTTCATGGATTGGTAGAATCAACATCATTAAAATGTCCATACTACCCAAAGCAATCTACAGATTCAATGCACTCCCCATCAAAATACCAACAGCATATTTCACAGACCTAGAAAGAACTCTCCAAAAATTCATCTGGAATAAAAAAAGACCCCGAATAGCCGCAGCAATCCTTAGAAAGAAGAATAAAGTAGGAGGGATCTCAATACCAGACCTCAAGCTGTATTACAAAGCCACTGTTCTCAAAACTGCCTGGTACTGGCACAAGAACAGATATATAGATCAATGGAACAGAATAGAGAATCCAGATATCGACCCAAACCACTATGCTCAATTAATATTTGACAAAGGAGGCATGAACATACAATGGAATCAAGACAGTCTCTTCAATAAATGGTGTTGGGAAAATTGGACACACACATGCAAAAAAATGAAACTAGATCACCAACTTACACCATACACAAAAATAAACTCAAAATGGATACAGGACTTAAACATAAGACGGGAAACCATAAAAATACTAGAGGAATCCACAGGCAACAAAATCTCAGACATATGCCAAAAGAACTTTTTCACTGATACTGCCCCTAGGGCAATGGAAGCTAAAGAGAAAATTAACAAATGGGACTACATCAAAATAAAAAGCTTTTTTACAGCAAAAGAAACCATCAACAAAACAACAAGAAAGCCCACTGCATGGGAGAACATATTTGCAAATGCTAGCACTGATAAAGGTTTAATCTCCAACATCTACAGGCTGCTTATGCAACTTAATAAAAGGAAGATAAATGATCCAATAAAAAAATGGGCAACGGACCTAAACAGAATATTTTCAAAAGAAGACAGAAGGAAGGCCAAGAGACACATGAAAACATGCTCAAAGTCACTTATTATCCGAGAGATGCAAATCAAAACAACAATGAGGTACCATCTCACACCTGTCAGAATGGCTATCATCAACAAATCAACAAACGACAAGTGTTGGCGAGGATGCGGAGAAAAAGGAACCCTCGTGCACTGCTGGTGGGAATGCATACTGGTGTAGCCACTGTGGAGAACAGTATGGAGTTTCCTCAAAAAACTGAAAATGGAACTCCCATTTGACCCATTAATCCCACTCCTGGGAATATATCCAAAGAAATTAGAAACACCAATCAGAAAGGATATATGCACCCCCATGTTCATAGCAGCACAATTTACAATAGCTAAGATTTGGAAACAGCCTAGGTGCCCGTCAGCAGATGACTGGATCAGAAAACTGTGGTACATCTACACAATGGAATACTATGCTGCCATAAAAAAGAAGGAATTCTCATCATTTGCAGCAACCTGGATGGAATTGGAGAATATTATACTAAGTGAAATAAGCCAGTCAATGAAAGAAAAATACCACATGATCTCACTCATTTATGGATAATAAAGAACATTATAAACTGATGAACAAAAAGATAGTTACAGAGACATTAAAGCAACAAACAGACTTTCAAATTACAGGGGGAAAGTTAGGGAGAGGGGGGGTAGATAAGAAATCAAACGAAGGACTTGTATGCATGCATATAAGCATAAACAATGGACGCAAAACTCTTGGGGGTGAGGGGATGTGTGGGTGTGGGGTGGGGGGGTAATGGTAAGATATGTACACATATAATACCTCAATAAAAAAAATTAAAAAAAAAGAGATCAATCAAGGGACTTGTATGCATGCATATGAGCATAACCAATGTAAACAGACAGGGGAGGGGGTGTGAGGGCATGTTCTGGGGTTTGGGGGAGGCCAGGGAGAGGCCAATGCGGAAAAAGGAGACTTATGTAATACAATAAACAATAAAGAATTTAAATTAAAAAAGGAAAGAGATGATTTAGACCAGGGGTCCTCAAAGTTTTTAAACAGGGGGCCAGTTCACTGTCCCTCAGAGCGTTGGAGGGTCGGACTATAGTTTAAAAAAAAACTATGAACAAATTCCTATGCCACTGCGCATATCTTATTTTGAAGTAAAAAAACAAAATGGAAAAAACACCCGCATGTGGCCCACGGGCCATAGTTTGAGGACGCCTGATTTAGACTTTAAAAGCTGGCTTCTATTCTCAACCTATGTTGTACAGTTTATACATTGCAAATTTTTTCCATTATAAAATTATTTATCTTTTTATATTTATTTCTAGAAGATTTTAAGTTCTATGAGAATGGTAATATTTTTTAGTTATATATATACAGTATTGGGTACTTAGCATTCTTCACCATATTTGGTGAATGAATTATTGCATGGTTCAGAAGCTTCTCATAATCCTACACTCAGAATAAATGATTCTGTTTTCCACATGTTCTAATACCTATTTTCAACATATGTGCATGAAGATATAACTCTGTACTTTTCTACTAATCAGCTAATATTATATAATACAGATTTATGTTCTTGGACAGCCTTCATAATTATCTTATTAAATGCATAGTATTGCATTGATATGATGTCATAAGTTACTTCACTATTCAAATTTGACTGATATATAATGCTACAGTTAAATATTTATACATGTACTTTTATTTTCTTTTGGATACATTTCATGAAGAGAATTTCTATGAAAGAGGAGGAGTGAAGACTCCTACCATTTGCAACAGCATGGATGGAGCTGGAGAGCATTATGCTAAGTGAAATAAGTCAGTCAGAGAAAGATAAATATCACATGATCTCACTCATTTGCGGATTATAATGAGCAACATAAACCGATGAACAAAAACAGATCCAGAGACAGAGAAGCATCGATCAGATGCTCAAACCTCAGAGGGAAGGTAGGGGAGGGTGTGGGTAAGGGGTAGAGGTAAACCAAAGGACTTGTATGTATGCATATAAGCATAACCAATGGACATAGACACCAGGGGGTTGAGGGCATGAATGGGAGTGGGGTGGGGGGCAATGAGGGGATAAGGACACATATGTAATACCTTAATAAATAAAAAAGGGAAAAAAAGAAGTTGTGTGTATATGCTATTATAGAAACTGGAGTAATAATAAAAAGCAATTATTTAAAAGGTACAGCAAGTCCTCAAATAACATCATTGACTTATAACATTAATGAAATGCTGTAGGAACTTAACTCTTGTTTATATCAGTTAGCTTATAGTAATACTGTCTTCATTGTACATCACTTCATTATAGTTCCAAGAATCTATTGAAGACATTAAATGAGGACTTTCTGTACTGCAAAACATCCAAAAGCAGAACAAATTCAGTGGAAAGTTGGTTCTTGAAAAACTACACATGCAAGAGGCAAGAAATACAAATTTGTCTTTTTTTTTTTTTTTTTTTGTCTGAAGGAGTTCTCCAAACCACACAGCTATTTATGGTGGTCAGAAAATTGTAGCTTTACCAGTTTGATGTAGAATAGATCAGAGATTAGGACTTGAAAAGCAGACATAAATTTAAGGCAGAAATTTAGAAGCAAAAGACATGAATCAAAATGACACCCAAATTCTGAGTGTAAACTACACATGTGCTAAGGAGATCCCTTGTAACAGAGCAAAAGGAAATAAAGGAAAAGGGAGCGAGGGGAGTCTGACAGGGACAAGAGAGAAATTTTGAAACAGAAGACAGAGCTGCACCCAATACATTTTTTGAAGTTGCTCCTTTTTTTTTAACTGCATGCATTCCCAGTTGAAGACCACATTGAAAAGCAGAAAACTTAAGTCTTACTTACTCAAGGTATTAGATGATAATAGAGCACAAAGATGGCCAATAAGTTAGAAATTTAAAGGAGAATCCCCAGAAGTAAGGAAACTATATGGAGGATTAACAGCAAAATCTGCCTATAAACCCAGTCCAAATTTTTGGTTTTAACAACAAACTACACGTTTGCAGAGGAAAACTCAGGAAGCCATGTTAAATAATGTAGCAGGTAAAAACCTATAAGTACTGAATGTCGAAATCAACTTCTATCTACCATAGTAGACAGAGTTCGATGTTTTGGTCCAAGTTACTGCCTATAAGAACGGTAACAACAAAAATCCCTCCCTAAAGCCCTGGCTCGTGTTTCTCAGTAGTTAGAGCATTGGCTCATGAACCAAAGGGTCATGGGTTCAATTCCCAGTCAAGGGCATATACTTGGGTTGTAGGCTTGGTTCCAAGCCCTGGTCGGAGCACATGTGCAAGGCAACCAATCAATGTGTCTCTCTCACATTGATTTTTTCTCTCTCCCCCTCCCTCCCTTCTACTCCCTCTAAAAAATCAATGAAAAAAATATCCTCAGGTGAGGATTAACAACAAAAAATTCCCAAAAGAATAAAGCAGAACTTAGAGTCACTAAAACATACATAAACAATCCAGATTTCATAAATTACTACACTTTCAAATACCAAGTATGATATATTCTCAGGGATAGGAAACTCAATAGGAACACACTCTAAATGGAATTCAAACTAAACCCATATTTTTCAAATAAGTAAAGGAAAGTCATTTTAGTGAGTACATAGTTTCCATTTCTCTGTTGAGATTTCTTGTTAAAAACATAAATTCTAGAGATAAAAAGAAAAATAATTACTCATAGACACATCATAGTCACAATCCTGGAATCTAAAGAGGAAAAAGAATGTCCTGAATTACAATTCTTTGTTGTTCCCAAATATACCCATTTTGCTGGGGAAATATCTGTCTCTTTGTAAATGTCACTACCAGCTTTTAGCTTTTTACTCAGGAGGAAAAGAGTAGGACTGCAAATCCAACATTTCAAATTGGCCAGGTGATACCCAAAGATCTAATTTATGCCTGACATTTTGAAGTGATGACAGGGTCTGGAATACTATCAATGCTTAGGATGCTACTAATAATAAAGACACAGGTTTAGAGCACCAGTTTAGATGCCCATGGAATCTCTAGTCAGATTGATTAGTGAAGGTATTCTTCTGTATGAGACCAATCCATGAAGACTGAGAGGGTGTTGTTTTTTTGTAATATGTAGATACCACCACAAAGACTCAAGAAAATGGAGAAATAGTGAAATGTAATCTAAACAAAGGAACAAAATGAAACTCCAGAATATAATGCTAATGAAACAGAGCTATAGAAATTACCTAACAAAGAATTCAAAACAACCATCATGAAAATACTAAATGCATCAGGAGAACAATGTATGAACAAAGTGAGGATTTCAACAAAGAGATAGGTGTAATCCTTACAAGAATTACTAAAGGGAGTCCTTTAGGTTGAAATTAAAGGACCCTATAGAGTAATCCAAATCTTTCCAAAAAATTAAAAATACTAATAAAGGTAACTATATAGGTAAATATGAAAGAGAATATTAATCTATTATTTATATCTGTTATGGTATATCTGATTTAGAAGACAACTGCATAAAACAATTTTAAATCTGCTTTTAATTCATTTAGAAAGTATGTAATTATAAAATTTTATGCACATGTAATTTGTATAAAAATAAAACAGGAAGAGGAAACAGCAGCATATTTTAGCAAAGTTTTTCTATACTATTTATATTAAGTTTGTATTTATAAAACTAGATGGTATAAATGCTAAACTCCAGGGCAACCACTAAGAAAATAACTACAAATATATAGTAAAAAAATAACAAGAAAATGAAAATGGCATAGTATAAAATATCTAACACAAAAGAAACCAAGAATGGTGAAAGAGGAACAGAAAAGACATATAGGAAAATACACTGAGTGGCCAGATTATTATGACCACCTGACATTTGTAAGCAAATTAGCCGTGCACTGCATCGTATGGGATATGGAAGCCGAAGGCCTGTTCAAACACCCTTGCTGTCTGCAGTTACCAAGATAAAACGTCTCCAATTCACACAGGAACACAAGGATTGGACAGTCGAGCATTGGAAAAAAGTCATGTGGTCCGATGAATCACGTTTCCAGTTGCATCATGGCAGATGGAAGAGTGAGAATTTCACGGAAACAGCATGAAAGCATGCACCCCACATGCATGAGTACAACTCTTCCAGCTGGTGGGGGCAGTGTTATTGTTTGGGGTATGTTTTCCTGGCATGATTTGGGCCCTTTAATTCGTGTGGAACAATGTCTGAATAGCACAACATACCTAAGTATCGTTGCTGATCATGTTCATCCTATCATGTTGATGGCATATCCCAATGGAGATGGCTTCTTCCAACAAGAAAATGCACCATGCCACAGTGCTTGCATTGTGCAGGAGTGGTTGCAAGAACATGAGGGAGACTTTACCTTGCTTAGGTGGCCCCCACAATCACCAGATCTCAATCCAATTGAGCATTTGTGGGACAAAGTTAAAAGAGCCATCAGGCAGCTGGTTCCACAACCATCAAATCTCACAGAACTGGACAGTGCTATTCATCAGGCATGGTGTCAGATTCTTCTCATCACCTTACAACATCTCGTGGAGTCAATGTCAAGAAGAATCGCCACAGTATTGAAGGCAAAAGGTGGCCCAACGACATACTGATGGGGTGGTCATAATAATCTGGCCACTCAGTGTATAGCAAAATAGTAGCTGTTAATCCTTCTTGCCAGTAGTAGCAATTATAAATGAACTAAACACTCCAACTAAAACACAGTAATCAATAGCATGGGTAAAAAACAATTACTGGTATCTAAATATATGCAGTCTACAAGAGACACACTTTAGACCCAAAGCCACAAATAGATTAAAAGTAAAAAGACGGAAAACAATATGCCATATGGACAGTTTCTTCTAACTAAAAGTAGAATAACAATTCAAGGGGAATAAGATTTAATGCACCATTGCATGGCTCAAAATAGAAGGATCCATGTGCCAAAGAATATGTGACCTCCAGAAGGTGAAAGTGGGTCTTCACTGGATAACAGCAGATAAACTGAGACCTCAGTGTTAAAACTACAAAGAAATTAAATCAGCAACCAAAATGAATTTCAAAAGTCTGGGAGTTCTTACTAAATGCTAAAATGTAGCAGTGTTTTGTAGATGGAGCTGTAACAGGATGAACTTGACCAGAACCACAAGTGGTAAGTTTAGCCAACTGCAAAGAAGAAATCAATATATAATTAACAAAATAGTGTATGCAAGCACTGGTTATAACTCCCTTTGGGGAGACAGAGCTTTGGGTGTAAATCCCCTGTTTTCTTTGCTTGTTGCAAGTAAATAAAACTACCTAATGACAACTCTGTCTGGTTCTTGAATAAAAAAATCCCCAAGTAGCAAACCCATTGAGTTCTGTAACAGATTCTCCCCACATCCTTCATACAAGAATCCAGTATGGCTAACACTTTGATTTTTGCCTTTTGACACCAATAGCAGAGAACCCAGTTGGGACCGCCTGGACTTTTAACCTATGAGCTAATAACCAATACTTTTTGTGGTGTGGTGTGGTTTTTTGTTTGTTTGTTTTGTTTTGAGATTTGAGGATATTTATTTGCTTTTCAATGGACTTCTTCTTGTAAAGTCAGTAGGAAAATAATTTGATTATTTTATTTTATTTTGTTTTCTTTATTTTATTTTTTTCCATCAACATTTATCCCCCCTAATCTCTTCCACCTCCACCCAGCTACCACCCCTCCACAATCACCACACTGTCTGTGTTCGTGAGTTATTTCTCTCTCTCTCTCTCTTTTTTTTTGCTCAAACCCTTCACCCTCCCCAACACCCACAGATGTTGTTTTAAGCCCCTAAATCTGTGATAATTTGTCACACAGAAATAGAACATTAATGCATTCTCTTGTTTTCTAATTGTTTCATGTGGACAGAAACTAGTCTTATGCACAGCACACAGTACATAGAAGATGATAAAGATCAGGAACAGTTAATTAAATAAAATACCAAAATCCATGTTTACTGCTTACTCCACCTGATATCCCTGACTTCCTTTTTCTCAACTATGTTCAAGATTCATTTAGTGTAATATAATGGGTTTAGAATCTGGAGTTAAAAAAATCCTAGATAAGAGAGGTCCCAAACATTTCATCTCTTTTTCTGAGTAATTGCATAGGCTTATACCTTATGAGGGAAGACAAGCATTCTGTATTCATGATTAATTATTGTTTTGTAACTTACATTTGATAGCTTCTAATAGTAAATGACTTAATGTTATTTTTTCATATCTCAATATCTCACAAGTTACAAATGCCCAATAATATCTATGGTATTCCTATTCATTAAGTGAAAATTTTAGTCCCATTTTACATAAGGGTTCTCTGGAAGTAATGAATTTTCAGAAGTGTGTGTGTGTGTGTGTGTACACTGTTCTTTTCTGAAGAAAAATGTATTTATCATTAATAACTCTCTTATTAGACATTGTGTTGGGAATATGTAAGTGATAAAATTGCCATGAAGTTAATATAGTCTCTATTAGTTTTTAGAACAAAATAAAAGTCTCTTCCCTTCACATAAAGATCATGAACAATTAACAAGTAAAATCATAATTTCACAGATAGTTGCCCATCTAAATTCATTCAGATTTAGAGAAGAAGTGAGGCTACATTAAATTTTAATTAAATTTCACAGCTGCTGAAATATATTCATGAAATACTTGATTGACATTCCTAACACAAACAGAATGACCTATAAAAAGGACCATTGCATTTTAAGGTCAAGCATGTAATTTTCATCTTCCTATGTTAAAAAATGTATCATATTGAAAGATTGTAGCTATTTCCTTATTTTCATATTCCATATCCTATTATGACTTCAGATACAATTCATTAAAATATTTAAAATTAGATTGGATAAATATTATGGTTCTAAAATAGGGGAATGGGTTTTCCAAGAGTGAATTCTAATCCTGCTTTTGCCAGCTGGACTTATTGATTCTATATAAAAACTTTGTAAGCTTAGTTTGACACTGACATTACATAATTTACCCCATAGCAATAATAATAATAATAATCTTACTTTATAATCTGTTCTAATATAACTTCTTTATGTATTTCTGTTATTGACCCTCCCTTCCAATATTTCTAGACTTCTGTATAAGAAAGGAGTTAAACATCAAAATAATCTATGAATGTAGGTAAGCCTTTCTCTAAGCAAAACAATACAAGAAAACTCTGATTTAATTAACAGATATATTAGGAAAGGTAATCTTCTTTATAAAAATAAGTATTTTATTGAAAATATCTATTGTAACATTTAAATAATGGACTCACCTCCAATATAAAGTAATTTTCATTTTTATTTTACTTTATTATTGTAAGAAAACTTAATATGAGATTGACCCATCTAACAAATTTTTAAGCCTACAGCACATTATTACTGAGTATAGGTACAGTGTTTTACCTAAAAAAATTCCTTTTTTATTCCCCTATTAAAGCTGAATAGCAAGCATTACATTGTATGTATATACCAGTCTTTTCTTGATGCACTCATATGTTGATGGACATGAGATTGTTTCCACATCTTATGTGGTCTCAAGGAAGTCATTTAACATTTTTCTATCTCAGTTTTCTACTATATAAAATAATTATATAAAATAATGTTTTGGATGTAGAACAAGGAGAGAGAGAGAAAGAGACAGAGAAATTCTTTTCATATAAAAAATTCCAAGAAGATTATGTTCATGTGGCTCTGTTGGTTGGAGCATCATCCTGTACATCAAAGGTTGTGGGTACAATTCCCAGTCAGTGCACATACCTAGGTTGCTGTTCAATCCTCAGTCTGGGCAAGTGCGGGAGGCAACTGATTGATTTTTCTTTCATACCAATGTTTCTCTCTCTCTCTCTCAAAATCAATTTAAAAAACATACCCTCTGGTGAGGATTTATAAAAAGAAGAAAAGGCAAAGTTCAATGTTGGTGGTAGTGAGAGCAAGGAGAGAGCAACAACTGCTTGTGGAATATGACCTTTTAAGAATTCAAAACATACATTCATCATCCAGTAAAAACATTTCTAAGAATTTATCTTATGGAAACTGATCCAAAATACAGAACAAAATCTTAAACAAATATATTAATATGAACATTGTTTATAGTGGCAAAATTATAAAAAATCTGTATGAGCAAAAACTATTTAAATTATGATAGTTTATAAAATCAATTTTAAAACAAGTATATTGTTTTTGAAAATGACATTTAATACATTACAAATGTTACATTTATTTTAATAAAAAATGTTTGAATTTTTGCATTAACTTCCTCTGCTATATTAATATAGACATACTATATCTTCACCATCATTCATGATGATTGTGGCCTAAATGTCTAGCTGGCCATGTTGTGGAAGAACATATGTTCTGAGTTCATTGTAGTTTTCCTTAAAATGTCATTGTCTTTAAAATCTATAAATTTACTAAAAATATTATAATAAATATGTGTTTTTATTATGTGGATTCTCTATGTATAATAAGTTTTATGAGTTTAAAACTTGCTATATGAAATATAGAATTATTGATTTTTCCAACGCATGCCCCTTAATTTTAAAGTTCAGGGATTTGATGAAGTAAGCTGTTTATGCATGGTGCAATATTTATAATTTTTATAGATTTCAAACATATCCAATCTCAGCTTCTGTCATATGTCTTTGAAGCAATATTATTACATTCAAAAAGTCACAAAAAGGGTAAATATAACAACCATCAGCAAAATTAAATTCATTATCACATTCTCTGTAACTCAGAAAAAAAAGTAAAATATCAAATGTGACTACCTTTTGTTTAATACACCTATTGTAACCATATAGAGGTTTAAAGTAGAACCAGGATTCTGTGAAGAGCTCCCTTTTCCTGTGTCTATGTTCTTTGCTATTGTTGATACTTCCTAAGATTGTATTAGAAGAAGATAGTAAGAATAATAAGAAAAAAAAGTTGAACTCATAGAAAGAGAATAGAATGGTGGATTCCAAGGGTTGGGATGTAGGAAAAAGGGGATGTTAGTCAAAGAGTTAGTTCAGTTATAAATAAATTCTGAGGATCTAATGTACAGCATGGGGATTATAGTTATTAACGCTATACTGTATACATAAAATTCGCTGAAAGTAGATTTGAAGCATTATCATAAAAAATGATAACTATATGAGGTGATGGATGTGTTAACTAACTTGGTTGTTGTAATCATTTCACACTGTATGCATATATTAAACATCATATTGTACACAGTACATCTTTTTCAATTATTTCTCAAAAAAATTGTGGGGGAAAGATGGAAAAAAAGAAATCCACATATGACTTGGCTCTCTTTACATATCAGGCATTCTCCAAAATATGTTACATTTATCATCTAACTTAATATTCAAAATATTAATTTTCACAATAAGGGAATAAGTACTAGAATATAATTTTATAAATGGAGGGGAGGAGGCACAGAAAGTATAAATGATTTTACCAACAACACATAGTAAAGATTGGAACCAAAATTCAAACCCTGGCAACCTGATTCCAGTTTGGAACTCTTAACCCCTATCATATTCTGAGGTATCACACAGTAAACTCTCCCAAAATATACTTGCCTGACTTTAGACTAAGGAGACTAGTGATTCAATGAAATGACTAGTTGATTTTCTTCTCTTCTGCATAAATAATGCTTATTTCACTCAATTTATTGAATCAACAGTCAACAATTTAACATATTTTGCATTAGCATTAATCATACACAAAAACACAAAGGAGTGGAAAATAAGATGATTGGGAGTATAGGGACTAATAGACACATGGGGGGGGGGGACATAGTGAGAAAAACCTCTCTGGCATTAAATGAATTGCACCTGGCAAAGATTCCACACACTCTGTTTCCCCACTTGTCTCTAGAGATTTAAGCTTCATTGTTTATTTATTTTTAATTTCCAAAATTAAAGCATCTATCAGGTATTTTAAAATAAATTTAAGGAAAAAGCCAAACACAAATAAGGAAGACTAGACTGTAATAAAGGAAAGTTTAATCCTCCCAAATTTGATAGGTTTCAGTCTTCTCCTTGATTTGGCAGCATATTGAGATATTCATGAATAAACTACAGAGCAGCTCTATATATCATTTCCTCCCTACTCTGCATTCTCTGAATGCACTGGCCAGAAATTTTTAAATTTCATACATCATTTCCAACTAGTTGTGTTGACTCTGTAGTCATTACCAAGCTCAGCCTGAGCACTAAAAAAGAACACACACCAACATACAGGCACACATATTTGGCATTGTCACAGTTAGTGCAAAATAATCCAAGTCCACTGCACTAACTATGCCACCAGCTAGAAAAGTCACAGACCCAGAATATAAAGTGCCTACAACCTAATTAATCTTTGTGCTTGTTTGTTTGCCAAGGCAAGTTGAATATGGATGTCAATTCAAAATAAGTCCCAGGCATTGTGGAAGTCATAATAAGTAGTTGAAAAAGCCCAAGGCAGAAGTTTCCTTAATAGTGTGAATGTCAGGTACAGGTATGCTGGATATTTACCAAACATAACAGTCTTATTTATTAGACTCTATGTCAGTCATCAAAGTTGAATTTTGTGCTTTTCTTGAGACAATGAATGATGATGAGAAAAATATCATTTACTTTAGAGTTGAGGTTATTTTTAAAACCTTTTGCTTTTCTATTGTACTTCCCCCCCCCCCCCCCCCGCCTTCTCATTCCAGGTCCTCTGTAGGAAGAACAAGAACACTGAGATTTTTCAGTGGTTTTTGGTTTAAATCATGCTATCTATATTCACATGCTCTTCTCTTTGGATAAAATGCCTCCTTTGTGAGATATATATCTAGGACAAAGTTAGCATGACCCATGTATCAGTAAGGGTTCTCCCAAGAAACAGAACCAACAGGTTATATATCTATATGTATATGTATGTGAATGTCCCATATCCTGCATGGTTCAGGGTTCGGGATTTGGAGAAGGGGCTGCACGCAAATGAAAGAGATGAGACGAGAAATAATAATTTGGAAATATTGGGGGCCAGGTGGGCAAGCCCAATGCAAAAGAAAGGACTTCCACTGGTGCTCAGGCCTTTTATTCAATTGGGCATACACATATAGCCTTTAGGCAGGCAATTTCCAGTAACTGATAGACTATCAGTAAGGATTTAGATGACTATCTGGTGGGGAAGTTGCTTCAGCTACCATTGTCTCCACTCAACAATGGGTGCATAGCTCTGACCTTTGCCAGGGCTCAAGGGTCACCAGCATACTGGGCTCCTTGTCCACACCTCTCTGCTAGTGAAGACAATAGGCAGTTTCCCACATATTTATATATCTATTAAGAGAGATTGATTTATTTCAAGAAACTGGATCACATGATCATGTGATTATGGAGCATGGCAAGTTTGAAATCTGTAGAACCGGACAGCAACACGGAAATTCAGGTAAGTGTTGATGTTGCAGTTTTGAGTCTAAAAATAATAGGACAGGCAAAGTGGAAACTCAGGTATGATTTCTATGCTGTGATCTTGACACAAATTTCTTATTTGGGAAACCTCAGCCTTTGCTCATAAGGCCTTGTACTGGTTTAATGAGGTCCACTTACATTATGAAGGGTAATCTGCTTTAAAGTCAATCACTTGTAAATTTTTATGACATATAAAATAACTTCACAGTAATATTTAGAAAAGTGTTTGACCAAACAATTGGGCACCAAACCCTAGGCAACTTGACACATAAAATTACCCATCACACCCCAAACACCCATATGCATACAAACACATGCACATAGAACACTGGTTTCATTATTCCTGTGTTGTAAACAACTGAGCTAAGTATGTTGGTGTATTGAATAAATGTTTAAATAACATACTTCTAGTAGTGAAAATTCATGAATTATTAAATAAAATAAAACTTCCCTATTGGCTTTCAGAAGAGGTGTGTTGTTCCTTTCACTGAAATTATATGACAGTTAATATGCTAATCTACTGAGAATGAAGTAGGAATCCTCTGATTAAGCTATGTTCTTTTTCTACAATTCATGGAGTTGAGCTTTCCAAAACATCTGAAATGCTCCGGCAATTTTACTTAGCTAATAGCACTGAGGATGAATTTATTCATTACAGCATTCATCTTATTGGCAACTGGCCAACACTACTTAAACCAAGCCAAACACCTCTCAAAGTAAAATATTATTTACCTAATACTATTTTGAAAAAGAAATACCTGTGTTCCACCAAACTGGCTGGTTTAATGATTAAAGGCTACAAGAATGCCATTTTGGACAGCTTTTACATTATACTGCTTGCCATCCATGACACAGTTATTTAGAGCCTTGGATGGTTTACCTAAATAGTCACAAACAATGTGGCAGCAGATGGTTTTGGTATCCACCACCTGCTAGAGTTGTATCAGCATTTGTATTTGAAAACTTGTTCTGTAATGTTTAGTTAGTGGCCAGATTTCTTTATCTATTTTTGAAGTTCACGTTAATAAATAGTTTATCTAGACAAACCAATGCTCTTTTTCATAGGTTACCAGCTTCATCAATTTTTCTTAGAAAACCATTTGTACCTCTTGATCAAACTATCAATAACAAAATAAGGCTGCGATTTAGCCTAATCTCAGGCAATTAAGCCACATATTTTATTAAACCTTCGTCATGCCCATTAAAATTAATTGAGACCTTAGCCTTCGCCGGACTCTTTCTTAATGAGCTTGGAGGAAAAGATAATAAATCCAGCAAACAAGTTATTTAATGACTATGGTCTCCATATAATTTTTAGTTGGTTTAAACTGAAATTAATTGTATATTTCTACTTTAATTTTTTAAGATTATTTTCCTGAAAATGTCTACGTGTTTTCCAAAACTAAGAAAGTACTTAATGTGCCCCAGAAGAAAAACAGTGCTATGAAAATACAAGATAAAACAATTTAAAAATAGTATCCATTTAAAGGTCAGATTTTGCTAAAGAGACAGCATAGCCAGTAGATTATTAAAAGTTTCATTAATAGTCAGTGGATTGTTGAATGCAGTCACACTTTTGCATAATTGCTAAACCAGGGACAGAATTTATTCACTTATAATTTAAATCTTATGCCCAAGTTCTCAAGTGATTTCATTAGACAGGTGAACTTACTAGTACATGACAAAAATTTTCCTCTTGGAGTTTGATATATTTTATGCACATTGATTCTACAGATGACCCAAAGTAACTTGCACCTTTAATATGATTTCTGAATAACTAGATTTTAGTAACTGAGGGAGCTAGAGAGTTGATACATATTGAAGACAGTCTCCTGATCTCCTGTATATATTCTTAAATACTGTAATGTTGCATGCAATCAACTCCCTTTATGTTTAGTAACAAAATTTGCAAATATATTTCTATTTCAAAAAATAAAAGGTACAATGACAAATTAAGAATATATAACCACATTACTAAATCCTGGAGGGAAAAACAAACTCTCACTATGTTAGTAAGATTAGTCATACTTTCAGCCAAGTAATTACCATGAACACATGTAAGCGACTACATGATTTTAAGTTACAGACATTAAACCTCTACAATTCTGACCATAACATTAAACCTCAACAGTTATGACCGTGACTTTCTCTATCTTCTGAGTAGTGAGAAACATTATTGATTCCTTTTTCCTCCTTCCAGTTAAATAGTAGGAAAACTGGACAGTTGCATTGTACTTTCCTTAGTCTGTGTTCAAGGTAATGGGAACAAATGATGGACTATGGAAACATGTCAAATTTTCTGACATCAGCAATTCAAGAAATGTCTCTCTACTAAATTATCTCACTAATTCTGTAACATCAAAACTATTCTGCCTTTTTCATAATCACCTTTACTATGCTTGAGGTCTGAATAGACAACACAAGAAAGGCTTTTGTTATCAATCAAGCAATTAATATTCATTGAGTATTGCAAGTGTGCTTTGAGTGTCATCCTTGCAGAGGGGACACACTAGTCTCCTCTGTATCATCCCAATTTTAGTATGTATGCTCCCAAAGTGAGCATTGGATAGTGCTTTGGGAAACAGAGCATTATGGGAGTTACACAGTCCACACATGAACAATATAAAGATTTACTCATTCCATTAAAAGATATAAAGCTAATTTACTAGGACTAAATATCTTCCAGGATGACAAAACTTTCCCCAGTCTACTGGTTTAGTACACATTTTTATTCAATATATCATACAATAAAAACAATAATAATGTTGCAAAGTGCACCTTCAGTGGACATGGGCTGTATTAATATTTACTGAATTATCAAACTAAGCCATAGTTTTATGTAGATACTAAGCCAAAGAAAATCATGGTAATATATCTTAGATTGCTGTCTCAACACTGCCACTGAATAGTGTCAACACTGTATATAGTGATTAATCAAAATATTGTGGCCATGCACTGCCTTGGAAAATGCTAGTATCAAAGATTTAGATAAGATTCTTCTATTCAGCAAATGAAAGCAGATCATATTAAAGAAATAGAGGTCTTGGAAGTTCCCAAAGTGCACAAAATAGAAACGTAATGAGCTATCTCTGTTGTTGATATATAGAGGTGCTGTTCAAAAAATAATTTTTGAATAAGCAGAAGCATATGATATCTTGAATACAAGAAGCACTCTGAAAAGTACATGGATATTGCCAAAATTGTTTCTTTTTTTAATGAGTGATTCATGTAACCTGCTCATGTTGCAGATATGTCAAAATTTCATAAATTATTCAGTTTGCCATAGGTACTTTAAAACTTTTATTTATTTATTAAGTTGAATTTATTGATGTGATATTGGCTCTCAAAACCATACAGATTTCAAGTGTACAACTCAACAAAACATCATCTGCACACTGTATCATGTGCCCACTGCCCAAAGCAAAATCTCTTTCCATCTCAATTTCCCTCCCTTTGCCCACCTCCACCTACCCCATCCCCCTTTCCCCCTGACTGTCATCACACTGTCCTTGGTGTCTAATCCCTTTACCTGTTTCATTCCAGTCCCTCCCCCACCCTCTGCCCTCTGACATCTGTCAGTTTGCTGGATGTATCTGTATCCATGCCTTTGCTTCTATTTTGTTCATCAGTTTACTTTGTTCATTAGATTCAACATATAAGTGAGATCATATGGTATTTGTAATTCTCTGACTGGCTTATTATACTTATCAAAATAATCTCCACATCCATCCACACTGTTGCAAAAGGTAAGATATCCTTCTTTTTTATGACTGAGAAGTATTCCATTGTGTAAATGTACCACAGCTTTTTCCCCCCCACTCATCTACTGATGGGCACTGGGCTGCTTCCAGATCTTGGCTATGTAAATAACACTGCAATGAATATAGAAGTGCATATATTTTTTCGAGTTAGTGTTGCGGGTTTCTTCAGATATATTCCCAGAAGTGGGATCCTTCAGTCAAAAGACAGTTTCATTTTTAATTTATTGAAGAAACTCCATACTGTTTTCCACAGTGGCTGCTCCAGTCTGCATTCCCAACAAAATAACACCAGGATTCCCTTTTTTCCATATCCTCGCCAGTGTTTGCTGTTTGTTAATTTATTAATGGTAAACATTTTGTGAGGTGTGAGGTGTGGTTTTAATTTTCATCCCTCTGATTATTGGTGACATTGAGCATTTTATCATATGTCCATTGGCCATCTGTATGTCCTCTTTGGAGAAGTGTGTATTCAGGTCCTTTGCCCATTTTTTAATTGGGTTGTCTTTTTAGTGTTGAGTTGTATAAGCTCTTTATATTTTTTGGAAATTAACCCTTTATCAAATGTATCCTTGGCAAATATGTTCTTCCATTCAGTGGATTCCCTTTGCATTTTGATGATGGTTTCTTTTGCTGTTCAAAAGCACTTTAGTTTGATGTAGTCCCATTTGTTATTTTTTCCCTTTGTTTCCTTTGCCTGAGGAGATATATTGGCAAAAATGTTGCTATGAGAGATGTCTGGATTGTACTGCCTATGTTTTCTTGTACCAGTCCAATTTTCCAACCATTTATTGAAGAAACTGTCTTTACTCCATTGTATTATCTTGCCTCCTTTGTGAAATATTAATTGACCATATGGCGTGAGTTTATTTCTGGGCTCTCTGTTTTATTCCATTGATCTATATGTCTATTCTTATGTCAGTACCAGGCGGCTTTGATAGAAATTGATGTCAGGTATAGTGATACCTCCAACTTTGTTCTTTTTTTCTCAAGATTTCTGAGGATATTTGGGGTCTTTTGTGGTCTCATATAAATTTTTTGAATATTTGTTCTAGATCTGTGAACTATGTCATTGATATTTTAATAGGAATTGCATTGAATCTATAGATTGCTTTGGGTAGTATAGACATTTTTAAATATTTATTAAGTTGATTAGGGTGATATTGGTCAACATGAAAATATAGGTTTTAGGGGTGTGTTTCTATGTTACAAGATTTGTATTTTTCTCTATGTGCCCACCACTCAAAGTCAAATTTTCTGTCACCTTATATTAGGACCCCTTTCTCCCCAACCCCCTTCCCTCTGGCAATCAACACATTGCTTTTTGTGTTCATGAGTTTCAGTTTTATATCCCACACTTAGAGGCCCAGTGCACGAAATTCGTGCACGGAGGGGGGTTGTCCCTCAGCCCAGCCTGTACCCTCTCCAATATGGGACCCCTCAAGGGATTTCCGACTGCCCGTTTAGGCCCGATCCCAGGGATCGGGCCTAAACGGGCAGTCGGACATCCCTCTCACAATCCAGGACTGCTGGCTCCCAACTGCTTGCCTGCCTGCCTTCCTGATTGCCCCTAACCACTTCTGTCTGCCAGCCTGATCACCCCCTAACCACTCTGCTGCCAGCCTGTTTGCCCCCAACTTCCCTCCTCTGCCAGCCTGGTTACCTCTAACTGCCCTGTCCTGCAGGGTTGATCACCTCCAACTGCCCTCCCTTGCAAGCCGGGTGCCTCCCAACTGCCCTCTCCTGCTGGCCATCTTGTGGTGGCCATCTTCTGTCCACATGGGGGCAGGATCTTTGACCACATGGGGGAAGCTATATTGTGTGTTGCAGTGATGATCAATCTGCATAGTACTCTTTTATTAGATAGGATAGAGGCCTGGTACAGGGGTGGGGGCCAGCTGGTTTGCCCTGAAGGGCGTCCCGGATCAGGTGGGGGTTCCCTTGGGGTGTGGGGGGGCCTGAGCGAGGGGCCTGTGGTGGTTTGCAGGTGGGCCACACCCCCTGGCAACGCAATCAGAGGCCCTGGTATCTGGAATTTATTTTCCTTCTACAATTGAAACTTTGTAGCCTGGAGCAGAGCCAAGCCTGGGGCTCCCTCCAAGGCCTGCAGCCATTTGTGTTGGGGTTATAATTGAAACTTTGTGCCTTAAGCGGGTGGGCCCAGCCAGGGTGTGTGGAAAGCTTTGCTTCCCCTGTTGCCGGCGGCAACCCTGGCCTGCTATCTCAAGCTCCATTCTGCTGCCATTTGTTTAAATTTGTTTACCTTCTATAATTGAAACTTTGTAGCTTGAGTGGAGGCTTAGGCCTGCAACGGCTGGCAGAAAGCTTGGCTTCCTCTGTTACCTAGGAAACCTTGCTCTCTGTGGCTGTAGCCATCTTGGTTTGGGTTAATTTGCATACTCGCTCTGATTGGATGGTGGGCGTGGCTTGAGAGCGTGGCTTGTGGTATGTCGGAGGTATGGTCAATTTGCATATTTGTCTATTATTAGATAGGATAAGAGTGAAATCATACAAAAGAAACTGACAATAAAACAAAGAGGCAGCCAACCATATGGGAGATAATATTTGCAAACAGTAGCTCTGACAAAGGTTTAATTTCCAAAATATATAAAGAACTCATAAAACTCAACACCAAACAAACAAACAATCCAATCAAAAAGTGGATAGGGGACCTGAAAACACACGTCTCCCAAGAAGACACATGAACAGCCAATGGATATATGAAAAGATGTTCAACCTCACTGGCAATTAGAGAAATACAAATCAAAACTACAATGAGCTACCACCTTACACCTATTAGAGGGCCATTATCAACAAGACAACCAATAACAAATGTTGGAGAAGTTATGGAAAAAAGGGAACCCTCATTCACTGCTGGTGGGAATGTAGACTGGTACAACCGCTATGGAAAGCAGTCTGGTGATTCCTCAAAAAATTAAGAATAGAACTAGCATATTACCTAGCAATCCCTCTCCTTGGTATATACCAAAAAAACTCCAAATCATGTATTCGCAAAAATATATGCACCCCTTTGTGTGTGCCACTTGTATGGCTGGTTGGGTCTAGCTTTGGTGTGGTTGGAAGGCCACCACTGGTTATATTGATTTTGTGTCTACTGGTTAGGGTTAAGGTACAGGTCGATGTCAGATGCTGTGTGTAACCAACCTTGGGCTACCTGTCTGGAGCTACTTCACTTCAATGTCTGTGGCTTGGTCTACTGGAGCTGGGTGTGGGTAGGTGGAGCCAATATCAGTGTAAGGGTCTGCTTCCTCCTCGTTTGAGCTGGGGACCGATTTGTAAAAGGAACAAGGTTTTCTGAGGTCTGCCTCCACCTGTCAGCTACTCTGCCTCTACCTGAGGTTGCCTGGTCTTCTTCCAGAGCCTTCCACAGAAGCACTCCAGAGTGGGTTCAGGCTGACTGTGACCCACAGATCCTTCCAGTTTTCAAGCTTGGTAGGGTGAGGCAACTAGGGTCCGGAGGATGGGGTTAGTGGATCCCCTTCTTGGGATAATGCAGCAGGCACTCAATGAGGGGAAAGTAGCTCCTACTCCAGAGACAAAACAGCCTCTGCTAAAATATCCAACTCTAGTTCCCCCAGGAGGGATGTGCTACAGGTTGAATGCAGCTAGCCATCCCGTTTGCAAAAACAAGCTCAGCTGGGCAGAGCCATTGGGCTCAGGGGGATAAATAAAAAGTGACTCCCATTGGGGATGATGCCGGCTCAATGCACAAGAGGGAGCTAAGCACTTCCTCCCAGTCCCAGACACTAACCTGTGAAGGATTCACACTCTGAGTGTCCCAACTCTGAGCTGTTCTCCCTTCTCCCCATGGAACTGAGCTCATGGGGGCAGGGTATCTGGAAATTTGCAGAGTAGATCCAAATAGTCTTTCATGGGGAATCGTGCCCACAAGCCTGTTGGAGTGGGTTGAGCACTTCTTCCTCTTCCCAGGTTAGCATGAGCTGACTTGTAGGGTGTTAGGTCTGATCAAATAATTGAATCGATACCCCTTCCCTGAGAACTGACCTTTAGGCCACTTCACAAGGGACATTCTACTTGCTTAGACAACATTCCACTTGCTAAGACCATTATCTCTCCCCTCCAGAATTTACCAGAATCCAGACCTGCACAGAGAATCCTCTGCCCAGAAAAAGCCCACCTAGAGTCCTTTAAAAACCTCTGATTTTTTGTCTTCGGCTGCTGGCGCCATTTTGGGGCTCAGCCCATCTGGGTTTCCAGATGACCTAATAAATGTATAGTTCTTCACCCCTGTTGGCCTCATGTGTTCCTCCTTCAGTGACTCTAACACAGGGGAGATAGGAGTGGCCCCTTAGTGATGTAGCCAAACAACCCAGCACATGCCCATCTAATTCGTGAAAAAAGCTTCCCCTAGATACATGCTCCAAAAGTCCCAGCTCTGCTATAGGGGTCTCTGGTTCCCCTGCACAACTGAACTCAGCAAGATGGGCCTGCCAAGTAATTCAACATGTGGGGGATGGGGCATCATTTGTGCACTCAAGGTGGGGGAGACTGGTCCTCTTTCCAAAGCCACACAGTTTAGTCACTGTCTTAGTCTTCACCAAGGGCTGCCTTTGAAAAAGAGGGCCTCCAAAATCACTGTTGTGTGCAGCCAGCAGACCCCTTTGCAGTACCCAGGCATGGCAGAGTAGGCTCAACATCAGTCAGAGATCTGGCAGTACACTCCCCAGGCGGTGTAACAATTTGAGTGCTCCCCTGAAAGGTGGCATCTGGGTCTACCAGGTGGTCTGAATCCCCACTGATTTTCACCACTAGATGCTATGTGGGCTCCTCTTCCCATTTCTGCTGCTCTGGGTTGGCTTTCCCTGCATGGGCTTGAGACTCCACACTCCTGGGGAGATGGAGTTTTGCAGCTGTGATATCCCTTTGGCTTCTCAGTCACTGTGGGAGCTAGATCTTTCCTTGTCTCTGCCCTTCATACTAATTTCTATATGCCTCTTGTAAATCCTTGGTTATAATATTTTATTTCAGCTAGCCTTTAGTTGGTAATTCAGGTTTATTGCTCTATAATTTAGTTGTAAATTCAGTTTGGGGCCAGGAGAAGGTGAGTGTAGCTTCCACCTACATTGAAGCCATCTTTATATCCCCCAGAGGTACTTTTAAAAAATGATTCTTTCCAATCACAGAAAAATATTGAATTTAAATAACATGAATAAAGATTTGCCCATATTTTTAGGAGACTTCAAACAAGCAGGAGTCAAATGAAACCTGTTAATTAATCTCACTTTTTCTTCAATAAAATGCTACTGTATATTCAGTTACTACCTGATCCCCGTTTCTTTTTAGAGACATATTTTTCACATTAATAGATTTTGAGGAAAAAAATAATAAGAGTACACAGACAAACATTTCATAAATCCTGAGTTATTCTCATGTAAACTAGTAAAATTTCCTGAAAAATTTTAAAGATAATGAAAATGAAGAATCTAACCCTGAAATAGTTTTAATGAAATGTCCATTTAGCCTAAAGTATGGTTGAACTTTAGCTTATTAATTTTCTGTCTAGATGATCTCTACATTGCTGAAAGTGGGATATTGAAGTCCTTTTTTATTATTTTACTGTTGTCTATTTCCCCCTTCAGATCTTTTAATATTTAATATATTTAGGTGTTCTAATATTAGGTGCATATACATTGTCTCCTAGTTTCTCAGAAGTATTTTGGAGCTTTTCAAAGGCCCCTATAAACATTTCATTCCTCAGCTTTTCCTTTTATGTTTTTGTTTTAGGTTGTTTGTCCCAACTATTATCTCCATCTTAGGCAGCTGTGATATTAAATAATTCCCACTGAATATTTTAGGCCAGCCCTAATAATTTCCCTTTCTTAACTGTAACATAGATATAAATATAGATATAAATGTCTAGAGATATAATAATGGAATAATGGGAGTAATATCATATGGGCATAGGTTCTTCGAGGGTTATTTTTTCAATTTCTGCATACTAGAGCATCTGATTCAGACAGTAATATACAGGTGTTCACTATGAAAATCAGATACACTAAAGTCCTTGAAAACAGGGACTTTGTCTATTTCATATTTTTAGCACCAGTAGCTAGCATAATGCCAGTTCTAATCTAAGGTCTTCATAAGTGTTTTTGGATGAATTGAACCCTTGACATGATAATAAAGAAACTAAAAGCTATAAAATAAAGGGGAAGTTACATTAATTAATAACTATAAATAAATGGAAAACATGATTATATACTCACATCGTGTTTACTATAGGCAGAGATCCAACAAATGAGTGTTTTATTTCATATAATATAAAAATTGGTGCACGTAGGTATATAAATTGAGCACATAGCTTAGGTAGCTAGACTTTCATACAGGAAAGTTAGAATAAATTCAACACACTTTTGTTCATTATTCAGTAAGGTAATGCTACAAATTTTAATATTCTCCAAGTTGAATATTGTTATATGAACTATTTAACAGTACTATACTTTTAAAAAGTTTACTTTCTGATGACTCTGCTTATCTGTTTTTTCCTTATTGCCCAACTTAGAGATGTTATAAAACTTGCTTTTTTGTAATAATTTATTATACTTGCAAACCTAGCTTGATCTGAAAATTTGTAACCTTTTCAGTCATGCTTATTTTTATTTATTTATTTAAATATATTTTTATTGATTTCAGAGAGGAAGGGAGAGGGAGAGAGAAATAGAAACATCAGTGATGAGAGAATCATTGATTATCGGCTGGGGATTGAGCCTGCAACCTGGGCATGTGCCCTTGACCAGAATCGAACCCGGGACCCCCCAGTCTGCAGGCTGAGGCTCTATCCACTGAGCCAAACCAGCTAGGACTAGACATGCCTATTTTTTATAGTACCTGTCCCCACATGAGAAGCACACCTACATCAAGAAGACTATTTTGGTACTTTTCTGAAAAAATAGACGTATCTCCTGAAAACTACCTAAAACACATACATGTGCTCACATCTTACAGTGGATGCTATGGTTTGCTGTCCATAACCTCCTCCCTTCTTCTAGGACTGAAACATTTATTCTTCCAGCTGCTCTGAGCATTGGTGTTCAATATCCCTCAACTATGTTCTTTTCCAAAACTTATCCTAGCCTGAAAAGAGCCTCCATGCCTATGACCACTCCCCTTTCCAGGGAGCAGCCCACATCCGATGGGTGGTTGATGAAATGGTATAAAAGTATGGTTTCCCTACTCTCAATTCAGGGTAATTCTGAAAGGCCATACCTATTCCAAAGTTCTCCATGGGATCAGCTTCAGTGTCCTTCTCTCTCTACCTAGTACTGCTTCTTTTAATCCCTGACTTGTGTTGTTCCAGGGAGTATATTGAAATAAACTCTCCACATCCAAAGTCCTATTTCAGAATTTGCTTCCCAAGTAACTACCTGTAACACCCCTATCATCACCAAATTACTTTACAATTTTAAAAAATTTTCTGTGTAATTTTGTTATATAGGCTGTCTTACATGTTGAGCGAAGTATAGTCCTATAAAAATCCTAAGTCAAATTGATTGATTTAATCCACGTATACAGGGAAGTAATAGGAGGAGAAACCAAAATAATTCATTATATTAAGAATACTAACTGATAGATAATAGATAAACTGCACAAGAAGATAAATCTAATATCTCCGGCATATAAATATCTACAGACAGTTTTGGAATGTCACCATAAATGTGAATTCTC
Source organism: Cnephaeus nilssonii (assembly GCF_951640355.1). NCBI lineage: Eukaryota > Metazoa > Chordata > Mammalia > Chiroptera > Vespertilionidae > Cnephaeus > Cnephaeus nilssonii. Next base: position 113,082,006 of record NC_137071.1, read on the forward strand.
AAGAAATGTACCAATATAGAGAAACAGAAAAGCAGAGGCAAAATATATTACATTTATTAATTGGCCCATCTAGATTCCTTACTCAGTTGATGCACTCCACTGGCAAATAACCCATCATTAACTTCTAATCAGTAATAACCTTGACATTGCACATACTGTCTTTCATTTAAGTTCTCCCAACATAGATGTCTCTTGTATCCATCTGCCACATCCTATTACCTGACAGTAGATTGATTTAGTGATGATTTAGCACAGTGTGTGCTGACCAGACATTGTTCTTTTCCCATCCAATTTCCCTAGCAGTGATTATTATTTTATATTAATTCACTCCCAGTGTCTTCCCATGCTTTTCTTTCCATCTCAAAGTGTAAATAATTTTTGATTATCAAAAATCCCCAATGACTTCTTTGTTTCTTCCTGCCTGAGAAGGCAATGAAAGGGGCACTGAAGAGGGGAAAGACAGCAGCTATTCCTATATCTCCCCTTCCTGCATACATTATGCAGTTTCACAATTCAATCACAATTCAGTAATGGAGACCCAGATTTTGTTCACAGTTCTGCAAATGCTGTGTACGATATGTCACAGAAACTATGGGCTTTTAAATTTAAATATGAGGACACTGAAGAGCAGTAACTGGACAAATTCAATTCCCACATATCTACTCTTTTGCCCAGAAACAAAACAAATCAAAACAAAACAGTAACAGCCCTAGCTGGTTTGGCTCAGTGGATAGAACGTTGGCCTGCAGACGGAAGGGTCCTGGGTTCAATTCCAGTCAAGGGTACATGCCCAGGTTGTGGGCTCCATCCCCAGTAGGGGGCTTGCAGGAGGCAGCTGATCAATGATTCTCAACATTGATGTTTCTATCTCTCTCTCCCTCTCCCTTTCTTTCTGAAATCAATAAAAATGTATTTATAAAAAACAGTGACAACTTTTTATTGCACAACACAGAAAACAATCATAGGTTATATAAGCAGAGCACTCTGACTTTTGTATAAGCCTAAATATTACCTAGTAATGAGATTTATGGGGGGAAAGAAGCTTGTATACTATTTTTACTTACATTAATGATAGCATATTGGTGACTTTATGACCTATAATTTAATTTTTTAACTTTTTATTATAACAATAACACATGTGTTTTAGATAATATGTCATGTACAAAAAAGTATAAAGAATAAAAAAAATCACCCATGAGCCCACCATCCATAGGTAACTATGGTTATAACCTCACATGTTTACTTTAAGTTGCTTTTCTGTTTTCAACTTGCAGTCTAAGTTTTCTTGTACCTTAATACTACTGCTGCTACTACTACCTTTCAAACATTTGTGGCAAACACTGAAATCATTGATTTATTTGTTTTATAACAATTAATTATCTCAATAATACCAGGAGGCAGATGTTGATATCTTTCCCAACTATATGCCATTGGAAAATTAGAAGTTCAAGGATAAGTAAACTTGTTCAAGCTTACTTACATATGTAGTAAGTGGCAGACTGAATGGAGACCCATGCTTGTATGGTTCCAAAGGCCATAATAATTGCTAGTTCATAATACTGTTTAATGTCATTTAAATTTTTTTATAAGATAATTTTTCATGGCTATATAATTTTCATTCTATGAATGTTACAGTTAACTGTTTCTGTAGTGAAGGACATCTAAGTTGTTTCTAAAATAAGCAAAGCTTTTGAAAAGAATTGCAGAAGAGGGGCTAAGGCAAACTTTCAGAAATCTGAAAGTTTTAAGGTGGTTGGTAGAAACTCAGATTAGTTCCATTAATTTTATATATTCATCTACTTTCAAATGAATTATCTCCCTTTCATTTTAATGTGGACATATATTTTCAACTCATTTGGGGAGGCAAGTCTTGAAACAAAATTGCTGGATAGTACTAGTATAGTAAGAGTATGTTTAGCTTCATAAGAAAATGCTAAACTGTATTCCATAAGTTGCTATACAGTTTTGTATTTCTGTTCCTGTTGCTCCACATTCTTGCTAGCAGTGTTAGGATTTTAATAATTCTAATAAGTGTGTAGAGATATCTTGTTGTTTTAATTTGAAATTCCATAATGGCATATGAGGTTGGTGATCTTTTCCTATATTTATTGGCATTTTCATATACTCTTATTTTATTTTATTTTTTCCATCACCTCTATGCCCTCTTCCACCTCGACCCACCTCTTCCTCCCCCAAAATCACCACACTGTTGTCCATGTCCATGAGTTCTCTCTTTTTATTTTCTATTTGCCTCAATCTTTCCACCCTCCAAGTCACACCTTTCCCCCAACAGAGTTGTCTTGGGGATATGTTTTTCAGATATTTTGCCCATTTTAACTGGATTACTTTCTTATTCTTATGTTTTAAGATTTATTCATACATTTTAGATACTGTCCTTTTAGCAAAAATTTTCTGCCAGTATGTGTCTTGTCTTTCTGTTCTCTTAACAGTGACTTCAACACAGTACTGGTAGACATTTTTAATAAAGTCCACATTACCAATTTTATTTTACATGAATCATGTTTTGGGTGTTGTCTCTACAAATACTTCATGACAAATCCAAGGTAATATAGAATATGTTATCTCTAGAAGTTTTATGGCTTGGTGATTTACATTCAGATCTATGATACATTTTTATTTAGTTTTTGTGAATTGTGTAAGTCAGTCTCTACATACTTTTGTCCCCCATATGGATATTCAGCACCATTTGTTGTTGAAAAGGATTTCTTTTCTCCATTTGCTATATATATATATATATATACATATATATATATATATATATATATATATATATCCTACCTAATAAAAGAGTGATATGCAAATTGACCACACCTCCACTACACCAGCAAGCCATGCCCACCAGCCAATCAGGAGCGAATATGCAAATAAACCCAACCAAGATGGCTGCGGCTGCAGAGAGCAGGGGGGACGCTTGGATTTCCCCTGCCCTTGCTGGCCTTGGCCATGGTGGAAGCTGGGCGATCAGAGCCAGCTGGGGGTCCCTGTCCAGAGCCCAAGCCTCGGCCAAAGGCTTGCAGCCTTGGCCGCTGAGGTGGAGCCAGGCGATTGAGCCAACTGGGGGTCCCTGCGGGCGATCTGAGCCAGCTGGGGGGTACCTGCCCAGGGCCCGAGCCTCAAACAGAGGTTTGTGGCCTTGGCTGGGGGTAGAGCCCGGCGATTGGAGCCAGCTGGGGGTCCTTGTCCAGAGCCCAAGCTTTGGCCAGAGGCTTACAGCCTTGGCTGGGGTGGAGCCAGGCGATCAGAGCCAGCTGGGGTCCCCTGCGGGTGATGAGAGCGAGCTGGGGGTCCCTTCCCAGAGCCCAAGCCTTGGCCAGAGGCTTTCGGCCTTGGCTGTGGGTGGAGCCAGGCGATTGAGCCAGCTGGGGATCCTGTGGGCGATCAGAGCCAGCTGAGGGTACCTGCCCAGGGCCCAAGCCTCAAACAGAGGCTTGCAACCTTGGCCACTGGGGCAGAGCCTGGCGATCGGAGCCAGCTGGGGTCCCCTGCAGGTGATCGGAGCGAGCTGGGGGTCCCTGCCCAGGGCCAGAGCCTTGGCCAGAGGCTTTCAGCCTTGGCCGGGGTGGAGCCTGGTGATCCAGCCAGCTGGGGGTCTCCTGCCCAGGGCCCGAGCTTAAACAGAGGCTTGAGGCCTTGGCCAGGGGTGGAGCCTGGCGATTGAGCCAGCTGGGGGTCCCCTGCCAAGGACTGGAGGCTTTAGGCCTTGGCAGGGGCAGAGCCGGAGATCACAGGAGATAGGTGTGAACTACAGAGGAAACACCTTTTCTGACCGATCATTGACTAAGCTCCCTGTATGCCACTGGTAATATTCTTAGTAACTTGGGTATAAGAATCCAAAAAGGTGATCTAGGGCTTTTCCACCACACTCCTGGGGAAAAAAATGAAGGTCCGCTGCTGGAGGGCTAAGAAATGTCATATCCTGCCCTAGGCGGTTTGGCTCAGTGAATAATGCCTAGGTTTGCCAACCGCAGGGTCCAGGTTAAATTCTGATCAAGGGCATGTACCTAAGTTGCAGGCTCCTCCCTGGCTGGGGCCCAGGTCAGGGCTCATGCAGGAGGCAACCAATCAAAGTATTCCTCTCACTTTGATGTTTCTCTCTGTCTTTCCCTTTCTCTTCCACATTCTCTAAAAGTCAATGGAAACATATACTCAGGTGAGGATAAAGAAAGAAAGAAAGAAAGAAATGTCATATCCTATGAAAATAGATACATCTTGAAAATGCCTAAAGAAAGTTGTCATTTTTTCATGGTGAAGGGACTGGAGTCTGTGTTGATGAAAACTCCTTGGTGGCTTCAGTGACTGGCAGTGGCTCCAGCAGCGGGGTGATGGGGCTGGTGCCTTCCCCTGATCAGCCCGTTTGTCTACCACAAAGGGAGGCTAGACTGCGGCTTAGGCCCATGGGGAGCAGGCCTAAGCAGTCAGCAGGACATCCCCTGAGGGCTCCCAGTATGTGAGAAGGGGCAGGCTGGGCTGAGGAGACCGCCCCCCCAGTGCACGAATTTCATGTACCGGGCCCCTAGTGTGTGTGTGTGTGTGTGTGTGTGTGTATATATATATATATATATATATATATATATATATATATATTATTGATTTCAGAGAGGAAGGGAGTGGGAGAGAGAGATGGAAATATCAATGATTAAAGAGAATCATTGATCGGCTGCCTTCTGCACTTCCCCCACTGGGGATGGAACCCACAACCCAGGCATGTGCCCTGACTGGGAATAGAACTGTGACCTCCTGGTTCATAGGTCGATGCTCAACCACTGTGCCATGCCAGTCGGGCTCCATTTGCTCTTTATCAAAGATCAATTAGCTATATTTTATAGAAGCCGTCCATGGCCCCCTACAGAAAATAGAACTTCCTCTCACTGCAAACACAACATAATTTTCTATTCCCTTATTTTACTGTAGTCTTCTTCATAAGCTTATTTCTACTTTACATAGAATATATATACATGCTTATTACATGTTTCCCCTACTAGATATCAGTAAAAGCAGTGACTTCATTGACATTAGTACCTCAAACAGTGTCTGGTACATAGTAAGTTCCAAAATATATTTGTTGACTGATTTAATGAATAAATTAATAAATTAATTCAAATTATAACTTCAAATTAACCAAATCAATTCAAGCTTTTAAAATTTTGTGTGTGCATTCAAAAATACCTAAATTGCTTGAACTATCAACTGTGACAAAAAAAAATACACATACTACACAAACCTCAAAAAGGTAGCATTTAGCCTTTAAAAACAATTTTATAGCTTTGTAAATATGGGTGTAATAACCATTTAAATACATATGCAACATTAGCCAACTCTCCCTAGTTTACTCATGTTCCACAAAGGATCAGAGAATCAATGATTTATTGCACAAAGAAACTTCCATTAACATATAATAGTTAGATAATCATCCCAAAATATGTTGATCTATATAAATTGGCACCACACAAATTTTAATATGTTTAGATTATAAGGTCTCCATACACAGTTATAAAAAATGGCCTAGAAATTCTAGTGCCGCCTTTAGTAAGGACTTAACATACTTAGACATATTTTGATTTATGCATCTAAGATTCACTTCTAAAATATCACTTTCTACATGTTCATTTTTGTAGTTTGAATCAGAATTGTTCAGTTTGATTGTTATAATTTACCACATTTAAGTGTGTTATGCCTAAGTCCTAAACAGGGAACCTAAAATATATTTCAAGAGTTTCACAGTTTTAGATTTCAATTTTTTTTAGACAATTCATTAAATTTGGTCAGAACATTTGGCCAAATTTCAACTTTTGAAAATGCCAAACAGGACCACTATGTTGTAATAGTTTTCATCTACCAAACTGACCATAAAGCAAAATATATTGCCATTATCTGGCATCACAAGCAAAAAATGCCATATGCTCACAATTTTATTTAGTTGTGTTGCTTTAATACAAAATCTTAATTTAATATATTTGCTGTTGTTTGTCAGATTACCTATTCTTATAGAGGCATGAGATGGGGACATATAGAGAAAAATGAAGCAATATTTAATTGCAAGCTCTTTATAAAAACTATACAAAAGAGTACTACTGTTAAGTTTACATTTTTAGTTTCCTTAATTAGGGAGCTTTCCTATTGTGGAACTCACCAAAAAGACCTTATTGTCAACCTTTGGTTTATAGTTTCCATTTTCAGTAGGCAGTAATTATAACATAACAGACAATTGGATCTTATATAAACACATCCACATATTTCTATGACAATGAAAAAAAGTAATAAAATAATAGGCATTAAAACATTTTTTTCTGGATTTCTGCTGTAGTATAGACCATGAAATGAGATCCTCACTGACTTTTCCAATACTCATATCCTTTGAACTGATTTATTGTACATCTTAGAATTTATCTTTAAAAAAACCAATGTAGACAAATAATTATAAAACAATGCTTTTGCAGTGGCATTATATAAAATACATAAAACTTAAAAGATGTTAAATACCATGCAATTATGGATTTTAAAAATAAATTTTGGTACATCTATGCAATATAACACAAAAATAAATGTAAAAATATTTACTGATATGGGAAAATGTTTACCATGTCTTATTAAGTAAAAATTTGCAGAAATCAACTCTTACAGTAAGACATTGATTCCATAAATGGATACTAAAATAATTATACAACAAAAACTTGAAATATATAGCCTGTTTTAGTCATTGTAAGTAACCATCTATATTTTTCTTAGGCACCACTCTGTCTCCTTGAAATGAAACTTGATCATATAACCTGATTTGGCCAATGGAATGAACAGTAATGACATTTGCTACTTCTAGGCAGAGATATTTAGCAGCCTGTGCTTGATTTTCCAAGCTTACTTTCCCTGTATTATAAACTTGGAAGTCTCATGTAGAGAATTGTGTCCTAAAAAATGGTGGAGGTTGTATCAGTATATGTCCTTAAGTGAATATTCTAGGAATAGGCCCCCTGCCAATCTCTGTTTTACATTTAGCATGAGCAATAAATGAACATTGTTGTTTTGAAACACTTATGTTTGTAGCTTGTTTGCTATTGCAATGTAATCCAGCCTATCCTTACTGTTACACAGTATAAAATATTTTTAACGGATACCTCCTCTTGAGACATTATACATTTTTTCTTATGTGCCTTTTTCTGTTGTTTTTTTCAGAATACCCAGGATTACCATAAATTATTTATGAAATAATAATGAAGATTTAACATTATTAAAGTAAATGAAAAAATAATGAGTTCTGCTTTTGACATTTATATAAAATTTATTTTATTAGAAAATCAATAATCTCTTTATTAAATTCAATATTTCTAAAAAATATTTCATAGGTCATTTAAGAAAATACAATCATAGAATTTTAATAAGAATTCAATGAATTACTAATATCACTAGTACCAAATTCTTATACAAAATTTTATCCTATGATGTATCACCATTTGGACTTTAATTGCTAAAATTAGAAAGCATCAGAACATAAAAATGCTTGAACTAAAATTATGAGAAACAATCTACTTTTAACATCTTATCTCTATCTGAAAAATATTTTTAAGCATCTGAAATTATCTTCCTCAAATATTATTTGAAAAAATAATAAAACATTCTCTGAGGAAACAGCAAAATGCTCCCAGAACATAACATAATAGTAATTCATTGATATGCGCCATTTTAGGTTTCCTATTTCTAATCCTCAAACCAGCCCTGAAAAATTAACATTATCATTTCTATATCATAAATGAAAAAACTGATTTGAAGAAAAGTAAAGCAACTTGTTTGAAGCCACACATTAAAGTAGAAATCAGCCCAGCCGGTGTGGCTCAATGGTTGAGCATTGACCTATGAACCATGAGGTCACAGTTCAATTCCTGGTCAGGGCACATGCCCTGGTTGCCAGCTCAATCCCCAGTTGAGGGCATGCAGGAGGCAGCTAATTGGTGATTCTCTGTCATCATTGATGTTTCTATCTCTCTTTTCCTATTCCTTCCTCTCTAAAATAAATAAAAATATATAAAAAATCAAAAGCAGAAATCAATAACAGCAAGAAAAGGATAATGAAATAATATGCTAAACAACTATATGTGAAAAAATTTGATAACCTACATGAAATGGGGACATCCCTTAAAAGACATAATTTTCAAAAATTCACATAAGAAATAGAAAATATAAATAAGCCTGTATCTATTAATGGAATTAAATCAATAATTAGTAATTTTCTGAAAAAGAAAGAACCATAACTAGATGGTTTCATTGGTTAATTCTAGCAAACATTTAAGAAGAAATTATACTAGTATCTTTCAAAGGATAAAAGTATATTAATTACTTCCTACATCATTTTATAAGGACAGCATCACCCAAATATCAAACCAGGCAACTACATTACAGGAAAAGAAGAAAATGACAGACAATGATTTCTCATAAACAAATGAATACTCAACAAAATATCAGCAAACTGAATCCAACAATGTACTAGTATAAAAAATTATACACCATAATCAAGTAAAATGTATCCCAGATACTAGTATGTGAGGCTGTTTTAACATTCAAAAATGTAAGACATAAAACCATGAAATTCCTAGAAGAAAACATAGTCACTAAACTCCCAGACATTTCCCTTAGTAATATTGTCTTTCTGATATACCTCCTTAGACAAGGGCTATTTTAAAAAAATAAACAAATTGATCTACATCATACTAAAATATCTTTGCACAGCAAAAGACACCATCAAAAAATTAAAGAGACAACTCACTAAATGGGATAACATATTCACCAATGATACATCTGATAAGGGCTTAATATCTAAAATGTATATGTATATATTTGTTATTTTATTGATTCTGAGAGAGAGAGCAAGGAAGAGGGAGAGAGAAAGAGAAACATCCACGTGAGAGAGAAACACTGATCAGCTGCCTCCTGCACTCCCCCTACCAGGGATTAAGCCAGCAATCTGGTCATGGGCCCTGACCCAGAATCAAGCCAGCAATCTCTTGGTGCTCAGTATGATGCCCAACCAGCTAAACCATATCAGCCAGGGCCCACAATTTATAAAGAACTGACCAACTGGATTTAGAAATGTAGACAAGTATTCCTTAGTATTATTTTCCATGTAACTCTTCTCTTCAACTTCCTTATCTGTACATTGGTGATGATAAGTCCTGTCTTAAGGTTGCTGTGCTGATTAAATTAAGTAACATAAAAGTGCGTAGCATTTTTTTTTCTGGCATATAAAAGATGCTTAATAAAAAATTAACTCCCTTGAAAGGTAATATTGCTAAAAAAGGAAAGGTCCATAGAAGCATGGAACAGAGTGTGGAATCTCAGAGGGAAGACAGGGGAGGGTGGGTGGGTGGGTGGGAGGTAATCAACCAAGGACCATATATGTATGGCCCATGGACATAGACAATGAGGTTGTGAGGGCCTGGGGCTAGGGGTGGGGGCAGGCTGGAGGGGGTCAATGGGGGAAAAAGGGGACATATGTAATACTTTCAACAATAAAGAATTAATAACAAAGAAATAAAAAAATAAAAAGAGAAAAAATAACAACAAAAAAGGAAAGGTAATATTGCTTACTGGAAATTATAAAGACTCGAGAAGACATTACTAAGAGGTGAAAATAAAAGTGCTATAAAAATTAGTTAATTTTTCAAAAATTAATTTAGAGGCTAGCATCAAATTATGCCACAAATTAAATTATATTTCGATTAAAATTTTAAATAATTTTAAAGCTATATACATATTAAAAGAAAATAAAGACCAATTTTTGTATGAGTTCTGTATGAGGAAGGATGTCCTAAACTTTAATGAATAAAATATATCCAACAATGGTATATTTCATTACACTGAAACAAAACATTGTTCATTGTAAAACATTATAAATAAAATAAAATAATAATATAATCAATAAGCTTTTAAAATTTATATGGAAAGGGCTATGAATATTGGAATCATGGGTGATTTTTTCTGTTCGGTATAATTTTCTGTTCTTTCCATTTTCAACAATGGGTGTTGTCTAAATTATAACCTAAGAAAATACACATATGTGCGCGCGCACGCGCACACACACACAAGCACACACAGCACAGGTGTGTAGACCTTGTGGTCAATGACCTGGGTTCAGGTTTCACTAAATTATGTGTAATCTTTATTTAGCAAGTTACTTAACTTTGCTGAGCCTTAGCTTATTCATCTGTAAAAAAAGAATGATCTGTGTTTTGAGAACTAAAAAATTAATATAAACTTCCTAATAGAATGGGCAGTCTCATTATTTTTCACTACTCATATGCCACTCAATAAAATTCAGTCTATTAGTTGGGCCTTTTCAGATTATAGGGTTCAGAGTTATCAGGATATCTCAGTTGGTGAGTGTTATTTGAAGTATAAATTAGAAAGAAAAACATAAAAAACAGGCAATATCTTAGCACCCTTGGATAGGTGGGAAAATACCTCATTATCATCCAGATTACATAAGCAGCTCTGTGGACCAATAGTAGCTCTCGTGAAACTATATCATCTTGCCAATCCCTGAAAAGTGGATATCTCTTGCTTCCTACACTAGTGGCTTTACCAGATTCATGATTCAACATCTCTCTTTTCTATTGACCCTCTTATTCCTTACTATTCATTTTTCTTTGCACTTCACTCCACCTATGTCTCACTCCATTTCATACACTGAAAAGGCCTCAAGGGAAATGCTCAGATTGGGCTAGTTAGTCACAATTGAATATGGATTGCCCCATGTAGAGGGATTTCTTGAACAAAGCCAATTTAGAGTCTGCTAGACTTCCTGATAAAAAAAAGGTCCACCATGTTTACAATTAATTCATTTCTTATCAATGTGAAAGCTAAGCAAACTACATATGGCTCATAAGTTACTGGTTTGAGAATGCTTCTGTAGATAATTACCATTGGCTATGAAGCCCGTTTCTGGTTCAATTAGTTACACAAGTTAAAATGCATGGAATATTTTTGAAAACTACAGAGGATCCTCTCCAGAATACACAGCAAACAGAAGGATGGTCTCTGCGGTGGTATCTCATGCGGCTCTGTCCTTGTTCATGTCAGTCAAAACTCTACAGGCAACTTCAATGATGACATAAAGGAAACCCTATTAACGTTGCCAATCATATAGAACTGAAATGCATAGTTATTATATTACACTAGAGGCCCGGTGCACGAAATTTGTGTACGGAGGCGGGGTGTACCTCAGCCCAGCCTGCACCCTCTCCAATCTGGGTCCCCTCGAGGGATGTTCGACTGCCCGTTGGGATCGGGCCTAAATGGGCAGTCGGACATCCCTCTCACAATCCAGGACTGCTCACCTGCCTGCCTTCCTGATTGCCCCTAACCGCTTCTGCCTGCCAGCCCGATCACCCCCTAACCACTCCGCTGCCAGCCTGATTGATGCTTAACTGCTCCCCTGCCAGCCTGTTTGCCCCCAACTACCCTCCTCTGCTGGCCTGGTCACCCCTAACTGCCCTCCCCTGTAGGGTTGATCGCCTCCAACTGCCCTCCCTTGCAGGCCTTGTCCCTCTCAACTGCCCTCCCTTGCAGGCCTGGTCCCTCCCAACTACCCTCCTCTGCTGGCCATCTTGTGGTGGCCATCTTGTGTCCACATGGGGGCAGGATCTTTGACCACATGGGGGCAGCCATATTGTGTGTTGGAGTGATGGTCAATCTGCATATACCTCTTTTATTAGATAGGATAGAGGCCTGGTGCACAGGTGGGGGCCAGCTGGTTTGCCCTGAAGGGTGTCCCGGATCAGGGTGGGGGTTCCCTTGGGGTGTGGGGTGGCCTGGGTGAAGGGCCTGTGGTGGTTTGCAGGCCGGCCACGCCCCCTGATGACCCAAGTAGAGGCCCTGGTATCTGGGATTTATGTATCTTCTACAATTGAAATTTTGTAGCCTGGAGCAGAGGCCTAGGCCAGCCAGGGCTGCAGAAGCTTTGCTTCCTCCATTGCCAGGGCCAACCCTTGTCTCCTGTTCTTTCCAGCTCTGTAGCAGCCGCCATTTCTGTTTGGATTTATTTACCTTCTATAATTGAAACTTTGTAGCCTTGAGTGGAGGCTTAGGCCGGTAAGGGCAGGCAGAAAGCTTAGCTTCCTCTGTTGCCAGGGAAACCCAAGCCTCCCTCCTACTCTCTATGGCTGTAGCTATCTTGGTTGGGTTTATTTGCATATTTGCTCCTGATTGGCTTGTGGGCATGGCTTGTGGGTGTGGCTTGTAGCAGAGTTAGGGTCAATTTGCATATTACTCTTTTATTAGGTAGGATAATAGAATTGTGATGCAAAATGGCTCTGATAGGCTGAGGTAATTAATGAAAAGGATTAATGTAATGATCTTCATTTCTGTTATACATACAACATGTATTTGAAACTATGATGGTTCGCAAAATAACACAAGATGTTTGAACTTTGGACTCAATATAAGAACAGTTTTCCAACAATCAGCATTTTTTGCAAATGGATTGGTTTCACTTTTAGATAGCAAGTTCCTTTCCTCAATTGTTCAAGCAATTTACTAATGACTATATATCAGTAATGTCACATAAAAGATTTCTATACAGAAATAGAGATTATACAGAAATAGATATTGTACAGAATGACCAATCAGGACCTTTGGGACTCAATTTCCTTGAGGCTGTTTCTAAAATAAATTGATTTCCTTCTTTTTTTTCTAGTCATCTCTTCTAAAAGTAAATTAGTAAAAGTAAACTAAATTGCTAAAGTTTGGCCCAAAGTTACTATTTCACCAGATCAGAACCAGACAGAGAACACACAGGCTCTTGCCTAAGACCCAGACCAGTGCTCTTTCCACTAATGCATTGCTGCTTCCCTTAGTGGTTACATGGAGTTACCACTGGGATAGTCATTAACCTGCCCTCTTTTTGCTCCATCTATTTCTCTACACTTAGGCTACCTTTTAATCTGCTCTTTGGGTGACTAGTAAGTGCATTTCTGGGCACACACCAGCAACTGATAAATATATGCAGAAATAATTCATGTACTTACCTGGTTCTATGTGATTTTTCCATTTTTTACTCTGTGTGCTTTTCAATAAAAATGAAAAGCTATTAAAAATGGAACTCAAATGTTACCCTTTGTTCTCTATGTATTTCCATTATTAAATAGCTCAGTCTTTCCCTTTCCACCGGAAAATATAAGTATTAGAAAATTGCTTCCATAAGCCTTTACATCAATATATACAATTTTACATTAAGGGCTGGCATAACCTTGTATTTATTGAATCATTGATATTTGTACAATTGTTTGTAGACATTTAACTACCTCCTATTGAGAAAAGGTTGAATTGATCAGAATTATCTGAATTGCATATGCAAGTATCAAAGAACAGCCATTTCTAACTATTCCAGGCTAAATGACATTAAAGTGGTTTAACCTATGTTTACATTGTTCACTTTGCAGTACAGCCATGTTATTTCAGAACTATGTGCTTTTAAAGCAATAGAGAATTCAAAAGCTTTGACATGATGGCCACTATAAAAGAACAATAGGGAGAAATGCCTTGCACTTTTTAACTCTTAAAAATTATATTTTTTTGGGGGGTCAATCAGGAAAAAAAAGGAGACATATGTAATACTTTAAACAATAAAAAATTATATTTGGCAGGTCACTTTCTGTATGAGTGAATACTGTAGTAATCTATAATGTTTTATTTTAAGAAACCCATACACTGTTCTAACACTTATTATGCACAAATTATTTTATTTTATTTTATTTTATTTTTGGTTTAAGCAGTCCCCATTCCCCCTCTCCATCTCACTTTAAATGTAACAAATACCTTGCGTTAACTTTAATATTACCCTTCTAGCTCCTGATCCCATTTTCTGAACATCAAATTCTGTACTAGAAGAACAGCAGATGTGTAGAATGGGGAAGCTTTTTCTCAGTGTAGCTCTTTTTCATGCTCTTTTTCTTACTCTCTCAACTATGTTTATGTCTCACTGAGCTCTCTTTTGATGTCTTTGAAGAGTAGTTTTCCAAAAAACACTAATTGGACCTGTCAGACCCCCGTAACATAAACTAGAAGTATGGAATTTATGAATATCATCAGAACAACAACAAAAATCTGAAAAATGTTAACTTTCGTGCTCCTCTTTCTAATATTTATATCAGCTGATTGCATTTATAGCATTGCCAATGAGAACCAAACCTGCTCTCCAAGTGTTATCCGTGGGGATCTTTCCTCATCCCCACCAGTTGCTAGAAGTGGGCTTCTTGTGATATCCTGAGAAAAATACTTTTTTAGACTGAGATATTGTAGAAAGCTTTATTTCTGCGGAATTACACCCCTGAGTTTCCAAGGCCCCATTTCCCTTCATCTCAGCAGAGCTAGGATCAAAACCAGTGTCCAGAATTTCCACTCCATGTTGGAGCACAGGTCCAGTCCAGTACCAGGTTAGCTTACTTTGTTTCCCTGCTGCAGTCCATGAGTCCATTGTGATGGGTTCCACAGGACCACATGGCTATGGAGGAAACGCAGGCAGGAGCAAAGCCAAAAGAACCAGAGAGCCAAGAGATCCAAGAGCCAAGCAGCCAAGAGAGTGAGTTCCTTTGTCTAAGGGATTATGTATTCCCAAATTTTCACAGGTTTGCATTGTCCCTGCCCCCTCTTGCCAATGATCTCTGTTCCCAGGTTTGACTGACAGCAAACACCTTCCCTATATCACCCCAACTTTACTGAGCATGTGTCCACCGTCCCCTTTGTTGGACCCCTTCCCAGAATCCTTAACTCTTAAAAATACGGAGTGATTTGCAGGAAATGGGCTGGTGGTTCTCTGGGGTGTGTGAAATGCAGCTTCCTCATGAAGCAGGCCAAATAACATGCCTATAATGTCTGGCTTCCCCCTGTGTTCCTTTCCCATTATAAATAACTAGTTATTACAATGGGATCACATTGTACTGGAACCCCTTGGTTCCAAACCTTTAAGTGCTGTGTCCATCATACTTATCACAACCAATCAATATTCCAGGCAAAGCTGCTACCCCCACAGTGTCCTACATCACAGCCCAAATGGAAAAGAATTTAAATCTGTTTAGTTTCCTCTTTTCCACTATTTCTAGTGTATGGCATTCAATCAGTCCAAGAGTTTGCTATCTCTTCCTTGGGTTACATCTAGTGACTCTGATTAACCCAATCTTGCAAATAGGATAAAGAATGATCCCTAGCCAGTATGGCTCAATGGATAGAGTGTAGGCCTATGGACTGAAAGGTCCAAGGTTCCACTCCCTGTCAGGCCACATGCCCAGGTTGGGGGCTTGATTCCCAGTAGGGGGCATGTAGGAGGCAGCCAATCAATGATTCTCTCTCATCATTGATGTTTCTATCTCTCTCTCCTTCTCCTTTCTTGTCTGAAATAAAAATATATTTTTTTTAAAAAGAGAAAGAATGAGCATGGCTTCTCAGAGAGCCAAGACCCTTGGTGGTGGTGGTGGGAGGGGGGTGTTGTTGGCAGTTAGACAGACATGAGCAAAGCAAGGATGATGGGTCAGGTACAGAAGGTCATCAGTGTGGAAAACCCCAGTGTGGAAAGGTCCAGGTGCCTAGCAATGGACAATCAATTGTAGGGTGGGACCTCACCTCCCCTAGCATATCGCTGGTCATGAGGTTGGACCCCCTGACCTTTCCTCCCTAGAGATACATTTCAGCTCCGGATAAGCAACAAAACTTATCAGCTGTGTGGAATAATGACCAGCTGTGTGGAATAATGACCCCCTACTCTGGTGCCAGCCAATCAATCAGTGGGGACCACAGCCCTGAATAGACATGCCTAGAAAGCTACTGAATATTCTATTGAGACCTTCCTCTGGAACTTCCCCTAAAATATCCACCTTAAAACTCTTAGGATGGAGGACCCAGTGCCCTCTCCCACCAGGGAGCATGTCCTCTCCCTCCCCCCCACCCCCATCCCTGCCCCAGTCACATTACCATTAGCTTCCTTACTCCCAAACTCTGAAGATTTTTCTCTTACCTCTATAACTTGTTTCCTAATCCCATTTCTTCTAGGAATTACTTCTAGCTCAGTGATTTACCAAATAAATGTTGTCTTACAAAAAAGATGAACATGTGAAAATTTGATCACTCCTGGAAGAGAGTGGCATCCAGCTCAGCCAGCATGGCTCAGTGGTTGAGTGTCGACCTATGAACCAGGAGGTCACCGTTTGATTCCTGGTCAATGCACATGCCAGTAGGGGAGCACATGATTCTCATCATTGATGTTTCTATCTCTCTTTCCCTTCCTCCTTGAAATCAATAAAAATGTGTTTTTTGAAAAAGAGAGAGATAAACAAATAAGACTTCATCAAAATAAAAAGTTTCTGCACAGCAAAAGAAACCATGAACAAAACAACAAGAAAGCCCACTGCATGAGAGAACATATTTGCCAATGTTAGCTCCAATACGGGTTTAATCTCCAACATTTACAAGGAACTCATACAATTTAACAAAAGGAAGATAAACAATCCAATAAAAAAATGGACAAAGGACCTAAATAGACACTTTTCGAAAGAGGACATACCAAAAGCCAAGCGACATGAAAACATGAAAAGTCACTAATCATCCGAGAGATGCAAATCAAAACAACAATGAGGTACCACCTCACACCTGTCAGAATGGCTGTCATCAACAAATCAACAAATGACAAGTGCTGGCAAGGATGTGGAGAAAAAGGATCCCTTGTGCACTGCTAGTGGGAATGCAGACTAGTGCAGCCACTGTGGAGAACAGTATGGAGTTTCCTCAAAAAACTAAAAATGGAACTGCCATTTGACTCAGTAATACAACTTATAGGAATATATCCTAAGAAAACAGAAACACCAACCAGAAAGAATATATGCACCCCTATGTTTATAGCAGCACAATTTACAATAGCTAAGATTTGAAAACAGCCTAAGTGCCCATCAGCAGATGAGTGGATTAGAAAATTGTGGTACATCTACACAATGGAATACTATGCTGCTATAAAAAGAAGGAATTCTTACCATTTGCAACAGCATGGATGGAACTGGAGAGCATTATGTTAAGTGAAATAAGCCAGGCAATGAAAGAAAAATACCACATGATCTCACTCATTTATGGATAATAAAGAACATTAAAAACTGATGAACAAAAATAGATACAGAGGCAAAGAAGCATCCAACAGACTGTCAAACTACAGAGGGAAGGGTGGGGACGGTGGGGGGAAGGTAAGAGATCAACCGAAGGACTTGTATGGATGCATATAAGCATAACGAATGAACACAAGACCTGGGGGGTGGGGGGTGAGGACATGTGCCAGGGGGTAGGGGAGGCCGGAGAAGGTCAATGGGGGAAAAAAGGGAGACATATGTAGTACTATTTGTAATACTTTAAACAATAAAATGAAATTTAAAAAATAAAAATAAAGAAGAGAGAGAGAGTGGCATCTTTCCAGCCCTTTTGCAAATAGTAAAGAGAGCACTATTTTTTTTAATTAACCCCTTCAAAGCAAGCACACCAAGATGTAGCCCCTGCTCTTTTGCCCAAACATAGGAATAGTACTGCTTCTATGAAAAATGAGTGTGGATTAACTAATGTTACTTTTTTATTTAATAGTACATTTCCACCCTATGGGGAACCTTTGGTCCTCTCATTCTGCCTTGATTAGGATGCAACAGAATAGCTCAAAAGGTCTCAATAACTGAATCATCAAAAGAAGTTTGGGTCTTAATTTTTAAACTCAGCATATCAATATTTCTTCAGAAAAAAATTAAAGTTGCTTTTTTAGATAACTTGTTGCATAATAACATGTATATAAGCACATTCAGAGTGATAATTCATACAGATTCAAGGCAAGTTATATTTAAAGATCTTGAAGGTTTCACTAGTCTAGTTCATGTTTGCTCTAATTGAGTTATACTCAACTTTACCACGGTGAGAAAGTGGTATTGTGCAGTGGAACAAAATACAGGATTTTTGAGTCAAATGTAAAGGAATTGAAATTTTAGCTTTTCCTCTTATGAGGTGTAAAATAAACATGTTATTCACCTCATCCAAACCTCAGTTTACTCTTCTGTAATATGGAAAGAATAATAACTAACTCAAAGGGTTGATGTTAAGATGTATTTAATATAAGGCCTTGTACTAAATAAGAGTTCAACAAAAGGCAGCTTGATAACAGAAGCAAAAGAGCAAGGTGCTTATATGTAAATAAAGCAGACTCACAATATATATCTTCCTAATACAATACACACAAAAATCCTGATAGTGATTTTCTTTTTACTAGCACATATACTAAAAAAAATAAACACACACACACAAAAAAACACTATATAAATGATCACTTGGATGGAATCAACGAGTCCTTATCTTCCTCCCTCTGAATCCTGGACTCTTTCCCTTTGGGTGTTTTTAAGAGTGTTTTATGATTTGAACTAGGGGCCTGGTGCACGAAATTTGTGAACTGGGGGGTCGGGGGTCCCTTAGCCCAACCTGCCCCCTCTCACATACTGGGAGGCCTCAAAGGATGTCCTACTGACGGCTTAGGCCTGCGCCCCACAGGGAGCATACCTAAGCCACAGTCTGGCCTCCCTTTGTGGGAGGCAACCGGGCTGGTCAGGGGAAGGCACCAGACCCATCACCCCACTGCTGCAGCCACTGTCAGTCACCGCAGCCACCAAGGTGTTTTCTTTTTTTTTAAATTTCTTTATTGATTAAGGTATCACATATTTGTCCTCATCCCCCCATTCCCATCCCACACCCCTCCCCACACATGCCCCCATCCCCCTGTTGTCCTTAACTGCTGGTTAGGCTCATATGCTTGCACACAAGTCCTTTGGTTGATCTCTCCCCTTTACCCCCACCCACCCTACCCTCCCTCTGAGGCCTGACAGTCTTATCCATGCCTCCTTGTTTCTGGGTCTGTTCTTGTTCATCAGTCTATGTTGTTCATTATTTCCCCTAGATGAGTGAGATCATGTGCTATTAGAAATACACTTATAAGAACCGAAAATGAGACAAGCAATAATGGTTATGGTGACAGGCAAATGAATCAGTCTGTAGTGAGTTTCTTTCTGGGCCAACAGTTCTTTTGAGACCCAATTTCAATGTCCAACAGTTCCTTATGTGTACATGTTAGCACTGACATTACAGTTCTGGATGGTGGACAAATGGTGGTAATGCAGGTCCGACTCTCTCTGGTTTGGTCCTGGGAAACCTGCAGTGCTGCACAGTTGCTAACTGCTAGTATGGGAAGGCCACATCAGCGTCTTCCATCTCTGGACTGTTTCTCTTCTGTCCTCATGGCTTGAGTAGTCCTGTCGATTCCTCTCTGTTGCTGGAATCCACATGGTCTCGGAGTTGTTTTCTGAAAATATACAAACATATTCTCGACCAAAAGTTAATAAAGGAATATTTTCTATAAATTTGACTTGGGATCCTATTTCATTTTTTTGCCCAAATGATTTTCCTCTGGCTTGTTTTGACACCTTGTGTGTTTTTCATGGGTGTCTTGCTTTTAGCCTTACAATTAATTTTCTAAAGTATTAATTTTCTAGATGTAATTTACTTACAGGATATTTTTCCTTACATGATATTCTTCTACTAGCCCCTCCTTTTTTGATTTAAATGTTAGGAGACTTTTGAAAATTTTATAATGTAGTCTTGCTGGCTTTTAAATTTTAATTTTTTGCACTATAATATTACTGTTTTAGGTTCATTACATGGTGCACAATTTTATCATGAGATGAAGTACCAATAAAAATTTTAGTTAACACTTTAGGAACACCTTTTTGTCCAGTACAATTAATTTTTCTAGAATATTCGCTTGTTTCAACTAGCCAATTTAAATTTGCCTGAAAACTTGACTACTATTTTACTGTCAAATTTATTACTCTAACAACAATCTTATTTTACCCTGTAAATATTAGTGGAAGGGATTATTTGCCTTCTTGAGTAGGTCCTGAGCATTCCTGGTGGTAGGCTGGATTTAGATATCGTAAACCCACTTCCCCACACCATGGGTACAAGACAACTCAGACAATTCTTGTTGGAGTTAGAGGGCAGCTGCTCTCGGCCAAGTCTCTGTCGATCACCTGGGTCCTGATCTGAGCTGGGTATGGGAAGCACGAAGCAGCCATGGGGGCAGGAGACCTCCCTCAGAAGGGTCAAGGGTTCAGGCCCCTGCAATGTTGGGGGGGTGAGGATCTGTGCCCCACCTCTGTTGATCCCCAAATTCTATCCTGATGCCACCTCTGCGACTGTGCCTGTCTTAGGTTGTTCCTTCCTTGAGGAATCTTACCCGTCTCTGGCTAACCAGCCATCCTCTGGGGCCAAGCAGGGTGACGTGAGGTTTAGTTTTGTCTCCTTGGTAGCCTATGTCCCCGTGGCCTCCATTCCCAGCACCTGCCTTGGGATCCCCTCGCCTGCTGGCAGGGCCCCAGCACTGATCGCATATCTTGTGGAACCCGGGTTTCTTCTCCAGGGAGGGCTCAGTTCGCCCCACTGGGTGAGAGATCCATGGCAGCAGTCATCACGAGACTTCAACCTCGACATGAACAGAGAGCTCATGCAAGAGCTGTGAGCAATTGAGTTGTGAGAAGAGGGTCTCTCTTGGCCTAAAGGGTAAGAGGGACCAATATAGAATGCTCAGGTGCCTTCCCAGGAGGCCCTCTACACAATGAGAAGGATTAAATCCTTACATGTCCTTTTTAAATTGCTGCCAGACATTCAAATAATTAGTTTGTAAGTTTACTTGGAATAATTGTATATTATGCTGTTGTAATTCTAAAGTATCAAGAGATGTGTTAAGTTTGTCTCCAAGCACCAAACAGATGATTTTTTTTTATCCCCAAGGGTGCGAGGAACTATTATAAGTACTGGGGGTGATCCAAATCTGGGAAAAATTTTAATGACCGTGTAGAATAATATCATGTAAGGATATTCTTTGTTCTAGTCCATGACAATTCCCTTTCAAACTGGCTGTTCATTTCTTTTTATATAGACAAGGTCTTAGTTACATTTTCTGCACCTCTTCCAGGGGCAAGTAGTGATAGTAGTGACACCCTTTATTTGGTGTCCACACAAGCCAGAAACCTCTCTTTAACTGTACACACAAAGAGGCATTGTTTTGATTTTGTGTCATACAAAAGGGAAGCTGGGTGGAGACCCCTGTGTATTTATACTTTCTTGCCCCACCCATGGACCTCCTGGATGACCAAGGGTTTTGCTATTATTGGTAACTACATTAGTCAGGGGATCATCCCACCTAAGGAGGCTTACCCATGAAGGGTCAGGAGCATAAGACCAAAATACTTACCCTCTTGTCCCAGGTAAAATTACCGTACATCTGATGATTGCTAGCGTGGCTAGAAAGGCATTCTCAGGCATTCTTGGGTTTCTGGTAACCTCACAATTTCTTCCCTGAGGTTTGACGTTCTGATTGATGTTTCTCTGTTTCTGTATCAATTTTTCCCCATCAGTTTATGTTGTTCATTATATTCCACAAATGACTGAGATCATGGGATATTTATCTTTCTCTGCCTGGCTTATTTCAGTAAACATAATGTTCTCCATCTCCATCCATATTGTTGCAAATAGTAAGAGCTCCTTTTTTTACTGCAGCATAGTATTCCATTGTGTAGATGTACCACAGTTTTTTAATCCACTCATCTGCTGATGGGCACTTAGGCTGTTTCCAAATCTTAGCTATGGTGAATTGTGCTGCTATGAACACAGGGGGGCATATATCCTTTCTGATTGATTCTTCCAGTTTCTCAGGATATATTCCTAGAAGTGGGATCACTGGGTCAAATGGAAGTTCTATTTTAAGTTTTTTAAGGAAACTCCATACTGTTCTCCACAGTGGCTGCACCAGTCTGCATTCCCACCAGCAGTGCACGAAGGTTCCTTTTTCTCCACATCCTCGCCAGCACTTGTCATTTGTTGACTTGTTGATAATGGCCATTCTGACAGGTGTGAGATGGTACCACATTGTTGTTTTGATTTGCATCTCTCCAATGATTAGTGATTTAGAGCATGTTTTCATATGTCTCTTGGCCTTCCTTCTGTCTTCTTTCGAAAAGTGTCTATTTAGATCAGTTGACCATTTTTTGATTGGGTTGTTTATCTTCTTTTTGTTAAGCTGCATGAGTTCCCTATAAATGTTGGAGATTAAACCCTTATCGTTGACATCATTGGCAAATATGTTCTCCCATGCAGTGGGTTTTCTTGTTGTTTTATTGATGGTTTCCGTTGCTGTGCAAAAGCTTTTTATTTTGATGTAGTCCCACTTGTTTATTTTCTCTTTAGCTTCCATTGCCTTAGGAGCAGTAAAAGCGAAGAAGTTCTTTTGGCATATGTCAGAGTTTTTTCTGCCTGTAGATTCCTCTAGTATTTTTATGGTTTCCTGTCTTATGTTTAAGTCCTTGATCCATTTTGAGTTTATTTTTGTGTATGGTGTAAGTTGGTGGTCTAGTTTCATTTTTTTGCATGTGTGTGTCCAATTTTCCCAACACCATTTATTGAAGAGACTGTCTTGACTCCATTGTATGTTCATGCCTCCTTTGTCAAATATTAATTGAGCATTTATTCCAGATGAATTTTTGGAAAGTTCATTCTAGGTCTGTGAAGTATGCCATTGGTATTTTAATGGGAAGTGAATTGAAACTATTGATTGCTTTGGGTAGTATGGACATTTTGATGATGTTGATTCTACCAATCCATGAACATGATATGTTCTTCCATCTGTTTATGTCTTCCTCTATCTCTTTTTTCAGTGTTTTGTAGTTTTCCGCGTATAGGTCTTTTACCCCCTTAGTTAAGTTTATTCCTAGGTATGTTAATTTTTTTGGTGTGATGGTAAATGGGATTGCTCTTTTAGTCTCTCTTTCTGTAAGTTCATTATTGGTGTATAGAAATGCCATAGATTTCTTAGCATTTATTTTGCATCCTGCTACTCTGCCAAATTCATTTATTAAGTCTAATAATTTTTTGTTGGAGTCTTTAGGGTTTTCTATGTACAGTATCATGTCATCTGCCAATAAGGACATTTTTACTTCTTCTTTTCCAATTTAGATGCCTTTTATTTCTTCTTCTTGTCTGATTGCAATGGCTAGTATTCCAACACTATGTTGAACAGGAGTGATGAGAGTGGGCATCCCTGTGTTCTTCCTGTTCTTAGGGGAAATGGTTTTAGTTTTTGCCCGTTGAGTATGATGTTGGCTGTGGGTTTGTCATATATGGCTTTTATTATGTTGAGGTATGATCCTTCTATTCCCAGCTTGCTGAGAGTTTTTATCAAGAAAGTGTGTTGGATTTTGTCAAATGCTTTTTCTGCATCAATTGATATGACTATATGGTTCTTATCTCTTAATTTGTTTATGTGATGTATCACGTTTATTGATTTGCGAATATTGTACCATCCTTGCATCCCAGGCATAAATCCAACTTGGTAACCACCAAGGTGTTTTCGTCAACACGGACTCCAGTCCTTTCACCAAGAAAAAATGACAACTTTCTTTAGGCATTTTCAAGATGTGTCTTTCATAGGATATGGATTTCTTTATTTAGTTTTTATCCTCACCTGAGGGTATGTTTCCATTGACCTTTAGAGAATGTGGAAGAGAAAGGGAAAGACAGAGAGAAACACTTTGATTGGTTGCCTCCTGCATGAGCCCTGATCTGGGCCCTGGCCAGGGAGGAGCCTGCAACCTAGGTACATGCCGTTGATCAGAATCAAACCCAGACCCTGCTGTCTGCAGGCTGAGGCATTATCCACTGAGTCAAACCAGCTAGGGCAGGATATGACATTTCTTAGCCTTCCAGCAGCGGACCTTCATGTTTTTTCTCCAGAAGTGTGGTGGAAAAACCCTAGATCACCTTTTTGGATTCTTATTACCCAAGTTACTAAGAATATTACCAGTGGCATAAAGGGAGCTTAGCCAATGTGCAGTCAGAAAAGGTGTTTCCTCTATAGTTCACACCAATGGAGGGCTGGGCCCTGCCCAGGCCTAAAGCCTCTGGCCAAAGTTTTAGGCTTGGGCAGGCCTTTCCAGCTCCTTCTGATCACCAGCTCAGCCCCTGCCCAGGCCTGCCCAGACTGAAAGCCTCTTGGGCAGGAGCGGACCCCCAGCTCTCTACAATCAATCGCAGGGGGTCCACTCGTGCCCAGGCCAAAAGCAGACCCCCAGCTCCCTGCCCAGTTCATCAATCGCAGGGGTTCCGCTGGTGTACCAGGCCGAAGAAACCCCCAGTTCCCAGCTTTCAATGGCAGGGGGTCCGCTCACCACGCCCACCATCCAATCAGATCGAGGAGCTGGGTGTCCACCAAGCCCACCATCCATAGAAAGCAGGGAGCTGGGTTTCTACTCTGGCTCCAGGCCAAAGGCCTCTGGCGGAGGCTTTTGGCCTGGTGCCAGAGCGGACCCCAGCTCCCTGCAATCCATTGCAGGGGGTCAGCTCAGGGCACCTATATATGCAAATTAACCGCCATCTTTGTTGGGTTTATTTGCATAGTCACTCTGATTGGATGGTGGGCGTGGCTTGGATGTTGAGCGAGGCTGATGGGCGTGGCTTTGGTGTAGCAAAGGTGTGGTCAATTTCCATATTACTGTTTTATTAGGTAGGATTGCCACATGATAAATTGCCACTGCTTTTTAGAAATGCCTAAAGAAATGTCAGCTTTGGTGGTGTGTCTTCACAAAGGGAACAGAAAAGGGATGTGTCATATGCTTGTGCTCTATCAAGTCCCAGAGAAATGAGTTGCTCTAACTGCTTCATAGTCTCACCACTATCTTGGGAAGGGGCTGGAGTTGAAAATGACCTAGGGCAAGAAAGAGATGATGTTGCAAGTCAGTCTGAATTTCTCACTTGTCTCCTGAGACTTAGGATGCTAAATAACTGCCACAGTTAACGTGACAAAAGGGTCTGAAAACTCAGGTAAAAAAGTGCTTTCTCAAATATGTTGGCCATGACCTTCATGGCACTTTAACTTTTGGTTAAGGTCACAAATGTGTTAACTACACACATTTTCCTGTGCTTGGTATATGGAACACAAGGACTAAGTAGAAAGGAGGGACTGTATATGTTTATGTATATATATATTTTTAGACTGCCTAAAAGTGAAGTAAGGAAGATTTTTCAAAAAGGCTGGTTTCAGCTGCTTCTGGAAAGGGTATGTACTCTAGAATGCAATAAATATAATAAATATGAAAGATTGTTCATAGAGTTAAAAAATATGCTTCTTTATTTTTTAAATATTTTTATTGATTTCAGAGAGGTGCCCTAATGGAACCGTGTCAGTGGTTGGTCGGGCAAAAAATAATTACTTCTTTTTTTTTTATGAATACCTCTGAAACTCCACCCCCCCCCCTCCCCATCAAGTTACAGAACATCCCAGAGGCCTCAGCACAAGATTTTTAAACTTAAACCCTTTTATTTTGAAAAAAAATTAAAACTCTTCAAGTTGGAAGAGTATTAACAATGAAATCAGCATGGGCATTTAAGAAATCTCCTCTGTTGATTCTAATATACATACTGTATTGATTATAATAATTTGCTGTTTTTGACACACTTCTGGCCATACAAAACCTCCAATACTATTACTGATTTCTTCACCAGGCCATTATTTTTCAAGGTTCCTTCAACATAGAAATTAATGGCAGCTTCAGATACATTTAATTTTGTTGTAATGTGATTGTTTTTCTTAAAATTTATTTTTTGAGGTATTATATGTGTACATATCTTATCATTGCCCCCCTAACCCACACCCATACATGCCCTCACCCCCCCCAGAGTTTTGTGTCCATTGGTTATGCTTATATGCATGCATTCAAGTCCTTCGTTTGATTTCTTATCTCCCCCACCTCTCCCTAACCTTCCCCCTGTAATTTGACAGTCTGTTTGATGCTTTACTGTCTCTGTATCTATCTTTTAGTTTATAATGTTCTTTATTATCCATAAATGAGTGAGATCATGTGGTATTTTTCTTTCATTGACTGGCTTATTTCACTTAGCATAATGTTCTCCAATTCCATCCAGGTTGCTGCAAATGATGAGAATTCCTTCTTTTTTATGGCAGCATAGTATTCCATTATGGAGATGTACCACAGTTTTCTGATCCAGTCATCTGCTGACGGGCACCTAGGCTGTTTCCAAATCTTAGCTATTGTAAATTGTGCTGCTATGAACGTAGGGGTGCATATATCCTTTCTGATTGGTGTTTCTAGTTTCTTCGGATATATTCCCAGGAGTAGTATTATTGGGTCAAATGGGAGTTCCATTTTCAGTTTTTTGAGGAAACTCCATACTGTTCTCAACAGTGGCTGCACCAGTCTGCATTTCCACCAGCAGTGCACGAGGGTTCCTTTTTCTCCGCATCCTCGCCAATACTTGTCGTTTGTTGATTTGTTGATGATACCAATCTGACAGGTGTGAGATGGTACCGCATTGTTGTTTTGATTTGCATCTCTCAGATAATTAGTGACTTTGAGCATGTTTTCATGTGTCTCTTGGCCTTCCTTCTGTCTTCTTTTGAAAATATTCTGTTTAGGTCCGTTGCCCATTTTTTTATTGGATCATTTATCTTCCTTTTATTAAGTTGTATAAGCTGCCTGTAGATGTTGGAGATTAAACCTTTATCAGTGATAGCATTTGCAAATATGTTCTCCCATAGAGTGGGCTTTCTTGTTGTTTTGTTGATGGTTTCTTTTGCTGTAAAAAAGATTTTTATTTTGATGTAGTCCCATTTGTTAATTTTCTCATTAGCTTCCATTGCCCTAGGGGCAGTGTCAGTGAAGAAGTTCTTTTTGCATATGTCTGAGATTTTGTTGCCTGTGGATTCCTCTAGTATTTTTATGGTTTCCCATCTTATGTTTAAGTCCTGTATCCATTTTGAATTTATTTTTGTGTATGGTGTAAGTTGGTGATCTAGTTTCATTTTTTTGCATGTATTTGTCGAATTTTCCCAACACCATTTATTGAAGAGACTGTCTTGACTCCATTGTATGTTCATGCCTCCTTTGTCAAATATTAATTGAGCATAGTGGTTTGGGTCGATATCTGGATTCTCTATTCTGTTCCATTGATCTATATGTCTGTTCTTGTGCCAGTACCAGGATGTTTTGAGAACAGTGGCTTTGTAATACAGCTTGAGGTCTGGTATTGAGATCCCTCCTACTTTATTCTTCTTTCTCAGCATTGCTGTGGCTATTCGGGGTCTTTTTTTATTCCAGATGAATTTTTGGAGAGTTCTTTCTAGGTCTGTGAAATATGCTGTTGGTATTTTAATGGGGAGTGCATTGAATCTGTAGATTGCTTTGGGTAGTATGGACATTTTAATGATGTTGATTCTACCAATCCATGAACATGATATGTTCTTCCATCTGTTTACGGCTTCCTCTATCTCTTTTTTCAGTGTCCTGTAGTTTTCCGTGTATAGGTCTTTTACCTCGAAAGTTAAGGTTATTCCTAGGTATCTTAATTTTTTTGGTGTGATGGTAAATGGGATTGCTTTTTTAGACTCTCTTTCTGTAAGTGCACTATTGGTGTATAGAAATGCCATAGATTTCTTGGCGTTCATTTTGTATCCTGCTACATTGCCGAATTCATTTATTAAGTCTATTAGTTTTTTGATGGAATCTTTTGGGTTTTTTATGTACAATATCATGTCATCTGCAAATAAAGACATCTTCACTTCTTCTTTTCCAATTTGGATGCCTCTTATTTCTTCTTCTTGTCTAATTGCAATACCTAATACTTCCAGTACTATGTCAAACAGGAGTGGTGAGTGTGTGCATCCCTGTGTTGTTCTTGTTCTTAGGGGAAATGGTTTTAGTTTTTGCCCATTGAGTATGATGTTTTCTGTGGGTTTATCATATATAGCTTTTATTATGTTGAGGTATGATCCTTCTATTCCCACCTTGTTGAGAGTTTTTATCAGGAAAGGGTGTTGGATTTTGTCAAATTCTTTTTCTGCATCTATTGATATGACTATGTGATTTTTATTTCTCAATTTGTTTATGTCATGTATCACGTTTATTGATTTGTGGACATTGTACCATCCTTGCATTCCTGGGATAAATCCTACTTGGTCATGGTGTATGATCTTTCTGATGTACTGCTGGAGCCAATTTGCTGGAATTTTGTTGAGGATTTTGGCATCTATGTTCATGAGGGATATTGGTCTGTAATTCTCTTTCATTGTGTTGTCTTTATCTGGTTTTGGTAATAGGGTGATGCTGGCTTCAGAGAAGGAGCCTGAAAGTGTACCTTCCTCTTGAATTTTTTGGAATAGTCTGAGGAAGATAAGTTTTAGTTCTTCCTTGAATGTTTGGTAAAACTCTCCTGTGAAGCCGTCTGGCCCCGGGCTTTTGTTTGCTGGAAGCTTTTTGATGACTGCTTCAATTTCTTCCATAGATACTGGCCTGGTGAGCTCTTTAGATTCTTCCTGATTGAGTTTTGGAAGGTTGTATTTTTCTAGGAATATGTCCATTTCCTCCAGGTTGTCCAGTTTGTTGGAATAGAGTTGTTTGTAGTATTATGTAACAATCCTTTGTATTTCGTCAGGGTCTGTTGTTATTTCACCTCTTTCATTTCTGATTTTGTTTATTTGGGTCCTCTCTCTTTGCTTCTTGGTGAGCCTGGCTAGAGGTTCATCAATCTTGTTTATCCTTTCAAAGAACCAGCTCTTGGTTTTGTTGATCTTTTGTATTGTTTCTTTGGTCTCTATGTCGTTTATCTCCACTCTGATCTTTATTATTTCTTTCCTTCTCCTTACACTAGGCTTTTCTTGTTGCTCTCTCTCTCTAATGCTTTGAGTTGTTGGGTTAGGTAATTTATTACCATTGTTTCTTGTTTTTTGCAGTAGGCTTGTAGAGCTATGAACTTCCCTCTCAAGACTCCTTTCGCTGTGTCCCATAGATTTTGGATTGTTGTGTTTTCATTGTCATTTGTTGCCATGATGTTTTTTATTTCTTCCTTGATGTCTTTGGTAACCCAGTCCTTGTTTAATAGCATGGTGTTTAGTCTCCATGTGTTTGATTTATTTGGGTTTTTTTTATTATAGTTGATTTCCAGTTTTATGCCACTGTGATCTGAGAAGATACTTGATATGATTTCTATCTTCTTGAATTTGGAGAGACTTTGCCTATGTCCTAACATATGGTCTATCTTTTAAAATCACCCATGTGCACTTGAGAAGAATGTATATTCTGTGGCTTTGGGATGAAATTTTCTGAAGATGTCGATTAATTCCATCTGGTCTAGTGATTCATTTAGGATTGATGTTTCTTTGCTGATTTTTTGTTTAGAGGATTTGTCCAATGGTGATAGTGGGGTATTAAAGTCTCCTACTATGATTGTATTGCTGTCAATCTCTCCTTTGATATCTTCCAGGAGTTTTTTATGTATTTTGGTGCTCCTGTATTGGGTGCATATATGTTTACCAGAGTTATTTCTTCTTGTTGGATTGCTCCCTTTAGTATTATGAAGTGGCCTTCATTATCTCTTGTTATGCCCTTCACTTTGATATCTAATTTGTCAGATATAAGTATTGCTACCCCAGCTTTTTTTTCATTTCCATTCGCCTGGAAAACCTTTTTCCATCCCTTTACTCTCAATCTGTATGCATCCTTTTTTCTGAGGTGAGTTTCCTGTAGACAGCAGATATATGGGTTTTGTTTTCTAATCCAATCTGTTATCCTGTGTCTTTTGATTGGGGCATTCAATCCATTTACATTTAAAGTTATTATTGATAGGTATTTATTTGTAGCCATTTTTATTCTATACCCCTGTGTTCCTTCTTTGCTTCCTATTTCTTTTTTTCTTTCTTTCTTTTTTTAAAACAGACCCTTTAGCATTTCTTGCATTGCTGGTTTGGTGGTGATAAACTCCCTTAGTCCTTTTTTGTCTGTGAAGCTCCTGATTTCACCTTCAATTTTGATTGATAGCCTTGTTGGGTACAGTATTCTTGGATTGAGACCCTTCCTTTGCATGACTTTGTATATTTCATTCCATTCCCTTCTGGCCTGATGAGTTTCTGTTGAGAAATCAGTTGCTAGTCTGATGGGGGTTCCTTTGTATGTAACTGTCTGTCTCTCTCTGGCCGCTTTTAAGATTCTTACTTTGTCGTTGGTTTTTGCCAATTTAATTATAATTTGCCTTGGCATCGGTCTTTTGGGGTTCATTTTGCTTGGAACTCTGTGAGCTTCTTGGATTTGTGTGGGTTTTTCTTCCCTATATCAGGGAAGTTTTCTGTTATTATTTCTTCAAACAGGTTTTCTATTCCTTGCTCAGTTTCCTTTCCTTCTGGTACCCCTATTATCCTGATGTTGTTTTGTTTCGTGTTGTCCCGAAGTTCCCTTAGGCTCTCCTCATGCTTTCTAATTTTTGTTTCTAGAAGCTGTTGTATTTGGGTATTTTTTTCCATCTTGTCTTCTAGCTCACTTATGTGGTCCTCTGATTCTTCTAGTCTACTCTTGATGCTTTCTATTGAGTTCTTTATAGCAGCGATGTCATTTTTCATTTCTTCTTGGTTCTTCTTCATTTCCTCTTGGTTCTTACTCATATTGTCGAATTTGTCTTCCATCCTTTTCAGCCACCTTAAGACCATTTCTCTGAATTATTTCTGAAAAATATGGAACGCTTCACAAATTTGCGTGTCATCCTTGTGCAGGGGCCATGCTAATCTTCTCTGTATTGTTCCAATTTTAGTATATGTGCTGCCGAAGCGAGCACAAAAAATATATACTTCTTTAGAGTGAAGGAAAGAAGCACGCTTGCTTAAAAATAAAACAATAGCCATGACTGGTTTGGCTCAGTTGGTGGAGCGTCAGCCTGAGGACTGAAGGGTCCTGGGTTCAATTCTGGTCAAGGACACCTGCCCGGGTTGTGGTTGTGGGCTCCATCCCCTGAGGGGCCTTGAAGAATGCAGCCAATCAATGATTCTCTCATCATTGATGTTTCTCTCTCTTTTTCTCCCTTCCTCTCTGAAATCAATAAAAATATATTTTAAAAAATGAAAAAGATGACTTAAGTATGGTAGAAGAGATTTGTGGCATTTTAACTTAATCTTGCCCCACTTTTCTTGCCAACATGAGGGTGATCCTGAAAATGAGTGGCCATGTTATCCATGTGCTTACCTGGCTTTGGCAGTAGCAGAGCAGACCTTGTTTCCAAGGAATTGTTTTTCTCTGCTTTGACATGTCTGAGATTTTCCTGAAGGACTCAAACAGGACACTTGCATTTTGTTTCTCTTAATTTGGAATTCTCTTAGGGCATAAAAGTGGCTAAGCATAAAGCTTTCCTCAAAACATTGAAAGGTAAATGAACAAGCTGCTGCTTCCAGTGGCAAAAGATTACAATTGGAGCAAGTGCTTTGAGAAGCACCTGCATATAATAGGAAAACTACAAAGCCAGGCACATTCCCAAAGAATGAACACATGCCCAGAAAATACCAGAGAAAACCCTAAGCTTTCACTTTCAGCAGATCTTCGGGTTCTTTGCCAGCAGAAAGTAAAGGTTAAGGCAATGTAGCAAAGGACGTGGCTAAGCTTTGAAATACTGTCCCAACATATTCAATCTAAGCAAAGACTGATAGTGTATTTTCTTTTCTAATTTTTTTCTTTTCATTATTTTATTTATGTTTTTGCTCCACACATTTAAGGATATCTCTGTCAAATCACTAATTGACTACAAGCTAAAGAAACAGAGACTGCAGAGACCAGAAACAAAAATAATACAATCTTGAAAAATAGTTTGAAAACACATAAACACACAACTACACCACAGCAAGGAAAGAAAAATAACCTAAGAAGAAAAATAATCTGATTTTCAGAATCCCATATTATAATATCCAAAATGTCCAGTTTTTTAGCTAAATTTTACAAGGCATACAGAAAAAAAAAAACACTAGGAAGTATAACCTGATCACAGGGAAAAGAAAGAAATGAACAGAAACTGACCATGTCAAACAGAGACATTGTAGTTAATAGGAAAAGACTTGACATCAACTGTAGCAAGTATACTCAAGGAGTTAAGAAAACCTTGGACACAATAAATTACAAACTGTTTCATTAATGGATTTGAGTAAGCAGAAGAATCAATGAACTTGAAGGTAGGTCAATTGAAATTATCTAGTGTAACATAAAAAATGAAGAAAGATGAACAAAACCCAAAAGACTGGTGGGATACTATCAAGCATACCAACATATGCTTAATGGGAGTCCTGGAATGAGAGAAGAGAGAGGGATAAACATAAAGAATATTTGAAGAACTTATGGCCAAATACTTTCTAGATTTTATAAAGATATTAACATATACATCTAAAAAGCTCAAGATATTTCAAGTACAATAAACATAAAGAGACACACATTGAGATATACTATAATCAAACAATGAAAAGACAAATAAAGAATATTGAAAGTTGGGAGCGAGAAGCAACTTCTTATGTATAAGGGATCTTCAATAAGATTAACAATTTCTCATTAGACTATAAGTGTGTTCTAGGAAGCAGTGTGACGACATGTATAAAGTGTTGAAAGGGGGAAAAATCATCAAAAAGTTCTATTTTGGGAATCTACTAAGTAAAAAATAAACTGATGAACGGAGTGGATCCAGAGACATGGAAACATGGAACAGAGTGTGGAAGGCCAGGGAGGGTGGGTGGGTGGGAGGTAATCAACCAAGGACCTTATTTGCATATATGCATGGCCCATGGATACAGACAATGAGGCTGTGAGGCCTGGGCCTGGGGGTGGGGTGGGGGCAGGCTGGAGGGAGTTAGTGGGGGGAAAAGGGAGACATATATAATACTTTCAACAATAAAGAATTATTTTTTAAAAAGTTCTATTTGTACTTCTACCTATATAAGCAGCTGACTTATGATGAGGTGCAGAGCAGATTTTTGTGGATGACCTGCTGCTTTCCTGTACTGCTGGAAATATTGGAATAAATGCTCATATATGATTCAATCCTGTCTCTGCTTAATTGGCTGAAGTAGTGACAGGCTGCACAGACCCATAGTTTGTCCAGTTACAATTTCACTTACTATACTACTGTTGTAGGTGGCAGGAAAGGTTCTAGGTGTTAGGCTGGTGGGGTCTGACCAAACCTTTGTTCAGCAACCTCAGTACTTGAGTTCTGGCTAGGAAAGAATTCAGAGCCAAGACCCAAACTATAAGGCATAGTATATATATATAAAAGCCTAAGCGACCAGAATGACTGGAATGACCAGAATGACCAGTCGTCGCTATGATGCACACTGACTACCATGGGGCAGATGCTCAATGCAGGAGCTGCCCCCTGGTGGTCACTGCACTCCCACAGCCAACCTCCCCCAGCTGGCCAACCTCCCACTGTCCCTCCCTCCCGGTCGGCAAACTTCTTGCAGTCCCTTCCCCTGGCCAGCAGGCCCCGATCACCCGGCTGGGGCAGGGAACCCGGGGGTGGGTGGTGGCAGACATGGCCCCTTTCCCAGCGGTGGCGAGGGCCAGCTCCCTCCTTGGGGCTAGCAGCCAAGCTCCCATTCCCCATCCCTCCCCCTGGATGGCAAGCCCAGATAGGCCCTCCACCCAGCCGCTGTGGTGGCAGTGTGGCGGCAAGGGAAGGGGGGTGCAGGGAACTGCACAGTGGCAGGGCGCCAACAATGGTGGCATTGGCATCCAGCGTTCCTTTCTTCCACGCCTGGCCCAGCTACTATCACCTCCTCTCTGGCCTGGCCCCAATAGGCCCTTATCACTGGCCAGGCCTAGGGACCCCACCCATGCATGAATTTTGTGCACTGGGCCTCTAGTTTATTTATAAAATCACAGAGGTGGAAGAAATAATCTGTAGAAGAAATGAGGTGAGGACTCAAGTTATAGAGGCAAAGGAAGGACCCTTGATCTTGAAAGTGAGGAAGCTAATGGTAATGCATCTGGGGGGATGGGAAGGGAAAGGCAAGGGCCTGTGCTCCAGAAGGAAAGCATGCTGGGTCCTCTGTCCTATGGGTTTTAAGGGTGGAGAATTTAGGGAACCTCCTAAGGGAAGATCTTAATAGAATATTCAACAGTTTTCAGGGTATTGTTTCCACTGATTGATTGGTTAGAATCAGGGCAGGGGGTCATTATCCAGTGCAGCTGGTCCTGAGGTCAGCTGTGGGGTCACTGGTCTGGTTTTGTTGCTTTTCTGGGCCTGGAACTGAAATGCAACTGAGGCTTAGATGTTATCATCAGGGAGGAATGGTCAGGGGGTTCCAAACCTTATGACCAGTGATATGCTAGGAGAGGAAAGGTCACCCTGAGGGTGAAGTCCCACTCTAAAATTGTCTTTTGCTAGTCACCCAGGGCTGTCTGCCCTGATCACCTTCTGTACCTGGCCCATCATCCTTGCTCTGCTCATATCTATCTAACTCCTTATCACACTACTGGCTTATTATAAAGGAATCTAACTCAGGAAAAGCCAGATAGAAAAGATGAATAGGGCAAGGTATGGGGAAAGAGTGAGGAGGTTCCATGCCCTCTCCACTCCTGTACAATAAAGAACTATAAACAGCCCTAACCGGTTTGGCTCAGTGGATAGAGCCTCGGCCTGGGGACTGAAGGATCCCAGGTTCGATTCCGGTCAAGGGCGGGCACATCCCCCAGTGGGGGGTGTGTAGGAGGCAGCTGATCCATGTTTCTCTCTCATCGATGTTTCTAACTCTCTATCCCTCTCCCTTCCTCTCTGTGAAAATCAATAAAATATATTTTTTAAAAAAAGAACTATAAACAAAATTAGAAAAATACCTCTCATTTTGGAAGAATTCTTTTTCAGGGCATCTGACCAAGATTTTAATCTAGAATGCCTGTGTGCATGTGTGTGTTTGTGTGTGTATCTTAAAGAATCCTACATAATAAAAGCATAAAATGCAAATCAACCGAACGGCTGAACAGCGGAACGGCCATCCAGACGACCACACTATGACACCCACTAGCACCAGGCCAGCCAAGGTGGGTGCGATGTGATTGGTCAGGGGCTTGGACATTGCCCCATGATCGCCCTGCAGAGGGAGGCCCAGGCCACCAACCCTCGGGCTGCAGCAGGTGGGGGGCATTCCTCTGCCAGCGAAGCCAGTGCCGGCAGCCGGGGGAAGGAAGGTTTACTCTTGCATGAATTTCATGCATCGGGCCTCTAGTAAGAAATATACAAGAATTCAAAATGAAATACAGAAGAATGTGCATAGATAATAATGTGTATATGAAAATATACTCAAATACAGTAGAAATCAGGAAAATGTGCATTAAAAGAAATGAGGTAACATTTCTTACACATCAGATAAGAAAAATAAGTAATATCCAACAATATCAAGTGTATGTAAGGTTGTGGAACAATGAGACTCTTACATGCTACCTGTAGGTATATAAATCATACAACTACTTTGGGTAAGAAGGTGATAATACCTATTAATGATAATGATGAGCTTACCAGGCAATTGCATTTCGAGTTATTCCTTAGAAAAGCTCTCTTACAAGTACTGTTGATGAAAGATGTGTAAATCTGTAGAGAATTTTTAATAAGAATTTATTTGAGCCAAACTGATGACAATTGCCTGGAAGCAATATCTCAAATGCTCTGGAGAATAATTTCTTTTATGCATGTGAAATTAAAGAGGGAATGTAAGGAATATTACATGAATATGGTAGAAACCAAGGTGGAGACTGGATTACAGGATGGTTAAGAATATGTTCTCTCTTGAGGGTGGTTACACTTATTTTCAAAGGTATGTTAACCTAGATGCACAAAAAACAATGGACAGGGCTTTCTTAAGACAATGATTCTAAAAAAAAAAAAAAAAAGTATCTGTTGTGGAGCGAACGCGAGTGAACGACCACTGGAGTCCAGACCAAATTAAAATTTAGGGAGCCTTTATTAGCCGGCCGGCCCGCCAGCCAGCTGACCGGTGACTGCTCTTCCTTTCTCCATGCAGAGAGTCCAGAGAACAGCAGCGACCCTTTGTGTAGGACTGCTTTTAAGCCCATTAACCACATCCTGTTTTTGCAGAACAAGTAACCCAAGACAAAACAGTTTTTCCCAAGCAACGTCACAGACATGCCATTGATGACCATGTTGTTCACAGGGTCATCCTGTTCTTCAGAAAGCTGACAGTGTTCTATGAAAGAAGGCCTATGTGCTGGGAAGGGGCCAGGAGACCATATCTCAAGGCCTGGCCTGGTGTCAGCACTGACAACTCTATCTGGGGCATAGTCCACAGCCTCTCTGGAAGCATGCTCAAAAATTCCCACTCTCCAACAGTATCTAGGGCTTGACTACCCACCATGACCTCCCATTTAGGAATTTATTATTAGATTGCCCTGTGAGGTTTTTTTCCATAGAAATCCCTTTTCCTCCACTGCATATGGAGGCATTTTAAGAATGAAAATTTTAGAGCTTATAATAAAAGAAAACAAATTTCAATAAAGAAAGTGGACTGTGGTATGTTTCTACAGGGGAGTATTATACAGCAATAAAAATTAATCAAAACACATGGATAAATACCAAGTATATAGTTGAACAAAAACATCAAATTGTATATGTATATATGCAGGATCATTTTATTTATATGAAGTTTAAATCATGGATATAGTCAGTATATGTATATAGATATACATGTTGTATATACATCACAAAAACATTATTGGAAATCATGAACACTAAATTCAAAATAGTGGTCACTTTTAGAGAGTGAAAGAGGAGAATGGTACTTTCGAGGTGCATACCTACATACATGTCTCAAAGGATTTGTTTATCTTACCTAATAATAGACAAACATGTAAATTGACCATACCTCTGCTATGCCCACAGCCAATCAGAGTGAATATGAAAATTAGAAGGCCAAAGATGGCGGCCGTCCAGCTGCTCCAGGCGCAGAGTGCCACAGTGAAGATAAGACTGCAGATTCCGTAGTCTGCAGTGAAGACGAAGAAGGCAGACTCCGGCCGGCCGGAGTGAAGGCCTGGGTGCCAGGTGCCGGTGGAAAACTGGTGCTGGAAGCCAAGGGAAGGAAGACCTATTGCACGAATCTCTTCGTGCAACGGCCTCTAGTTTCAAATAATGACCTAAACAAATATGACAAGCATTTAAATCATGACAGAGCTGGTTTTATATCATGCTTTAAGCTTTTCTCTGCATCTAAAGTCTTTCATGCTATTTTTAGGTGCAACGATACAATTCAAGGATATTGTCAGATTCTATGTTGGATGACATGGGTGGTGTCAATGTGGCATTAGGCAAGATAGTGAATAAATAAGTTAGAGCATGTTTTGAAGGTAAGAGGATGAATTTAGTTCTGGTCTTGTTTTATTTGAGAAGCTGTAGAAAATCTAGGAAGAGATCTCCAGCAAACAATAAATATGCTGGAATATAATATCAGTGCAGCAACTGAGGCTAGAGAAAGAGGTTTGATGTTCATAGCCTATATGGCTTTGATGAAACCATGAGCTTTTAGTAGAGTCATAGGGAGACTACAGCAGTTAGTATTTTGAGGGCAGAGCAATATCAGATTAATTTTTAAGTAATGGATAGAGGAAATAGATGCACAATGAAGCAGGAGAAATAACTGTCAGAGTTATTAGGAGAACCCAGGAATAGTTGTTTCCCAGAAGTCAGGGGAATGGAAAATGTTTAGAAAATGAAAAGTCTACCCTCAATTAACAGAAATGGCCAGGCCAATAAAGACTGAGTATGTTGTTATATATAGCAACATGGAAGTTTTATAAAGTAAGCAATACTGTTATTTCTATTTTAAAGATGAGGGAGATTTCAACAATAAAGATAAATTTTAAAAAATAAAGATGAGGGAACTGAGGACAAAAATAGAGGTTAACTAACATAATACTGCTATTAAGCACAGAGACAGAGTCAGGATTCAAACTCAAGTCTGAAAGCCTGCAGAGTGCATGTCTTTTTTTTTTTTTTCCCAGAGAGGAAGGGAGAGGGAAAGAGAGATAGAAACATCAATGATAAGAGAGAATCATCATCGACTGCCTCCAGCACACCCCACACTGGGGATCAAACTTGCAACCAGGGCAGATGGCCTGACTGGAAATTGAACCATGACCTCCTGGTTCATAGGTCAATGCTCAACCACTGAGCCTCACTGGCCGGCCAGAATGCATGTCTTTTTATGTCTGTATGCTTAACATCTGAATATAGTCACTGTTCAATATGTTGAATGGATGTATGAGTGAATGGGGACACACAGGTGATTTTGATAGAGTTTCATTTTTCTCTGGAGCTATATATTGAGTACATGTTGGAAAGAAAAGATTTACAAGTAATAACTATTTGCTAGTGTGACAGGCGAATTGGCACCCATTAGTATTTTGTGCAAATATGTGTTGCAAATCAAAACAATTTCTGAAAGGTATGTATTACTCTGTACTTGTTATTTACAATCTTTTCAGAATTACAATGACCTAATGTTTGTTAGCACTACTAAAATGTATAAAATATTATTATTAAATGAATCAAAATAATCTGTTTTAATCTATCTTTAAGACTTTTCTGTCACTTTATTTCACATCCTGAAGAGCTCTAGAGGCCATTTAATTATCATTGTGATTGATATACCCCAAGATCAAACTACCATTATTTCTTGCCTAGACAACTATAGTAGCCAACCAATCCGTCTTCCTGCCTCAACTACTGGTCACCCTCTGATTCATCCTCTAAACTGCAGCAGAGTAATAGAGCTGCCTGGATTGCTCTTCTCTCCCCCAATTCAGTTATCTCCTACTCATACTTCTTCTTTGAGAGCAAATGTCACCTCCTCAAGGAAGCCCTCTTGATTTACCAGATCTATTCTATGCTTTCATTGCACCTATACTTTTCTTTTTCATTGTGAGATAATTATAGATACATATGCACTTATAAGAAATAATATAGAGTTCCTGTGTACCTTTTATTAAGTTTCTCCTAATCATAACATCTTATAGAACTATAATACAATAGTAAAGTCAGAATATTGGCATGGACACAGCTAAGATAGAGAATATTTCAATTACCACAAGGATCCTTTTTGTTGCTCTTTCATAGCCACTCCCACTTCCTTTCCACCTTTACCACCTAACACCTGGCAATGTCTCCATTTCTATAATTGTGTTGTTTCAAAAAAGAAAAGTTACTATAAATAGAAGTCTATAGTATCTAACATTATGGGATTTTTTTTTCACTGAGTATAATTCCCTAGAGATTTATCCAACCTGTTGTATGTACCAGCATTGTTCTTTTATATTGCTGAGTAATAGTCCAACTTCATAGCACTTCACAGTATTTGTAAATATTAATTTGTGTCATTGCTTAATGAATGGCTGTCTCTCTAAATGGACTGCATACTCTATTACAGCAGGTGTAATTTCTCTTAAAGTCCCCTTGTATCTCCTACACCATGATAATTTGTTAAATTACTGGTTTTTATATTATTAAATCAGTTGTGTATCTGGGAGTGGAATGTTATAGGCAGAAAAGACAGCCAGTGCTGAATCTTCCCAGAATGTTTGAATAGACAAGTACTAGAAATGAATGAGGGAAAATATTAGTCAATGAGATCAAGCAAGTAATGAAGACCTAGCTCTGTGCTGTCCAATACAGTACACACTAGCTGCATCTGGTTATTGAGCTCTTGATTGTGAATAGTTCAAATTGAAATGTGATGCCAGTATAAAATACATACCAGATTTTGGAGACTTAGTATGATAAAGAGAAGGTAAAATATTTCATTAATAATAATATTTTATATTGTTTACATGATAAAGCTATAATATTTTTTATATATTGAGTGGAATTTATTAAAATTAATTTTCATGTTTCTTTTAAATGTAGTTATTAGAAAATCCAAAATTGTATACATTGCTCATATTAGATTTCTATTGGAAAATACTGGGATATATCATATAGGTACCAGTATGTGATTTATGGAGGTTGTATTTTACTCTGAGGTACACAACCATTGGAAAGTGTTTATCAAAGGGTTCAATTTTATAATTTCCACTTAAAATATTATCTGGTCTTCTCTTTTGACAATAGATTGTAAGGGCAATGATAGATCAGATTTGAAGATATTACACTAATTAATATGAGAAATTATGATGGCTTGGGTCAGTTGGGTAGTTGTGGATATAATGGAAAGTAGTCAGACTCTAGATTTATTTTGGAGATAGAACCGATAGGATTTTATAGCAGGTTAATGATGTGGAGCATGAGTAAAGCAAAGAGTCAAATACTACTCTCAAGTTTCTGGGAGGACCATTAATGAGCACTAGAAAAGCTACAGGTGGAATAGATTTTGAGAAGGCGATCAAAGGTTTTGATTTGAAGATATTAAGATCGAGATGATTATTATACATAGAAATAGAGATATTGAGTAGGCATTCAGAGAGAAAAGTCTGGAATTGAGGAAAAAGACCTAGGCTGAAAATAACATTTGGT
The DNA here is from genome assembly GCF_951640355.1 of Cnephaeus nilssonii. Lineage (NCBI taxonomy): Eukaryota > Metazoa > Chordata > Mammalia > Chiroptera > Vespertilionidae > Cnephaeus > Cnephaeus nilssonii. Next base: position 113,122,443 of record NC_137071.1, read on the forward strand.
ATTATCAGCATATAGATGGTATTTAAAGTCTTTTGAAACTGTATGTGATTACCAAAAAAATTAATTTAGATAGAGCAAAGAAAGATCTAAGGAATGAGCCTTGAAACCCTCCAATTTTGTGGAATTAAGTAGGAAAGAAAATCCACAAAGAAACTTTTCCTTCTTCAAATGCATTTTACTGTTAAAATATTGTTTTTGTAATTGAACTTCATTCTCTGAAATCAGTAGATATTCCCTTTGCAGTTATTGAAGCATAGTCCTTCTTTCCTTTAATCCCTCTGGTTTTCAAAGGTCCCCAGCCCTTAGTCATATAATTTCGTGCCTTGAAATGACCAGTGACTAACCAGAAAATCTGACAAATTAATGTTAAGTGGAAAATAATTGGTTATCATATCAAGATAGCACATTGTTCTTATAAATGGGGACTCCAAATGTTCTAAGTCTAGGATTTGGTAATGGAGGACTATTATAAGTTTATGCAGTAAAACATTTTGTGTGCTGGGTCAATCATATGTGACTAATAACAGCATGATGCAGTGAAAAGAGCACTGCACCAGGGAATCAGGAACCCCAAACTTTACTCCTAGCTCTACCATTCATCAGCTGTCTCCATGGCTTTTCAGATTGTCTGAATAGAGTACAGGCTTCTGTTCAAGTTTTTGCTGATTAAAACTAATGGCAACACAGAGGGCTTTCCAAAAGAGCTAAATCTATTTAATTTTAATAATTATCTACATTACTTCAGATTATTTTTAATTGTTGAATTAAAATGGATGATGGTAGATGACAATAGGTGTAGTGGATGTGATAGTAGATGTCATTTTAAAGATTTTTACTTGGCACACATACACACACACCAGTTGGCAACTCCCATTTTTTATTTATTTATAAATGTTTCTATTCCATGAAGTCTAAAAGTCTCTAAGAACTGATAACATATTAGATGGACTACTTCAGCTCTCTGGGTTTATTTCTGTACACAAATACATAGTAAGAGTAACTATATGCGAAAGGAAATGAAACATACTCATCTCAATATAAAGCCATCTCTAGGATGGAAAAACAGGAAAAACAAATGAGGTTTGGGTTTTAGCTATATCTATAGGATTTTTAGTAGAGAAAGATATGAAGCAAATGTGGTTGTATATTAATGTCTATAAAAATTGGTAGGTTTGATCAGGTCAGAGCACATACCTAGGTTGTGGGTTCCATCCCAATGTCAGGGTGTGTACTGGAAGCAACCAGTCGATGTTTCTCACATCAATGTTTCTCTCTCTCCCTTTCTCTCTAAAAGTCAATAAAAACGTATCCTCCAGTGATTACTTAAAAATAATAAAAATAATCAGCTCATGATATAATACTTATGCCAAAGAGGTATGTTTTGGGTGTCATATTCTGCTCCCCTTCATATTCAATGAGACATAAAACTTGAAGTTTATTGAGAACCAAGAGCATGCCCTACAAAATGTGCAAGGTTTATTCTTGATGTGCTTAGTTTTTAAATATGGAATTAACAGCCAAATAATCACTTTTATATACAGATACTCCTTGATTTATGATAGGGTGTTGTCCTGATAAACCCATTGTAAGTTGAAAATATAAGTTGCAAATGCATTTGGTACACCTAACCTACCGAACAACAAAGTTTAGCCTAGCCTACCTTAAACATGCTCAGAACACATTAGCCTACAGTTGGGAAAAATCATCTAACACAATGAATACACTATAGAGTATCTGTTATTTACCCTCATGATTGTGTGGCTGAGTGAGAGAGCTGCAGCTCACTGCTGCTGACCAACATCACAAAAGACTATTGCTAGCCCAGGAAAAGGTCAAAGTTCAAAATTCAAAGTACAGCTTCTATTTTATGTGTATGGCTTCCCCATCATAATAAAGTTGAAATATCATTACATTAGTCAAACCATTATAGGTCGGGAACCATCTGTATAGTGAAGGGAAGCAGAATTACCCACCCCAAAATGCATCTCTTTGAGATAAGGATTATTTTAGGCTGATTATCTTTTTAAACAACAGATGTTTACTATGCTTTTCCATGTTATCTCCCATAACTGCTCCACCCCATCCACCCACCCCTGCCCTGCATTGCCAACATCTTTTGTCTTCAACTGGAGATGTTATTTAAGGTGAAGGCTTGGGCTATTTCAAGGAGTTTCTTAGTTTTCCTGGGTCTCTCCCATGTATACAAGAGATGTACATGTTATTAAACTTCTGTTTGTTTTTCTCCTGTTAATCAGCCATTTATTACACTGGGTCTCAACCAAGAACCTAGAAGGGTAGAGGAAAAATTAGTGTTTTCTCCCCCACAGCAGTAAACCTTCATTCTTTTGTAGCTGTTGGAAGAAAGACCCATCTGAATTGCTGAAATGATAAATTAGGAATGTTTTAAGAGGAATAGTTTTTAAACTTTCAAGGTTAAAATATACTATTAGTAGCCACATTTGAAAAATATTTTCACATAAATGTTATTTTTAATTGTTCTTACTATCTGATATATTAGGTAATATAATATGCTTCTCTAACTTTTTATATAAACTCTCAAGGTATCAAAGAAACTAATAATTTCCTGGAGATCTCAAAGGCAAATCATGGAAGAACTGGGTCTGAAGTAATTTGTTTCACTCTAAATTCCTTTTCTTATTTATTGTATCAGCTGTCTCTGAAAATAATGCTCTAGCAGTTCTTTGATGGCAGAGCATTTAGAATTAAGGATTATTTTCATTTGTTTGCTCTAAAGTAACAAGGATGACTAAACTGCATGCTGCTTTGCTGATTGTACATGCCACAACTATTACTCATATGGACAATGAAGTAAATGATGCCTCTCTGACCTAGAGTTGTGCAGCAGAGGCATTGATTACTCAACTTTTCTGTAATCAACCATTCTCATTTTCAAGATAACTAAAATCACACCAGGGTTAAAAGTGAGTTGAGAGAACATCTAATCCAACTACTTAACTTTACAGATGAAGAAACCTGCCTAGAGATTTTCTTTCAAATTTATGAGATCAGAAACTAGTCTTTTTGATTCCCAATATGCTGCTCTTTACACAATACACAAGTTTTAGGTACAGCTTTGGTTATGGTGGAAACTTACCTTCCCAGATATTAAGTACTTAACCTAATAACTTAGATGAAATGTTATTATAATAGAGTAATATAGTATATCAGTATATACTATACTGTCAGGGAGGGAGAAATTTCCCCCTTACCCTGTTTGAATTCTTTTGGCTGGACTAGTAATAAAATTGACGGAGGAGAACCAAGATGGTGGCATAGGTCAACACCTATACTTGCTGTCTCTCACAACCACATCAAAACCAAAACTAAACGTTAGAACAACTAGTACCCAAAACCTCGGGAAAGCTGGCTGAGTGGAAGTTCCACAACTAGAGAGGTGAAGAAAGCTCATTGAGACTTGTAAAAGGTGTGAGGTGCAGAAAGTGCTGGCACCTGGATGTGCCTTTTAATAGGGAGGGAGATACAAGCTCCTGCTTGCTCTGAACTCCAGTTCCAGGCGAGATTCTGGGGGACCCAGGCACATATGGGGAGAAACTGGACTGTCTGGCATCAGGACAGGAACGCAACGCGAGGGAGGCTTTCTCTTAGAGGGGCTCACAGTGATCATTGTTCCTGAACGCAACGCGAGGGAGGCTTTCTCTTAGAGGGGCTCACAGTGATCATTGTTCCTGCATTGGGGCACGAGACACTGAGAATCGGGGAATTCTCCAGTTCAGGGCTGACTGGGAGCCATTGCTGTTTGCTCCGCCCTGGTGATTCCCAGAGACCCCACTCCACCCAATTTACAACCCCACCCAAGCTGTGCCCATTGGCTTTGCATATGAATGGCCTGTCCTTTCTCCTAAAACAAACTGCAGCTGGGTCACAGAGCCCCAGACCTTCCAAAAAAAGGCCCAAAGTCTACCTGGCCTTGGTTCACAGCTTAGCCACGTCTGGGCACTTCCAAACCTCATACAAAGAGGAGGAATCTGCAGATGTCTCTGTAGCTCCTGCTGGGCGGCCCCAGACAGTGGCTGACCTTGCACCTCCTTGGAGATCCAAGAGCCAGTGTACCCAGTGGTCAGAGTGAGACCATACCAGATTACAACTCTTCACATCCATAAGAGACACACTCAAGGGGCAGACTCAGTGAGCACCAAGGCCCCACTGAAGCAAGTCCTGACCCATTAGGGTGTCACCTGTGCAACAGATCTTCTAGTGTAGACACAGCTGGTCCTCACAACCAATTGGCCTGGAGGTCAATTCCTCTCAGTGATACCGACAACAATCAAGGCTTAACTACAACAAGACTGTGCAAACAGCCCACAAAGGGGTGCACCAAGAGCGTCCACCTCAGGTGACTGGGGAGGCTGAGCCACTGGACCCTATAGGACACCTAGCACACAAGGCCACTCTATCAACACAGGGAAGCAGCCAAAATGCAGAGTCAAAGAAACATGATGTCACAAATGAAAGAAATGGAGGAAAGCAAACTACTGGATATAGAGTTCAAAACCACGGTTATAAGGTTACTCAAGAATCTTCTAGAAACCTCCGAGGAGCTTAGTGAGACCTTCAAGGATCTTAGAGAGAATACCAAAAAAAAACAAAAAAAAAAAACTGGAAAAGGACAGTAAAAAATTAAGCATAAACTGACTGAAATAAAGAATAATATACAGAAGTTCAACAGCAGACTAGAGGATCCCAAGAATCAAGTCAAAGATTTAAAATACGAGGAAGCAAAAAACACCCAACCGGAAGAGCAAAAAGAAAAAAGAATAAAAAAATATGAAGATAGTGTAAGGAGCCTCTGGGACAACTTCAAACGTACCAACATCCGAATCATGGGGGTGCCAGAATAAGAGAGAGAGCAAGATATTGAAAACCTATTTGAAGAAATAATGACATAAAACTTCCCCTACTTGGTGAAAGAAATACACTTATAAATCCAGGAAGTGCAGAGAACCCCAAACAAGAGAAACCCAAGGAGGATCACACCAAGACACATCATAATTAAAATGCCAAGGGCAAAAGACAAAGAGAGAATATTAAAAGCAGCAAGAGAAAAACAGTTAGTTACCTACAAGGGTGTACCCATATGACTGTCAGCTGATTTCTCAACAGAACCAATGCAAGCCAAAAGGGAGTGGCAAGAAATATTCAAAGTGATGAATAGCAAGAACCTACAACCAAGATTACTCTGCCCAGCAAAGCTATCATTTAGAACTGAAGGTCAGATAAAGAGCTTCACAGACAAGAAAAAGCTAGAGTTCATCACCACCAAACCAGTATTATATGAAATGCTGAAGGGTATTCTTTAAGAAGAGGAAGAAGAAGAAAAAGGTAAAGATAAAAATTATGGACAACAAATACATATCTATCAACAAGTGAATCTAAAAATCAAGTGAATAAAATATCTTAAGAACAGAATAAACTGGTAAATATAATAGAATCAGGGGCATAGAAAGGAAGTGGACTGACAATTCTCGGGGGGAAGGCAGAGTGGGGGGTGCGGGAAGAGATTGGACAAAAATCTTGTACCTATGGATGAGAACAGTGGGGTGACTAAGGGTTGGGGTGGGGTGGGGTGGGAACCAGGTGGAGGGGAGCTAAGGGGGGAAAAAGAGGAACAACTGTAATAACCTAAACAATAAAAATTTATTAAAAAAGAAAAAAAATTGACATAAAACAGATTAATAGGAGAAAAACAATTTTATTTCATGCACAGGGAGATCACAACATTTATGCTCAAAGAGTGACTTAAAGGCAGGCAGCTTTTACATATTATTACACAAAGAAATAATAAATTTGTGAGGATTTGACAGGACAAAGAAACTTAGGTTGGGTGCTCAGTAGTAAGAAATCTATGCAAAGTTTGGGCTTGAGTGGTAAATTTGCAAAAAAATTAACAACATTTGTTTATACAGGTGTCTGAGACCTGGATTCTTTGTGGTAATAAGGATGTCTCCTGCTCCAGGTGCACAAGGGCACTTTTCACAGGGGAGATTTATTTCCTGCATTCAGGAAGACAAAGGAGGATTACGGTGTGGTTCTTTCAATGGCTGCTTTTCAAGTAACTTTCATTCAAAATAACCAAAATGCCGAAGTGGCATATTTTAGGTGCCCTGTCTGGACCCCAACATCACTATTACTTAGATCAGTGGTTCTCAAACTTTAGCATGCAATCAGAATCACCTGGAGGTCTTTTTAAAAACTGATGGCTGGCTGCCCTGCTGGAGTGGCTCAGTGGTTGAGGTTAGACCTATGAACCAGGACATCACAGATGGCTGGGCTCTACCCTCAGAGTTTCTGATGCAGCATGTCTGGAGTAGGGCTTGGGCATTTGCATCAGCAGCCAACGCTGCTGGATCAGGGACCACACTTTGAAAATTGTTGGTTTAGATCAAAGGCTTTTTTTTTTCTTTATTGATTAAGGTATTACATATGTGTCCTTATCCCCCCATTGCCCCCCACCCCCCCACTCATGCCCTCACCCCACTGGTGTCTGTGTCCATTGATTAGACTTATATGCATGCATACAGTTCTTTGGTTGATCTCTCCCCCTTACCCCCACCCTCCCCTACCTTCCCTCTGAGGTTTGATGGTCTGATCAATGCTTCTCTGTCTCTGGATCTACTTTTGTTCATCAGTTTATGTTGTTCATTATATTCTAAAAACGAGTGAGATCATGTAATATTTATCTTTCTCTGACTGGCTTATTTCACTTAGCATAATGCTCTCCAGTTCCATCCATGGTTTTGCAAATGGTAAGAATTCCTTCTTTTTTACCACAGTGTAGTATTCTGTTGTGTAGATGTACCACAGTTTTCTAATCCACTCATCTGCTGATGGGCACTTAGGCTGTTTGAACATATTTGCCAATGTTATCACCGATAAGGGTTTAATCTCCAACATTTACAAGGAACTCACACTACTTAACAAAAGGAAGATAAACAACCCAATCAAAAAATGGGCAACGGACTTAGACACTTTTCTAAAGAGGACATAAAGAAGGCCAAGAGACATATGAAAACATGCTCAAAGTCACTAATCATCTGAGAGATGCAAATCAAAACAACAATGTGGTACCATCTCACACCTGTCAGAATGGCTATCATCAACAAAGACAAGTGCTGGTGAGGATGCGGAGAAAAAGGAACCCTCATTCACTGCTGGTGGGAATGCAGACTGGTGCAGCCACTGTGGAAGACAGTATGGCGTTTCCTCAAAAAATCAAAAATGAACTCCCATTTGACCCAGTGATCCCACTTCTAGGAATATATCCCAACAAACTAGAAACAGCAATCAGAAAGGATATATGCACCCCTATATTCATATCAGCACCATTTACCATAGCTAATATTTAGATAACAGGCTTTTAAAGCCAACTTATCTGCCACTGAAAGCTGTGTAAACTGTGGCATATTCATTTTTTTTGTGCCTTAGATTTGTCATCTGTAAATTAACATGTACCTTATATGAATTTAGTATAACATGAAGCAATATATGTAAAAAACAATATGCCTTGTGTCTAAGACACTTGATAAATGCCATCATTATATATTTTTTATCATTATCATTAATTTTCTAAGCATTCAGATTCACAATGCACAGATAACTAAATTAATCAACTATAATCTACTAGGGCTCCTTTGGGACTCTAATAAATGGAAAAAATGATTTCTCTTTTACATACGAATACTTGTAATTTTTTGCCACTGAAAGCATTTGAAATAGTTTTGTCAGTAAAGTAAAATGTTTGACCACCCAACTCCTCCCATCCCCACCCCCTTGAGTTTAATAAACAATTTGTTTAGTAGAGCCCTACTTTATCTTCAGAAGGTAACTGGTTTGAACTGCCATCAATTTGAGTCACTGGGGTCTGCATTAATGTGGTTTTACTGTGTGTAATATGTTTAAGTATAGGGGGAGGTCTTTGTTGAAGAAATAGAGTTTTTATGGAATTCAAATGCCCTCATTGATTGTTAGACAATAATATCTTCAAATGCAAATGCTTACTGTCTGGAGGTAAATAATCTCCAAGACATTTGAGCAACACATAAAAAAAGAAAAAGCCAACTCTTTTCAACCCTAAATGTCAGATGAGTGGTAAAAAGAATTCTGTTGAATGTATTCAGGGAGGAAAGTAATTTTTTTTTTCCTGAGCACTCCTTGCTACTGTGCCACTCTATATTCTGGGGCTGGCCTTCTGGCAGATTGTTTCATTATCCAGCAGTATCATTAATCTTTTTTATTAGCACCTTGAAAAATAAACAAACAATGATTTTGTTATGTTTGACACACGTAGTGCATTTTAATTTTGTAGGCTTGTATTATTGACTTGAAAAAAATCTGCAACAATTCAGATTAAAATACCACACTCAATCCTTAACAATACAAAAACACTATTTGATGTGTAGAAATAAAATGGCATCTGTTATGCATATTAAATGAAGCAAGCTATTTTTGCATCATCCACATGGAGCTTTGAATTAGCTAGGAAAGTTAGTATTAATTACTGCTGAAAAATGAAAACTTGTCATTCAATTTCGTATTCTCCATGAAAACGTTACATGAAATGAGTCAACACTTCATGAAATATATTCAGAATCATTTGACGAAGACCACACAAAAGAATGCATAATGGATCAGTTAAATAAGATACATTTCAAAGTTAGTCAGTAAAAATAAAATATATTTGCTGCCATCACATAATTTTTTCAACTTCTTAAGCCTACATTATGTTAATATGTTTATTACTCATGAGTAAAATTCATTAGTTATAACAAACAAGGGATAAGTATAGAAAAAACTAAGATAAATCATAATATATGCTTCTATTCAATATATTCATATATTTCATCCTACATATTTATAAGTTACAGATTTCTTTACTGTGGAGCAGGATTTCCTAAATCTGTATGCATATGAAAATCTTTGCAGGTTTTTTATGAGTGATTTTTGAGTCTATACTATAAATTTATTAAATCTCAGTCTTCAGGGTTGAGGCTAAGAATCTATATATATATTTTCTTTCTCTACTAGTGGTTTTATTGCAATTATCAGGTCATAAGCCACTTAATAAACATTGTTATAATCTACATATGGTAAGTATTGTAAAATGAGAAAATTAAAACAATTTACTGATGAGTTTGATGTCCTATTTTTAAGGGAAAGCAATCCATGGACTGGGGAGAGTACAGGGCCTCACAATCAGTGGATCACTCTTTCTGATGGATTTTTGGAAAAAGAGTTTTATACAGAGTTAGAAGTTGCAATGTGGAAATAGGCATGGTTGGCTAGGAGGTTGGTGGTTTCCTTACAGGGCTAGTATGTCCTATTTTCTTTATTTTTAAAATTAAACTTATTGGGGTGACATTGGTCAAATGCCCTTATTGAATGGTTTCGGGTGTGGGTTTCTATGTTACAAGACTAGTATATTGTACCGTGTGCCCACCACCAAAAGTCAAATCTTTTCCTGTTACTATATATTAGATCCCCTTCTCTTCCCACACCCTTCCCTCTGGCAATCACTACACTGTTGTTTGTGCTCACCAGTTTCAGTTTTATATCACACATATGAGTGAAATCAGGTAGTTCTTACCTTTTTTCTGACTGACTTATTTCACTTTGCATAATGTTCTCAAGGTCCATCCATGTTGTTGCAAATGGCAATATTTCATCTTTTCTTGTGGCTGAATAGTATTCCATTGTGTATATGTATCACATCATCTTCATCCAGTCCTTTATTGTGGGACACTTTTTTTCTTTCCATATCTTGACTATCATGAACATAAGGGCACATATATCCTTGTGAATATACAGTATGTACCCAGGAGAAGGATTGCTGGGTCATATGGTAGCTCTATCCTTAATTTTTTGAGGAATCACCAGACTGCTTTCCATAGTGGTTGTACCAGTCTACATTCCCACCAGCAGTGGATAAGGGCTCCCTTTTTTCCACAACCCCTCCACCACTTGTTATTGCTTGTCTTGTTGATAATGGCCACTTTAACAGGTGTGAGGTGGTATCTCATTGTAGTTTATATTTGCATTCCCCGAATTGCAAGTGAGGTTGAACATCTTTTCATATATGTATTGGCTGTTCATACGTCTTCTTGGGAGAGGTATATTTTCAGGTCCTCTGTCTACTTTTTAATGCTGTTGTTTGTTTGGTGTTGAGTTTTATGAGTTCTTTACATATTTTGGAAATTAAATTTTTGTCAGAGCTACAGTTTGCAAATACCATCTCCCATCTGGCTGGCTACCTCTTTGTTTTGTTGTCAGTGTCTTTTGCTGTGTAGAAGCTTTTTAGTTTGCCTTTACTTCCCTTGTCTTTGAGGTCAAGTTCATAAAATGTTCTCTAAAACCAATGTCCATAAGTTTGGTACCTAAATTTTCTTCTATGTAACTTACTGTTTTGGGTATTCTATTTAGGTCTCTGATTAAAAAAAATAATTCAAAATGAATCAAAGACCAATTTTCTAAGATAAAGTAAGGTATCTAAGACTGAGTTGGAGGATTATGATTGGTATGTTTGGTTTCTTTTGACAGGTGTGTCACTTAAGTGCAGGCTGACCTAGGCTTCAATTTGCGATGTGGGCTGGCCTACTGGACTGTCCTTTACTTTGTGGGCCTCAAAATAAGAATTAATTTTATCAGTGTTTTTATTCAAAAGCTGGTATTAAATTAGAATTTTAGTTTCTGAGAAAAACAGGAGCAGCAATGCCAGAGATGCCATTTCATTGTTTTCTAGAAATTGAAAGGAAAAAATCAACAACCTTACATAAAATAAATGACCAAAATCAAATATACTATACATTCTTATAGAAATAGCTTGCACAATCTAACATTAGCTAACATGCTATAAAAACTTGACTTTGAAAGAACACTTATTTAGAACCAAAGTTTCTGGAATGGAGGTAGAAATAGATATTAGCTTCTCCTTCTCTGACTTTGGAATAAAGCAGGATTTAATAAAAGCACAACATGTGATCCAAACACTCAGTGAGCATAGCAATACTTTCACAAAATAGTCTGTTACCAGCCTTCATTCTATAGCAGCATTTCACTGACAACGAAAGTACTTCCTTCGGCTCTAGGGTTCCTCCCAAAATAGGAGCAAATCACCCCAAAGTTTTAAAACTAGTTAGGATTCAGATATGAAACTAAGAGATAAATCATATTTCCATAGTCCTGGTCTCTGAGGACTAGAAGTTAGAAGAGGTCAATGGAGGAAGAAAGGGGATATATGTAATATTTTCAACAATAAAGATTTTTTTAAAAGTTAAATACAAAAAAAATTACTGTAAGTAAAATATAATAAAAAAGGAAGTTCAGAAAAATACTATCATTGTGGTACTACAAATTAGTGGTAAATACATTGTTTCATAAATGGTTTTGGAAAAACTGGTTTTCTATATAAAAAAATCAAACTATATTATATTCAAACATAAGCATGAATAGATTAAAGACCTAAATGAAAAGGTAGAAGTATAAACTAAAAGATGAAATGAGGGATAATAACTGTAATTTTGAAAGAGGGAAAGACCTTTCAAACAATGGCAGAAAGGACACACCCTTGGACCAAAAAAAGGGAGATGTGATTATATAAAAATTATGAATAGCAATTATGTAGCGAATCCAACTTCCTTAGTGTAACAAAACAGTCTGATTTGGTTTTTAGCTAAACTGCTTTCAGGTGCACCCCTAATTAAGCTTGGATTGAGAAGAAGATAGTTCAATTGTTCTGCATAAAAATTGAAGTTGAGTACTGGAGTCAGAGGTGAATGAGCTAGTGATTAGAAGGAAGGAGGAAATGAGCATGTGGAGAGGAATGAGATAGAGGGAGAGAAAGAGAGAGAAATTTTAAGAATAAACATATATAGTACTCATTTTCAGATTTTTTTCTGCTTGTTGCTAATATGTAACAGCCCCCTGTACTCCTTCCTTGTCCCCTGTTGTGCTTAAATCTTGTGTTATAGTACTATTATTGCATGCAATGACTATGTGTGAATACACAAAATTGAGGAAGGAAGCTGCTGTTTCATATCTGGTTTATGTGAGTTGGATGGATAAAGAAAACAGCTATAAGAGCCCAGTTAAATGTTCAATAAAAACAGAAAAATATGAGGCAAGAATGACCAAGCGTATCATAAGTACATGATGATAAGAATATTTGGAAGGATTCAGGGTTCTTCACTATATGTGGGATAGGGTTTTAACCAAATATAGGTGCATCTTAAAGGGACAGGGTCATCCCCAGCTGACAAACTCATATATATGACAGAAATTAGGCCAATCAGATCCTTTCTCCCTGGACTTGAATCTTGAGAGTGAAGTAACAATGGTTTCTTGATGAAGCACCACATTAGACCCTATTCCCTAACTCTCCAGAGTTGTCTCAGCTTTTTAATTTTGCAAGTTTATATTGCAATTAAGAATTTTTAATTAACACACCTATAAAAGCTGCTTGGTGATTCATTTTATCCCACTTTATTAGCCCCTCATGAATTTCTTTCCTTTTCTTGTAAATATGTTCCTCCATGACTTATCATTTCATTCTCTTACTCTTCCCTTAATTCTCTTGCACACTTACCCTGCCTTTGAATCTCTCCTTCAAAATCTCCAGTCCTGGCTTAATTTAACCTTCTGTCATATTCACTGTTACACCTGAATAGTTGAAAATTGAAATAAATCTCTGTGGATTAGTACCAATATGAGTTGATGGCATTCAATCTCACCTTTATCATTATCGTTGGTCATTCTCCTTGTCTTTAAACTATTCCCAATTATATTTTCCTTTTATATTTTCTTTTTCTCCACAACTCAAACTTCCTCCCAAACCTTACTCCCAACACAAGAGTGTACCCATGTCTTTAGCCTTGTACTCTATTTCCTTATCTTTAGCCTATAAACATGGTTGTCTCTTATCTTAAAGATACCCTAATATATAAAAACCCAGGGTCCATAACGACCAAAGACTCAACCAACCTGAAGTCAGTCCTGCAATCAGTGGTGGGTTGCCATGGCGACCTAGCACTGACTGCCACTGCTGTGGGCAGGGCAATCCAGCACTGATTGCCAAGGGGGCTGCAGATCAGGCCTGCAGAGAGAAGCAGGGTGTGATCCATAGCTTCCATGGCAGCTGTTGATCAACCCTTGCAACTCTTTTTCTCTCCGGGCCTCCATGGGGGCTGCTTATCAGCCCCGCCACTCTGATCAGGCTGGATAAAGGCCCAAAGATGCTGACTGGCATAGAAACCGACCAATCAGAACCAAATCTGGGTGAACTGAGAAGGCAGAACTTAAAGTGGGGGCTGAGGAGGGGTTTTAAGGGCAACAGCTGTTTGGTGTAAGGCGTAAGAAAGCGGTTCAATTTTTTAATGATCACTTTGACAGTATAGTGCGTATGACTGGCTATCAGTCCAGATATAGGGATTATGTATTTTTGTCTGCCAAGAGCATCTCCTCCTGCTGAAAAAGGCTCCCCCCCCAATTTACTCAATCCTATCCTACCTAATAATAGACAAATATGCAAATTGACAGTACCTTCGCTATGCCCATGATTGGCCAGGATGCGCGGGGGGGCGGGACTCGGGGTGGCCGGGATGGCCGATTGGGCTAGTGGGACGCTGAGCTTATGTCGCCAGCGGCGACGCGAGCTCAGCATCTGCGCCATGGCTGTGCTGCAGCACAGAAGGGGCCTCTGGGCAGTGAGCTCACATCCTGCTGCGGACCATCAAAGCGGGGGAGCTGGGTGCCTGTCCACTCCGGCACCAGGCCTTTCAGAAACCTCCGCCATGCCGGAGGCTTCTGAAAGGCCTGGTGCACCAGCGGACAGGCACCCAGCTCCCCTGCAATTGAAAGCGAAAGTGTGTAGGGGACCCTACACGTGCATGATTTAATCATGCACTGGGCCTCTAGTCCTATATAATCTATTTATACTAATAAATGGGTAATATGCTAATTAGACCGGGTCGACCAGCCATCTTCTGGACATCCAACTTCCTTCTAGACAAAGCCATGGTTGTGGGGGCCAAGGCAGAGAGGGTAGTTGGGGTCGATATCAGGCCAGCAGGGGAGCGCCATTGGGGGCAAAATCAGGCTGGCAGGGGAGGGCAATTGGGGGTAAGGTCAGGCCAGCAGGGGAGGGCAGTTGGGGGCAAGATCAGGCTGGCAGGGGAGGGCTGTTGGGGGTGAGATCAGGCAGGCAGGCAGAGGCAGTTAAGGGTGATCAGGCAGGCAGGCAGATGAGAGGTTAGGAGCCAGTGGTCCCAGATTGCAAGAGGGATGTCCAACTGCTGGTTTAGGCCCAATCCTTGTGTGATCAGGCCTAAACTGGCAGTCAGACATTCCCCAAGGGGTCCTTGATTGGAGAGGGTGCAGGCTGGGCTGAGGAAACCCCCCCACCCTGTCTAGGAATTTCATGCACCAGGCCACTAGTCCCCTATATATCTACCTTTCATCCACTTCTGGCTAAAACCCTATCTCTTATCCATTTCCATAAATTCATCTTACTTTCTTTTGCCCTTCTTTCTCCAATTCAAAAAAGGCAATCATGCCTGACCAGCATGGCTCAGTGGTTGAGCATCCACCTATGAACTAGGTCATGGTTTGATTCTGGTCAGGGCACAATCCTGGGTTGCAGGTTCGATCCCCCATGTGGAATGTGCAGGAGGCAGCCCCTCAATGATTCTCTCTCATCACTGATGTTTCTATATCTCTCTGCCTCTCCCTTCATCTCTGAAATCAATATAAAAATATACTTTTTTAAAAAGTCAATCACACATTATTGCTCAGAATGCCTACAATTTTAATGTATCATCCTTCAGTCACAGGAGATCATACTTATTTTGTTTGTTAGCTTGTTGAATTACACTCATGGACCAGTTAAAATCACTTTACTTTCTCTGTTTTGTTTTTTTTTAAACTTATTTAACTTAGTGGTTTTGGTACTGATTTTTTTTTTCAGGACAGTGATTCTCAAACAACAATACAAAATCAGAATTTCTGGTGCTTATTCAAAAATATGTGTATTTTTAAAATGTTATCCAGGCAACACTATTATGCACCCCATGTTAAGAAAGAACAACTACATTAATCTGGAATAATAATAATAATAAAAACAAATAGCTGCAGCAATCTTGAGAAAGAAGAACAAAGTTGGAAGGATCACAATACCAGATATCAAGCTATACTACTACAAAGTCACTGTTCTCAAAACAGCCTGGTTTTGCCACAAGAACTGACATATATACCAATGTAACGGTACAGAGAACCCAGAGATTGATCCAAGCCATTATGCTCAATAAATATTTGACAAAGGAAGCAAGAGCATACAATGGAGTCAAGACAGTCTCTTCAATAAATGGTGTTGGGAAAATTGGACAGATACATGCAAAAAAATAAAACTAGACCACCAACTTACACCATGCACAAAAATAAACTCAAAATAGATAAAGGACTTACCATAAAAGTAAGACAGGAAGCCATAATAATTCTATAACAAGCTATGGGTAGCAAAACAGCAGACATTAGTCGTAGCAGTATCTTTACCACTACAGCTCCTAGGGCAATGAAATCTAAGGAGAAAATAAACAAATGGGACTACATCAAAATGAAAATCTTCTGCATGGTAAAAGAAACCATCAACAAAACAACAAGAAAGCCCACTGCATGGGAGAACATATTTGCCAATGTTATCACCGATATGGGTTTAATTTCTAGCATTTACAGGGAACTCATACAACTTAACAAAAGTAAGATAAACAATCCAGTCAAAAATGGGTAAAGGACCTAAATAGACACTTTTAGAAAGAAGACATACAGAAGGCCGAGAGACATAAGAAACATGCTCAAAGTCACTAATCACCCGAGAGATGCAAATCAAAGCAACAATGAGGTACCATCTCATACATGTCAGAATGGCTATCATCAACAAATCAACAAATGACAAGTGCTGGCGAGGATGCGGAGAAAAAGGAACCCAATTGCACTGCTGGTGGGAATGCTGACTGGTGCAACCACTGTGGAGAACAGTATGGCATTTCCGCAAAAAGTTAAAAATGGAACTCCCATTTGACCCAGTAATCCCACTTCTAGGAATATATCCCAAGAAATCAGAAACATCAATCAGAAAGAACATATGCATCCCTATGATCATAGTAGCCCAATTTACAATAGCTAAGATTTGTAAACAGCCAAAGTGCCCATCAGCAGATGGCTGGATTAAAAAACAGTGGTACATCTACTCAATGGAATACTATGCTGCTGTAAAAAAGAAGTAATTCTTAAGATTTGCAACAGCATGGATGGAACTGGAGAGCATTATGCTAAGCGAAATAAGCCAGTCAGCCCTAGCCGGTTTTGCTCAGTGGATAGAGTGTTGCCCTGCAGACTGAAGGGTCCGAGGTTAGATTCTGGTCAAGGGCACATGCCCGGGTTGTGGGCTTGCTCCCCAGTAGGGGGCCTGCAGGAGGTAGCCAATCGATGATTCACATCATTGATGATTCCATCTCTCTCCTTGTCCCTTTTTCTCTGAAATCAATAAATATATATATTTTTAAAATAAATAAAAGAAATAAGCCAGTCAGAGAAAGATAAATATCACATGATCTCACTCATTTGTGGAATATAATGAACAACATAAACTGATGAACAAATATAGAACCAGAGTCATAGAAGCATCGAACAGACTGTATAACCCCGTGGTTGGCAAAATGAGGCTCGCGAGCCACATGTGGCTCTTTGGCCCCTTGAGTGTGGCACTTCCACAAAATGCCATGGCCTGGGCGAGTCTATTTTGAAGAAGTGGCGTTAGAAGAAGTTTAAGTTTAAAAAATTTGGCTCTCAAAAGAAATTTTAATCGTTGTACTGTTGATATTTGGCTCTGTTGACTAATGAGTTTGCCGACCACTGGTCTAACCTATGAGGGAAGGTGGGGGGTGAGGGGGTAAGGACTTGTATGCATGCATATGAGCATAACCAATGGACACAGAAGAGGGGAGGTGAGGGCATGTGCTGGGAGTGGGGGCAGACAGGGAGAGGTCAAAGGGGAAAAAGAAGATGTATATCATACTTTAAACAATAAAGAATTTAAATTAAAAATAATAATAATAAATAAAACAGTGACTGTCTCCAAAAAAAAAGGAAACTATAAACTTTAAATGCTCTAAACATAAAGATCAAGTCGTTTTAAACATTACTGAAGATTTTACAAGAAAACAGAAAATTAAATAATTTTTATTTTAATAGTTCAAACAATTTTAGTTATAGTTGCATGTGTTTTTTCCATAATAAAATTGGAATTATCTGAGAAACAGGGACCATATGTTATATTTTGGTATCAATCATTCACTTGGAGGCAAGGGAGGGTGGCATGAACTTTAGATTCAGACAGACCTTGAACACACCCTACTCTAGTTATTTCTCTTTCAAAAAGTTACTTAACCATCCTGAGTCTGTTTTCTCCTTTATAAAATGAGACTGTAATAGCACCTATCTCATTGAGCTGTTGTAAAAATTAAATGAGATAATGTATGCAAAGAATTTAGTAAAGTCCCTGGTATATTGTAATTGCTCAAAAAAGTAGCTACTTTTGTCTTGCCCGTAGTAATCATAATATGCACTTGAAGTCTTCATGTTTCTTGTATTTGTACTTTGACAAAATATTCTACCATTTGTTTAGCACTTTACTAAGTATTTTAATTTATATTATTAAAATTAATCCTTATAAAACTTCATAAGTTAGGCATAGTGTGTATATATATATATATATATATATATATATATATATATTATAGGTTAGAAAAATTAGCCACAAATGGGTAATTTAGGTTACATATGAAACCTGGATATGAGATAATATTATAGGTCTGGGGCCTTCATAGATTGGGAGGGAACAGTGCAAAACAATGAGGATTGAAAAGTAATCTACTTGAAACTACAAATTATATTGTGGTTTACAGCTATGGTTAGTGGTGATGTATATGTACATAATCATCTTGTTTCTGAGTTGCCTCCAGAATCATAAACAGACTGGGAAAATAACACATTTGGTTATCAAATTAATCTAAATGCCTAGGTTTATTTCTGAGCTGCATAAAAATTTCTGGGACTTTCTTATAACATCAGCTATCTAATGACACAATAATAGCACATCTATTAATAGAATCAATGTCATGATATATGTAGAAGATTGATAAATGAGCATCTTGTCTACATCTTTCTTTCTGTTTGATTTCACACTCGAGCTGATCTTATGTCTTTCACAAAAGTCACACTCTGAGTTCATTTTATCAGCATGAGGTGTTTGGGTTTTTTTGTTGTTTTTTTAACCAACAGGTGTTTCTTTCTACCCGTGTGAAGTACAATTACTATGGAAGAGCTGCTGGACACTGTGCTCCTACAGGCTTTATATTTTCTTCCTCTCCCTTGGATTTCTTCCAAAGTCACTTTTGTTTAATCTGCCTGCTGCTGCTCTAGAAGTGACATCTGTTCAAATTTATACTCTTTATCATGGCTGACATGTTGTTTGCGTGTCTGTTTACCTCAAGCATAATCCCAACTGCATCTTGCCAATAATTTGTGATTTCTTCCTTCAGTCTATTACAGGTTGGTAGGCATTGTGTTTGTTTATGCAATCTGACTTATACTCCTTATTTTTGGTCCCTTGCACTACCTGCAATTATGCTTTGAAGGAAGCTGGAACTTATATGACAGGGAAATATAAATTAGTGAATTCAGTGGGAACCAAAATAATTTTCTTGCTTGCTCACCTTAGGGTGCCACCAAAAAATGCTCCAGTAATTAGGCAAACTGACCTGCATGAAACCCAGAAAATGTACATCAAGGAACTTTACTGTGTGGGCAGAGAAATATATAGGAAAGAATGCTCAATGACTATTCTGTTTTTTTAAAGGACTCCTGGCAAAGGTTGAGAATTAGCAGAATAAATATGTATCCCCATAGTAAATATGTGAAACTGTAACTTTAGCCACCAAATTCACTGCAGTTGGATCACAGCCAATTAATTGTAAGGAAATCCTTTAAAACTGAATCTAAAAATAAAGGTGAGAAAAGAGTATAAATCATTATTCCCTGTATATTACAGTAGTAAAAAGAGATTAATATAAAAAGCAGCAGCAGCAAGGCAAATTATTTAAATTCTGCAAGGTGAATTAATTTTGAGTACTGATTTTAGGAATATTAGTGAATGCATTATGGATTTGTAAGATCACATGTAAGACCCATTAATAACAATTAGAGCAGAGACACACGTTTAAAAGTACAATAGATATTAAGAGTAAATGCAAATAGCAGAAACAGCACATCTGAGAATGAGTAGCAGAGTCAGGCAGACCAGTAAAGAATAGTATGGATGAAAAGCTAACATGGTCAAAAATACTGGTGTTATTTCTCAAAAAAACCTGAAAGACTATTGAGTACCTCTTAGAATGAATTTTTAATGTCTAGAAAACATTCTGAGATTTTATTGACTTCATTAACATCTCCCAGGGAAAAGTACCAACCAAAGAAAGATGAGTGAGCAATTTTTATTTACAGTAAAATAGTTCCAATTGCCTACACAGGAAACATTTATATCCTCTATCCATTCTCTTCCCAGGTTTCAGATGTAGATATCTATTTCATTGGTTGTGTATGTAAATCATTAGAAGAGTTGCCTTTCTGAACTATGTCATGATTATAACTTCATCAAAACCATTGTTCCTTTGATTGTAGGGATTACAAGAATAAGAGAAGAAAAATGAATGTCCCTTTCAGTTTCTCAAAGCTGTATATTTTCCTTCTTCCTTTCAATGCCTTTCCCATGCTATATAGTCTATCTAATTTATTTTCCCACTTAGGCCCTTGGGGCTTGGTACTGATAATATGACAACACCTTTTGGCAATGGCAGTGAACAATCAAGACACTTGGAATAATTTCACTGGTGCAGGGAACATTTTTTTTTTCAGATACCACATTAGTCAAATATTTCTTTATTGAAGAATCTTGGCAAATAAGGAGTTTCAAAAACTGGTCCTCTTCAATTACTTGAGAAGTATGAAGATTAGTAGCAGAGAGGTATAAATTACATCATCTTGAAGACAGGTAGGTTAATGCAAAAAGAGACCATATTTCAGCAGTGTAATGTTTAACTCAAGTACAGGTTAAAAGGAAATTAATGCCAAGGTGGATACTTGTTTTCAAACAAATACATAAAAATGGATCTGGTTGATTTCCATAAATTCTCAGCAAATGTCTTCATTTTTATATGCTGAAAACATGAATTTCATAACACCTGTTGTAGTAAGTCAGCCACTTCCAAGGGTAGAGGGGGAGATACTACACTCAAAATGGTTGGTGAAGGCATTTTAAATGCTATTTTAAAATTAAATTTATTGGGATGACATTGGTTAATAAAATCATATAGATTTCAAATGTACAATTCTAAAATGCATAATGTGTATATTGTATTGTGTGTTTACCATCCAAAGTAAAATCTCCATCTGTCACCATATATTTGACCCCCTTTACCCTTTATTATCCCCTCAGTCCCTTTCCCTCTGGTAACCACCATACTGTTATCTGAGTCTATGACCTTTTTGTTTGTTTGTCTTGTTTGTTCATTTGTTGCTTTGACTTTTATATCCCATATATGAGTGAAATCATATAGTTCTTACTTTTTCAGTCTGACTTACACCCTTCTTCTGGGTATCTACCCCCCAAATTTGAAAACATTTATTCACAAAGATAAATGCATCCTATGTGGGGGTTTTTTAATCCTCACACAAGGATATCTTTTTATTGACTTTTAGAGAGAGAGGAAGGGGAAGACACACACACACACACACACACACACACACACACACATATTGATGTGTGAGAAAGAGAAACATCAATCAATTGCCTTCCGTATGTACCCCGATATGGGGATGGGGATCAATCCAGCAACCTGGCTATGTGCTCTGACTGGGAATAGAACCTGCCACCTTTTGGTATAAGAGTCAACATTACAACCAACTGAACCACTAAGCCAGAGCTGCACCCCTATGTTCATTGCACCATTAGTCATGGGGCTAAGACATGGAAACAACCAAAGTGTCCTTTGATAGATGATTGGATGAAGAAGATATGGAACATATATACAATGGAATAATACTCAGCCATAAGAAAAGATGAAATACTGCCATTTGCAACAACATAGATGAATCTTGAGAATATCATGTTAAGCTAAATAAGTCAGACAGAAAAAGGCAAGAGCCTTGCAATTTAATGCTATTTTGAACTAGAAAATTGCTTTATTGCTAAGAATTCAGCAAGTAAAACCCTTGATAAACACCTGAGATCCTTCTTCTTATAGATGATTAATTTACATGTAGAAAACTATACTAGTGTTGTCCACATACCATATGTAAGAGGCTTTGGGTGAGTACCCAAATGTTAGCATAGTGAAAGACCTTCCTAACTTTTAAATCCTTATTAAATAAGTACATATTGTTAAAAGGAAGTGTACCATCTCAGACAATGATCTCCCTTGTTCAGTGTTTGGTTTTCTTTTTTTTTAATTCTTTATTATTGAAAGTATTACATATGTCCCCTTTTCCCCCCATTGTCCTCTCCTAGCCTGCCCCTGCCCCGCAGCTCTGGCCTTCAACCCCCTTCATTGTCTGTGCCCATTGGTTATGCTTATATGCATACTAGTTCTTTGGTTTATCTCTTATCCCCTCCTGCTCCCAGCCTTCTCTCTGAGGTTAGGTGGTCTGTTCCATGATACTGTGTCTCTGGATCTATTTTTTTCATCAATTTATGTTGTTCATTACATTCCACAAATGAGTGAGCTCATGTGATACTTATCCTTCTGTGACTGGCTTATTTTGCTTAGTATAATGTTCTCCAGGTCCATCCATGCTGTTGCAAATGGTAAGAATTCCTTCTTTTTTACCACAGTGTAGTATTCCATTGTATAGATGTACCAATGTTGTTTTTTTAATCCACTCATCTACTGATTCTACGGATTCAATCGTGCGGGTGGGTCCCTAGGCCTAGCCTCCTGCGATCAGGGCCATCTTCTGCCTGTTTGCCAGTCCCCAGGCCCAATGCTGCCTCCGCCGCCGCCACTGAGCTGCCAGGCTGTTGGGATCACCAACTCATCCCCAGCCGCTGCCGCTGCTGCTGGGGCTTGAGGCGCTGACGAAGGGGAGCACGGCAGGGGATCCGGGTGCGGACAACCGGCTCCCCGCCTCCGATGGCAGCGGAGCTGGTGTCCAGGGTGTCCGAGGCAGCCCCCCTCAGCGGCCGCCAATCCAGCCGTTGAGAGGCAGTGGGGGGGGGGGCGGGAGTCCCGCACCTCTCAATGGCCGGATATGCCACCCTGAGTCCCTCCCCCCAGCCTCCCACCGCCCAATCGTGGGTGTAGCGGAGTGATGGTTATTTGCATATTGCCTTTTTATTATGAAGGATGGGCACTTAGGTTGATCCAAATCTTGGCTATTGTAAATTGTGCTGCTATGAACATAGGGATGCATATGTTCTTTCTGATTGATATTTCTGATTTTTTTGGGATATCTTCCTAGGAGTGGGATTACTGGG
Source organism: Cnephaeus nilssonii (assembly GCF_951640355.1). Lineage (NCBI taxonomy): Eukaryota > Metazoa > Chordata > Mammalia > Chiroptera > Vespertilionidae > Cnephaeus > Cnephaeus nilssonii. The sequence continues at coordinate 113,145,055 of NC_137071.1, forward strand.
TCAAATGGGAGTTCCATTTTTAATTTTTTTAGAAAACTCCATATTGTTTTCCACAGAAGCTGCACCAATTTGCATTCCCACCAGCAGTGCAAGAGGGTTCCCTTTTCTCCACTTCCTTGCCAGCACTTGTTTGTTGATTTGTTGATGATAGCCATTCTAACAGGTGTGAGATGGTACCGCATTGTTGTTTTGATTTGCATCTCTCGGATAATTAGTGACTTTGAGCATTTTTTTCCATATGTCTCGTGGCCTTCTGTATGTCCACTTTTGAAAAGTGTCTATTTAGGTCTTTTGCACATTTTTTCATTGGATTCTTTATCTTCCTTTTGTTAAGTTGTATGAGTTCCCTGTAAATGCTAGAAATTAAACCCATATCGGTGATAACATTGGCAAATATGTTCTCCCATGTAGTGGGATTTCTTGTTGTTTTGTTGATGGTTTCTTTTGCTGTACAGAAGCTTTTTATTTTGATGTAGTCCCATTTGTTTATTTTCTCCTTCATTTCCATTGTCCTAGGACAGTAGTCGGCAAAACGCGGCTCACGAGCCACATGCGGCTCTTTGGCCCCTTGAGTGTGGCTCAGCGTTAGAACCACTTCTTCAAAATAGACTCGCCCAGGCCAAAAACCGACTTCTACGCATGGGCCACGAAGTTTCAATCACACTGTACGTGCGTGCCCGTAGGTGGTATTTTGTGGAAGAGCCACATTCAAGGGGCCAAAGAGCCGCTTGTGGCTCACGAGCCGCGGTTTGCCGACCACTGTCCTAGGAGATGTGTCAGTAAACTTATTGCAAGGAGCTATATCTGATATTTTTCTGCCTATGGATTTTTCTAAGATTTTTATGGTGTCCCATCTTACGTTTAAGTCCTTTATCCATTTTGAATTTATTTTTGTGTATGGTGTAGTAAGTTGGTGGTCAAGTTTCATTTTTTTGCATGTATCTGTCCAATTTTCCCAACACCATTCATTGAAGAAACTGTCTTGACTCCATTGTATGCTCTTGCCTCCTTTGTCAAATGCCAATTGAGCATAATGGTTTGGGTCGATTTCTGGGTTCTTTGTTCTACCATTGGTCTATGTGTCTGTTCTTGTGCCAGTACCATGCTGTTTTGAGAACAGTGGTTTTGTAATATAACTTTATGTCTGGTATTGTGATCCCTCCAACTTTATTCTTTTTCCCCAGGATTGCTGCGGTTATTTGGTGTCTTTTTGTCTGTTTGTTTTGCTTTGTTTTCTTTTAGAGAGCATAATTACAGCATACAATGTCAACCTCAAAGTGTAAAGGTGTTTTTGAAATCTCCTGTTCTTTTCAATAAACTATGGATTTTCATTCAAGTATTCTAAACGTGCTTGAAACTATTTTTTTTACTTTTTTAAAATATATTTTTATTTATTTCAGAGAGGAATGGAGACAGAGAGAGAAGAGAGGGAGAGAGAGAGAGAGAGAGAGAGAGAGAGAGAGAGAGATCAATGATGAGAGAGAATAATTGATCGGCTGCCTCCTGCAAGGATAGAGCCAGCATCCCAGGCATGTGCCCTGACCAGGAATCGAACTGTGACTGCCTGGTTCATATGTCGATGCTCATCCACTGAGCCACGCCCTCCGGGGGAATTTTTTACATTTAGATATTTTCAGAGCAATGATTTAATAGAAAACTAGTCCTGATAAACAAACTGTTATAATAATTATAACAAACTTTCTGAATGACTTTGATGATTTTTATGGTAAATTGAGAAATTGTGCATACAATACATGCCAAATGGAATTTTTTAAAATTTCTTTATTGATTATAGTTTTACATATGTGTCCTCATCCCTCCATTAACCCCCCAACCACCCTCACACTCATGTCCTTAACCCCTGGTGTTCATGTCCATTGGTTAGGCTTATATTCATGCATACAAGTCCTTTGGTTGATCTCTCCTTCTTTCGCCCAGCCACCCCTAGCTTCCCTCTGAGGTCTGGCAGTCTGATCGATGCTTCTCAGCCTCTGGATCTGTCCCTATTTGTCAGTTTATGTTGTTCATTATATTCCACAAAAGAGTGAGATCATGTGGTATTTGTCTTTCTCTGACTGGCTTATTTCACTTAGCATAATGCTCTCCAGTTCCATCCATGCTGTTACAAATGGTAGGAACTCCTTCTTTTTTACTGCAGGGTAGTATTCCATTGTGTAGATGTACCACAGTTTTTTAATCCACTCATCTGCTGATGGGCACTTAGGCTGTTTCCAAATTTTAGCTATGGTGAATTGTGCTGCTATGAACATAGGGGTGCATATATCCTTTCTGATTCGTGTTTCTAATTTCTTGGGATATATTCCTAGAAGTAGGATTACTGGGTCAAATGGGAATTCCATTTTTATTTTTTTGAGGAAACTCCATACTGTAATCCACAGTGGTTGCACCAGTCTGCATTCCCACCAGCAGTGCCAAAGAGTTCCTTTTTCTCTGCATCCTCGCCAACATTTGTCATTTATTGATTTGTTGATGATAGCCATTCTCACGGGTGTGAGATGATACAGCATTTTTGTTTTGATTTGCATCTCTCAGATGATTAGTGACTTGGAGCATGTTTTCATGTGTCTCTTAGCCTTACTTCTGTCCTCCTTCGAAAAGTGTCTATTTAGGTCTGTTGCCCATTTCTAGATTGGATTGTTTATCTTCCTTTTGTTAAGTTGTATGAGTTCCCTGTAAATGTTGGAGATTAAACACTTATCCGTGATGTCATTGGCAAATATGTTCTCCCATGTATTGGGCTTTCTTGTTGTTTTGTTGATGGTTTCTTTTGCTGTGCAAAAGCTTTTTATTTTGATGTAGTCCCATTTGTTTATTTTCTCTTTAGTTTCCATTGCCCTAGGAGCAGTATCAGTGAAGAAGTTCCTTCTGCTTATGTCTGAGATTTTTCTGCCTGTGGATTCCTCTAGTATTTTTATGGTTTCCCGTCTTATGTTTAAGTCCTTTATCCATTTTGAGTTTATTTTTGTGTATGGTGTAAGTTGGTGGTCTAGTTTCATTTTTTTGCATGTATCTGTCCGATTTCCCCAACACCATTTGTTGAAGAGACTGTCTTGACTCCATTTTATGTTCATGCCTCTTTTGTCAAATATTAATTGGTCATAGTGGTTTGGGTCGATTTCTGGGTTCACTATTCTATTCCATTGATCTATGTGTCTGTTCTTGTGCCAGTACCAGGCTGTTTTAAGAACAGTGGCTTTGTAATATGGAATTTTTATGTAGGTATTATTTTAAACATTAAAATAAAATTGCTGCCCTGCTGGAGTGGCTCAGTGTTTGAGTGTTGATCTATGAACCAGGAGGTCACAGTTTGATTCCTGGTCAGGGCATATGCCTGGGTTGGGGGCTTGATCCCCAGTGTGGGGCCTGCAGGAAGCAGCCAATCAATGATTCTCAATCATGACTGATGTTCCTCTTTCCCTCTATCTTTATCTTTGAGATCAATAAAAATATATTTTTAAAAAATAAATAAATAAAATAGCTGTGAGTTTTTTGGTTAAATCAATTACAAAGACGACTTCATAGGTTGTAGGAATATTAGATTAATTTAGATTTATCTAGATTCTAGAGCACTTTATTTTTCCATGGTATTAGATTAGATTTTGGTTTACTCTTAAGCTGATATGATGATGAGTCGTCTGTGTATATGTGACTTTAGTTGTTTTCATGAAAAAAATATTTGTATAGCGTGTTTATAATGATTTCTTTGGTACAGGCTATTGTGCAGCTTAAATTACCTTTTGTTGTAAAAATATAACCTCTTGAATTTTATTCAAGAGCAATAATTATTGATATTCATGTGTCATTTTGCTTGTTCAAGCATTACTCCTTTCCTCACTTGAAATAATAAGGCATGTTTTGCATATTGCAACAATGACATTCGAAGGCAAAATAATTCTATTATATCTTCTCATAAAAGAGTGGCAAACGTCATTGAACAAACTGGAAGTGTTATCTTCTTGAGGATTTTCTCTCTACTCTAGATTAATGTATACTTCTGGGGTAACTATTTGTAAACGCAACCCCTTTCCAAATATATTGACACTAGAGGCCCCATGCACGAAATATGTGCACTGGGGGAGGAGGGGCCCTCAGCTCGGCCTGTGCCCTCTTACAGTCTGGGACCCCTCGGGGGATGTAGCAGTGTGCCAAGTAGCAGGCAGCCAGGGAGGATCCTGAATCAGGGCTGGGCGATGCTTGCTCTCATCCTGGTCCACTGAGCCTGCTGCCGCAGAGTGGGGAGAGGCTCCCGACATGGCAGTTGTGCTTGCCAGCTGTGAGCACAGCTTCTGGCTGAGCAGCGTTACCCCTGTGCAAGCACACTGACCACCAGGGGGCAGCTCCTGCACTGAGCGTCTTGCCCTGGTGGTCAGTGTGCATCATAGTGACCAGTCATTCCAATTGTTCCATCATAATGGTCACTTAGGCTTTTATTATATAGGCTAGAAGCCCAGTGCACAAATTCTTGCACCAGTGGGATCCCTCGGCCTGGCCTGCAGGATTGCGTCGAAACTGGCTCTCTGACATCCCCTGAGGGGTGCTGGATTGTGAGAGGGTGCAGGCCAGGCTGAGTTACCCCACCTGTACACGATTGGGCCTGGGAAGAAACATGGGAGGTTAGCTAGCTGGGGAGGGATCACGAGAGGGCTCCAGGACATGTACAGCCCATTTTGCTCAGTCCCAATTGGCCAGACCCCAGCAGCAAGCTAACCTACCAGTTGGAACATAGTGACTGGTCGACCGTTCGACTGTCTGCCCCCTGGTGGTCAGTGCACATCATAGTGAGTGATTGATCAGCCTTAGCATATCATTAGCATACTATGCTTTGATTGGTTGAATGGACGACCGGATGACCAGACGACCAGACAACTGTACACTTAGCATATTAGGCTTTTATTATATGGGATTATGGTAAATATGGTTCATTAAGATATAATATTGAGTACACAATATATGTTCTGTATAGATTATAATATTTGAAAAATAAATAATATGGACTGAAAATATTTGCTTGAAATAAAAATATTTAAATTTATGTTTATGGAATTTGACAAAACCCTTGTCAATTAAAGAGTACGTCTAATTATACTCTTCATATTCTTTAAAAATATTTAATGGCTATTTCTCTTTTAGTATATGAATGTTAGGAGGATTGGGAATTTAATGTTATTTGTTTAGTAGTATATTTGAATTTAGAATGTCCACTAATTTCTCATTTTTTCCAGCATTGCTTCTTGCTACTGTTATGCACATAGGAAAAGCCATAATTTGTGCTATCTATGGTCTTTGTAAGAATGGCTGCACTACATTTGAGCATTATCTCAGAATCAATGGGGATTTGATAAAGCTGCCAAATAAGAATGCTTTCTAATAGGTTTGTCACTTATTTTTTAATATTTAAATGAATCTATCTTCTACTGTATTGTTAAACTTTGATAAGAATGTGCTACTTGAACTCTCAACACTTACATAACAACTGTGTAACCCCAATTTATGGGAAATACAAGTTCCCTAATGTTTCCTAATGGTCCAAAAGACCTGGTATTCGGTGGACTCTGGAATTTTATTTTTTTAAGTATATTTTTATTGATTTAAGAGAGGGCAGGAGAGGGAGAGAGAGAGAGAAGCATCAATGATGAGAGAAAATAATTGATTGGCTGCCTCCTGCATGCCCCTTCTGGGGATTGAGCTGCAACCCGGGCATGTGCCCTTGACCAGAATTGAACCACAGGACCTCTCAGTCTTCAAGCTGATGCTCTATCCACTGAGCCACACAGGCTAGAGCTGGAACTTTTATTTTGTGTCCATTCATTTGACACTGATGTGACACATTGTGAATTTATACTACCTTGTATTTATTTTTTTAATTAATGATTTATAGTAAAGTATACAAATACCACCCACAAAATGTAAGCATGTTAACATAGCACACTTGTCAGATATCAGGGTTAAATTATTTAAAAATCTTAACAGAAGTTAAAAATTTGATATATATATATATATATATATATATATTAGGCTATAATCTTATTTTACATATATCAAGACCATTACCATTTAATTTTCTTTTGTGTGATACTTTCTACTTTGAGTTTGGTGGTCATGATATTATTACATAAATCTCTGAAATACTTAAGATCAGATTAGTTTCAAATAATTTTATTTTCTGAAAGAAAAGAACCAGACATATAGATATGGGTGAAATGAGAAGCACATTAGAGAAAAACAAGGAGAAAGGGGAGAAGTTAGGGCATCACTAAAGAAAATATATTTTAGGACAATTTGGTGTAGGGCAGTCTTTAACAGACCTATAGATTTATTTGTAAAAGTTACTTAGCTATTTGGGTTTATTTTTATTTTTAATATATATATATATATATATTTTAAATGTAAAACAGTTTTAGCTTTGCAGAATTAGCATGAATTGTATGGAGAGTTCCATATATTTCAAACCAGGTTTCCTTTATTATTAATATCTTGCATTATATTTTTCACAATTAATGACCAATATTGATACATTATCATTAAAATTTATATTTCAATCAGGTTTTCTTCCTTTTTCTTTACTGACCTTTTTCTGTTCCAGGATTCCACATTTAGTAGTTATGTCTCCTGAGGCTCCTATTCTCTGTGACAATTTCTCAGCCTTTCCATGTTTGTTTTTTTAAATATATTTTTATTGATATCAGAGGAAGGGAGAGGGAGAGGAAGATAGAAACATCAATGATGAGAGAGAATCATTGATTGGCTGCCTCCTGCACAGCCTCTACTGTGGATCAAGCCCAATACCCGGGCATGCGCCCTTTTCCAGAATCAAACCTGAGAGTCTTCAGTCCACAGGCTGATGCTCTATCCACTGGGCCAAATCGGCTAGGGTGCCTTTTCATGTTTTTGTGACCTTAGCAGTTCTGAGGACTACTTGTCAGGTACTTTAAGAAATATCCCATAATTTGCATTTGTCTGTTGCTTTTCCCACAAATAGACTGGGGTTATGGATTTTGGGGAAGAAGACCATTCATCACATTGTATGGAAGGACATACTATCGATCTGACTTACTACTGTTGATACTGATCTTAATCATCTGGCTGAGATAGTTTTTATCAGGCTTTTCCACTGTAAATTAACTCTCTTTTTTTCTCCCTTTCCACTTTGTAATCTTTACAAGAAAGTCATTTAGCTCAGCAAACAATTAAGGATGGAAAAGATATATTTCACCTCCCTAAGTGTAAACTACATAAATTATTTGATATTCTTCTTCAAATGTGGACAATTTGACAATTCTCCTGCAGTCATTTATTTATTCAATCCTTTATTCATATCACTATATACTCATGGTCTATCTTTTATATCTCGAATTAAAATTCAATGATCTTTATTTATTTTGTTGATCAGGTTATTTCAGCTTTAAACATTGAGAGTTTTTTCAGTTGACTTCTGTTTCCCTTTGTCATGCTCCTATTGTTTTTGCTTTTTATTTAGGATTTTTAAAAAACTTTCTGGCACTAAAAAATGTTCCAGGTTAATCAAATATGTTTTATACCCCAGTCCTAGAATCAGCCATTTTTCTAAGAAACCCTGGGTAATAGTATTGGAAACAAAAATCTGGGTCCTAGGTATGCTTGTTGCTACCTGGCCATCATTACTTCTAGCCCTTTTAACTAACAAAGCAAGGAAATGTTTGTGTGTATACTAACCTGTGTGTGTATGTATTTAAGTAATCTGTGTCTCTATTAAGTTAAACATTTGTTCATACCAATGTCTCCCACTCAAATTCACTACCATGTGAATCATACCACTCTCCTGAACTTGCATGTATCACACTATAACAATGAGAAACGTGGATCTTACCATTAACTACCCATTTACTTAATTGTTCAATTACAATATACATGTACAGTGGTTTTAGAATTGTTAACTTGTACCATGTGGGGAACAATTTTATCAACTAGAGTACAGTGGTTATATACATTTTACCACCGCTATAGTTTTGCCTTTTCCAAAATGTCATATCATAGGAATCATACATTATGAAACTTTCAAGAATGGCTTTTTTACTTAGCAGGGTACCTTTGATTTATCCATGTCTTTTTCATAGCTTGGTAGCTCATTTATTTTTATCATTGAATAATATTCAGATGTATAGATGTACATAGTTTTTTTATTTGTTCACCTATTGAAGGACATCTGTGTTTTTACCAGTTTGGGGCTATTATGAATAAAGCTGCTATTAATATTTGCATGCAAGTTTTTTTTGAAGACAAAATTTTTTAAATCAGTTGAGTAAATACCCAGGAGTGTGATTCTTAAAACATATGTTAAGACTATACTAGTCATCTAAAAGTCAAACTGTTTTCCAAAGTGGTTGTACCATTTTACATTATCAACAGCAATAAATGAGATTTTTTTGTTGTTCCACATCCTTGTCAGCAATTTATATTGTCAATGGTTTAAATTTTAGTCATTTTAACAGGTATGTTTAGATATCTCATTATTTTAATTTCTTAATGAAAATTGAAGCTGAGCATATTTTCCAATACTTACTTGCCATCTGTAATTTTCTTTGGTAAAGTGTTCAGATGTTTTGCCCATTTTAAAAAATGGGTATTTGTTTTCTTATTGTTGGGTTTTAAGGGTTCTTGTAAAGTGCCATGAGGATATACTTAAAGGACAACTAATTGTGCATAGGTTACTCAAGAAAAAATATTCCCAGAGCATCAGGTAAATGGGAATAGCAAGGGATATGAAATACTATTTGGAGTGTGTGTACTAGTATGTGTGTGTATGCACACACCTTGAATAGAAGCTTAATATGGTTAGGATGTTGAAATGTAGGGATGTTCAGGACATTTAATGGTCATTATCTGTGAATGTAAGTAAGGGTTTGAACACATTGTATTTTGTATGCTATAATAAGAAATTTATACTTTATCTTATAAGTTATAAAGAGCTATACAAAGATTTCATGTCAGATTTGACTTGTGAGCTCTGACTTGTTCACCCTGGCTATTGAATGAAATTAACCAATCCATATTTTTGAAAGAACACTCTGCCAATTGCAGTAATAACTTGAAAAGAAAGATAGAAAGTCATGAATATCAGTGAGAAGGATTTGTAATAATCAAGGTGGAAAATAAAGGCAACACCTACACAGTGTCAATGAAAAAAAAAATAGAGCAGTAGTTTGACAGGACTTGGTAACTGACTAGATGTAGGGAAAAGGAATTTTAGAGTCAAAAAGGATTTTAGTTTGCTAGTTTGGATAAATATGCATAATATGAGGTAGAGAGGAATGGCAAATAGATTAACGGAAGACTGGACCTGAAAGAAAACACAATTGCATAATGAATGTCTCAACACAGTGGAAGAACTTGTCATCTCAGATCCTCGTGACTTAAAATGATTTCAGCACTAGAAATTGTGGAATTTGCAAGTCCCAATAAATATATATAAATCTTGAGAGTTATAAAACAACAAATCATTGAAAATCCACATCCCTATCAGCAATTAGAAAGATGGTCATTTCATTTTTGGTCATTAGACCCCACAACCCATTCCTATTTTAAAACTTTATAATAGAACAAAACAATAGCACAACAGTCCTTTTGCTTTTGAGAAAGACTTTGAGGGTACTTTTTGAAAATGTATTGCTGAATCCAATTGCTACTCGGGCCTTAATATGTTTTTTCCCCAATGCAGTTTACAGAACAAATGTCTTTACCCCCAACCCCAAGTAAGCAAATCATTACACGGCAAGTGGAATTTCAATTACATAGCACAATAAAAAACAGTATCAACTATCTGGAGAGGAAATTGAGCCTCAGGACTATTATGTTGTCACATACTTCCAGTTTAGTGCTTTTTTAGTGACCACTCAATGAACGTAAACTACCTTCGGGAAAATACTAGCATTGACTTTATGTATTCTACTGTTTCATTTCTGTGTGGAGTTTAGCCTTTTGAGATTAAAGGTAGTCCCTTTAATCTTTTTGTCATATCTTCCTAAGTAGGGAAGGAATTGGAAGAGACAGCTTTAATAACTTTACATACAATAAGGAAACTAGGCATAGGCAGAATGTAAAAAAGTAATCTAAAATTCAGCACTTTAAGTGCCAGGAGCTTGAAAATGACGAAGGTGTTATAGCTTAATAACATCTTTTTGGAATCACATTTTACACTCAAAAAAAAAAAAAAGGAAGAGGAAATGCAACTTGTGATTTGTGGTATGGTATATTGCCCTTCTGAGGATAATCTGCTGCTTGTTCATTATTACATGCAGCTTGCTCAGAAGCAAGTTCAAGTTTAAATTAGCATTTGCAGATTATTGCAATTCTAATTTATAGTAAAAGGTTAGTAATTAAAACCAGTTTTGACTGGTACTAAAGTGTTGTGTGAACCTTCTTGAATGTTTAAACCTAAATATTTAAAAAGGTTAAAAAAAATGAAAGAGAATTGTCCAGCTGGCATGGCTCAGTGGTTGAGCATTGACCTATGAACCAGGAGGTCACGATTATATTCCTGGTCAGGGCACGTGCCTGGGTTTCAGGCTCCATCCCCAGTAAGGGGCAGTTGATCAATGACTCGCTCTCATCATTGATGTTTCCTTTTTTTCTCTCTCTCTCCTCTCCCTTCCTCTCTCAAATAAAAATATATTTTAAATAAGAGAAAATTACTTTTTTCACCATAAAAGAATCCTATGTAATAAAGACAGAATATGCAAATTGACCATCATTCCAACACACAAGATGGCCGCTCCATGTGGTCAAAGACGGCCGCCCCCATGTGGACACAAGATGGCCACCACAACATGGCCGGCAGGGGAGGGCAGTTGTGGGTGATCAGGCCAGCAGGGGAGGGCAGTTAGGGGCAATCAGGCCTGCAGGGGAGGGCAGTTAGGGGTGACCAGGCCGGCAGGGGAGGGCAGTTAGGGGTGACCAGGCTGGCAGGGGAGGGTAGTTGGGGTGACCAGGCCTGCAGGGGAAGGCAGTTAGGGGCAAACAGGCTGGCAGGGGAGCAGTTAAGCATCAATCAGGCTGGCAGGGGAGTGGTTAGGAGGTGATCAGGCTGGCAGGGGAGTGGTTAGGAGGTGATCAGGCTGGCAGGCAGAAGCGGTTAGGGGCAAGCAGGCAGGCAGACAGGTGAGCGGTTGGGAGCCAGAAGTTCTGAGTTGTGAGAAGGGTCCCAGATTGGAGAGGGTGCAGGCTGGGCTGAGGGACACACACACCCCTCCCCGTGAACGAATTTTATGCACCAGGCCTCTAGTCTATTATAAGCAACTTGAGAACGAGTGTAATGTTCTAAATTTTGTATTTGTTTTTCTTGTGTTTTGCTTATAGGAATTATTTGACAACAGGTGATAGAATCCAGATTAAAATGTTTTGAACCAAATATTTGTATTTTTTATTTTTATAAACACAGTAAACACTTTATGTGAATCTTAAAAAGAAAATTACAACAACCTCAGTTCCTCCTCTCTGATCCCATCATAGTTTAACTTTGTCCTTCCCGTATTATCATTAGATTGAATAGAGGCAGGAGGGAGAGAAGTAAGGGATTAAAGCTGCATAACCACTGCATTAAAATGACTCCTACTTCATTTACTGGCTAAATCCGTACTTTTAATAAGGAGTCTAATTGAGTGTTGTTTGTATATTTAGGGGCTACAATGCAATACTATTCAAAACCTTAGGGACAAGGTAAATAGCTTCCTTATAGAGGCAAACTGCAAAATCAGCACCTAATAGATTGGAAAAGAGATAAGCATAGTCACCTAAAGGAGAAAGAAATTGGCTGTCAGGCCTTTAAGACTAGATTTTGTAATGTTCTAAATATAAATTAACAGAGTAAGAATTTGGTTTTTTTTTCTTCTATTTTATGTTCAGCTTAGGTAATACGAAATGGTCATTCATTGGGCATTGGCGATAACTGGTCTCTTCTAATGAAGGACACATTCAGCACCACCTTTCTTCAAATAAAACAGAACTAAACATATTTGTCTTTTTGTCTCAATAGGGATATTGCTCTTAAAAATAATCTCTTTTTCTTTTTACATAGGCCATATCTGAACTGAAGAATGGTAAAGAGCCTTAAATATAGTAGGCTTGTTATCTTCAGGTAAGAATCAAGTTTTAAGAGTGAAAAATACAAAAAAACAGGTAAGAATAACAGTTATTGATATACATTTTAATGTATTTGATCCTCATATTGATCTTATGAGATCTGTTACCAGATCCATTTCAGAAAGTAAAAACAGAGTAAGAAGATAGAGGTTAAGTAACTTTCTCAATGTAACACAGCTATTGAGTGATAGAAACAGAATTTGAAATGAGGCATTATAGAGACTGTACTCTTAATTGTCATTGCTACTTTATCTCCCTTGCCTACTAACTTGTACACAGTAAGTGCTCACAAAATATATGTTGATAAATAAATCTAATACAGTGTTTTATTTATGTGAAATAAGTTATAGTTTTCAAAGTGACTTTCTATCACTTTTTTTTTCCCAGGAATCTGTGTTAAGCAAGGGAAATACATTTAATTTGCACTTAATAGATGATAAATCTGAGAATCTGGTTGCTGGATTACAAAAAGAAGTAAAGTTTAGTTACTTCTTTGAAGAGCTGAGGATAAAATGAAGGGAAAGATGTCTAAATAAATAATTACTAGAGAATTTGGTAAGAGTTATGATGAGAAGCATAATGAGCTATAGCAGTAATACTACTAATAATTTTTTTAATGACAAGAGATATGTTTGTTTTCTTTTGTGCTTTTCTTATTGCCCATTCTTAAGGTATCTTCAAAAAGAGGTTTGTGGGATTCTTAATATTGAACCAAAGTTATTGGAAGGATGGATAAGCAATCAACTGAGAAATGCACATCAGGAGTATGATGCAAAAGTAGGACTTAAATATCTTAGCTTAGGTTGCAGAAGATTGAGTTTGAGGTTCTCTGGACTATACAGATGGAAAGTTTAGTAGGTAGTTTGAAATATAGATCTATAGTACATTTATAATTCATCAGTGTGATAGTACTGGGAGTGAATCAAGTCATTGAAAAAGAAAAAGAGGGCAGAATCTTGGAGATCTAGATACCTTTAGGGAGAAGGAGTTTTGCTCAGAATCCATGATTGAGACAAGGACAAAGAAAGGGCAAATAAATCATATGGGTGTATTGTCACCAGAACCATGGGATAAAAGTAGTCCAAGGGAGAGGAGTCAACAATGCCTGGTGAAGAGATCTGGAGGCTGTGAACCCGAATGCATCAATTAAATATCATTATCTCCCTCGTTTTAGTGATAACTTTCAGGAGAATAGGAAGGCAGACATTACATTTTAAGAACTTGAAGTATCCAGATATATGAAGGTCTAGGAGTATTGTGGTAGGCAGTTAGACAGACATGAGCAGAGCAAGGACAATGGGCCAGATACAGAAGGTCATCAGGGTGGAAAAGCCCCAGGTGCTTAGCAAAGGACAATTGTAGGGTGGGACCTTGCCCCCAAGGTGACCTTTCCTCCCCTAGCATGTTGCTGGTAAAGAGGTTTGGACCCCCTGACTTTTACTCTCTAGAGGTAACATCTATGCCTCAGTTGTATTTCAGCTCCAATCCCAAATAAGCAACAAAACCAGCCACAGCTGATCTCAGGACCAACTTCATTGAATAACAACACCCTGCCCTGGCACCAGACAATCAATCAGTGGAGATCACAACCCTGAAAGAAGACACCTGGAAAACTGCTGAATATTCCATTGAAATCTTCCCCTGGGACCTCCCCTAAAATCTCCACCCTTAAAAGCCTTAGGATAGAGGACCCAGTGAGCTCTCCCTCCTGGGAGCAGGACAGTGCCTTTTTCCTTCCCCGTCCCTCTAACCACCCCCACCTCTAAGCATTATCATTACCTCCCTCACCCTCAAGCTCCTAGTGCCCTTTCTTTACCTCTATAACTTGTTTCCTAAGCCCATTTCTTTTACAAATTACTTTTTTTACCTCTGTGATCTTATACATAAACTAGAGGCCCAGTGCACGAATTTGTGCACGGGTGGGGTCTGGCCAGACTGGCCCCAATTTGCAGATCAGGGCTGGGCCTGTTGGAAGGAGGAGTCAGTGGGAGTTTGGCCGGCCAGCCTGCCCCAATTGGGGCCTGATCAGGGCCGGGCTGGCTAGGGGGAGGGGCCGTGGGTGATTGGCTGGTGGGCCCTGCCCCTGATCAGGGTGGGGGTCTGATTGAGGGTGGGGCTGGCCATGGGGAGGGGTTTTGGACAGTCGGCCGGCCAGTCCTGCCCCCGATTGGTGTGTGTGGGGGGAGCCAATCAGGGTTGGAGCTGGCTGGGGGAAGGGGCTCTGAGCTAATAGGGGTGGTGGAGGCCCATCAGGTGTGGGGCTAGCCAGGAGGTGGGGCCACAGGTGGTTGGCTGGCTATCCCTGCCCCTGATCAGGGTGGGGAGGAAAATCTGGGGTGGGGACAGGCAGGGGGAGGGGCTGCAGGAGCTTGGCCAGCTGGCCCTGCCCCCTATTGTGGTGGGGGGTGATCAGGGGCAGGGCCAGATAGGGGGGGGGGCTGTGGACCAATAAGGGTGGGAGAGGCTAATTAGGGGTGTAGCTGGCTGGGGGGAGGAGCCGCAGGAGGTTGGCCAGCTGACCCCACCCCCTGATTGGGCCAGTTCACTGGCTACAGTGGGCATCATAGTGCCTGGTCATTCTGGTCATTACAGCATTCCGGTTGCTGGCTTTTTATATATATACTAGAGGCCCGCAGCACGAAATTCATGCACAGAGGGGGGATTCCCTCAACTCAGCCTGCACCCTTTCCAATTGGGGACCCCTTGCGGGATGTCCGACTGCCATTTTAGGCCTAATCCCAGGGATTGGGCCTAAACCGGCAGTCAGACATCCCTCTCACGATCCAGGACCACTGGCTCCTAACTGCTCACCTACCTGCCTTCCTGATTGCCCCTAACTGCTTCTGCCTACTAACCTGATCACCCCTAACTGCCCTCTCCTGCAGGCCTGATGTCGACCCCAACTGCCCTCCTCTGCTGGCCAATTTGGTTTTGATTGGTCTGTTCCTATGTCAGCATAAAAAGCTTCACCTCCTAGGCATACATTGGCTCCCCACAGCACCCAGATTTGGTTCTCATTGTTCAGTTCCTATGCCAGTCATTGTCAAAAGCTCTGCCTCCTAGACAGCCATTAGCTCCCCACAGCACCCAGATTTGGTTCTCATTGGTCAGTTTCAATGCCAGTCAGTGTCAAAAGCTCCACCTCCTAGACAGCCATTGGCTCCCATAGCACCCATCTTTGGCTCTGATTGGTCAGTTCCTATGCCAGTCAGTGTCAGAAGCTCCCGTTCCTAGGCAGCCATTGGCTCCCCACAGCACCCACCTTTGTTTCTCATTGGTCAGTTCCTATGCCAGTCAGTGTCAGAAGCTCCACCTCCTAGGCAGCCATTTGTTCCCCATAGCCCCCACCTTTGGTTCTGATTGGTTGGTTCCTATGCCAGTCAGCATCTCCAGGCCTATCTCTGGGCCTGATCAAAGAGGCGGGGCTTAACAGCAGCCCCCTCCGAGGCAGGGAGAGAAAGAAAAGCCTGGCTGCTGGCAAAGATCAGAAAGAAAGAGGGAGAGAAAGAGAGAGGTAAGTACACTGATCAACAGCTTCCACTGAGGCTGAAGATCAGACCCTGACTCACTTTCTGGGTCTCAGCCACCTGGGCAGTCAGTGCTGGGTTGACAGGCTGCAGCTGGGCAACCCAGCGTTGACTTCCAGATGGTCTGTGTTTGGTGGCAGGCTCGGCCCCTTCCCAAGCCCCAGGCTTTAGGCTTGGGAAGCGCGCCCCCCCCTGCCCCGCCCCTCCAATCGCAGGCTCGGCCCCTTCCTCCGATGGCCGGCTGAGAGTGACCTAGGTGCCGAGGAGGTTCCCGGGACCCAGGAATGTATGCAAATTAACCTCCATCTTTGTTGGGTTAATTTGCATACTCACTCTGATTGGCTGTGGGCATAGCGAAGGTACGGTCAATTTACATGTTTCTCTATTATTAGGTAAGACTAGTGGCCCGGTGCATTAAATTTGTGCATAGGGGGGGTTGTCCCTCAGTCTTGCCTGCACCCTCTCCAATCTGGGACCCCTTGGGGGATGTCCGACTACCAGTTTAGGCCTGATCCCTCTTGTAATCCGGGACCACTGACTCCTAACCACTCACCTGCCTGCCTGCCTGATCGCCCCTAACCATTCTGCCTGCCAGCCTGCTCACCCCCAACTGCCCCCCCACTGGCCTGCTTGCCCCCAACTCTCCCCCCCCATGCTGCCCTGCTCGAACCCAACTTCCCCCCCTGCTGGCCTGCTTGTCCCCAACTGCTCCCCACTGCTGACCTGCTCACCCCCAACTGGCTCCCTTGCCAGCCTGATCACCCCTAACTGCCCTCCCCTCCTGGCCTGATCACCCCTAACTGCATCTGCCTCGGCCCCGCCATCATGGCTTTGTCCTGAAGGATGTATGGAAAGTCTCCCGGAAGGTCTTCTGGTCTAATTAGCATATTACCCTTTTATTAGTATAGCTATAGATGTTCTATTATAGTTTGAGTCGCCCCTGAATTGTTTCCGTAGCCAGAATGCAAGTATAGAGGTTGCTGAACCCAGGTCTGGTCTGATCCCACCATCTAACACCCAGTACCTTTCCAGCTGCCTACAATAGTATCAGTGGAAATAAGGAAAATGCCAATTCTTCCTGTTTGTCCTAGGAGAAGCAGCAGTCATCTTTGAAATATGTAGCCAGAAAAAAAGTGTGTCAGTGTTGATAGTGATCCCAATTGTAATTAAGTCAAAGAGGTTTGAAAAGGTTGAAGAAATATATTAAACATTAAATAATATTATCAGCAACAAAATGGGGGGCCTTAACCACAGAATAAAGTGCTAAGTACCAGGTCAAAGAGTCAGGGGGGCCCTAACTGGTTTGGCTCAGTGGATAGTGTGTCGGCCTACGGACTGAAGGGTCCCAGGTTCAATTCTGGTCAAGGGCATATACCTTGGTTGTGGGCACATCCCCAGTATGTTCAGGAGGCAGCTGATCGATGTTTCTCTCTCATCGATGTTTCTAACTCTCTATCCCTCTCCCTACCTCTCTGTAAAATATCAATAAAATATATTTTTAAAAAAAGAGTCATGAGGTCAAATGAAACATTAAATAAGTAGTATTGAGTTGAATTAAGATGGTTACTAGCTAGTATAGATTAAACCACCCAATAACCAAATATGTTAGTATTTCAATCATTTAAATTGATGCATAAGATTCTAGATAGTTTCATGTCACACTGAATTCCCTCTCTATGGAATATGCTAAGGAGTAAGTTTGAATATGTCTGAAACTATGAGCCAGTACTTTCTGAATTATTTCCTGACTAGAATCCCAGTGCACAGATTCATGCACTGGTGGGGTCCCTCGGCCTGGCCTGCGGGGATCAGGCCGAAACCAGCTCTCTGACATCCCCCAAGGTGTTCTGGATTGCGATAGGATGCAGTCCAGGCCGAGGGACCCCACTGGTGGATGATCAGGGCCCAGGAGGGACCATGGGAAGGCTCCAGGGCATGTCCAACCCGTCTTGCCTACTCCCAATCGGCTGGACCCCAGCAGCAAGCTAACCTACCAGTCAGAGCATCTGCCCCCTGGTGGTCAGTGCACATCATAGCTACTGGTCGAATGGTCGAATGGTTGAACAGTCAAAAGGTCGCTTAGGCTTTTATATATATAGATGGTCCAGAAATATTTATTTCTGAAGTTGTCATGTGTATAATTAGGAAGCAGTCATGAGAATGTGACTTTCATTTTAATTTTATTTCTAATTATTATTTTAATTTTCTTTTTAAAGCTTAGATCACACTAAAATTAATTATAATACAGGAAGCATAAAGTTAGTATATGGTTGACGTCCTTCAAAATTTGCTTAAAAATTTCCTTCACATATGCTAATAATTTTAGACTTTAAGGATATGGATTTGCTTTATACCATTTTGAAGGTAGCAAGAGTCAAACCACAGCACTGTTTTACCCTTAGCATTGTAACATAGAATAAAATAAATATAATTTATATGTTTATGTTCATTAGTCTGTTACATCATTTACACTTCAGAATTCAATTAAGAACACTCTCAGAATGATTTAATTGGAACTAGGTTTTTCAGTTTGCATTTTCTTGAAAAATCAGATCATTTCTGAATATATATCAAATAACATCATTTTATGTGATATTTTTCAAGTACATATTTCAAGCAAACACCCCTCTGTGGTAATATAAACTGTCATAAATCATATTTTTGAAAGTTACATGCACAATATATCACTAAATATGGGCACACAAATAAGTAAAGTGCATGGTTTATTTATGTAATTATTCAGGAAATTCAACATTGGTTTCTAGTGTAATAAAAAAAGGATGTTGCCAGAGGATATAAAGCACACTGCTCCATCAGGAGTGTTGCTTTAATCTGGAAGCAGCTATAATTTAAAAACTGGAGCTTGAGTCTCTTCATACATCTGCTAGTTAAGATCATTTTCTTGCTGTTATTTGTTTACAGACTTTGTTTTGATTTGGAGAATTACAATGCCCCTAACAGGCCTTCTCAATCCTCCTTTTCTCTATTACTATTTTTGTCTTAATAATACCAACAATGAATTGTGGCATGGGGCATTCTCTTTTACAGTTATACTTGCCCTTAGAAAGTGACAAGTGAACTAGGTAATGGGAAGTTGGATGTTTTTTTCTCCCTAATTGATTCAAATATAGTCTACATCAGATATACTTGGAAAAAAATACAACATTTAAGGTTTTGTTATGATAAATACTTCGTACTCATAGATAAATACTTTTCTCATAAAAGAGCACAATTATCCATTTTATGAGCTAGCCAAAAATAGACTCAAGTACTATTTGGATAACTATGTAACCAGAACTTGGAAACCACATCAGAAGCTGACACTACTGCAGTAAGTCATGTGTCCCTTAATGGGGAAACATTCTGAGAAAGTCATGGACTGGCAATTGTGTCATTGTGCCAACATCATAGAGTGCACTTACACAAACATAGATGGCCTAGCCTGCCACACACCTAGGTTATATGTTGTAGCCTATTGCTCCTAGGCTACAAGCCAGTGTACAGCATGATACTAAACTGTAGGCAGTTGTAACACAGTGATAAATATTTGTATATCTAAACATACAAACGTACAGTATAAGATGTAATGTGTCATATTTTTTTACAGCAAACTTTTTTTTTTACATAAATCAAAAGAATACACTCAATGTTGGCCAGGATGTGGAGAAAAGGGGACCTTCCTGCTCTATTGGTGGGAATGCAGATTGATGCAGCCACTATGAAAAACAGTATGAATGTCCTTTAAAAAATTTAAAATGGAAGTACCTTATGTAATATACATAATTGTATGTGCTTGTTTACACCAGCATCACCACAAACATGTGAGTAATGTGTTGTTCTATAACATGACAGTTATGCCGTCACTAGGTAATAGGAATTTTTCAACTTAATTTTAATCTATGGGACCACTATCTTATATGTGGTCTGTTGTTGACTGAGATGTCATTATGTGACACATGACTGCACCATATTTTACTGTTATACTGTGCATTCATTGATGATGCAGGGTTTAGCTGCTTTATAGGCCTCAAATTTTATGTAATTTATAGTGATTCTGTCCAAGGCATACACACCTGTTCAGAGCTTGAACAAAGATATCATTTTGGTATTTCTCCAAAGAAATAAATATTTTATTCCATCTTATTTAAACATGTATCTGTTCTTTCTAGTATTGATTAGAAAATGATCTTGTATAAACTTAGGTTTTATCATGTTTCAGAAGCATTCCAGACAAAGAACACTGCACATACCTCTGAAGAGTTTGGCTTATCATACACAAGTGTGTGTCCATTTATATTCAAAATGAAATAGTAACACAAGGGTCAATCAATGAAGGCCAAGTAATTTGGCTATTGTAGAAACAATTTATTATAATATTGAATGAGTGAAAGTTCAATATGCAGCAATTCTACTTGTTTACTGCTAGTTCAAACTTTCAAGTCAGTCATGCTACTATCCATGTCAGAATTTTTTTGTGATTGTATAATGAAGAGTAAAGATATATACGGATGCTTGAGTTTTCTGAGAAATATAAAACTGAAATGTATTCAACATAGTTAGAAAACTTTTAACATGAATGTTGGGAGAGTAAAATAGTAGAAAACTGCATTTCAAATGAAACTGAATAATTTGGCATCTGTATTTATTAAAGGAGTAGAAGTCACTAAAAGGCAAGGGTTATGTCATGCAATTCTTTCTAGCCACTAACATTACTAGTATCCAATGAATGTATTTTGAATGAGAATGTTCTACAAGTGAAATTAAAAGTTTTCTGCATTAAAAATAGAACTAGCTTGCCCTGGCCAGGGTGGCTCAGTTGGTGTGGCATCATCCTGTGCACCAAAAGGTGGTTGGTTTGGTTCCTGGTCAGGGCATATGCCTGGATTGCAGCTCAATTCCCAGTAGGGGACATGCAGGAGGCAGCTGATTAATCTTTCACTCTCACGTGCATATCTCTCTCTCTCTCTCTCTCTCTCTCTCTCTCTCTCTCTCTCTCTCTCTTCTCTCTTCTCTCTTCTCTCTTCTCTCTTCTCTCTTTCCCTCTCCCTTCCTCTCTTTCTAAAAATAAATAAAAATGTTCCTTTTTTAAATAGAAGTACCTTATGACTCAGCAATCCCACTTCTAGGTATTTATCTTAAGAAATAAAAAAAAAACTTATTCAAAAAGATTTATGCATCCCTTGTAACATTTTAACATTATTCACAATAGCCAAGATATGGAAGCAACCTAAGTGATCATCAATAGACAAGAGGATTAAAAAAAGGAGTGGTACATATATACAATGGAATATTACTCAGTCATAAAAAAATGGAATTTTACCATTTGGGGCAACATGGATGGACGTAGAGGGTATTATGTTAAGTGAAATAAGTCAGTCATAGAAAGGCAAATGCTTATATAAAGTTACAAAAATATTTTTAGTTAATAGAAAATACACATATATACATATATGAATTATTAAATGTATAGACTTTTATGGAGGCTGACAATTTCTGAGGTACTTCAGTCTCTAAATGACAAGTTGCTTCTCCCATGGCCATTAAGACCTAGATAGGCTGTTTCATTTTCTGAAGGCCTCACCAGAGGTGTTTGCTCTGTGTTCTTTCAGGTCTAGGCTTGTGCCTTATAGATGTCATATGTGACTAGATCTGCTCTAGTGGAACTTCTGTGCTTGACACTCTTGCTCCTAACTCCTAGTATTCTCTCTTCAATATTATCTGAAGAGAAGAAATAAGACCTTAACAAAGAACCAAACATTATCACTTCTGGAGAAATGCCAGGAAAAGTGCCAGAACCTTGCTTACAATTTCCCTAGACCTCTGAGGTTTTCCACATGTTTTTCTCTGAATTATATGAATACATCACATTGCCTCAATTTTAGATAAATGCCTATGGAAGCAAACCATTTTCAAAGAACCTTCAGAAAAGAGCTCTGCTTTTATTATAAAAACTAGAAGCCCGTTGCACGAAGTTTAGTGCAATAGACCTTCCTTCACCTGGCTGCCGGCACCAGTTTTCCGCCAGCAGCAGTTTTTCTCTGGCCACCCGCCAATGAGAGCGCCTCCTGCCAGTGTGATCGGCCACCCTGAGAGGAACTCCTATTGGGAGGCGCTCCGATCAACGGGTGGCCAGAGGAAAACTGGTGCTGGCGGAAAACTGGTGCTGGCAGCCACGCAATCAGCCACCCCGAGTTCCGCCACCAGCGCCTTCCGCTGGCTCCATTGGTCCTCAAGCAGTGCTGGCCTACAGGAGGAACGGGGGGCGGGGACTCATGAGTCCCGCCCCCCGCTCATCCTGTCAGCCCAATTGGCCACCCCAAGTCCCGCCCCCAGCCTGCCGCTGGCCCAATCGTGGGCGTAGCAGAGTGATGGTTATTTGCATACTTCCCTTTTACTAGGTAGGATGTCAATGGATTTCTGATTTTCCTTGCATATGCAAAATTCATTGTTTAACACTTGGAAATTGAGGCCTTTAATATATGTTATTTAGGATCATTTTTTGGTACATAAAACCAGAATTACAAGGGGATCCCATACACACTACATAGTAATAGAGGGAAGGAAAGTAGAAAGTAGGATTCTACTTCAGATATCAAAGAATTCATAGATAGGAGGTATTTGTGTGTTCATCAAGCATTTGTTGAATATCTAGTATATGTCAGGCACTCAGCTAGGTATTAGGAATTCAGAGATTAATAAAACACAGTCCTCACTTGTTTGTGATAGCTTGTGGTTAAGTGAGGGGGAGACAAAATATATAAACAGATCACTGCAGTATAGTGTGGCAATTTTCAAAACAAATTGCCATTAGGAACAATTACTGAAACAGGTAACTGAAAGTGTTGAAATGAAAAAACACTGAAAGTCAAAGAAATTATTAAGCAAAAAATAATTAATACTTGAATTTTTTCTTGAAAATGAGAGGAAATCACATTGTACAAACTGTACATGAGTTCAAGCAATGAAGAAAAAGTCCAGTGTGGTATAAGCTACATGTTGCCTGGGACCTGTGGTAGATGATATGGATCCAAGAATGTGTTAAAACCTGATTGTGTGTGGCCTTAGGAGTTATAGAATTTTTAAGTAATTTTATAGGAAATGAGGAATTCAAAAGAGGCTTTGTTTTCATTAAGGCATGGCTATAATATATATTTTTAAGGAATATAATCATAAGGCTTAGAGTTAAAAGGAGACTGGAAAGAATACTGGCTAGAGACAAAGACTTTTTTCACTTAATCAAGGGTTGACAGATTAAGCAAAGGAAAATATAAGACCCCCAGTTAAATTGAATTTCAGATATGAATTTTTCTTTATTATAAGTATGTTCCATGCAATATTTTGGGACATACTTATACTAAAAATTACTTATTGCTTATATAAAATTCAAATAACTTAGTATTCTATATTTTATTGGCCAACTATAACATAGTCCAAAACAGAAAGAAATGATTAGAGCCTTAAAAAAGGTACTGGAGTGTCCAGATTCAAGAGAGACAAGGAGATAGAACTGGCTGGACCTAGTGACCAGCAAAATATTGAATGCTTAGGAGAAATAAAGAGTCCTGGATGACTTCTAGTTTTCTAGCCAAAGGGATCTATTCAGGGTTGAAAAAAAAAAAGATCTTGGTGTAGTAGCAAAATTTAGATGTGAATAGGTTAGATTTAAACTGCAATAAAGATGTCCTAAGACTCTATCCTTCCTACATTATTAGTAATAAAATATTATTTCTTTTTTTAAAAGCTGTGAAAGATATAGTTAATGATAATTCTAGAAATTCTAAGAGGAATTTAGGGTAGTGAATTGTTGAAAAGGAGCCATTTGCATAGTAAAAGCAATTTTTCCTTAGATATACTTATTTTGGATGGTTTTGAGAAAGGTAGTGGGTATCATTAGCCCAGGCACTGCAAAAGCATTGTTGGTTTATTTGTTGTATTGTTTTAATTGTTATACTTGGAAAATACAACCACCTTAAGAATACTGTCCTTATCAATTATTTTTTAAAGTTTATGTTGGTCCATTAAATGCAAAAGCTTAGGAAGCAGAGTCATAAATCTTCTGCATCTAATGGCTTTACTTAATTCAGCCTATCTTTTCCAAGGAAACTCCCAACCTCCTCTTCTTAACCGTCTTTCTCAAGGTTTACCTATGAGGCTGGACCCTTCCCAGGAGAGTTAAGATTAAGAGGATGCAACAGAATAGAGTTATCTGAAATGTAAAACTTTGTAGATACCAAGACAATAATTTAAAAAAGCTAAAAAAGCATTTCAATGAATTCTATAGTCCTATATAATAAAAGCCTAATATGTTAAGTGTCGGGTCATCCATTCAACCAATCAAAGTGTAATATGCTAATGATATGCTAAGGCTGCTCAACTGCTCCCTATAAGGTGCACTGATCACCAGGGGGCAGACACTCTGACCTCTGACTGGTAGGTTAGCTTGCTGCTGGGGTCCAGCTGATCGGACTGAGCAAGATGGGCCAGACACGCCCTGGAGCCCTCCCACGTCCTTCCCTAGCCCTGATCATGCACTGGTGGGGTCCCTCAGTGTGGCCTATGCTCTCTCACAATCTGGGCTGAGGGGACTCCCCCTCCCCGAGTGCATGATTTCATGCACTGGGCCTCTAGTATAATAGAAATAACTTTTAAGCAAAGAATTGATCCTAAATTTATGAACTCTCTGGACACTTATTACTCTGCAAAATGCCATCTTGCATTTTTATCATTATTTTAAAATTAGTTGTTCATTTAAAAAATCTTTAGACAGCCTGGCCCGTGTGTCTCAGTGGTTGAGCTTTGATCCATGAACCAAGAGATCACCGGTTTGATTCCCAGTCATGGCACATGCCTGGGTTGTGGGCCCAATCCCCAGTAGGGGGCAAGCAGGAGGCAGCCAAACACTATTTCTACATCTCTGTCCCCCTCCCTTCCTGTCTAAAAATTGAAAAAAAAAATTCTAAAAAGCATTAGACAATAGTGCAGTGGGTGGGGTGGGAGCTGGGGAGAGAGGGAAAAGTGGGGGAAATGGTGGACATCTGTAATACTCTCAACAATAAAAATAATTTTTTTAAAAAACATTAGCTCAGCTGAAACCGGTTTGGCTCAGTGGATAGAGCGTCGGCCTGCGGACTCAAGGGTCCCAGGTTCGATTCCGGTCAAGGCATGTACCTTGGTTGCGGGCACATCCCCAGTAGGGGTTGTGCAAGAGGCAGCTGATCGATGTTTCTCTCTCATCGATGTTTCTAACTCTCTATCCCTCTCTCTTCCTCTCTGTAAAAAATCAATAAAATATATTTAAAAAAAAAATTAAAAAACATTAGCTCAGAGCAAGTGACTGGAACATTTGGGACTTGGGGTTTCTCCTCACTTAAGTAGATAAACATAAGACTAAACATTGGACATCATTACCACATACTAGAGATAAGTATTTCTAGTCACTAGTTATATAAATAAATGCCAATCACATTAGTTCATTAGCATTTTCAGCAGAGATATGTCGGTTCATAAACCTGAGGATTAACCAAAATGCTCATATCATATAAATGGAGAGAGGGATTCATTAAGGACATACTCTAGTTACACTAGTGCTCTTATAATGAGCTTGGGTCTTCATAATGTCTGTGCCCTCATTTCAACAATTAGCACAGACTTAAAGTTCATCACTTGAAATTAAGCATTTCAACAGAAACAAATTTATACATCACATTACACAGATTTATTTCTGAATGTAAAATACTGGGACAGTAGTTGTTGCTTATTTTCATTTAATTAACAATGAAGGATAAATTACATCAGCAAAGAAATATCAACCAAAGGGGACCAAGTGTTTTTGTTGAAGATCGCCTCATTAGCTTGTTTCCAAAATAAGTTCACCAGAGTGAAAAGCAATCATGTGACTAGCTGGGTGACAAAACATCTGTTGTATATGCTTCAATAAGGCTATTGGGAGTGGGTAAGGACAAATTGTGTTCTGATTGAATAAGGTTAAGTGGAAACTGAGAGATAGTCTAACATTTGTGGTCTTGTTAAAGCCTGTTGTTTCTCCTAAATAATAATAATAATAATAATAATAATAATAACAACAACTTAGAAGTTAAAGATTGCCATTAAAGTTTTATGTTCATTTTGTGAGTAAATGATTTCCATTTGCTTTGTAATGAGTTTAAATGCTGTAGCTGCAAATTGTCCAAAAAAAAAAAAAGCAAATGTCCCTGTTCTTGAGAAAACACACCCAGGAATGAAACTACTTTGTATTTCTAAATGAAATATTCCAATAATTTTAGAAGATAGATTCCTTGTACAAAATAACAACCTAACTATTAAAGCTATGAGTAAATGATGAACGTTAAAAGAGTTGAGCACAGTTTTCACATTGTTGTCCAAACTCACATCCAAGGAAGACTATATTTTGTTGCTGAGAAGCATTTCAAATAGCTATTTATGCCATTATATGATACCAAGATAGAGTACATTTTTGCCATAGAAAAATCGACTCCTCATTAATGTACCTTAACAATTTAACAAAGTGGAAAATCACACACACACACATACACATACACACACACACATTGTGTGTATATATGTGAGAATGAATAAATAAATACAGTTTTAGATGGACAAAAAATTACTGTTATTTTAAAAAGAAGAAATATTTCCATTTGCTGGTATGCATTGGTAAATCACTTAGTCATTGCTTTAAGGAGTATATCGTACATGGCCAGGTGCCATTCCTTTGAGAGACTAAATTCTGTTGTTTCTAAATGACCAGAAAGCATCATTGACAGAAGCTTTCTTCTGTTTTCCTTACTGGTATCAGTATCATTCTGCTAAGATGTGGAAAACTTGGTATTGGTAAAATATTTAGGAAGTGGAAGGACACTATTAACTTCAATGCATTATGAAACAAAGCTCTTATTTTCATATTTTTAGCCATACAACTAACTCTAACAGGTTGTTTAGGAATATCTTGCCCCTAAGGATAAGCAAAATATACTGTGACATTATAATTTTGAAAGTGATCCCAAGAAAAATACTTTTCACTTCAGAAGGTAACAGTTGATTGTATATCTAATCCCCATAGTATAAACAAGTTTATTTTTTTCAAATTTTTAAGTTATGTATTAATAATGTACTCTCTAACTTTCTGATTGAACAGAGACTGAGGATCTAATACCCACCTGCTCAACCATTTCTTTCTGTTCTTTTCCACTATCTCAAGCAGATTCTGAGACAGTTCTATAAAATACAACTTAAAATATTTTCTATATTGTATGCACATTTGTATATTTGAATTATATTTATACCCATATAAAGCTGACTTTCTGATATGTTCTTATTTACATTCATTCTCTTAGTTTCAATTGCTAAATATCTCATGAATTTTACCAGGGTTTCCTATATTCACAAAATAAACAAACCAGCATTTGTTCAATACCTTGTGATTTGTCCTGCATTAGGTTGAGCACTAAGAGGAATAAATAAGGCATTTTTACTATAAATGTATAATACAAAACAGACAATGGTTGGGAGTGCTGAGGTAGGTTGATTCTTTAAATGGTGATTTCAGGATAGGCTTTATTAAGATGGTAATTTTTAAAAAATTTATATTTATTGTTGAAAGTATTACAGATGTCACCCTTTTTCCCCATTGACCCCTACTCCCCACTTTCATCCCCTCCCCAGCCCTTCACCCCACTATTATCTGTGTCTATGGGTACATTTTAACATAAACTTGAAGTAGTGGGAAGGTCAGCCTTACTGTATCTTTGGGAAGAGTATTCTAGGCAGAGGAAACAATCCATGCAAACACCCTTAAGGCAGAGATGTGACTGACTTATTGTAGATAGCAAGGAGACCAGTGTGGAGTGAGCAAAAGAGAGTAAATAGTTGATGATGTCAGAGTTGACAAAGGTGTAGCTTCCATAGGGCCTTGTAAGCTATTTGTTCCAGAGTTACAACTAAAGAGGCATGAAGTACTCAAACCAAATCAACCTAGATGAATGTATTCAGAGAGAAGAAATGCACTGATCAGCTTATATTAACTCATGCTCTCTCCTTGGAAATATGGATGGAGTCAGGTTCCTAAGAACCCAATGAAACTCCAGACAATTGAAAAAGGATAGTAGATGCTGCTAAAGGAATCATAAAATGTTGACAAAATAGTTATGAGATTTAAAAATGTTTACAAGAAACTATTTTAAAAAACAATCTATAATAAAAGTGTAATATGCAAATTGACTGAATGGCTGAACAGCAGAATGACTGTCTAGACAACCATGCTATGACACCCACTGGCACCAGGCCAGCCAAGGCAGGTGTGATGCAATTGGTTGGGGGCCCTGCCATCACCCCATGATGGCCCTGCAAAGGGAGGCCCCAGGCCTCTGGTCTGCGGGGCAATTGGTGGGCTCTATGATCGCACCAAAGAGGGAGGCCCAGGCTACCTCACAGCAGCACTGCAGCAGGTGGGTGTGGCCTCCCTCTGCGGGGTGATCCATCACAGAGCCCCAGCCAGGTGAGCAGGGCCTACCTCTTTGGGGCAATCGACTGTGGAGCCCCAAAATCAATTGCCGCAAAGAGGGAGGCCCAGGCTACCTGGCTGGTGGTGCTGCGGAGAGTGGGTGGGGCCTCTCTCTGCGGGGCAATCAATCACGGGGCTCCTGGATTGTGAGAGGGCGCAGGCAGGGCTGAGGGACTTCCCCCTCCCGCCCAGTGCACAAATTTCTTTTTTTTTTAATTATTTTATTGATTTTTTACAGAGAGGAAGGGAGAGGGATAGAGAGCTAGAAACATCAATGAGAGAGAATCATCGACCAGCTGCCTCCTGCACACCCCCTACCAGGGATGTGCCCACAGCTAATGTGCATGCCCTTGACCGGAATCGAACCTGGGACCTTTCAGTCCGCAGACCGACGCTCTATCCATTGAGCCAAACCGGTTTTGGCCCAGTGCACAAATTTCGTACACCAGGCTGCTAGTATAACAAAAAAAGATTTTTATTATCAAAATAAACATCAGCCCTGGCTTTGTGTCAACTGCAAAATAGACCAATCTCTAATAAAGAAATGTCCTTTAGTTATAAAGCTACCCTTTCAAAGACAATGGTGTGGCTATATTCCTAATATAATTTCTGTGCCATCTCTAGATTCACTGACCAAATCATTATGTGCAACTGGGTAATTGAATTGTTGAAGAGGTAACGTTTTGTATTCTACAAATCTATAATCAAGTAAATGATCTGAATTTTTTTTACTCCTTTGATGTAATGGCAAGAGATACTCAGCTAACTGTGCAAGTTTTTTTTAACTATTCAAATATACCATCAATCTTTATTGAAAATGTTATTCTAGTGTTCTTATAGAGAAACTCCATTAAACAGAAGCAAAGGAGATATAGGGCATGCACTCTGCCTTCATGTATATCATAGTCCATTTGTGGAAAATAGCCAAAAATGCAAAACCTACTCTAAGACAAAATACATTAAATTAAATGTTAGTAAAATAAGGAGAATATAAATATTGATGGCTTATAATGCCTATCTGGCTTCATATGTGCCCCATATATAGATGAGTTTGCCTTCTATCACTTACAGTTTTCAATTAAGTCAGAACACATATGATTTAAATGGTATACAAGGCAAACATAATTATTTGTTGTGCTGATTTTCACTTTGAAGACCAAAATATTTTCTAATCAAGGTTTAAAATCACCTAACTTTGGATTCCTCTTAACAGTTGCCTGGAAATCACCACACAATTTCTTAACAGGAAAGAAATTGCCTTTGTGTAGACTTTCTTTCAATGAAGACATAAATATATGTCACTGCCAAAGTTAACTCTTTACTGTGTGACCTGCTTTATTTTGATTTATATACATGTAGTAGAAAAACAAATTAGAGTTTAAGGCTTCAGAAATCTAGGAAAGGTCATCCAGCACCAAATGTTAGTTCATTTGTCTTCTGCTGCATGTTTATAAATCAGAAGAAAGGTCGTTGGTCCACTTAAGATGGTAAGTGGATAAGTAATGAACAAAAAAACAAAAATAACAAATGATCACTAAACTTCTCATGTAAACTTGAATAATTATATTACAACTGTCAACCCAGTATCTTGCTTTATTGCAGTATTGTCTTTGGAAAAAAATGTTCCAATGCTAAATGTTCAGTCTATGATTATGAACACTAAACATGGATCATTACACAAATGAAAATCTAGGACTTTATTATGTGCTTCTTCTTTTATCTTCTTACTAGTGGCCCAGTGCATGAAATTCATGCACGGGGGGTGGGGGGTGTCCCTCAGCCCGGCCTGTACCGTCTCCAATCTGGGACCCCTCAAAGGATGTCCTACTTCGGGTTTACAGGGATCAGGCCTAAACCAGCAGTCAGACATCCCTCTCGCAATCCAGGACTGCTGGCTCCTAACTGCTCACCTGCCTGCCTGCCTGCCTGATTGCCCCTAACCACTCTGCATGCCGGCCTGCTCGCCCCCAACTGCCCCCCTGCTGGCCTGCTCACTCCAAACTGCCTCCCCCCGCTGTCCTGATCACCTCCAACTGACCCCCACTGACGTCCTGCTTGCCTCCAACTGGTCCCCCTGCTGGTCTGCTTACCCCCAACGGCCCCGCCCCCCACCAGCCTGATCACTCACAACTGCCTTCCCATCCTGGCCTGATCACCCACAACTGCCCTCCCCTCTTGGATTCTAACTGCCTCTACCTCGGCCCCGCCAACATGGCTTTGTCCAGAAGAACGTCCAGAAGGTCTTCTGGAAAGTCTCCCAATCTAATTAGCATATTACCCTTTTATTAGTATAGATAGAGGCCTGATGTACGGGTGGGGGTTGGCTGGTTTGCCCTGAAGGGTGTCCTGGATCAGGGTGGAGGTTCCCTTGGGGCATGGGGCCTGTAGTGGTTTGCAGGCTGGCCATGCCCCCATGGGGTGAGGGTCTCTTCTGGTGGGGGCTTAGCCAGCTTGGGTGAGGGGCTGAGGGCTGTTTTCAAGCTGTCCACACCCCCTTCATCGTGGGGTCCCTGCTGGGGTGCCTGGCCAGCCTGGGTGAGGGGCTAATGGCTGTTTTCAGGCTGGCAAAGCCCCCCAGTGGGGACCCTAACCCCATGGGGGTGTGGCCAGCCTGGGTGAGGGGCTGAGGGCCATTTTCAGGCTGGCCAAGCCCGCCAGCAGGGATCCTCACCCCATGGGGGTATGGCCAGCCTGGGTGAGGGGCTGATGGTAGTTTGCAGGCTGGCCACAGCCCCTTCAGGATGGGGGTGTCCTGCTGGGGTGCCTGGCCAGCCTGGGTAAGGGGCTTAGGGCCATTTTCAGGCTGGCCAAGCCCGCCAGCAGGGATCCTCACCCCATGGGGGTATGGCCAGACTGGGTGAGGGGCTGATGGTAGTTTGCAGGCTGGCCACAGCCCCTTCAGGATGGGGGTGTCCTGCTGGGGTGCCTGGCCAGCCTGGGTAAGGGGCTTAGGGCCGTTTTCAGGCTGGCCAAGCCCGCCAGCAGGGATCCTCACCCCATGGGGGTATGGCCAGACTGGGTGAGGGGCTGATGGTAGTTTGCAGGCTGGCCACAGCCCCTTCAGGATGGGGGATCCCACTGGGGTGCCTGGCCAGCCTGGGTGAGAAGCTGATGGCTGTTTTCAGGCTGGCCATGCCCCCAGCAGAAACCCTCACCCCATGGGGGTGTGGCCAGCCTGGGTAAGGGGCTGAGGGCTGTTTTCAGGTTGGCCACGCCCCCACTGACCCAGGATCCCAGCCCCTCCTTTTACTCTTTTTCTTTTTTTCAGCGCCTCCTTGAGCGGAGGCCAGGGCCAGCTGAAAGCAGGTATCTGGGATTTATTTATCTTCTATAATTGAAACTTTGTAACCTTGAGTAGAGGCCAGGGCCAGCCAGGGCGGGTGGGAAGCTTGGCTTCCTCCATCACTGGGGGCAACCCAAGCTTCCTGCTCGCTCCAGCTCTGTGGCCGCCGCCATTTTGTTGAGTTAATTTGCATACTTGCTCCTGATTGGCTGGTGGGCATAGTGGAGGTATGGTCAATTTGCATGTTTCTCTTTTATTAGTGTAGATTTTCCCTCACCATGTTATAGTTTGGTATTCATTCTGATTATAAGGTCATGTTACTTCTAACTAATCTCTGTCCACTTTTCTAGCTTTATTCTTGAAAACACACACACACACACACACACACACACCATTTAATTGAGAATTTGTTTGAATGGCACTTTATTCTCTAAATGACATGTCAAATATTTTGCTGAATTTTTTTGCATATTCAATTACAAATAGATCACTTCAAAAAAACATAAAAAGTTTAGTAAATTAAATTTCTGACAGTTAAATTTAACTGCATGGTGCTTGGCCCACTAGTTAGGTCAAAATTATTGAACCAATTGTTCATAAAGACATAGTTACACCAATTTTAATGTTAAAAGCAAGTTAAAAATACAACAAAATGGTGCTTCTGTTCTTAACATTATAAAAAATGTTTTTCTTACTTTTTACTACTTTAAAAATATAATAACTATGCAGATTACATTCATATTTAAAACAGGGAAGGGCCGAAACCGGTTTGGCTCAGTGAATAGAGCATCGGTCTGCGGACTGAAGGGTCCCAGGTTCGATTCTGGTCAAGAGCATGCACATTGGTTGTGGGCATGTCCCCAGTGGGGGGTGTGCAGGAGGCGGCTGTTTGATGTTTCTCTGTCATCGATGTTTCTAGCTCTCTATCCCTCTCCCTTCCTCTCTGTAAAAAATCAATAAAATATATTAAAAAATAAATAAAACAGGGAAGGGATGTTACTGATAGAAGTCTAGATAAAATGGTGAGTATAATGCATTATTATCTTATTTTTAATTTTCCCATACTGGCTAATTTATCTTCTTTAATAACAGGGACAAGTATTCATTATAAATTTGATAGGAGAATGCATTTTTAATAGTTGCCTCTCTGAGAGTCTGGGCTCCTTTGTTTTAAATGATTAATGTAATTCATATAAAAAAGGATGTCAAAGCACAGGAATTTAAGTATGCCTAAACTGCATTTAAATACGAATCCTGTTTATTTTACGCTTGTGAAAAAAAGACTGTATACTATAAATGTGTTAAATGCATTGTGGTTATTAAACATATCTCTGTTGCTTATTTTACGATAGCTGGGTTATGATTGGAATGAGAAGGACTTTATTTGCAATTTGTTCCATTTTGAAATCTCAGAGTTTCTGTGGTTTAGTTGATATTATTTCTTTTGAAATGCATTTTCCTAGGATGATGGGAGGAGTAGAAAGAATCAAAGATATACTTTGTAACAACCTGATTGTATTCAAACCAAACATATATAATTAAAAATCTCTTCTGATAACACCTGTTTCCAACATAAATTTCAATAACTGGTCTGTAAATTTAAAATAAAATATTTGAGAGTGAATCAGTAATCAAAAACCTCCCACCAAAGATAATTTCAGGACCAGATTGTTTCATTAGTGAATTCTACTAAACATTTAAAGAATTAATGCTAATCCATATCATACTCTTCCAGAATATTGAAAAGGAGGAAAGACTCCCAAACTAATTTTATGAGCCTGGAATTGTCCTGACACCTCTGGCAGGCTGAATATTAAAATATATTGTTTTTTACCAAGAAAAAAAAATAGACAGTATACACATATTACACTGGAAGTGCTCACTAAATTTTGTAGTTTATAAGCTAGGTACTCAATATATATATATATATATATATATATATATATATATATATATATATATACAAGTTACATATTTAAATAATTTCCTTTCATTTTATAATTTAGTACAGATTGTCCAATTTGTTGGCATATGCCTGTTCATAATATTTTCTTACAAGCCTTTGTATTTCTTTGGCATCAGTTGTTACATCTTTTATTTCATTTTTTATTTCATTTATTTGGGTCTTCTCTGTTTTTTTCTTTATGAGTCTCGTTAAATGATTGCCTATCTTGTTTATCTTTTCAAAGAACCAGCACTGGGTTTAATTGATCTTCTGTTTTGTTTTGTTTTTTAGGTTCTATTTCTTTTCTGCTGTGATCTTTATTATTTCCTTTCTTCTGTTCACTTTGGGCTTTGTTCGCTATTCTTTGTCAAGTTTCTTTAAGTGAAAAGTTAGATCAATTATTTGAGCTTTTTCTTGTTTCTTGATTTATGCCTGTAATGCTATGAATTTCCCACTTAGGACTACTTTCCTTGTGTCCTATAAGATTTTGAGTTGTTGTGTTCTCATTTTCATTTGTTTCAAGGTATCTCTTGATTTCTTTCTTGACCTCATTGTTAACCCATTCATTATTTAGTAACATGTTATTTAGCCTCCATGTCTGTGTGTTTTTCAGTTTTCTACTTGGGATTAATTTCTAGTTTCATACCATTATAGTCAGAGAAGATGCTTGAAATGATATAAATCTTTTAAAATTTATTAAGACATGTTTTCTTTCCCAACATGTGATCTATCCTAGGAAATGTTCCATGTGCACTTAAAAAGAATGTATACTAGTATTCTGCTGCTTTAGGGTGAAATGCTCTGAAGATATAAATTAAATCCACTAGATTGATTGCTTCATATAAGACCACCATATCCTTGTTGATTTTCTGTCTGGAAGAACTATTCATTGATATAATTGGGGTATCAAAATCCCCTACTGTATTACTGTTAATCTCTCCCTTTATGTCCATCACGATTTGATTTACATATTTAGGTGCTCCTATGTTGGGTGCATAAATGTTTACAAAGGTTATATCCTCTGGTTGGATTGTTCCCTTTATCATTATGTAATGTCCATCTTTATCTCTTACTAGTACTATACTGTTTACTTTAAGTTATATTTTGTCAGATAAAAGGAATGGCACTCCAGCTTTTTTTCTCTTTCCATGTGAATAAAATATCTTTTTCCATACTTTTACTTTGAATCTGTGTGCATCATTTTTCTGAGGTGGGTCTCTTGAAGACAGAATATATATGAGTCTTGTTTTCTTTTTAAAAAATTATTTTTATTGATTTCAGAGAGGAAGGCAGAGGGACAGAAAGATAGAATCAATGATGGGAGAGAATCATTGATCTGTTGCCTCCTACATGCCCCATGCTGGGGTGAGCACGCAACCTGGGTATGTGTCCTGACCAGGAATCAAACCGTGAGCTCCTAGTTCATAGGTTGATGCTCAACCACTGAGCCACACCAGCAGGGTGGGTCTTGTTTTCTTATCCATTCAGCTACCATATGTCTTTTGATTGGAGCACTTAAGCCATTTACATTTTAAAGTGATTATTAATAGCTACATATTTATTGCCATTTCTTTTTTAACAATGTTCTTCTGTGTACTTCTTCTTCTTCATGCAAGTCCTTTAACATTTCTTATAATACTGGTTTGGTGGTAAGAAACTCCTTTAGCATTTTCTTGTCTGAAAAGCTCTGTATTTCTCCTTCAATTTTAAATGATAGCCCTGCTGGGTAAAGTAGCCATGGTTTGGTTTTAGGTCCTTCCTTTTCATCACTTTGAATATTTCATGCCAATACTTTCTGACATGAAATATTTCTGTTGAGAAATCAGCTGACAGCCTTATGGAAGCTACATTGTGGATTACTAACTTCCTTTCTCTTGTGGATTTTAAAATTCTCTCTTTAACTTTAAAATTTACCATTTTAATTATGATGGGTCTTGATGTGGGCCTCTTTGAGTCCATCTTATTTGGGACTCTCTGCACTTCCTTCACTTGTATGTCTTTTTCCTTCAACAAGTCAGGGAAGTTTTCAGTCATTATTTCCTGAAATAGGTTCTCAATCCCTTGCTCTCTGTCTTCTCCTCCTGGTACTTCTATGATACTGATATTGTTATGCTTCATGCTGTCCCAAATGTTCATTAAACTATCCTCATCCTTTTAAATTATTGTTTTTCCTTTTGCTGCACTGACTGGGTATTTTTATTTTTCTACCTTGTCTTCCAAATCGCTTATTTGATCCACTGCTTCATTGAACCTACTGTTTATTCCTTCCAGTGTATTTTTCATTTCAATTTTTGTATGCTTCATTTCTGACTGGTTCTTGTTTATGGCTCCTATGTCCTTTTTCATGCTGTTGCACAGCCTTACAAACATTACTTTGAACTCTATCTATGATGAATTGCTTGCCTCCATTTCATTTAGCTCTTCTTCTGGCTAATTCTATTTTTATTTCATTTGAGGCCTTTTTCTTTGTCTCCATAGATTGTCTGCCTCTTTGTATTTGTTTCTATGTATTAGGTAGATCTTCTATGAATCCAAGATTTGTTAGGATGGCCTTATATAGTAGCTGTTCTTTGGGACCCAGTGGCACAGTCTCCCTGATTACCTGAGCTGGGTGCTCTAGGAATGTCCCTTATATGCACTATGTATGCCTTCCTGTTGTAATTGATTCTTGATTGTTATTGGCCCATTTGAGTGTGGGATCAACCCTCAGGCTGGCTGGTAGTGAGGCTCAACCCACAGTAAGCTACTGTGCAGGTGCTGAGCATATGAAGTGTAATTTGCCTCAGCAGAGTTTGGTGCCTGATGGGATCTCCACTTGGATATACTGCTTGTAAGTCTTATTAGATCCCTGCTATGTTGATTTCTAAAGCTGGCCATTGGTCTTGGCTTCTTGGGAGGGATTCTGATGTAGGCCAATGTCAGACACTGCCTGTGACTGGCCCTGGGCATCTGTTTGGAGCTATTATTAGTCCACAGTTTGTGGCTACTTCTGCTGGGCCTGGGTGCATATGGGAAGGACCAAACTGCACACTAAGGCTGGCTTTTACCAGCACCAGGCCAGAAAAAGGCCAACAAAACTTTCAAAGCACCTAGAGATCCACCTCCACCTGTGGCTGCCTGTTATGCTCAGACACTGAGAAAGCATCTGGCTATATTCCGCAGGGTGTAGGTTCCACAGGGTGGGGCAAGAGATATTCCAGAGGGTGGGGCTATTGCTTTCCCCCAAGCTGATGTATCATGGAGGGGAGTGCTCTGCCCTAGAAAGATGGCTTCTGCAGTATGGGCGAATGACTCTTCACAGAGATCCTGGAGGCTGACTATTTAACTCTCTCCCAGAGCCACCAACCCCAGACTCTTCTCACACAGCTCTAGTCTCTGCCCTCCCTCTACTGTATCCCAAGGTAAGTGACTGCAAACCAAATTTTGTTCTATGGTCCTTTAAGAGGGTGCCTGTGACTCTAGCCATCTCTCCCTGGCTGACAGAAACCTTGCTGCTTTTCACAGCCAGATGTTATGTTCTTCCCAGTTCTAGTGCTCTAGGCTGAAGAGTCCATCTTGGTTTTTAGAATCCATACTTCTCAGGGTAAATCACCCACAGCTGAGATATCCCTCTGGAACTTCAGCTGCCACCTGTGGAAGCTTGGCAGCCCTCTCACAACTCTGCACTTCCTACCAATCTTGATGTGGCTTCTTCTCTAAATCCTTGGTAATAAAGCTTCTCTCCAGCTGGTCTTCAGTTGGTTATTTATGATGATTTTGTTAATCATTTAGCTATACCAAAACCAGTTTGGCTCAGTGGATAGAGCGTCGGCCTGCGGACTGAAAGGTCCCAGGTTCGATTCCGGTCAAGGGCATGTACCTTGGTTGCAGGCACATCCCCAGTAGGGTGTGTGCAGAAGGCAGCTGATCAATGTTTCTCTCTCATTGATGTTTCTGGATCTCTGTCCCTCTCCCTTCCTCTCTGTAAAAAATCAATAAAATATATTTTAAAAAATCAATAAAATATATTTTAAAAAATCATTTAGCTATAATTCTATTTTGGTCCTTGGAAGAGGTTAGTGTTTCTTCCACTTAATTTACTTCCATCTCTGGCCTCCAAATTCCTTAGCAAATATTTATTTTTGACCATCTATAAATGACTGTGCTAGTTTAATGCTAATTTGGAGCAAATAAATTTGAAGTTTTGAATAAACTAGATGTTGAAAAGTAAACTCTAAAAATAGGTGAAAAACAAAACCTCCAAGGATCTGTGAAAACCCCACTGATTCTGACATTAAATAGGGTCTAAAAGCAAACTTCCCTGCTTACTAGCTATGTGGCATTGAGTGTGTATCTCAGCCCTTCCAAGAAATTCTAAAATGATCATTGTAATAGTGCCTACCCTATTTACTATTATGTATTTGAAAAAAAATACCTAGCACCACAATTATTGGTCAGTCAGTGCTAATTCCCTCCTTTAAACACTTAATAGTACAAGTTATGCTTTACTAGGCATCCTTTACCTACTTAGTAGAGTTAAAATGGCTTCAGCATTTTGTTACTACTTCTATCAAAAATCAATGTGTCATTTACAAATACAAATGATCATTATCTGGAATTGACAAATACTAAGGCATCTCTCAATATTACTTAGCTTGTATAAGTTTCATATCCATGGAAATAATCTCCAAATTAAAACAAACTGTTGAAAAATATATTCATTTAAATGGATTTTTACATGAAATGAAAAAAGAAAGAAAAGAAATGATTCTCACTCTTTTTTATTTTATTCAGTTCTCTGCTATTAACATCCACTGGTGGCAGCTCCAGAAACTAGCATGAAAATTATAGATGTTGCTGATCAGATAGTTACTTGTTCTGAGGACTGAACAAAAGGAAGGAGAGTGAATAAAGTAGAGCACAAGTAATTTAAGAAAAAAAAACATCATTGTCTATGGCTATCATGAGTTATTAAGAGAAATTTTGATGTTTCCTTCTTTATTTCCTCTTAATTTAAATTCTTAATGCAAGTGCATAAAGCTGTGTTCTCATCACTCTCTCTTTGACCAATGCCAAGAAATCAATAAGCGAGGCATTTAAAAAAAATTATTTTATTACTTACCTGGTTGATGATTAAAAACAAACACATACACATTGAGTAACTTTGGAATCACCTTAATATGCTAAAATGCCCTAGGCCGATGGTCAGCAAACTGCAGCTCGTGAGCCACATACAGCTCTTTGGCCCCCTGAGTGTGGCTCTTCCACAAAATATCATGGCCTGGGTGAGTCTATTTTGAAGAAGTGGCATTAGAAGAAGTTTAAGTTTAAAAAATTTGGCTCTCAAAAGAAATTTCAATTGTTGTACTATTGATATTTGGCTCTGTTGACTAATGAGTTTGTTTTGGCCTAGGCAAAACAAGCATTATGAATAAAGATGGCCTTTGTGTGTAACTAGAGGCCCAGTGCATGAAATTTGTGCACGGGGGTTGTGTGTCCCTCAGCCCAGCCTGCACCCTCTCCAATCTGGGAACCCACTAGGGATGTCTGACTGCCCGTTTAGGCCCGATCCTGGTGGGATCGGGCCTAAACGGGCAGGCGGACATTCCTCTCACGGTCCAGGACTGCTGGCTTCCAACTGCTCGCCTGCCTGCCTGCCTGATTGCCCCTAACCACTTCTGCCTGCCAGCCTGATCACCCCCTAACGACTCCCCTGCCAGCCTGATCGATGCCTAACTGCTCCCCTGCTGGCCTGGTTCCTCCCAACTGCCTTCCGTTGCCAGCCTGGTCACCCCTAACTGCCCTCCCCTGCAGGCCTGCCCCCCCAACTGCCCTCCCATGCAGGCCTGGTTGCCCCCAACTGCCCTCCCCTAAAGGCCTGGTCCCCCACAACTGCCCTTCCCTGCCAGCCTGGGTCCCCCCCAACTGGCCTCCCCTGTAGTCCTGGGTCCCCCCCAACTGTCTTTCCCTGCAGGCCTAATTGCCCCCAACTTCCCTCCCTTGCAGGCCTGGTCCCTCCCAACTGCCCTCCCCTCCTGGCCTGATTGCCCACAACTGTCCTTCCCTGCCAGCCATCTTGTGGCATTCATCTTTGGCCACATGGGGGCGGCCATCTTGTGTGTTAGAGTGACAGTCAATTTGCATATTACTATTTTATTAGATAGTATTATGAGAATCTCATTACATAGATAAGCTAACACAAAGGCATATACAAAGAGTTGTATATATTAGCATCATTCTCTTAGTATTATGAAAATATGGCATCATAACTACTTAATAGTTAGTAATATTGATATGAAAGATTTTATAAATAGCAATAGTCTAAATATTTAAAGATTGTAGTATTGACTATTTTATTTTTTGAAATAGATCATCTAGAAGCTTATGCTTTTTAAATGGAGCAAGATTACTTTGATTTTACATGACTGAATGGGCTAAATTAGTGATGTTTGGAAATTATATTAGGTAGGAACAATTTTAGTTTCAAGAGAAGATTCAAATAATACTGTGTCATATGGTAGTCTACTCAAGGAAGAAGACATTTCATATTGTTTGCTGCAGTAGCTGATTAACTGACTCAATACAGTCAGGCTGGCTTTCTGTGATTCTATCATTCTTTCCCACAAGGTTGCAAAATAGTTGCCATAGCTCCAGGCACTCTATGTCCCAACTTATCTATGTGTTTATTTAGCCAGAACTCTTTACTTGGCCCTTAGGTACAAATAAGATCAGGATTTAAAAAGTATGCACCATTTACCTTATATAGGTTACAGGTAAGTAGGGTATAAGGCTTGGGAAATGAATATTGGGATTAGCTGACCTAGTTTCTACCACAGAGATAAAACTTTTAATGGAGGTCTATATTTTTAATAAGAGTTATGTTCTCTCTATTGGACCTTCTCCTCCAATGTAGTTGATACTTTTATGTATAACATCAATTATGATCTCCCATTAAATGGTTTTTAGATACACTATAAGATAAATATTGTATTAGATAGAATATTTGCTTCATTTAATGGGGAATTTATTTTTACTCTTGTGTTTAAAATGAGTCTCAACAAACAACATGAAACACTTTAAATATATGTATTTGCTTTGAATAGATAAAGCATCATGTTGTTGACTTAGTATCTTCCTTAGAATCATTACAAAGCTGTTATTTCAATTATAATTGCTAAATCAGATGGAACCTGACAGATTATGAGAGTTTTAGTAAAAAGTTTTAGTAAATTCTTAATAAAAGTACATACACAAACACATAAAAATAAATTTTAAATAAGAATATGCTATTGCACAAAAAATTTTAACTCAGCACTAAGGATCCTTATGCTTATAAATCCAGCTATGCATTAAAATCCTGTGAGATCATTTTAAAAAAAAATTCATGGCTCTACTTCAGTCAGGCTAAATCCAAATCTTGGGGTTGGTTGGGTGGTTGACAATATATCTCTACTGTTAACAAGTCACTGGATGGTTTTTATGCATTGGTTTTCAGACTAACATTTAATAATAAGTATACAACCTAATGTCACCCATATTTTAAAATATATGGCTTCTATTATTTTTAATACAGTAAACTGCAAAAAGAGTAATGAATAATTACTAATAAGATAGAATGCAAGTGAACCTCATCAGTAAAGTTGATTTGAAATAAAGCAAATAATTTTATTCTGGGAAATTGGGAGCTCTCAATATTTCAAGATATATGATATTATACTTGTAATTCTTAAGAGGAAAAATATTAAAAGAAACAGATTGTACTTAAAGAAATTAAGTCTAGAAAGCTTTGATTTCCAGTTCATTGAAATTCAATTAGGCCACTTATATGAAAAGAAATTTCAGTTCAAGATCCTCGAAAAGTTCAAGTTCTCCTTCAGATTCAGTGCTACACAGCTACTGCTCATCAGAGAGCTGAGCTTGCTGATGGGTTAAGTAATCACATCAGCCCAACTAGAAGGCCACAGTTTCAAATTACTTGAATGGAGTGTTGTCTCACTGCCAATGATTTTTTAAATAAGTCTTTATTGTTCAGATTATTACAGTTTTTCCTCTTTCTTCCCCCCATAGATCCCCTCCACCTGGTTCCCACCCCACCCCATGCCCTTACCCCCCCATTGTCATCATCCATAAGTGTAAGATTTTTGTCCAGTCTCTTCCCACACCTTCACACCCCCTTCCCCCCAAGAATTGTTAGTCCACTCCCTTTCTATGCCCCTGATTCTATTTTATTCACCGGTTTATTCTATTCTTCAGATTTTTAATTCATTTGATTTTTAGATTCACTTGTTGATAGATATGTATTTGTTGTCACTTTGTTGTTCATAATTTTTATCTTTACCTTTTTCTTCCTCTTCTTAGAGAATACCCTTCAGCATTTCATATAATACTGGTTTGGTGGTGATGAACTCTTTAGTTTTTTCTTGTCTGTGAAGCTCTTTATCTGACCTTCAGTTCTAAATGATAGCTTTGCTGCGCAGAGTAATCTTGGTTGTAGGTTCTTGCTATTCATCACTTTGAATATTTCTTGCCACTCCCTTTTGGCTTGCATTGGTTCTGTTGAGAAATCAGCTGACAATCATATGGGTGCTCCCTTGTAGGTAACTAACTGTTTTTCTCTTGCTGCTTTTAAGATTCTCTCTTTGTCTTTTGCACTTGGCATTTTAATTATGATGTGTTTTGGTGTGGTCCTCTTTGAGTTTCTCTTGTTTGGGGTTCTCTGTGCTTCCTGGACTTGTAAGTCTATTTCCTTCACCAGGTAGGGGAAGTTTTCTGTCATTATTTCTTCAAATATGTTTTCAATATTTTGCTCTCTCTCTTCTTCTGGCACCCCCATGATTCAGATGTTGGTACACTTGAAGTTGTCCCAGAGGCTCCTTACACTATCTTCATATTTTTGGATTCTTTTTTCTTTTTGCTTTTCAAGTTGGGTGTTTTTTGCTTCTTCATATTTCAAATCTTTGACTTGATTCTTGGGATCCTCTAGTCTGCTGTTGGATCTCTGTATATTATTCTTTATTTCTGTCAGTGTATGCTTAATTTCTGATTGGTCCTTTTTCATATCCTTGAGGGTTTCACTAAATTTCTCAGAGGTTTCTAGAAGATTCTTGAGTAACCTTATAACCGTGGTTTTGAACTCTATATCCAGTATTTTGCTTTCATCCATTTCTTTCATGTGTGACTTGTTTCTTTGTCTCCACATTTTGGCTGCTTCCCTGTGTTTGTTTCTATGTACTGGTTAGCTGCTAAGTCTCCTTGAGTTGATAGAGTGGCCTTGTATAGTTGGTGTCCTATAGGGCCCAGTGTCTCAGCCTCCCCAGCCACCTGAGGTGGATGCTCTTGGTGCACCCTTTAGTGGGCTGTTTGCATAGTCTCCTTGTAGTTAAGCCTTGATTGCTGTTGGGGTCATTGGGAGGAATTGACCTCCAGGCCAATTGGCTGTGATGACCAGCTGTATCTACACTGGAAGATCTGTTGCACAAGTGACACCCTTATGGGGCAAGACTTGCTTCAGTGGGGCTTTGGTGCTCACTGATTCCTGCCCCTTGAGTGTGTTTCTTATGGATGTGAAGAGTTGTAATCCAGTATGGTCTCACTCTGACCACTGGGTACACTGGCTCTTGGATCTCCAAGGAGGTGCAAGGTCAGCCACTGTCTGGGGCCGCCCAGCAGGAGCTACAGAGACATCTGCAGATTCCTCCTCTTTGTA
The DNA here is from genome assembly GCF_951640355.1 of Cnephaeus nilssonii. Lineage (NCBI taxonomy): Eukaryota > Metazoa > Chordata > Mammalia > Chiroptera > Vespertilionidae > Cnephaeus > Cnephaeus nilssonii. The sequence goes on from NC_137071.1 coordinate 113,188,150, forward strand.
TGGGGTTTGGAAGTGCCCAGACGAGGCCCAGCTGTGAAGCAAGGCCACTGCTGCTGCCAAGCAGTGGTCCTTCTTTTGGAATCTCTGGGGCTCTCTGACTGAGCTGCAGTTTGTTTTAGGCCAAAAGACAGGCCATTCATATGCAAAAGCCGATGCACATAGCTTGGATGGTGTTGTAAATTTGGTGGGGCCGGGTCTCTGGGAATCACCAGGGCTGAGCAAACAGCAATGGCTGCCCTGAACTGGAAAAGTCCTTGGTTCTCTTAATCACATGCCTCCTTGCAGGAACAATGATCACTGCAAGCACCTCTAAGAGTAAGCCACCCTCACACTCCTGTCCTGATGCTAGATAGTCCAGTTTCTCCCTGTTTGTCCCTGGATCCTCCAGAGTCTCACCAAGAACTGGAGTTGAGAGCAAGTGGGAGCTTGTATCTCCCTCCCAGTTTAAAGAGAGCACATCCAGATGCCAGCACTTTCCGCGCCTCCGCACCTCTTATGGTCTCAATGAGCTTTCTTCACCTCTCTACTTGTGGAACTTCCACTCAGCCAGCTTTCCTGCAGTTCTGGGTGGTAGTTGTTCTGCCATTTATTTGTTGTTTTGATGTGGTTGTGAGAGGCAGCAAGTATAGGTGATTACCTATGCCTCCATCTTGGTTTCTCCAATGATTTCTTATTCTATCTTGATGGAAGATAGTTTATCATTAATAAACAAGTGGCTTCCAAAACTTGGTTAAGTAATCTCTTAGAGACCAAAATAATTAAATTTCATTCCCAAATTTCTAAATTCTTCTTAATAAGATGGCATGAAACTCAGAAATATGTTAGTAATGAAAAAATATATGGTACCAATTAAAAAATAGAATGCATTTTTAGTTCTCCAGACTAAACTGATTATAATGACAATTTTATAATGATAAAATCTATTCTAAATATTGGATTCTTTTCACTGTCTTCTTCCTGTACATATGCTATTTTTCTTATATAGATAACTTGTCTTCTACTTCAACATTTTTATAACTTTCCTTGTTATTCTACTTAATGCAATATAGAGTGTTCATAAAATTTTCAAAGAGCTCGGTTTACCTTGTATTATAGTTTCAATGTTATTTTGTTTCTATTAACAATAAAAGTGAAAATAAACATTCAGTATTTAATAAACTGACATATTGATTAGGATAGCCTTTAACTGTTCACCTTGCCAAGTATAAATGCTAGATACAAGGTATCAAAATATATTGTTATTTCAAATTATATAATAATATTAGCATTGATGATATTGATAATAATGTTTAAAACTTGCCCATCAGGGTAGTGGACTAATACATTTTTTACTTTAAAACTAGTTTTTATATATTTTACTCAATGGGTCTCCTTAATAATAGGTAAATAGGAAAAAAATAAGTCAACATTCTACCAAAGCATCTTTTGCAAAAATCTGTATGTGCATTATTTATTGTTATAATGTATTTTTTAAATTCTAATACTCATATAATAAAATAATAATAGTAATAATCATAACTCAGTAAAAGTGGTTAATAATCAGAAAATGTTTTCGATATACCAGGCATTGTAGTATGTCAAATTGCAACATCGATTTAGACAGACCTAATTTATTCTGTTTTTTATCTTTAAAATTTTATTGATGTCTCTGAGTCTCAATAATCTCATCTGTAAAATAGATATAATAACAACTACCTCATATGATGGTGATAAATAAATGTGGAAATAAATGAAATGGGCATGTAGTAGGAGCTCAGTATATGATAGATTGTATGATGATTATGAAAGTGCTAGTGGTAATCTATTAACTCTGCTTCCGTCTCTAAATTTTTAACTTTTCAATTAATCTTTCTGTTACCTAGCATTGAATGTGTGATTTTATATTTACTAAAAAAATTAAATTGAACAGAGCTTATATCAATGTATGGTCAGAGAGGCCCTAAATGAACTATTTCTATTTATTTATTTATTTATTTATTTATTTATTTATTTATGTATGTTAATTCTCAGATGAGGATATTTTCCCATTGATTTTTAGAGAGAGTAGAAAGGAGAGGGAGAGACAGACAGAGAGAAACATCAATGTGAGAGAGACACATTAATTGCTTGCCTCCTGGACATACCCCGACCAGGGTCAGGGATCGAGCCTGCAACTGAGGTATGTACCCTTGACTGGAATCAAACCAAGGACCCTTCCATCTACAGCTCGATGCTCTATTCACTGAGCCAAACTGGCTAGGGTAGCAATATTTCTTTTAATAAGAAGCCAATGAGAAGATGGCAGTGAAGTGGGTGGAAGTTACACTCACCAACTCCCAAGACCAAACTGGAATTACAGGTAAAATATAAAATAGTCCATCTGAATAACCAACTGAAGACTAACTAAACAGAAGTCTTATAACCAAGGTTTTCCACAAGAAGCCACCAATGAAAATCACCAGAACTTGAAAGAAGTGCCCACTTAGCACCTGGCTGTGAAAATCAGTGGGGATTCTGTCTGCCAGGGAGAGATGGGAGTTGGCTAGAAACACAAGCACCCTTTTAAAGGTCCAACACACAAAATCTCATTTGCAGCCACTCACCCTGGTCTCTGGCAGAAGGAGAACTGAGCAGACTAGAGTCAGTTGAAGAGAGACTGGGGGTTTGTGGCTCCAGAGAGAGAACTGAAGGGAGAGCTGCTGGGATCCCTGTTCTGCGTCTGTCTTCCACACCACAGATGCCATCTTTCTTGGGATCAGGCTGAGAGAATGTAATATCCCCATCATCCAAACATCTTGTCAAATGCCCAGTGGGACTTAGTGGAGGATTCAGTTGCCTGAGCCAAGAATGTAGAGGTCCAAGCAGACTCAGAGGATGTCAGAGACTGAGTTATGTGGCTCTGGGGCAGGGCCATTCTTCCCAACTTCTCACTAGCAGAGCCTCTGCCTCATAGGAGATCCACTAGCCCCACTCTCCTGACTCACAGCAGCCCACCTTGCCAAGCTTGAACTCTCCATGTGATCCAGACAGAATCCAGGACAGACTGAGTTGTGTGGTTCTAGGACAGGTTCCATTTTTTTTTTCTTTAAAGCCTGACTGATGCAAAGCCCTCCCTTCACAAAGCCAAGTCTTGGTCTTTTTAGGCCTGGTAACTCTTCTGTTCTCAGCCTGATGACTCCCTGAGACCCCACCACAACACAAATGTCTAAGGGCACCCTATGGGTGGTAGTAGCTTTTGTGTATCCTGGGATTTTTGCTGAGTTGCCTCAGACCTAGCATGCACACTGAGTTTGAATCTCTATGATTCTGGTGAACACAACTCACCCCTATCTGGTGTCTCACTAAGAACCTAACTCAATTAACCAATCTACTGTCATAAGCTCTTTCAGTCACTGAGCCTAAGAGGTAGCTGGTAGGTGAAGGCAGGTGGAGGTGAATCACAAGGTGCCTAGGGCCTTTTGCTGACCAGCTCTATGGCTCATGGCTCTTGGAAGCAGGCCATAGTGCGTAACCTGATCCTTCCCAAGCACATCAGAGGCAGCCACAAACTGTAGATTGATTTGTAGTTTCAAGCAGGTATCCAAGGGCAAGTCACAGGCAGAATCTGGCATTGACCTGAATCAGAGTCCCTGCCAATAAGCCATAGAACCAATATGCCCAGTGTCAAGCTTCACACAATATCAGAGCAGGATCCAATCAGCAACACATAAAAAGAAATATGTCAGCAGGCACCCGACCTTGTAGTGGTGAATCCACTCCATGTGGTCAATACTAGCACAGCAGATCATACACTGTGGTTTAGGTCAATCGTCAGAGTGATCCAACCTAAGGGTCGATCCCAATCATAAATGGGTCAATAGCAATAAAGACTTTTACAACAGGAGGGTTCATCTAACCCACATAAGGGATATTCTTGGAGCACCCAGCTCAGGTGATCAAGGAGACTGTCCCAATGGTCCTCACAGGATATTTACTACATAAGCCCCCCTACCGAGACTAGGAGGCATAGCAAATCATAGTAACATACAGAAATAAAAACACAAAACCAGCCAAAGTACTGATACAAAGAAACAGGCCCTTAATGAAAGAATAGGAATAATTGCCAGAACAATAACTAAATAAAACGGAGGCAAGCAATCTATCAGCTATAGAGTTCAAAACAATAGTTACAGGAGGTTCAAGGAACTTAGAGGAAAAATGGGTGAACAAAGTGAGAATTTAAACAAAGAGATAATAAGCATTTAAAAAGACACAGAGGTTTGCTGTGGCAGCTGAGGGAGCAACAGGGGCCTTGGAAGTCAAAGGAGAGGCAGGGGAGGAGTGCTAAGCTGACTCCACCCTGAGACCTGGCCCTAGGGTGGGGAACTTTGCCAGCAGGAGTTGACCTCTAGCTGAAGAGAAAATTGAGAACAAATCTCCCCCCCCTTTTTTCCCCCAGTGAACAGAAGTTACCAAAAATAGCTTGCACAATGTGGTTAGGATTATGCCTCACAGTAAGCTAGCCTGAGAGGGATCCCACCCATACTGAGACAACAATCAAGAACAATTACAACAGGATATCCTAAATAACACACAAAAGAGTCACTCCTAGAGTATACAGCTCAGGAGTTCAAGGAGACCCCACCACTGGATCCCAAAGGACATTTACTACAAAAGGCCACCCCACAAAGACTAAGAGTCATAGCAGTTCTATGTAATACACAGAAACAAACACAAAGAGACAACTAAAATGGGGAGATAAAGAAATAACCCCAAAATGAAAGAAAAGAAGGAGTCTTCACTAAAAGAGCTAAATGAGATGGAAATAAGCAATTTATCATATACAGAGGTCAGAGTAATGGTTGTAAGGATGCACAAGGAACTTGGTGAGAACTACAAGGAACTTAGAGGAAACTACATCAGCATGAAAAGGGACATAGAAACCATGGATAAGAACCAGTTGGAAATATAGAATACTATATATGACATCAAGAATACACTGGAGGGGCCCTAGCCAGTTTGGGTCAGTGGATAGAGTGTCATCCTGCAGACCAAAGGGTCCCAGGCTTGATTCCAGTCAAGGGCACATACCTCGGTTGCAGGCTCCTCTCTGGCCCAGGCCCTGGTGGGGGCACATGTAGGAGTCAACCAATTGATGTGTTTCTCTCACATCAATATTTATCTCTGTCTTTCCCTCTCCTACTCTTTCTAAAAATCAATGGAAAAATATCCTGGGGTGAAGATTAAAAAAAACAAAACAATACAGTGGAGTGAATTAAAAGCAGGCTGGATGAAGCAGAGGATTGAATCAGTGATTTGGAAGACTAGTTAGAAAAAACAACAATTAGAGTAGCAAAAAAGAAAAAAAAAAACACTTAAAATGCATGAGGAGAGTTTAGAGGAACTTTGGGACAACATGAAATGGAATAGTATCTGCAAAACATTAGTAACAGGAGGAGAAGAAAGTAAGCAAGTGATCAAGAACTTGTTTGTTGAAATAATGACTAAAAAATTTTTTAACCTGGTGAAGAAAAAGACACAAAAGTGCAGGAAGCACAGAAACCCTCAAAGAGGTGAACCCCAAAAGACCCACACCAAACACATCATAATTTAAATGGCAAAGGATAATTTTTACTCAGTCATAAAAAAGAATTAACTCTTACCATGTGTGACATCATGGATGGACTTAGAGGGTAATATGCTAAGTGAAGTAAGTCAGTCAGAGAAAGACAAATACCATATGATCTCACTTATGTGTTGAATCTAAAGAACAAAGTAAACTGACAAACAAAATAGAAATAGAGGCATGTATACATGTGGAACCTAAATATAAAAACAAATTAACAACATAGAAACAGACTCATAAAGAGAACAGACTGATGGTTGCCAGAATGGAGGGGCATTAGGGTACTGGGTGAAAAAAGTGAAGGGATTGGGAATTACAGATTGGTAGCTACAAAATAGGCATAAGAATGTAACTTATAGCACAGGAAATATAGTCAATAATATTGTAATAAGTATGTATAGTGCCAGCTGGGTACTGGAAATATCAGAGGGAACCCTTTGTAAAGTATATGATTTTCCAAACACTATGCTGTACACCTGAAACTAATACAAAATAATGTTGAATGTAAACTGTAATTGAAAAATTTATATATATATATATATATATATATATATATATATATATATATACACACACACACACACATACATACACTAGAGGCCTGGTGAATGAAAATTCATGCACTGGAGGGGGGCATCTCTCAGCTCTGCCTGCCCCCTTTCAAAATTCGGGAGCCATCAGGGGCAGGAGGCAACCTGGCAATCAGGGGAAGGCAATGCCCCATCACACCTCTGCTGCTGCCACTGCCGGCAGCGCAAGCCTTGGCCAGCCCTGGTTACCCGAGCCTCGGGCAGCCCTCAGCGGCTGAGCAGCTGAGATCTGAGGCTTGCCTGCACCTCAGCTGGCAGCTGGGCAGCTGAGGGTGGGTCCGGACACACCATGTGTCTGCCACCCCCTCAGCTGGGCTGAAAAGACTGGGGGACTCTGGCGGTGTTGAGGGGACTAGGCACCACCATCTTGTGGCTATGGGCACTGCCATCTTTGTGACAGTGTGATGGTCAATTTGCATATTACCTATATTAGATACCTCCCAGGAAGTCCAGAATTGGCAGACAGAACAGTCAGTATCAGTCATCAGAAGAGCAAGACCCATACATATACAGTATGTCGTGAAGGTATGGTCAATTAGCATGTTACTTTTTTATTAGTGTATGTATAGATATACACACTAATAAAAGAATAACATGCTAATTGACTATACCTTCGTGATGCCCACCAGCCAATCAGGAGTGAGGGGGTGGGGTGGGACGCTTGCGTCGTTGCCATGGTGACAACGCATGCATTCCACACCACCCCAGCCACTTGGGTCCTCTGGGCAGGTGGGAAGGTGGAAATGTGTCTCCAGGCCAGAGCAAAGGCGGTGCTGGAAGCCAGGGGAAGGAAGGCCCATTCTTGCACGAATCTTCATGCATCAGGCCTCTAGTATATATATAAAAGGCTAATATGCTAAATATCTGATCATCCAGGTAATGACGTCACATAGTAATGCCTGGCTTCCTCTCCCTAGTGACTAGCTTTCTTGGAGTTTCTTCATCCCAGGAATATGACTTGCTTCATAGCCAGGTGGAAACATTTTACACTGTAACCAAGTGTCTGTGAAGCATTTTCCCCTACCTCATCTCATTTGATCCTTACAGAAATCCTGGAATAGGTGAATAGGAGACTCGGTGGAATCCTATTTTCTTTTCATTAGCCAGAAAATGGAGATTTAGAAAGCTTAGAAACTTGACCCAACTGAAAGAAGTAAGAAATGGTGGACCTTGAAAATGACTTCAAGTTTTCTCACTTGAAGAATATAGTCAAACACTGCTTGCGGGGGTCTGATGCGGCGGGGGCCAAACATGGCGGGGATCTCCCTTTTCCACGTCCCGCGAGGAAAGAGAGATTAAGGAACCGGTTCTAAGTGGAGGTGGCCAGGGATTGAGAAATAATAGAAATAAAGAAAACGAGACACAGAAATAGATTCACAAAGCTGGGGCTGGGTGGGACACCATCTTTCCTCTCTGATGGAGAGGCTGCATGACGATGACCCTGAGCCACCCAGCAGGATTTTTTTATATCCCAAAAATCCAGGAAGTAACACCAAAACTTAGGATCAAAGGAGCTTATTTGCATTCTTAACTAGGCCCTAGCATTACTGGATTTACATATCTAGACCCGCCCCTGCTGACACCTGGGCTGCTATGAAGTCAGAACTGATTAACATGTCCAGCCTCATTGGGGAAGCATGTTCCCAGAACGTGACTCGGCCTAAGCCCTGAGTTCAGCTAATGATAATTAAGGAAATGCCCAGGTACCTCCCAGGTGGCCCTCTACAACTGCTTCAGTTAAATATTTTACCCTTTGTTCTCCCTGTGTGATCTACAATAATAATCTGCTTTGTGTTGATATTTACTGCTGTGTTGTTGACAATTACCTGAAAGAGATGTTGGGGTGCTTCACTGGGCTGGAAAAAGTTTAGCTAAATCAGAAAGCAGGTCTAATTAAGCAAGTTTAATCTATATCTATAAAAGGCTAAGTTGACTCACACATGGGTGATACATATAAAGCTCTTGCTGGCGCCAATCGCATGCACATGTTCCCATCTGTCATTGTCGATCATGAATTTGGTTGACACTTCTATTATAGAGAAAAGGCGAATAGCGATATTAAAATATTTGTTCTAATTAATTTCCTTTCAATGTGCATGAATTCGTGCACTGGGCCACTAGTAATTGAATAAGAAACCAATGAGTCTGGGGCCATATATAGACATCCAAATATAACGTTGCCATATCTGTTTTCTAATCATTATTCCACTTCTTAATTTATTTTCAAATTAGGTGCTAACTTCTTTGATTTGTGCTTTATTGTATAAGCCTTCTATAACATATTTTTAATGTTCTAATATTTATTTTAGTTAATCTGTGAAATAACATAAGCTTGTTTTTTTAATACATTTCCAACATGATTTTCTTGCTTATAATTGACTTTATTGACAAAATGATTGTAAATATATTCAAATTAAGCTTATACTCTATTAATGAATAGAGGAAACATAACAATTAAAAACTATTTTGTGGATATATATGTGTTTGATGCTTGTTAGAGGAGGTCATCAAGAAGACATGACCACTGGTTGACCAATACATTTGACCGAGGCAATGTGGGGGCTCTTCACCACACTCCCTATCTTTGGAGTGCACATCCTGACCACCATTCCCACAGCTGGAGTTATTTCAAGCACATATCCTTGAGAGAGGAAGGTGTTGTTGAGACCATCTAAACAGTATATATGACTGAACCCAGCTAAAACCCCTATATAAACTTAAGATGCTGACTTGTGAGTGCAGAGATTTACTCATCTTATGGCCACCAAGACAGGCTTCATATGTAAGTTTTCTTGATTATTAAAACTGCCACTTACCAACCTTGAATAGTCTGCCTCTTTTTCCAGTCTCCTTTTTCCCTTAATACAGGATTCAATTTTGAATTTCACTGGGGAAGTACCAAGGTTGCAAACAAACAATGCAATAGTTTGTTATTATTTTTAGGAGAGATAGGAAAATAATCTCTTTCAAAGGATATTAAATATTAGGTTGTAATTGGTATAATAGATGAAAGTTTTTGCTTAGAATCTGAAGCCAGGTAAGATTCCAACAGTTTTTTTTTTTTTAATAATGGAAATTTCATATGTGTCACTCTTTTAGAATAAAAAGAGAGGAAGAGAAGGAACTGATGAATATGGGTAGAAAGATGGCATAAAAGACAGACCAATGTCAAAGCTAGAAGAGAAATCAGAGTTGAATTCAATGTATACTTATCACTTAGCTTACATTATTGAAAGTACATGTTTTCTTTCTGTCTCGAAAGAATTAATGCTAAATGAAGAATAATGTATAGAATAAGGCTAAACAAAAACACTTTCTAAAGCCATTCTAGATAGCTAGTGGCCATTGTAAATTATCATAAGTTATTTTGGATACAACAATAAAACATGGTATTGTACAAAGGTTAAAACTATATGATGATAGATTATAAATAGAATCAATGTTTATCTTAGTAGATACACATCTATAGTTAATATTATTTATGCTATAGGTTAAGAAGCATGGTGTGAAGATTCATAACAAATGTTGTTCATTTCTTGAAGAGTTGATAGTAATAACCACCTGGAACCTTATGAGGTCTGATTTCTTTTTTAGAACTTAGTATTTTTTCTCTATTCATTTGTTTTCTGTCTCCTGGTTTAAAAAAATAAACCATTTAAAAAGGGAGGTGTTTGGGGAACTCTAGCATGTGCAGGCAACTTGCAAAAATTAATTTAAACCTAATTGAGCTACTGAGCCATCACAATACCCCTTTTAAAAAGTTTCAGGGGAAAGAAGCTCAATTCTGTGGGCTTGCTATATAAACAATCTCAGTAAAGGGAATAAAAAAAGTGTCTGGAGGGAAAAATTAAATGAAAGGAGAATAAACCTATCAAAATAAATTTATTTTCTCTGAATTGACATGGAGATATTGTTTCTTTTTCTGCTCTAACCCCCTAGATCAAGCATTCAGATCAATGTCTATTTATTGGAAGATTAAGGGTTTGAGGCTTAGGATGCCTTGAGAATTTTCTGGTCGATCGCTTACCTTCAGGTGAGACTATCTCTAAATTTGTTTAGACAGATTAGTATTGTAATTTTAATGATTTCTATCAAAAGTGATCCCATGACCTTCCTTCATTTGTTTCTTAGTAGAAAAACTCTTATTATTTAGATATTTATTTACAGTTAAATATTAATCTGAGAGCTTCAGCCCAGGTATTGCAGTGTACCTCCACTAGTGCCCAACATAAGTACAGCTAGTTAGAAAGAAGAGTTAAATAATTACAGTGGGTGAGAAGCCGTGTGTTTTTTCTTTCATAGTTTCTCAGTCTTTTAGTACTCTACTTTCAAAGTATGAAAGAATAATAGAACTTCAGATTTGAAGAAATCTTTAAAATGTCCCCACAATTCTCAAGTTGGAGCTTTCAAACTGAACTACAAACTTTAATACTATACTAACTGAAAACAGCAGCAGCAGGGGGAAAAAAGCAACATATAGAAAGTGTGATAGGACAAGGAAAATTTACGGATAGGATAAAAAAACAGATGAAGGTTAAATGGGAGAATGCCTTAAAAATGTAATTGTCCTTTACTAAGGGTAATTCTATATGGTTTTCAGAGCTTCTTCCAGGTCTGCTATTCCTTAAAATGAACCAGCCTTAAATAATCAATACCTCCAAGAGGCATATTTTGGGATAGCAAACTCTGCTTCTCTTCACCTGTATTGAAATTCCCAAGAACAGGAGTAATGTTAGAGAACATGACAGTAAGCCAGGAGCTAAACCTTTCAAGATAACAGGTGGAAAAGGAGGAGCAGTGGCAAGTGATTTAGTTATCTGTAGCTGACAAGGACTTGAGATTAAAAAATTGAGTTATTTTAGGAATGAAGAGAGAGGAAAGGTCTAAAAGAAGCAATGAAGAGTAACTATAACATTTACTTAACTTTCCAGCCTCAATAACATTAGTGATGTGGGCAGAGGTGATAGAGGGAAAGCCACCACTGAGAGGGCTGCAGGAGGGGCAGAGTCCTCAAAGGGAGTCAGGATTAAATTCCAGCAAAATGTAGAGGCTGTTGAGGGTTTCTCAATGTCAGCACTATTGACATTTTAGACTATATGCTTCCTTTTCTTGTGAGAAGGTCTGCCTTGGGCATTGTAGGATGTTTAGCAACATCACTGACCTCTATAAACTAAATGGTTGTAGCTATAATCCCCAAACCCTCCTCTTGTGACAACCAACAATGAGGTAGATCATGGAAAAGTTGAGGATATTAGGGACGTTTCCATGGGATTCACCTACTTTAGTCCTCACAGTGTTACCGACAGTGTTATTGGACGGCTTCTTGCTAGGGGCTGGCCCTATCTCAGCATACTCCAGGACCTTTCCCAGGTCTGGTAACCTCCAGGTCCTTGACTCACCCAGGAAAAATTTCAAGGACAAATCGGAGTGAAACAATGCAAGTTTTATTCAGGTAGAGAAGAAGAAAGAGGCCAGGGTGTAGGCACCACTGTGAAAAAAGTGAAAATTAGCATCTGACTGGATTGAACAAAGGCGAACTTGCACATGAGGTGCACACGTGGTCAGTTAGTTCTTGGGATTTTGTGGATTTCTAGTTTTTTAATTTTGTGGTGCCAAATTCAGTCTCCACCTCCTGGTTGAGAGGAAGGCTTGTTCCTAACTTAGTCTGTTCCAGAAGTGTCAGTATTTGTCCCCTTAGGCACTCCCTCCCCCCCCCCCCCAAACCCCTCTACTTGTGGTGTCAATTTTCATTATAATGATGGTATGATGAGTTTTGGGGCTGGTCTCTGGTGAATTTTTCCTCCATCTTGGAATGATCTGTTTCTATCCAATCCTTGTTGTTGTTGACCTATACGACTGCTTACAGGGGTCTGTAGGCACTACATGATTTGACCCTGCTTAGTTAGCTATCCAACACATCTGAGACCACTCTCTTCTCCTTGGGCCAGAAACTCCAACTATAATCTCTATTTTCTTCAAACAACATAGCTCACAATCATCTCACCTCAATACTCACGCATTGTCTGTTTTCTCTGTCAGGAATGCTCTTCCCTCACAGTGGCTCCTCATTATTAAGGTCATAGTCAAGTAGCAGCACCTCAGAAAGTCCTTCCCTCACCACTCAGTGTAAATTAGACACCACCACAACCTGAGAAAGTGACTGCCAGTCACAATCACATCATCCTTTAATAAGTTCCTTTATTACACTTGCCACAACCTGAAGTTATATTACGGGTTCACATATATATTTATGTGCAAACTCTGTGAGATCAGCAAACTTACCTATCTTGTTTAACAGTTATATTCCCAACATCTGGCTCACAGTAGGTACTTTATAAATACTTGATACATGAATGAATAAATGAAGTAATTTGTAAAGTGGGTCTTGTAATCTTTCCCCTCTCTCTTCTCTGTTCAACTCACACTGTAATTTAAGTTTGGGTTAATTTTTTTCAGCTTTAATCCTACTATTCATTTACATGCAGAAATCCATCTTTGGGGGTAATTCCAAATGTAATATTGTGAAAAATTGTGCTAAGTCAAGAGAGAAAATTACTCTAATTTTAATCCACTTTGAAATCATTGTTTACCTGTTGCCTAAAGAGGATAAAGGAGATTAATTGGCTCTGAAAAACCACAAAATTAATTAGAGGTGATAGGATAAATGTAATCTATCCGTTTATAATGATACTTTAAAGACTTCTTCTATTATACAAAAATTTGGCTAACATGGCAATGTCTGGTTTGGCACTGTGAGAATAACATGGAATTTGAGCATTAACTTCCTTAAGTACTTTTAAAATGTATTACTTAATTTGAAGGGATTGGAGTGGCTTTTTTATGATGTTGAATTTTATTTCCTTATTTACACAGAAGAATTGTGGCATACACAGCGATTAAATTTAATCTATTATCTGTTTTCATCTCATTAAGCGATGTTTTCCAGCCCTAAATCAAATTATTGTTGCAAAGACACAGACACTGGGGCGGTGGGGGCTTGCCCTAAGGGGTGGGAGTGGCCGGGGGTGGTCAATTGGGGAAAAAGGAGACAAATGTAATACTTTAAACAATAAAATAAATGATAATTTAAAAATTATTGTTGCAAGATATCAGGCAGGTTCAGTTTCAGTAACATCAGGTCAGGCTAGTTTTCTTTCTCCCTTACTACGCCCTCCAATTCTAACAACAGAGCGAATAAGTTTTTTTGATTTTACAATTTATTTTCAGAGGGAACCATTGTCTCAGGCTCCTTTGAGTGAAAATATTATGCTAATATATGTTAGTAAGCCCAGATATAACTATTAGTTTTGTAGTCTACAACCTTGCTGAAAAAAATAAGCTCTCTAGAGATCTTTTCTGCCAGGTATCCAAATATTAGGATTATCCATGCCTATTATAACTCTTTTGTTTCCCAGTAGCAAATGTCATATTCATAATCATTATGTTTGAGAAAACCAAGCTTTTTGTTTTTTTTCTTTTATGTCTGTTCCTTTGATCCTGTTCTGTGGCCCAATGACATAAACAGAATTTACCCATGAAAACTAACCTATATTTGACAAACCCTACTGCACAGCTGGTTCCCAGTTAATTTAATCAAATAACTTTATGAAAGTAACTGAAACCATTAACCAGAGTCCCATTGTACAGTATCAGTGCCTATTTTTATATTTAATCATTCCTATATTCCACATCTTGTATTAGAGTCTTGTTCGGTATCTTTTTTTTTTTTTTTTTACTGCAAGCAAATGTCAAAACCGATACCCACTTTTCAGTATTTGACACAAAATCCAATGAGAAGGAACAGATAGAACCAAGAAACCATCTTTTCATTGAATAAACAGATATTTATCCCCACTATATACAAGAAACTCTACTCAGTACTGGAGATAAAGACAGACATAGTCCGTGCATTTGCAGTTCTTCTTTCACCTATGTGAGAGATTAACTACATAAGGTAAAGTAAAATTACTACTCGTGCTAACTTCCATATAATAACAAAAATGGAAAATACTTGCTTACCATAAAATTCAATTGTGTATTTAATGGTGTATTTTCTACTTTCTCTATTAAGGCCTTCACTTAGAGAGGTAGTAAATATGTCTATTAATTAATTTGAAAGATTCTCTAATGATGCCTACCAATACTACCCCTTCCATAGGATCTCTCAAAATATATTTGTGCTTATAATTACTATCTACTCATGCATTATTCTAATATATGGGATTCACCCACTCTCAACATTTTCCTCACCATAAAGCATCTTTCTTCTCAGTGTGTTACTCCATGTGACACTTTTCTTATATTTTGTTTGCCTTTTTGAACTGCACAATATGATATAGTACAGTGATAGCAAACATGAAAATAATATATATTTTTAAAATATATGGTTGTTATAAAAGGACTGAAAAATATAATTTGTTGGATATAATACAAAAATGTAGAAAGTGAATGGGTAGAAACACAGCTGTAGCAATGAAAACTCGAGGAAAAAAGACATACTCTTCATTTAAATTTATTGCAAAATATTCCTGTTCCAGCTGAAACATATTCTTAACTAAATAAACAATAATTTGTGTTTGGAATCATAAACCTGGAAAATAAATATCCTAATGCAGAAACAACTAAAATAATTAGAATCTATATATCCTGAATTGCCCCGGCCAGCGGGGTCTTCTAACGAGGGTACCGAGGCGGCGCACCTAAGAGAATGAGAGACAGACAAGGGACACAGAAGAATGGAGGCAAGACAAAAGGGTTTCTGATCAAGCCTCCAATTTTATTTTTTACAGCGTTCCTTATATGTGGTTCCTAGTAGGGGTGGGGGCTGGACGGGCTATGTGGGCTTATGTGATTGGCTAAGGTATATCAGGTAAAGGTGGTGACTATAGATAGGGTATGTGGCGGTTGAAGGGCGGCTACAGAAGGAATACTTTGTCCTCAGGCAAGAGGAAGTGGGCCTGCGGTTGCGACCTAGTTTCCGTGAGTTTCTGTTTCAGTAACTTACTGAAGTAAGGTCAGAGTTAATCCTTTGACCAACTCTTGGCTCCTGACACTGAATTCTCAATTAAATATCCCTCCAACTGATTCTTCATTTTTTGCATAAATTGACAAATTTTAAAATATGCTGAGTACAGAGGTTTATCCAGAAAACACTTTCAGAGGAATGGTATAAATTAATAGTGATTCAGCCCATTTTTGAACCCTCTGTAGTCCCATCGATAGTTTTAGACAAAGATAATTTACATTTGTATGATTTCCCAGGGATATTCAATTATATAATACAGCCTCCCCCCCTTCTTGGGCCAAATTAAATGTAATAATTTTGAGGGCCAGCTTTATATAAAGGTAAATTGCATGAGTAGAGTTATTTAGTCCTAGCCGGTTTCGCTCAGTGGATAGAGCGTCGGCCTGCAGACTGAAGGGTCTCAGGTTCAATTCCGGTCAAGGGCATGTACCTTGGTTATGGCACATCCCCAGTAGTGGGTGTGCAGGAGGCAGCTGATTGATGTTTCTCTCTCATCGGTGTTTCTAACTCTCTATCCCTCTCCCTTCCTCTCTGTAAAAAAAATCAATAAAATATATTTTTTAAAAAAACAATTAGCTTATTATTGAAGTTTTAATCAAATTTCCTACTTTTAGCCTCATCTCTACTTAAAATGTAATTAGGGGTTAGGGTAGTTAACAATGTAAAAAAATATTGCTTGGTGTAAATGAGTTTCCTGAAGATAGCTTTTAATAATCAGACATGAGCAGTTGATTTTACAAAAAGATATGCTTCAACAAGAATAGCTCAAAGTATAGATTTTAAGAGCACTATATTGGGACTTGAGGCCTGAATTTCAACTAAGCATTTTAATATATAGGGTGTCCTTAAATAATGAATATACACACTTTGAATAATTATAAAGGCAGTGTTTATTAAAATACATTTCATTTTCAAAATTGAGCTATAAGTTGCTATAGTGTGTATACATTTTTGGGGGACACCCTGTATATCATAAGAATAATACAACCACTCGATTATGCACATGTAGCATCTAAATAACATTAAGAACCAATGATGTTTATACAAGGCTACTTATACTCTAGTAGTCTGTGTAGTTTAAATAGTGTTTTATATCATAAAAGAAATACATGTCCATTACTAAAATATTTTCAGCAACAGAAAGAATAAAGTAATCACCTACCATTCCATCATCCAAATTAGTTACTAATTATATATTCTTTGTATAATTCCTTTAATATTTTCTATGTATATTTGTGTTTTTCTTACTATTTACCCATTGAACATAGCTAATTTCATATTTAGCTTATCACATCTGGAATTAATCCAAATTCATGTTTACAAGCAACAAAAACTGACTCTAAACAACATAAGAAGAAAATTTTAATGTTTGAAAACATGTTGAGTTCCTAAAAGAATTCATTGGAAAGCCATAGACCCTGATTCAGGAGACAAGCAGGAACCAATCTCCATTTTTCCAGTAATGATAATTTACATACATTATACCAACCTACTCACTGAGGCTGAAATATATAACCTTCTTAAATATGTCTTAGAGCTAACAAGATAGTGAGGAGTTACTGAGAAAATAGCCAGAATAGGATTTGTAAGTAAACATAAGTAAAGTGCTAGGTGCTGCTTTTCCATAGGGACACTTGCAAATCTGAAAGAAACAGTTTCAGGTGAGTTGAACTGCATTGTAAGTAGCCACAAAGGACTTGACAGAAAACGAAGACCTTAAAAAGGTTAGATCCCATTGTACTAGTTTTGTATTGGCACACAACAAATTACCATAAACATTGCTTAAAACAAACCCCATTTATTATCACATAGTTTCTGTAGGTCAGAATTCTGTGCATGGCTTAGATGGGTGTCCCTTCTCATGGTTTCTAGGATGAAATCTAGGTATTACTTGAGTTGCATTCTAATTTGGAGGCTCAACTAGGGAAGAACCTACTTCCAGACTCCAGTGGGTTGTTGGCAGAATTTGTTTCCTTCTACCTGTAGAATTCAAGTAAGTTTGTTTCTTCAGAGCCAGCAATGGAGTGATTCTGGTATATTTAGTTTCTATTTTTTTTTAAAAGGCACAAAATCATATGTAGACTCTAGTAACATTTTTGAAAGTTCACAAACAAAATTAGTATTGTTAAGGAGTTATATATAATGATGACACTGTAGAGTAAATAAAGTTACTGCTTATCATAAAAGAATCGTCTTATTTCTTCAGAGTGTGGAATAGTTAAAGGAATCTGAGAAGGGCTACATTGGCACCTTATGGGTTGCTGTCAATGTTTTATTCATTGATTTGGGTGGCTTTTATCCAGTGCTTGTTTTGTAATCAGTCACTATATTGTACAATTATGTTTTATGCCATTTGTTATGTTATATCTCATGATAAAAGTAAAAAGAGAGGGAGAATGAAAAACAGAAAATAAATGTACAGGAACCAAGGGAGGCTAGTCAATAAGTAACATAATCAAGATCTCTGCATTAGTACTTGATTCTTTTTTACTTTATTTTATTTTTGTAAAGCATTATTGTTGAGAGTATTACACAGGTCCCCTTTTTTCCCCCTCTCAGTTCACCCCTCCACCTGGTCTCCACCCTGCCCAGGCCTTTACCACCTTATTGTTTGTATCCATAGGTAATGCATATATGCATATGTTCTTTAGTTAATCTCTTTTCACCGCCCCCCACCCCCGGTTCCCCCTTCCCTCTGAGATTCATCAGTTTGCTCCATGTTTCCATGCCTATGGTTCTATTTGGTTCATCCGTTTATTTTGTTCATTAGATTCCTTGTTCATTTATTTTTATTTTTAAATTCAATTGTTGATAGCTATGCATTTATTGCTATTTTATTGTTCATATTTTTTATCTTTATTTTTTTTCTGTGCTGCTTCTTCTGGTTCTTCTCCAAGAAGGCCCTTCAACATTTCATGTATTACTGGTTTGGTGGCTAAAAACTTGTCTAGCTCTTTCTTGTCTGTGAAGCTCTTGATCTGACCTTCAATTCTAAATTATAGCTTTGCTGGGTAGAGTAATCTTGGTTCTAGGTCCTTGCCATTCATCACTTTAAATATTTCTTGCCAATCCCTTCTGGTCTGCAAACTTTCTGTTGAGAAATCAGCTGGCAGTCATATGGGCAATCCCTTGTAGGTAATTAACTGGTTTTCTCTTACTGCTTTTAAAACTCTCTCTTTCTCTTTAACCCTTGGCATTTTAATTATGGTGTGTCTTGGTGTGAGACTCTTTGGGTTTCTCTTGTTTGGGACTCTCTTTGCTTTCTGGACTTGTAAGTCAATTTCTTTCAGCTTGTAGGAGAAGTTTTCTGTCATTATTTCTTCAAATAGGTTTTCAATATCTTGCTCTCTCTCTTCTCCTTCTGGCACCCCCATGATGCAAATGTTAGTATGCTTGAAGTTGTCTCAGATGTTCCTTATACTATCTTCATTTTTTTAAATTCTTTTGCTTTTTGCTCCTCTGATTGGATGTTTTTTGCTTCCTCATATTCCAAATTACTGATTTGATTCTCTGTGCCCTCTACTGTACTGTTGATTCCCTGTAAATTATTCTTCGTATCCTTCATTTCTCTTTGGTTCTATTTTATGTTGTTGGCATTCTCACTAAATTCTTTGATGTTCTCATTAAGTTCATTGAACATCCTTATAACCATTGTTTTGAACTCTGTATCTGGTAGTTTGCTTACTTCCATTTCATTTAGTATTTTCTTCTAAAAGATTTTCTGTTATTTCATTTGCAACCTGTTTTTTTGTCTCCAGGTTTTGGCTGCTTCCCTGTGTTTGTTTCTATGTATTAGGTAGAGCTGCTATGGCTCCTGAAATTGGTAGAGTGGCCTTGTATAGTAGGGCCCGATTTTTCATCCTCCCAAGTCACCTGAGTTGGGCACTCTAGGTGGGCCCCTGTGTGGGGCTGTGGCCACTGTCCTAATGTAGTTGAGCCTTAATTGCTCTTGATGTCACTGGGAGGAATTGACCCCTAAGCCAATTGGCTGTGAGGACCAGTTGCAACTACAGTGGAAAAGCTATAGGAGACACCCCTATTCTTAAGCCGGGCTTTGATGCTCACCAAGTCAACCCCTTGAGTGTGTTGCTCATCAATGTGGTAGGGTTGTAATCAGGCATGGTCTGAAGCTGTCCACCAGGTGCACTGGCTTAGGAGTCTCTTGGAAGGTGTAAAGTCAGCTACTGCCTGAGCTCTGCCTGGGGCCACCCTACATGAGCTACAGGGTGATCAGTAGATGCCTCCTACTTGTGTTGGGCTTGGAGGTGCCCAGGAGAGGCCACGCTGTGAATCAAGGCAGGCTGCTGCTAGTGCTAGGCTTGGGACCACTTATTGAGAGCTTTGGGGCGTGCTGAGGCCAGCTGCTGCATGTTTGAGAGATTTTAGGAAAGTCTGAAGCCTGAGCGAGGACAGGCCATTCATATGGAAAAGCCACTGCAAACAGTGTGGGTGGTGCTGCAAATTGGGTATGGCAGGGTCTCAGGGAATCACCAGCATGTGTGTGTGTGTGTTGGGGGGGGGGATAATGTGGTCCAGGTTTATAGAGACTCAGATATGACAACTGCCTGTCTGCACTGTGGCAGGGAGGTTCTAGCAAAGGAACAATGACCTCTGCTAGCACTTTGTCTAGGAGAACGCTGCTCCTCAGTTCTTGCCCTGATGCCAGACAATTTAGTTCCTCCCCATATGTCCCTGAATCCTTTCAAACTGTTGCCCCAGTGCTGGAGCTCAGAGGGAATGAGTCTGTGTAAGTCTGTGCACCGATTCTTTAAGAGAAACTGTCTGAGACTCCAGCAACCTTCTGTGTCACTCAATCCCCACTGTTTTTTACAACCCAAAGCTGTGAGGACTTCCCGACACTGGAATCCTGGGATAAATGGTCTGGTATTGGGATGGGACTCCTTGCTCCTCACGGGGGACCTCTGCAGCCAAGATATCCCTCCTAATTAAAAAAAAAAACAAAAAACAAACAAAAAAAAACACACCACATGTGGATGTTGGTCTAGTGCATTCTGCACATCTGCCCCTCATATCAGTCTCAATGTTGCTTCTTTAATTCTCTAGTTGTAGGAATTTCGTTCAGCATATTTCAGGCAATTTTGAATGATGTTTGCTCTGTGGTTTAGTTGTAATTTTGATGTGATTGTGGGAGTTTGCAAGTAGTACATTTACCTAGGCCACCATCTTGACCATCCTTCCTTATCTGTGATTTCTTATATTTTCATTAGAAGGATATTATGACTAAAACCTTTTAAAGTAAAAGTTTGTTAATTTAAAACTCTTGGCTTTGAGGAAGCCATGGTAAAAGATAATGATTACAACTATAGGGAATAGCTGCATAAATAATATTAAATATTGTATTTATAAAATGTCTTAATCTTTCTGAAACAAAGCTATACCAATGCTACTTGAGTTGCATTTTTACACACTCACTTGTTACATATTACAGGCATTTTTAAATCTGTTTTAGGTACATTAGAGGAATCTGCTCTTACTCATTGATGCATTTGAAGATTGCTAGTTTGTGAAAAGAGGAAGACTAACACAAAGTGAGGTAGGAAAGGTAAGCATGGTCATTCAGAGCTAGGATTTTACACTAAGGACAATTGCAAAGGCATATAAAGAGGAACAGCTCTGCTTACTTAACTGCTTAGAAGCCAGCGTAAGTAATGTCTCTAAGTGTGCAGAGTGAAGTCATGTGATGGTATCACCTCTCTTCCAGGTCTCCGAATACAACCTGCAGTAAATATACTCTATAGTGCTGCACTAGAGGCTGCTCCCTGTACCTAGATATTACTCCACCACTAAGTGCAAAGTATTCAATTATTTTTAGTTGCAATGTAACATCAAATATATACATATATACATATATGTATATGTATATGTATATGTATATATCCTATCTAATAATAGACAAATATGCAAATTGACCATACCTCCGACACACCCACAAGCCACGCCCACCATCCAATCAGAGCGAGCATGCAAATTAACCCAAACCAAGATGGCTACAGCCACAGAGAGCAAGGTTTCCTAGGTAACAGAGGAAGCCAAGCTTTCCGCCTGCCCTTGCCAGGCCTAAGCCTCCACTCAAGCTACAAAATTTCAATTATAGAAGGTAAACAAATTCAAACAAATGGCGGCAGAATGGAGCTTGAGAGAGCAGGCCAGGGTTGCCGCCGGCAACAGGGGAAGCAAAGCTTTCTGCACACCCTGGCCGGGCCCACCCGCTTAAGGCAACAAAGTTTCAATTATAACCCCAACACAAATGGCTGCCGGCCTCGGAGGAAGCCCCAGGCTTGGCTCTGCTCCAGGCTACAGAGTTTCAATTGTAGAAGGAAAATAAATTCCAGATACCAGGGCCTCCACTTGGGTTGCCAGGGGGCGTGGCTGGCCTGCAAACCACCACAGGCGCCTCGCTCAGGCCGCCCCACACCCCAAGGGAACCCCCACCTGATCCGGGATGCCCTTCAGGGCAAACCAGCTGGCCCCCACCCCTGTGCCAGGCCTCTATCCTATCTAATAAAAGAGTAATATGCAGATTGATCATCACTGCAACACACAATATAGCTGCCCCCATGTGGTCAAAGATCCTGCCCCCATGTGGACACAAGATGGCCACCACAAGATGGCCAGGAGGAGAGGGCAGTTGGGAGGCACCCGGCCTGCAAGGGAGGGCAGTTAAGAGGGACCAAGCCTGCAAGGGAAGGCAGTTGGAGGTGATCAACCCTGCAGGAGAGGGCATTTAGGGGTGACCAGGCTGGCAGAGGAGGGAAGTTGGGGGCAAACAGGCTGGCAGCAGAGTGGTTAGGGGGTGATCAGGCTGGCAGGCAGAAGTGGTTAGGGGCAATCAGGAAGGCAGGCAGGCAAGCAGTTGGGAGCCAGCAGTCCAGGATTGTGAGAGGGATGTCCGACTGTCCGTTTAGGCCCGATCCGGGATCGGGCCTAAACGGGCAGTCGGACATCCCTCAAGGGGTCCCATATTGGAGAGGGTACAGGCTGGGCTGAGGGACAATCCCCCTCCGTGCACGAATTTCGTGCACCAGGCCTCTAGTATGTATGTGTGTGTGTGTGTGTATATATATATATATATATGAAATTAGATACACCACTACTATTCTTTGTATGCCTACAAACTTTAAGGGCAAATTTTTCAAAATCCTCAATTATTTTCCCTCTGAAGTAGGATACTAAAACACAAGACCCTCTTCCTTTAAATTGTGACTATATATTGAAACCCAGGTAGATCTCTGGATGCAGAATTAAACATATCTGGTGTTCAGGCAGAACATTCACCCATCCTTTATTAGACTGTTTGGCTACTAACACAGTCTTGACTTCTGTTGAGTTCATCATAAACAGAAACTTCCAGATCTTACTTAATTTCAAGATGCTAGAAAGATAATTTTTTCTTTGTTCTACTTTATATATTTTACTTTTCAAAATTAGACTCAGGGGTTGCCTAACATTTCTCTCATTGAATTCCCTTTTGTTGATTTAAGCACTTTATAACAGTCTATGCTATTTTTAAAAAAGGTTGCTTTAAGATAGTAACATATTTTTTTTATCCACATGTCAAATAATGGCATGAAATGTTTAAATATTTTCATGACAATCCTTGATAGCAGGAAATGTGGAATTGGTTCAATGCAGAGTCCTGAGGCATTCCATTAGAGACCTTCCTCAATTAATCAGTATTATGAGTATCTGGCCACTTAGCCAGCAATGAATGCATTCAACTGCACAATAAGCTATTCTATCTCCCCCAGAAGCATACAATGAAATATTTTGTTCAAAGACTTTTAGTAATCAATGCCTTCTATGAATATGGCATTTTCCCTTTAAATACATCACATTTAAATTTTTGCTCAGGATAATGATTGACATCATCTAGAAGGGAAACAAAAACCATTTTATATAATTATTTCCTTAAGCTACAGACATTCCTGAACATCACAGGGGAGAGGAAATGCATACATTGAAAATACCATAGTAACTTATGAGGTTTGTATTTGTGCAGAAAATGGGCATATATATAACATATTAGGCACTTAGAAATAAACTAGTCCAAATACAGTATCTTATTTGGTATTCCAATAATATAATGTTTATCCAGATCCCTCAGGCTTCCTAACTCACATGTCAGGACTCTGTCACCTCTGGATGCTTTCAAGAAGAGAAACAGTAAGGGATTCTATGGATACCAATGCAGACACTATCACCTAATCACTATAAAACTAAATGCCAAAGAAGATAGAACATTACAAGACAAAACAATTGCCTTCAAAAAGTTTACAATTCAGTAGTATTATTACATAACAGAAAGCAGTGATAATGATGTGTCTAGAAGTAGGGCTAACATTAACATCTTTAACTTTTGGATTTTAAATGTTTTTATGTTGGGGGAAGGTGCAGGTTTTAAAAAGTCACACCTGATGATCACTTTGTAAGGTATATAAATATCTAATCACTATGTTGTACACCTGAAACTAATATAATATTGTAAGTCAACAGTAATCCTATATAATAAAAGCCTAATAGGCTAAGTGTCTGGTCATCTGGCCATCTATTCAACTAATCAAAGTCTAAAATGTTAAGGATATGCTAAGGTCACTCAACTGCTTGCTATGATGTGCATTGACCACCAGGGGGCAGACATTCTGACTGGTTGGTTAGCTTGCTGCTGGGGTCCAGCTGATCAGAACTGAGCAAGATGGGCTGGACATGCCCTGGAGCCCTCCCGCGGTCCCTCCCTGGCTGGCTAACCTCCTGTGTCCCTTCTTGGCCCTGATCATGCACTGGTGGGGTACCTCTGCCTGGCCTGCACCCTCTCGCAATCTGAGACCCCTTGGGGGATGTCAGAGAGCTGGTTTCGACCCTATCCCACAGGCAAGGCCGAGGGACCCCACTGATGCACCAATTAGTGCACTGGGACTCTAGTTGTAAAATAAACAAATTAAACATAAATAAATGAAATGAAGAGGCATACTTGAATCTGCATAACAGTAAGTCAACTTATACTTGAGTTTAGGCAACCACATAATGTATAAACAAACTGGATTCAGAAGACTATGCTTCTTGTTCTAGTCTTCTCTGAATTTAGAGAACATTCTAGAGAGAGTGAGAGAGTACCAGGTCAAAGATGAAGTACACCTTCTTTGAACTTTTTCACCTCAGGTACTTTTACAAGTATTTCCTTCTGTTGTTTTTTAATAAATAATGAAAAATACAACGACTTCTCTTCTGTCAATGATTCTCCTGTCAATCGTCCCTTAAACATTCATACTTGACACTCTGTCAATGAATGAAGGTAAATTATAATATGACCACCCTACTCCTGAGACATGAACTTGAACACATATTTGATAAGAAATAAAACAAATATTTATTATTTTTATTGGGGTGACACTGGTTAACAAAATTATACAGATTTCAGGTACAAAATTCCACAAGACATTATCTGTGCACTATATTATGTGTTCACCATTCCAAGTCAAGTCTCAAGTAATTTCCTCTATGGAAGCAGAAAGATTCCCAAGCTAAATGTGCCCTCAGTGAATGACTGTCCACTGTCCCAAATCAGCTTATGGAATTTTCTTTCCTCTGTCTTTGTTTCCCCATTTCTTGCTGTTTAAGCTTTTCTGGTCTTTCTTTGAGTAACATGTTCATTACTTATGTTTAACCAGGATGTATAGAAGTTTTTTTGCAATTTTCTAGACATGCTAACAACCTCTACTTTGTTCTCCGGGCTGCATCAGAGTACTTGACCATTGCTACCCAGAGATTGTGATTTTACTATTTTTATCAGTAGCTGAACATTTCACCGCAGAATTTCTGGGAAACTTAAATGTTTGACAGATTAGAGCCTTCATCCACCTGAGTCTTGAGATGACCAGAATTCAGTTTTCCAATAATCAATTATGAATTACTCAGCAAAGATCCACTAGCTTAAGAAAAGGAGGATTTTAAAGAGGTAGGTGGAGAATGCAAATGAGATTATTTCCTTTTATTCTCTTCAGTAGGATTTTAGAATTGAAAAATCATAGCAGTTAGAATTTTTATTTACAAAAATACCTGTTGGTGTCATATTACTATGGAAAGACTTATATTAAGTTAGGGTAAACTATGAAATTGCTGATTCATTCGTTTTGATAGGCAAAAATGGCAATTTCATAAGGCTGAACCAAATAGTATTTTTTGTTTTATATCTTACATTCTAAATTGAGGTGTAATTTATATACCATAAAGTTAACCCATTTTACCTGTTTCATTCAGTGATTTTTAATTCACAAGATTGTGCAACTATCACCACTAATTCCAGAACATTTGCATTGCCCCAAAAAGAAACCTCATATCCATTAGCAGTCACCTTGCACATTCATTCATTCTATAATTTATTTATGAAAAGTTGTTAAGCACAGAAGAGGGGATAAGAAGCATAAACAACTAGGATACATGGAACCATTTGCCAAATTATGTAAGAAAATCAGACGTAGTGCTGAGAGTTAAAAAGGATGACATGCCAATTGCAAAAGTAAGTTTACAGATGTGAGTACTCAAAACACAGAGTTTATTCTTGTATTATTATTTATTAATTACTAGAGGCCCGGTGCATGAATTCATGCATGGGTGGGGTCCCTCAGCCTGGCTGGTGATAGGGGCCAATGGAGGGAAGTCTCCCTCATTCCTGATTGGGGCTAACTGAGGCCAGCTGGCCAGGGGGGAGGTTGTCTATAGGAGCACACTGACCACCAGGGGGCAGCACCTGCATTAGTGTCTGCCCCCTGGTGGTCAGTGCACGTCATAGTGACCAGTTGACTGGTGGTTCAGTCGACCCATCATATTGGTTGCTTAGGCTTTTATATATATATAGATTGTATTACCTGTTAAAATAGGACATTGAAATATTGATAGAATTTCACCAGATGGAGATAAGGATTTGATAAAGTTGAGAGTACATAATGTTTACTATCATACAATTCTTTTTTTTTTCAATTTTTTAATTAAGGTATTATATGTGTACATATCTTACCATTGCCCCCCCAACCCACTCCCATATATGCCCTCACCCCCCAGAGTGTTGCATCCATTGGTTATGCTTATATGCATGCATACAAGTCCTTTGATTGATCTCTTAACTACCCCACCTCTCCCTAACCTTCCCCCTGTAATTTGACAGTCTGTTTGATGCTTTACTGTCTCTGTATCTATCTTTTTGTTCAAGTTTATAATGTTCTTTATTATCCATAAATGAGTGAGATCATGTGGTATTTTTCTTTCATTGAATGACTTATTTCACTTAACATAATGTTCTCCAATTCCTCCCAGGTTGCTGCAAATGATGAGAATTCCTTCTTTTTTATGGCAGCATAGTATTCCATTGTGTAGATGTACCACAGTTTTCTGATCCAGTCATCTGCTGACGGGCACCTAGGCTGTTTCCAAATCTTAGCTATGGTGAATTGTGCTGCTATGAACATAGGGGTGCATATATCCTTTCTGATTGGTGTTTCTAGTTTCTTCGGATATATTCCCTGGAGTGGGATTACTGGGTCAAATGGGAGTTCCATTTTCAGTTTTTTGAGGAAACTCCATACTGTTCTCCACAGTGGCTGCACCAGTCTGCATTCCCACCAGCAGTGCACGAGGGTTCCTTTTTCTCCGCATCCTCGCCAACACTTGTCGTTTGTTGATTTGTTGATGATAGCCATTCTGACAGGTGTGCGATGGTACCGCATTGTTGTTTTGATTTGCATCTCTCGGATAATTAGTGACGTTGAGCATGTTTTCATGTGTCTCTTGGCCTTCCTTCTGTCTTCTTTCGAAAAGATTCTATTTAGGTCTGTTGCCCATTTTTTTATTGGATCATTTATCTTCCTTTTATTAAGTTGTATAAGCTGCCTGTAGATGTTGGAGATTAAACCTTTATCAGTGATGCCATTTGCAAATATGTTCTCCCATGCAGTGGGCCTTCTTGTTGTTTTGTTGATGGTTTCTTTTGCTGTGAAAAAGCTTTTTATTTTGATGTAGTCCCATTTGTTAATTTTCTCTTTAGCTTCCATTGCCCTAGGGGCAGTGTCAGTGAAGAATTTCTTTTGGCATATGTCTGACATTTTGCTGCCTGCGGATTGCTCTAGTATTTTTATGGTTTCCCATCTTATGTTTAAGTCCTGTATCCATTTTGAGTTTATTTTTGTGTATGGCGTAAGTTGGTGATCAAGCTTCATTTTTTTGCATGTATCTGTCCAATTTTCCCAACACCATTTATTGAAGAGACTGTCTTTATTCCATTGTATGTTCATGCCTCCTTTGTCAAATATTAATTGAGCATAGTGGTTTGGGTCAATATCTGGATTCTCTATTCTGTTCCATTGATCTATATGTCTGTTCTTGTGCCAGTACCAGGCTGTTTTGAGAACAGTGGCTTTGTAATACACCTTGAAATCTGGTATTGAGATCCCTCCTACTTTATTCTTCTTTCTTAGGATTGCTGTGGCTATTTGGGGCCTTTTATTATTCCAGATGAATTTTTGGAGAGTTCTTTCAAGGTCTGTGAAATATGCCGTTGGTATTTTAATGGGGAGTGCATTGAATCTATAGATTGCTTTGGGTAGTATGGACATTTTAATGATGTTGATTCTACCAATCCATGAACATGGTATGTTCTTCCATCTGTTTACGTCTTCCTCTATCTCTTTTTTCAGTGTCCTGTAGTTTTCCGTGTATAGGTCTTTTACCTCCTTAGTTAAGTTTATTCCTAGGTATCTTAATTTTTTTGGTGAGATGGTAAATGGGATTGCCTTTTTAGTCTCTCTGTCTGTGAGTTCACTATTGGTGTATAGAAAGGCCATAGATTTCTTGGTGTTAATTTTGTATCCTGCTACATTGCCGAATTCATTTATTAAGTCTATTAGTTTTTTGATGGAATCTTTCGGATTTTTTATGTACAATATCATGTTGTCTGCAAATAAAGACAGCTTTACTTGTTCTTTTCCAATTTGGATGCCTTTTATTTCTTCTTGTTGTCTAATTGCAATGGCTAATACTTCCAGTACTATGTCAAACAGGAGTGGTGAGAGTGGGCATCCCTGTCTTGTTCCTGTTCTTAGGGAAATGTTTTTAGTTTTTGTCCATTGAGTATGATGTTTACTGTGGGTTTATCATATATAGCTTTTATTATGTTGAAGTATGAGCCTTCTATTCCCACCTTGTTGAGAGTTTTTTATCAAGAAAGGGTGTTGGATTTTGTCAAATGTTTTTTCGGCATCAATTGATATGACTATGTGATTTTTATCTTTCAATTTGTTTATGTGATGTATCACGTTTATTGATTTGCGGATATTGTACCATCCTTGCATTCCTGGGATAAATCGTACTTGGTCATGGTGTATGATCTTTCTGATGTACTGCTGGAGCCGATTTGCTAGAATTTTGTTGAGGATTTTGGCATCTATGTTCATGAGGGATATTGGTCTGTAATTCTCTTTCATTGTGTTGTCTTTATCTGGTTTTGGTATTAGGGTGATGCTGGCTTCATAGAAGGAGCTTGGAAGTGTTCCTTCCACTTGAATTTTTTGGAATAGTCTGAGGAGGATAGGTTTTAGTTCTTCCTTGAATGTTTGGTAAAACTCTCCTGTGAAGCCATCAGGCCCTGCACTTTTGTTTGCCGGAAGCTTTTTGATGACTGCTTCAATTTTGTCCATAGTTATTGGCCTATTGAGCTGGTTAGATTCTTCTTGATTGATTTTTGGAAGGTTATATTTTTCTAGGAATATGTCCATTTCCTCCAGGTTGTCCAGTTTGTTGGAATAGAGTTGTTCGTAGTATTTTGTAACAATCCTTTGTATCTCAG
The DNA here is from genome assembly GCF_951640355.1 of Cnephaeus nilssonii. Taxonomy (NCBI): domain Eukaryota; kingdom Metazoa; phylum Chordata; class Mammalia; order Chiroptera; family Vespertilionidae; genus Cnephaeus; species Cnephaeus nilssonii. The sequence continues at coordinate 113,217,201 of NC_137071.1, forward strand.
CGGGGTCTGTTGTTATTTCACCTCTTTCATTTCTGATTTTGCTTATTTGGGTCCTCTCTCTTTGCTTCATGGTGAGCCTGGCTAGAGGTCCATCAATCTTGTTTATCCTTTCAAAGAACCAGCTCTTGGTTTTGTTGATCTTATGTATTGTTTCTTTGGTCTCTATGTCATTTATCTCCGCTCTGATCTTTGTTATTTCCTTCCTTCTGGTTACACTGGGCTTTTCTTGCTGCTCTTTTTCTAGCTCTTTGAGTTGTAGGGTTAAGTAATTTATTACCATTGTTTCTTGTTTTTTGCAATAGGCTTGTAGAGCTATGAACTTCCCTCTCAAGACTGCTTTCGCTGTGTCCCATAGATTTTGGATTGTTGTGTTTTCATTGTTATTTTTTGCCATGATGTTTTTTATTTCTTCCTTGATCTCTCTGGTGACCCAGTCCTTGTTTAATAGCATGCTGTTTAGTCTTCATGTGTTTGATTTCTTTGGATTGTATTTATTGTAGTTGATTTCCAGTTTTATGCCACTGTGATCTGAGAAGATGCTTGATATAATTTCTATCTTCTTGAATTTGAAGAGACTTTGCCTGTGACCCAGCATATGGTTTATCTTTGAAAATGACCCATGTGCACTTGAGAAGAATGTATATTCTGTGGCTTTGGGGTGAAATGTTCTGAAGATGTCAATTAATTCCATCTGGTCTATTGAGTCATTTAGGATTGCTGTTTCTTTGCTGATTTTTTGTTTAGAGGATTTGTCCCGTGGTGATAGTGGGGTATTAAAGTCTCCTACTATGATTGTATTGCTATTAATCTCTCCCTTGATATCCTCCAGGAGTTTTTTTATGTATTTGGGTGCTCCTATATTGGGAGCGTATATGTTTACCAGAATTATTTCTTCTTGTTGGATTTCTCCCTTTAGTATTATGAAGTGGCCTTCCTTATCTCTTGTTATGGCATTTACTTTGAGGTCTATTTTGTCAGATATAAGTATTTCTACCCCAGCTTTTTTTCATTTCCATTTGCCTTAAAGATATTTTTCCATCCCTTCACTTTCAATCTGTGTGAGTCTCTTGTTCTGAGGTGGGTCTCTTGTAGACAGCATATATATGGGTCGTGTTTTTTTATCCATTCAGCTATTCGATGTCTTTTGATTGGAGCATTTAGTCCGTTTACATTTAAAGTTATTACTGAAAGGTATTTCCTTGTAGTCATATCTATTTTTGTGTCTGTATTCCTTCTTACCTGTTTATTTCTTCTTTTTACAGTATTCGCTTTAGCAATTCTTGCATTGCTGGTTTGGTGATGATAAACTCCCTGAGCCTCTTTTTGTCTGCAAAGCTCCTGATTTCCCCTTCAATTTTGATTGATAGTCTTGCTGGATATAGTATTCTTGGATTCAGTCCTTTGCTTTGCAACACTTTGTATATCTCCTTCCATTCACTTCTAGCTTGTTGTGTTTCTGTTGAGTAATCATTTGACAATCTGATGGGTGTTCCTTTGTAGGTAACTCTCTGTCTCTCTCTTGCCGCCTTTAGGATTCTCTCTTTATCATTTATATTTGCCATTGAAATTATGACATGTCTTGGTGTGGTTCTTTTGGTGTTGATCCTGCTTGGGACTCTCTGTACTTGCATAACTTTTATCTTTCCCATATCCGGGAAGTTTTCTGTCATTATTTCTTCGAATAGATTTTCTAATCCCTGCTGCTCTTCTTGTCCTTCTGGCAGCCCTATTATACGCATGTTACTTCGTTTCATGTTGTCCTGAAGCTCCCTTAGGCTTTCCTCCTGCTTTTTAATTTTTTCTTCAATTGCTGTTCAGATTGAGCTTGTTTCTGTACCTGATCTTCTAACTCACTAATTCGGTCCTCTGCTTCTTGTAGTCTACTGTTGAAACTTTCCATGGTGTTTTTGATTGTAGCTATATCACTTTTCATTTCTTCCTGATTCTTGCATAAGTTGTTGATTTTCTCATCCATCCGATGTATAAATTCCACGACCATTACTCTGAACTCCTTTTTGGTCATGTTGCAAGCTTCAGTTTCACTAATTTCCTTTCTTGGCGACTCCACATTTTCTTTCCTCTGTGAGTTATTTCGTTTCCCCATTCTGGCTATTACCAGAAAGCTCAAGCTTCCGTTTGCATGGACCTGTGCTGTGTGCTGTGGGGACTTCGCTCCACCCGAGTTTCACTGAAGTGCTCTGACACTAGGACGTGTGGCTGCCTTTGGTTGGCGGGAACCAGACTTGCCCAGGGTCAGTGTCCCCAGTGTTCCGTGTGGTCTAGTGTGCACACTTAGAATCAGGGGTCCTGTCTGCACCACACTGTTGGTGTGTCCCGATAATGAGATCCTTAGCATGTGCCAGGAGTCAGAGTTTCCCTGTATCTGCACCAAGACTCGAGTGTCAACGTCTCTGTTGCCTTGTGCGGTTTCTTGTTGAGAATCAGGGTCCCTGTGTGTGCATGCACCCACAATTGGGGTCGCTGGCTCTTAGTGTGAATGTGCTGTGAGTCAGGGATCCCAGGCAGCTGTGTCCGGTGTGCCAAATTCTCTGAAGTGGAGCTGCGTCCTGTGTGTGCTCTCTCTACTGAGCCAAACCGGCTAGAGCGCACATTCTTAAAATCCTGAAGGTGAGCTGGCTCCGTGCACTCTCCCAGAGTCCCGGAAGGGGGGCGGAGTCCGCCCTGCACGCCAAGTTCCCCAAAGGGAAGCCCCTCTGTGCATGCTCTAAGATTCCCCGAAGGTGGAGCTGTGACCCGCAAGCCAAATTCCCCCAAATTCCCTGAAGGGGAGCCCTCTGTGTGCACTGACAGATTTCCCCGATGGGGAGCTGCTTCTGTCCCGCGCACGCGCCAAATTCCCTACAGGGAAGCGCGTCCCTGCGCAAAGCTCGGCAGCTTGGGCGAGGGGCGGGTCTATCAGTTACTATGGCGCTATCCACGTGCCTGTGGGGAGGGGGATAGGCTCTTTGACTCACGGAAATCTGCGGGGAAGTCTGGATTCTTGTTGTTTGTTGGTTTGAAGCTGTGATAGCAAACCAACTGTGCCCAGTGGCTGCAGGATCCTGGTTTGTGTCAGAAGCCAGGATCCGAGTCTCAGGCAGCTCTGTTTCTCAAGATGGTGTGGTCTCCGTGTCCGCACCAGCCGCCGAGAAGTGTCCGCTTTGTGCGCGGGGCTCCGCAGTCTAGTACTGCCCGTTTAGGGAGCCCCTTGGAAGACCTGCAGAATCTAACTGACCCTAGCTCATACACACACACACACCTCACACGTCTACACTCTCCTCTATGTGTTCCTCACTCACACTCTCTCTCTCCCTACCTTCCTGCCGGTCGCCATCTTTTTTCCCACTATCATACAATTCTGAGTCAAATTCCAGTTCCAACATTTACTAACTATGTCACTTTTTACAACTGTACTTAATCTCTCAAAGCCTAGAAGTACTGTTTTGTAAAGGGGGTATGACTCATTCAAAGGTTGTTGTAAATTTTATAGAAAGTTTGCATAAAGTTCTTAGTGTGATACTCATCGCAGATAATTGTACCTATAATGGAAGTTAACAAGAAGTGCTTTATCTATAATGGTAGGTAACAGCAACTGTTGATATTTCTTTTATTGGAAGAAAGACATGACCCAAACTGTTATATATAAAAAGCGGATAAAAGCAACACCATCTAACCCACTGAGTCATGGCTTTCTCTCTCTAGCTCTTAGATTAGAGTCTGGTAAATATTTACCAAGTGGGTCTGGGGTAGGAGGGATGGAGAAAGCCTTGATGTATAGCATTTAGTTATTCCTGTGGTGTAAATACCCCCACCATATCTTATTTCAAACTATTATTTTAAAACTGGCTCATGTATTTCTTAGAATTTAAGAAAATCAGCTATTTTGAGCAAAGCCATTGTGAGCTGTTCCAGCATACTGCTGTTAATAGCGCACAGAACCACTAATAGCATCATTGTCAGTTAATGGGAAAACTGGTCTTTTAAATATTTTATATTATACCCAAGTCCTTGAAGGATTATTATATAGGTATTTCACAGAAGTTTAGGAATATTTTCAGAAAATGGTTAGTATTACTAGATGAGCTGGGAGCACATTTTTATTTTTCTCATAAAAATAATGAAATACAGCATTTCTGCTTTTTAAAAATTTACTCTCTACTGCATCAGAAGAGATCAGATTCAGATAATGAAATATGCCTGCAGTGTCAAGACCAGTCTAATTAACCTGAATCAGAGAGCATCAGCTCTGGGCAGATCATCCAGATGATCATTTCTTATGGTATGTTCAAATTATGCTGAGTCTCATACAATACATATATTTTTTGTTTTGTTTTTTAATTTTATTTTATTGTTTAAAGTATTAGATATAGTAGTACAAATTGTTAAACATATTCCTAATATGGGTCTCAACCAAAACAATTTGGAATATCACTGATCTAAATCAAAGAGTATGACTGGCATTTGGAGAGAGGAAGTGAGTAACCCAAGATCTTACAGCCAAATTAGTGGTAGAGCTGATATTGAAACTCAGACTGATTCTTTGCTTATAGGTCTTTCCCATACACGCGGAATTGACATCTTAAGTTTTAAAGTGTCTTGTGAAATATGTAAACAAAAAAAACATAAATGTGATTTATTCAATAAGATAAGACATTCTTAATTTATTTACTTTTTTCTTCTCTCTTTTTTGTGGGTAAAGATAAATATTTGTTCACTTTACAAAGAGAATAGTATAAAAATCTGCTCTATATTATTGGATTTTGCTTTAGTGTATTCAAATTCATATTTGTATGTCATCATGATGGAGCTATTTATTTATCTACTTGGATATTGGGCTATGTTTGGGATAGAGAGTGTTCTCAATCACTATTGAGCCATTCATTGGATACTTGTGAATGGATTCCTTTCTCTTCTCCGCATTTCTTTTCTCTAGAAGCTGGAAAACTGGGCTGCTTCCCCACCTCTAGTACTTAATTCTTTAGTACAACTAGTTCCATAAAAAGCATATTCACAGAAATGCCCCCGAGTCCAGATTAAAAGCCAGTTCATTTGATTTATTTTTATTTTTTAATATATATATTTTTTACTGATTTCAGAGAGAGGAAGGGAGAGGGAGAGAGATTTAAACATCAGTGATTAGAAGAATCATTGATTGACTGCCTCCCACATGTCCCCTACTGGGAATCGAGTGTACAACCCAGGCATGTGCCCTGACTGGGAATAGAACCCAGACCTCTTGCTTCATGGGTCAACTCTCAACCACTGAGCCACACTGGCTGGGCAAAGCCAGTTCATTTTAAAGGGCCATAGGCACCATTTCTCTATTTTACATTGCACACAATTTTCTAACTTTTAAAAAAAGGAAAGCAATTTTATTATATTCCTTGTTTTGTTTTTGTTTTGTTTTGTTTGTTTGTTTGTTTGAGAGAATATCAATGGTAGGAGTTGCCTCTGTTGTATTTTTCTTTTTCTCTTTCTATGAATTTTTGTCTGTCTCATTTTGTCTTTTTTTTTAGCTATGCACACACACATACATATATACATACATACACACATACACACTTTTTGTATAAGCAATTTTTGTTTGAGCTGAAGAATTTGGTGTGAGTTTTAAATATGCAGCTTAACTATCTCATCTTTCCTCTCTAAATACATAAAGGTTTGGGTTATCACAGGTCTATTTCAGCTTAGTTTTGTATATATCTGAAATACTATAAGATAACTAAACCAGTCTGACACCTTTCCCCAGAATGGTTACAAAAGCTTGCAAAGACACAGAATAAAAAAAGGGGGGGGGTATAAATGTAGGAACAAATGAGGAAAATGCCTACCCTGGAGTACTAGATACTTGCTATAGTTGAGCACAAATGTTTATGAGTTTTCTAACCAAGACAGTCATCCATTATGCAGTACCCACAGACTATAAGCCAGGGCTGATATTCAACTAGTGGGCACAAGGATAGCCATAGGGGATGTTTATAGCTGGTCTCCTGTTTGATTGATTGAGTGCCCATATCACAACTGTTAGTAAATATTTCAACTGTCACTTCTGATATTGATCAATTGTCCATGACATGTAATGCTATTCTTTGTCCTAAGGACAGTTAATAATGTACCTACATAAAGAAGGCACTTAGTATAAAATAACAAAAGCAAATATCACAATACTAATAGCCACAATAAACAATGGCTGTCAATTAGGTAGTACTTCCCATCTGCTCTGTGCTGGTCTAGGCACTTTGTATGTGTTAACTCACTTAATTCTTACAAAACCTTTATGAGAATGAGTCTATTTTAAAAATGAGAAAATTAAATCAAGAAGAGGTTAAACAACTAAACAAATGGCATTTAACTAATGAGTGTTACAGTTGGATTCTTACAGTCAATTTTTTTTGAGGATTTTTTTAAATTACTTTATTGATTAAGGTATCACATATTTGTCATCAATCCCCTCCCCCCGTTCCCTTCCCAAACCCCCCCACACGCATGCCCCCCTCCCCCTGTTGTCCGTGATCACTGGTTAGGCTCATATGCAAGCACACAAGTCCTTTGGTTGATCTATCTTCCTTGTCCCCACCCTCCCCTACCTTCCCTCTGAGGTCCGACAGTCTGATCAATGCTGTTCTTGTTCTTCAGTCTATGTTGTTCATCTTTTCCCCTAGATGAGTGAGCTCATGTGATACTAGGAATACACTTATAGGAACCGAAAATGAGACAAGCAATAATAGTTATGCTGAGAGGCAAATGAATCAGTCTATAGTGAGTTTCTTTCTGGGCCAACAGTTCTTTTGAGTCCCGGTTTCTATGTCCAACAGTTGTTTATGTGTTCATAACAGCAATGATATTTCAGTTCTGGATGGTGGACAAATGGTGGTATTGCAGGTCTGACCCTAACAAGCCAAAGGAAAATCATTTGGGCAAAAAAAATGAAAAAGGATCGCAAGTCAAATTTATAGAAAATATTCCTTTATTAACTTTTGGTCGAAAATATGTTTGTATATTTTCAGAAAACAACTCCGAGACATGTGGATTCCTGCAACAGAGAGGAATTGACAGGAGTGCTCCAGCCATGAAGTCAGAAGAGAAACAGTCCAGAGATGGAAGACGCTGATGATGCCTTGCCATACTAGCAGTCAGCAGATATGCGTCACTGCAGATTGCCCAGGACCAAACCAGAGAGGGTCTTACAGTCAATTTAGTTCCAGAGTCAGTTCACTTAACATCTGTAATGTAGTGAAGTCATGATTGATAGATCCTCCCTTCCCCCAACTGATGGACGGAGTATGACATAAACTCCACCTGCAGCCGGACATCCCTGAACACCTTATATGGACTGTACATTGAACCACCAATCACCACCTGTCAAATACCCTAAGTCCCTGATTCCTAAGTCCCTAGGTGCCTAATCATGTATCTTACATGAAACCACCAATCAGTGTGTGCTGAGTACCCTAAGCCCTGTCCCCTCCTTTCCTCCCCTCAAAAGACGTGTTCCCAGAGCTTTGCCCTGGGACTCGCTCCCTCTTAGGGAATTTGGCTCTCGCTCGCGCGCGGGACAGAAGCAGCTCCCCGTCGGGGAAATCTGTCAGTGCGCACAGAGGGCTCCCCTTTGGGGAATTTGGGGGATTTGGCTAGCGGGTCACAGCTCCCCCTTCGGGGATTCTTAAGAGCCTACACAGAGGGGATTCCCTTTGGGGAATTTGGCGCACAGGACAGACTCCGCCCCCCTTCCGGGACTTTGGGAGAGTGCACTGAGCCGGCTCACCTTCATGATTTTAAGAATGTGTGCTCTAGCCGGTTTGGCTCAGTAGAGAGAGCACACACAGGACGCAGCTCCACTTCAGGGAATTTGGCACACAGGACACAGCTGCCTGGGATCCCTGACTCACAGGGAATTCACACTAAGAGCCAGCGACCCCAATTGTTGGTGCATGCACACACAGGGACCCTGATTCTCAACGAGAAACCGCACAAGGCAACAGAGACTTTGACACTCGAGTCTTGGTGCAGACACAGGGAAACTCTGACTCCTGGCACATGCTAAGGATCTCATTCTCGGCACATACCAACAGTGTGGTGCAGACAGGGCCCCTGATTCTAAATGTGCACACGAGACCACACGGAACACTGGGGACACTGATCCTGGGCAAGTCTGGTTCCCACCAACCAAAGACAGCCACACGTCCTAGGGTCAGAGCACTTCAGTGAAACTCGGGTGGAGCGAAGTCCCCACAGCACACGGCCCAGGTCCACGCAAACGGAAGCTTGAGCTTTCTGGTAATAGCCAGAATGGGGAAACGAAATAACTCACAGAGGAAAGATAATGTGGAGTCGACAAGAAAGGAAATTAGTGAAACTGAAGCTTGCAACATGACCGAAAAGGAGTTCAGAGTAATGGTCATGGAATTTATACATCGGATGGATGAGAAAATCAACAACTTATGCAAGAATCAGGAAGAAATGAAAAGTGATATAGCTACAATCAAAAACACCATGGAAAGTTTCAACAGTAGACTACAAGAAGCAGAGGACCGAATTAGTGAGTTAGAAGATCAGGTACAGAAACAAGCTCAAACTGAACAGCAATTGGAGAAAAAAATTAAAAAGCAGGAGGAAAGCCTAAGGGAGCTTCGGGACAACCTGAAACGAAGTAACATGCGTATAATAGGGCTGCCAGAAGGACAAGAAGAGCAGCAGGGATTAGAAAATCTATTCGAAGAAATAATGACAGAAAACTTCCCGGATATGGGAAAGATAAAAGTTACGCAAGTACAGAGAGTCCCAAGCAGGTTCAACCCCAAAAGACCCACGCCAAGACATGTCATAATTTCAATGGCAAATATAAATGATAAAGAGAGAATCCTAAAGGCGGCAAGAGAGAGACAGAGAGTTACCTACAAAGGAACACCCATCAGATTGTCAAATGATTACTCAACAGAAACACAACAAGCTAGAAGTGAATGGAAGGAGGTATACAAAGTGTTGCAAAGCAAAGGACTGAATCCAAGAATACTATATCCAGCAAGACTATCAATCAAAATTGAAGGGGAAATCAGGAGCTTTGCAGACAAAAAAAGCCTCAGGGAGTTTATCACCACCAAACCAGCAATGCAAGAATTGCTAAAGCGAATACTGTAAAAAGAAGAAATAAACAGGTAAGAAGGAATACAGACACAAAAATAGATATGACTACAAGGAAATACCTTTCAGTAATAACTTTAAATGTAAACGGACTAAATGCTCCAATCAAAAGACATCGAGTAGCTGAATGGATAAAAAAACACGACCCATATATATGCTGTCTACAAGAGACCCACCTCAGAACAAGAGACTCACACAGATTGAAAGTGAAGGGATGGAAAAATATCTTTCAGGCAAATGGAAATGAAAAAAAAGCTGGGGTAGCAATACTTATATCAGACAAAATAGACCTCAAAGTAACTGCCATAACAAAAGATAAGAAAGGCCACTTCATAATACTAAAGGGAGAAATCCAACAAGAAGAAATAATTCTGGTAAACATATACGCTCCCAATATAGCAGCACCCAAATACATAAAAAAACTCCTGGAGGATATCAAGGGAGAGATTAATAGCAACACAATCATAGTAGGAGACTTTAATACCCCACTATCACCACTGGACAAATCCTCTAAACAAAAAATCAGCAAAGAAACAGCAATCCTAAATGACTCACTAGACCAGATGGAATTAATTGACATCTTCAGAACATTTCACCCCAAAGCCACAGAATATACATTCTTCTCAAGTGCACATGGGTCATTTTCAAAAATAGACCATATGCTGGGTCACAGGCAAAGTCTCTTCAAATTCAAGAAGATAGAAATTATATCAAGCATCTTCTCAGACCACAGTGGCATAAAACTGGAAATCAACTACAATAAATACAATCCAAAGAAATCAAACACATGGAGACTAAACAGCATGCTATTAAACAAGGACTGGGTCACCAGAGAGATCAAGGAAGAAATAAAAAACATCATGGCAACAAATGACAATGAAAACACAACAATCCAAAATCTATGGGACACAGCAAAAGCAGTCTTGAGAGGGAAGTTCATAGCTCTACAGGCCTATTGCAAAAAAACAAGAAACAATGGTAATAAATTACTTAACCCTACAACTCAAAGAGCTAGAAAAAGAGCAGCAAGAAAAGCCCAGTGTAACCAGAAGGAAGGAAATAACAAAGATCAGAGCGGAGATAAATGACATAGAGACCAAAGAAACAATACATAAGATCAACAAAACCAAGAGCTGGTTCTTTGAAAGGATAAACAAGATTGATGGACCTCTAGCCAGGCTCACCAAGAAGCAAAGAGAGAGGACCCAAATAAACAAAATCAGAAATGAAAGAGGTGAAATAACAACAGACCCCGCTGAGATACAAAGGATTGTTACAAAATACTACGAACAACTCTATTCCAACAAACTGGACAACCTGGAGGAAATGGACATATTCCTAGAAAAATATAACCTTCCAAAAATCAATCAAGAAGAATCTAACCAGCTCAATAGGCCAATAACTATGGACGAAATTGAAGCAGTCATCAAAAAGCTTCCAGCAAACAAAAGCCCGGGGCCTGATGGCTTCACAGGAGAGTTTTACCAAACATTCAAGGAAGAACTAAAACCTGTCCTCCTCAGACTATTCCAAAAAATTCAAGTGGAAGGAACACTTCCAAGCTCCTTCTATGAAGCCAGCATCACCCTAATACCAAAACCAGATAAAGACAACACAATGAAAGAGAATTACAGACCAATATCCCTCATGAACATAGATGCCAAAATCCTCAACAAAATTCTAGCAAATCAGCTCCAGCAGTACATCAGAAAGATCATACATCATGACCAAGTACGATTTATCCCAGGAATGCAAGGATGGTACAATATCCGCAAATCAATAAACGTGATACATCACATAAACAAATTGAAAGATAAAAATCACATAGTCATATCAATTGATGCAGAAAAAGCATTTGACAAAATCCAACACACTTTCTTGATAAAAACTCTCAACAAGGTGGGAATAGATGGCTCATACCTCAACATAATAAAAGCTATATATGAAAAACCCACAGCAAACATCATACTCAATGGACAAAAACTAAAAACATTTCCCCTAAGAACAGGAACAAGACAGGGATGCCCACTCTCACCACTCCTGTTTGACATAGTACTGGAAGTATTAGCCATTGCAATTAGACAAGAAGAAGAAATAAAAGGCATCCAAATTGGAAAAGAACAAGTAAAGCTGTCTTTATTTGCAGACGACATGATATTGTACATAAAAAATCCGAAAGACTCCGTCAAAAAACTAATAGACTTAATAAATGAATTCGGCAATGTAGCAGGATACAAAATTAACGCCAAGAAATCTATGGCCTTTCTATACACCAATAGTGAACTTACAGACAGAGAGACTAAAAAGGCAGTCCCATTTACCATCGCACCAAAAAAATTAAGATACCTAGGAATAAACTTAACTAAGGAGGTAAAAGACCTATACACGGAAAACTACAGGACAATGAAAAAAGAAATAGAGGAAGATGTAAACAGATGGAAGAACATACCATGTTCATGGATTGGTAGAATCAACATCATTAAAATGTCCATACTACCCAAAGCAATCTATAGATTCAATGCACTCCCCATTAAAATACCAACGGCATATTTCACAGACCTTGAAAGAACTCTCCAAAAATTCATCTGGAATAACAAAAGGTCCCGAATAGCCACAGCAATCCTGAGAAAGAAGAATAAAGTAGGAGGGATCTCAATACCAGATTTCAAGCTGTATTACAAAGCCACTGTTCTCAAAACAGCCTGGTACTGGCACAAGAACAGACATATAGATCAATGGAACAGAATAGAGAATCCAGATATTGACCCAAACCACTATGCTCAATTAATATTTGACAAAGGAGGCATGAACATACAATGGAATAAAGACAGTCTCTTCAATAAATGGTGTTGGGAAAATTGGACAGATACATGCAAAAAAATGAAGCTTGATCACCAACTTACGCCATACACAAAAATAAACTCAAAACGGATACAGGACTTAAACATAAGACGGGAAACCATAAAAATACTAGAGCAATCCGCAGGCAGCAAAATGTCAGACATATGCCAAAAGAAATTCTTCACTGACACTGCCCCTAGGGCAATGGAAGCTAAAGAGAAAATTAACAAATGGGACTACATCAAAATAAAAAGCTTTTTCACAGCAAAAGAAACCATCAACAAAACAACAAGAAGGCCCACTGCATGGGAGAACATATTTGCAAATGGCATCACTGATAAAGGTTTAATCTCCAACATCTACAGGCAGCTTATACAACTTAATAAAAGGAAGATAAATGATCCAATAAAAAAATGGGCAACAGACCTAAATAGAATCTTTTCGAAAGAAGACAGAAGGAAGGCCAAGAGACACATGAAAACATGCTCAACGTCACTAATTATCCGAGAGATGCAAATCAAAACAACAATGCGGTACCATCTCACACCTGTCAGAATGGCTATCATCAACAAATCAACAAACGACAAGTGTTGGCGAGGATGCAGAGAAAAAGGAACCCTCGTGCACTGCTGGTGGGATTGCAGACTGGTGCAGCCACTGTGGAGAACAGTATGGAGTTTCCTCAAAAAACTGAAAATGGAACTCCCATTTGACCCAGTAATCCCACTCCAGGGAATATATCCGAAGAAACTAGAAACACCAATCAGAAAGGATATATGCACCCCTATGTTCATAGCAGCACAATTCACCATAGCTAAGATTTGGAAACAGCCTAGGTGCCCGTCAGCAGATGACTGGATCAGAAAACTGTGGTACATCTACACAATGGAATACTATGCTGCCATAAAAAAGAAGGAATTCTCATCATTTGCAGCAACCTGGGAGGAATTGGAGAACATTATGTTAAGTGAAATAAGTCAGTCAATGAAAGAAAAATACCACATGATCTCACTCATTTATGGATAATAAAGAACATTATAAACTTGAACAAAAAGATAGATACAGAGACAGTAAAGCATCAAACAGACTGTCAAATTACAATGGGAAGGTTAGGGAGAGGTGGGGGAGATAAGAGATCAATCAAAGGACTTGTATGCATGCATATAAGCATAACCAATGGATGCAAAACTCTGGGGGGTGGGGGCATATATGGGAGTGGGGTGTGGGGAGGGCAATGGTAAGATATGTACACATATAATACCTTAATAAAAAAATTGAAAAAAAAAAAAAAGACGTGTTCCCTCTGGAAGGGAGCCGGCAGGGGTCTTCTCTCCAATAAAGCCTGTGTCCTGGTCTCCGGCCCTCTGTTTCATCTTTCATATTGGTGCCGAAAAACCTGGGTGAACATGAATGATCCCCAGACCTGGGCTCCGAGCTTCTGACTCCTGCTCTGGCTCTGCTCAGAGGCATGGTTTTGGGTTGATTTGGCCTATTCAGAACACTTCTCAAACCCTGCTGTGCCAGGACACGTGGGAATCTCGTCGTTTCCTTCTAACCGGTAGGCTTCAGGGAGCCCCCCCCCCCCCCTCGTTCCCTTGACCTGGAAGGGCCTCGGAGTTTTCCCGTCTCCTAGGCTTCATGTCTTCTCGAAAGCCCAGGCTCCTGGCTGGGAAAACTCTGCTCATCTCTATGGGAAAGGTCTCAGGGTGACGACCTTGGAACGTTCTCTCATCTCTCTCTCAGGTTGGTTGAGGAAAAAGGACACTTCTTCTTTCCTCCCCTACTTCTCGTTGGCCCTTCCATCCGGTCATGGGAACCTCTCAATCCAAACCCCCTCAATAATTTTTGCCACCGAACAAGGAAGCCTCAGAGATTCCTAAGAAAAAGGCTTCCTTCCCCAACCCCCCTCCTGCTCTCCCCCATTGCTTTACTCATGTTCCACCCATGAAATCCTCCTCGTGAAGTCCTCTTTGTCCTCTCAAACCCCTTTCTCTGTCTTCTGACTCTTTCGACCCAGCTGATCATATCTCTCCACGTGTCTCACTCCCGCCACCTCCTTACAATCCTAAACCTGTCCCTCCCTGACTAAGCACTCTTTTTCTCAGGTCAATGCAGGACTGCAAGATAACTTTCTCCTCACAGTTCCTGAAGTAGGTTTAACCATTTTTTTCCTTAACACACACTGGTCCCACCCACTGACCAAGGGTGGCAGCAGCGGAGGCGGGCGGCTGCTGCTGCTGTGGTGGAGGCATTTGCACGCCCTTCCTGCCCCTCAGGGTTTTTGCTTCCTGAGCCTCAGTCTCCCTGCACAGCCCCTCCTGGTCCCGCCCTCATTATGGGAGGAGACCGAGCTCCAGAGCCTGCCTTCCCTTGTGGTCTCTGCCTAATCTCTGCCACTGTGACTGCCAGCAAGGAATTCACAGGTGGCTGACCATTTCCCTTCTCACTCTCTGATCTTTCTCAAATTGAAAAAAGCCTATGCTCTTTCTCTTCAGACCCTCTTAACCAGCAGCCACATTCTCCCCAGTCCCTGAGCCCAAATCCTGAGAACCTGAGCTCCAAAACAGCCTTTCCCATCTAACACTCATTCTCAGGCCCAAAGACTGCCTTCCTCAACAGCTTCTTCTATTCCTGGGTCCACTCTACCCCTGAGGGAAGCAGCAGGAACTGAGGGCATAGTCTTTGAGTCTATGTCCCATTCTCTATGTCCACCCTCACAGATTGAGAGGCATCTCAGGTTTCTTTTTCCACTGACCTGACCACTTTTACTCTCCGACATAGATGCAGGTCCACAAACCCCTCAAAAAGACCTTGTTAACCTGACCTTTAAGGTCTTTAATAATAGAGACAAGGAGACCCAAATCCAAAATCAAGTGAGATCAGGCCAAGGCTGAGGCCCAGTAGGGAGCCTTCCAGCTACAAGCCACCTCTTTTAAACCCCAAAGGAAGTGCCAGTCTTCCAACCGCGGTTAAGTCAGGGGCTAAGCCTCTTCCGGGCCCATGCTTCAAATGCAGCAAGGTAGGACACTGAGCCAAGTCCTACTCAAACCCGAAACCCCCGCCTAGGCCCTGCCCAAGGTGCGGAAGGAAAGGCCGCTGGAAATCAGACTGTAGTCTGGCTCCTCCAGGTCTGGCCTCAGCCAGTCCATCATGGCTGCCCTCTGGATCCAGTTTGGAGCTCCCAGACCTCCTGGGACTGGCCACCGAAGAAGCTGCCCAGGCCCTGACAGGGCCCCACAGACTTAAATCACCAGGACAGAGCCTCGGGGAACGACTGTGGTGGCAGGTAAGCCGATCTCCTTTTTAATTGACAGCAGGGCCACTCATTCTGCCCTCCCCAAATTCACTGGGACCCTTGTCCACTCCTCAGTCTCTATTATGGGGGTTGACGGATTAGTTTCACAGCCAGTAGCCACCTCACATCTACCCTGCATCTTACTAAATCCCCCCATTCACTCTTTTCTCATTCTACCTTGGTGCCCGGCCAGGACTACCATGCATCCCCTCATAAAACCCAGTTGTCCCAAACCACAGTCACCTACCTCAGTTTCACTCTCTTACCCCAAAAGGCCAAGCCATTCCTTGGACTGTAAATGCCTTATCTCCTTATCTCCTCTATGATCATTATCTGTAGGAAGAATGTGCTGGTTTGGGATTGAAGTGGCTAGAGGCCTGGCTAGCCTGGAAACAGGCTGTGGAGCCTGCTCCCTCCCCCGCCCCCTGCCTTTTAGAAATAAAGAAAGAAAGAAGTTACTCTCAGCAAGAAAGTGAGGCTTCAGTCTCCAAACCTGGCAGGACAAGGTTGCTAGATACTTCTTAAGCTAAACCAGAATATTCAGTGTCTAACCTCTTATCCAACCATCCAGGTCCCTGGCTTCCACTACTCCTTTCCTTCTCTTTCCCTCCCACTTTCACTGCAACACAATCTCAATCACTCATCTGTCACCCCTTATTGGTAGCGCCATGGTGACCACCCTCTCAGCTTGGAGTGTGGAACTAGAAAAAAGAATCTTATACTCTTTAGTCCACCTCTTCTCCTTACACCTTTCAGCTTGTCTCCATGATCAGGGATTTTTCTTCCTCTGTGGGGAAAACACTTACATCTGTCTCCCCATCAGCTGGACAGGAACCTGTACTCTCATTTATCTCTCACCCAATGTAGATGCAGCCCCAATAATCAGTCTTTACCTGTCCCCGTAACCTACCATATCTGACACAAAAGGGCAGTCCAGATCATCCCTCTCCTCCTAACCCTCAGCATCACAGCAGGAGTTGGAACTGCCACAGGGAGCTTAACCACTGCTCTACCTATTTTGAATTCCTGTCTCAGGACCTACAAGAAACATGTGGATGCCCAGCAAGGGGCAAAACGGGGAAAACAAGAACCTTACCCCCAGGGTAACCTATTCTCCCCTTTCATATCACTAGTGAGGCAACTGAGACCCCTACTCTTTTCCCCTTAAAAATAACATCTAGGTCTCAGTTGTATTTCAGGCCCAGAAAAGCGGCAAAACCAGACAAGTGACGCTGTGGCAGCCTCAGAACCAGTTTTTACCTTCCAAGTGACTCAACAGGATTGCTCTCAAGACTTCACCAATCAGTCTCTTGGGGGAAATTATGCTGCTGCACTCCTCGTCCAGCCACCCATCATTAGACCAACTGGTGTTTATTCCTTTAATTTTGCTCTTTAGTCCCCTTTCTCATGCGCTGTTTTCTAGTCTTTTGAAGAACAGAATGCAGGCGTTCGCCAACCAGAAGGTGGGAGAGATCTATCTGGCACTGAATTCAGAACCTAACACCAGAATTCTTGAGACCCCCGGTAGATGACCCTAACGACACCCCCTCTCAGCTGGAAGCAGTTACGGAAGATGGACCTTCACCCCCTGACCTTGCCCGGACTCTCAATTTTTTTTTTAATATTAACAAAAGCCTGGAATGATAGATCCTCCCTTCCCCCAACTGATGGATGGAGTATGACGTAAACTCCACCTGTAGCCAGACATTCCTGAACACCTTATATGGACTGTACATTGATCCACCAATCAGCACCTGCCAAATACCTTAAGTCCCTGATTCCTAAGTCCCTAGATGCCTAATCATGTACCTTACATGAAACCACCAATCAGCGTGTGCTGAGTACCCTAAGCCCTGTCCCCTTTTTTCCTCCCCTCAAAAGGCTTGTTCACCCCCTGCACGCTCTCTTTTTCCCTCTGGAAGGGAGCCGGCAGGGGTCTTCTCTCCAATAAAGCCTGTGTCCTGGTCTCCGGCCCTCTGTCTCATCTTTCAATGATTACTTAAGAAGCCATATTATCAATTTCATAGAAATATTTCTTAGAAACTACCTCAATGTAAGCCAATGGCATTATACCAAAGTACATCCCAAAAAATGCATATTTTATACAAGGAAAATGTTATATGTGGTATTTTGTAGACTATTTATCCTGATGTTGGTGTGCTTGATTCAATACTAAATAAAGACTGTGTGCAGGAAGGGCCTTGGCACTGTCCCACCCCAGGACATCATTCACACTGTGTTCTATGAAAATAGTTCATCCTGGAGTAGTGCATCGCATTTGGCTGTTTTCATAGGTATGTGTGGACTGTGTGTGCCACAAATATTTATCCCTGAACCTAAAATAGCTAGTTTAGAAGTTGTCTGTTGCTATCTTTTATAAGTCTAATTTGTATATGTCTCATCAAATTATGAATATAGTTACTATGGTTTGTGGTCTGAGGGAGCAGGTGGCCCAAACAGGAAAATATGTCATGAATGCTGGGAATAATAGGTTTCAGTAACTGGATAGCAAATCTAATGGACATTTCTTGTACTTATATTATAGACTTGATAAGCTAATATTTATAGATATGTTTTCAAAATCACAGCCAGATTTTTCAGATATAATTATGTTTTAGTAAATAATTTTCATCTATAAATGAAGATAGAAAAACAATTTATTATAATTACATAAGATAAGTGTTGTTTAATAATACAAAAGCATTTGATGGATATCTTGTATTTTGAAAATAATTGAGATGATTATATACAAAAAAATGAGTATTTGTGATATAAATGTCCTAAAATTTCTCTATAGTGAGCCTCCACAAATTGCATAGTTCATGGCTTTCTTTTTGTTTTCTTTTGTCTTCATACAAACAACTTTTGAATAAAGCATGTGTTACCAAGGTGTCAGTCTCTAGGAAAGCTGCAACAAGGTTATAATTTCCAATAGCCATTTTTCTCTCTGGGGAGCAATTTACACTATAATATTCACTGCATGCTCTAGTTCCTGTACTGGTTGCAGAAACAATAACACTGATCCTCTAATCATTGCTTGCCCTTCTCTCTCTTGGCCCAAACCTTTCACACCTGCTTCATCAACCCCATTTGTTGGAAAATACTGGCCTCATTGAATAAAAGTCTTTTTGGCTGAGAAAAATTGTGTGGTGCTGAATCAACATCTTCCATCATTCATTTACTTGTTTTTCTTCATGAAGCTCTCTGGAAGTTTTGTGTTTTTTTTTCTTCACAAAAAATCAGCTTTGCCACAGTTGGGCATACCTTTCCATATTTAAGCAATTCTTGTAATTAAACAGAAAGGGTGAAAGCCCTCATAGCTCTAATAATCTCTCTGTGGCTTTTGTTTTGATCATTTTTTTTCTATTTTCTTAAAACAATAACAATTAAAAATAAAAATGTCTAAGGAAAATAATTGCATGTAAATTATAGAATACTGTTGCTGAAACCAGTTTGGCTCAGTGGGTAGAGCGTCGGTCTGCGGACTGAAAGGTCCCAGGTTCGATTCCGGTTAAGGGCATGTACATTGGTTGCGGGCGTGTCCCCAGTGGGGGATGTGCAGGAGGCAGCTGGTCGATGTTTCTCTCTCATCGATGTTTCTAGCTTTCTATCCCTCTCCCTTCCTCTCTGTAAAATATCAATAAAATATATTTAAAAAAAATAGAATACTGTTAACAATTATACCATCATACTTGTCTTTCATTATGTCAATAAACTGCCATACATTTTTAAAGTTTAGTAATATTTCAGCCTGTATTGTAAATATTAATTTACATAATTAATTTGCTTTAGTAATCATGATTTTTAACAATGGTGAAAGTGTCAATTCATACCATAAAGTCCCCATTTGAAAGGCTTTAGAATGCATATATTTTATTTTTGGTATCATCCTTTATATATTACACACCATCAAAAATAATTTTCACTTCCCAAAACCCTATCTCATCTACAACATATTGAAATACATCTTTCCAACTCTCTATTAAATTTAAGTACAGATATAAACTTATTATAACAATCATTTTTGCTAATTTGCTTAAGAACAAACATGCTCACAGATGGACAAGAAGAATTGTAAATCATCTTCAGGGGAGGACAGATATTAATTGACATTTTCATATATATATATATGTCAGGCACTGTGCTTAAGATATTCTTTTTTTCCCCCACAATACCCATTCTCAACTCTGGATGTGTGATAGAATCAAGTACTGGAGAACCAAGATGGCTGCATAGGTAAATGCCGGTACTTGCCACCTCCCACAATTACAACTAAAATAAAGAACAACCATCATTCAGAAGCACCTGAAATCTGGCTGAATGGAAGTCCTATAACTAGAAAAGTAAAGAAGAAAGCACATTGAGACTGGTAGGAGGGACAGAAGCATGGAATGGGCTGGTCTGACACCACGTGTGGCATTTCTTTAATAGGGAAGGATGTCTGGGCTGCAGAGGCCTCCCGTGAAGAGCAAGGCATCCCGGCCCCACACTAGTCCCCTAAGCACAGGGTTCCACAGCTGGGAAGAGAAGGCCCTGTAACTTCAGGCTATAAAAAATCAGCAGGGATTGTGGCTGAGTGACATGGAGGTTGCTGGGTCCCAGGCAGTTCCACTTAAAGGGCTGTCACATGGACCTTCTTAGACTGGCTCCCTCTGAGTTCTAGCACATGGCCAGTGGCTTGAGGGATCCAGGGACATACCAGGAGGAAATGAATTGTGTGGCACCTAGGAAAGAACTCAAGGGTGGCCTTCTCCCCAACAAAATTCCTGTCAAAAGTCATTGTTCCTAAACTGAGACCTCCCCCATTGCAGAACTGACTGGCAGGGGCCATATCTGAGTTTCCTTCAGCCTGGCTCACACTGTTGCCCCTACCCTGGTGATTCCTTAAGATCCCTCCATACCCAATTTTCAGCTCCACTCAAGCTGTTTGCATGTGACTGCCCTGCCCTTGCTCAGGCTTTAGACTTTCCTAAAATCTCTCAAATAAGCAGCAGCTGGCCTCAGAATTCTCCATACCTCTTGATAAGTGTCCCCAGGCCTTGCACTAGCAACAGCCTGCCTTGGGTCACAGCTTGGCCTCTCCTTGTCACTTTCAAGCTCAACACAAATAGGAGCCATCTGCTGACTGCTCTGTAGCTCATGCTGGGTGGCCCCAGGCAGGGCACAGACAGTGGCTGACTTTGCACCTCCCTGGAGGCACCAGAGCCGTGCACCCATGGACATATTCAGACCATGTGAGATTATAGCTCTACACATCCACTCAAGGGGCAGACAAATTGAGCACCAAAGCCCTACTGAAGCAAGTCCTGCTCCATAGGGTTGTCTCTTGCACAGCAGCTCTTCCACTGTAGTTGCAATTGGTCCTCTCAACCAATTGACTTAGGGGTCAATTCCTCTCAGTGATGTCAATAGCAATCAAGACTCAACCACAAGACAGTACACACATCCCAAACAGGGGCACACCTAGAATGCCCAGCTCAGGTGACTGAGGAAGCTGAACCACTGGGCTCTACAGGATACCTACTGCACAAGACCACTCTACCAATTCCAAGAGACATAGCACCTCTACCTAATACATTGAAACAAACACAGGGAAGCAACCAAAATGTGAAGACAAAGAAACATCTCACAAGTGAAAAAACAGAAGAAATCTCCAGAAAAAGAACTGAATGAAATGGAAACAAATAAACTACTAAATACAGAGTTCAAAACAATGGTTATAGGGATGCTTAAGGATCTAAATGAGAGCTTCAAGGCACTTTGTGAGAATTTCAAGGAAATTAGTTAGGACGTCAAAGATATGAAAAAGGACCAGTCAGAAATGAAGGCTACAATAACTGAAATGAAGAGTAATTTACAGGGAATTAACAGTACAGTAGAGGATGCTGAGAATCAAATCAGTGATTTGGCATATGAAGAAGCAAAAAAACACCCAATCAGAAGAGCAAAAAGGAAAAAGATTCCAAAAATATGAAATTAGTATAATGAGCCCCTGGGACAACTTGAAGCATACCAACATTCATATAATGAGGGTGCCAGAAGGAGAAGAGAGAGCAAGATATTGAAAACCCATTTGAAGAAATAATAACAGAAAACTTCTCCTACAAGCTGAAAGAAATAGACTTACAAGTCCAGAAAGAAAAGTGTCCCAAACAAGAGGAACCCAAAGAGGCTCACACCAAGACACATCATCATTAAAATGCCAAGGGTTAAAGAGAAAGAGAGAGTCTTAAAAGCAGCAAGAGAAACCAGTTAGTTATCTACAAGGGTGTTTCCACATGACTATCAGTTTATTTCTCAATAGAAAATTTGCAGACCAGAAGGGAGTGGCAAGAAATAGCCAAAGTGATGAATGGCAAGGACCTAGAACCAAGATTACTCTAGCCAGCAAAGTTATCTTTTAGAATTGAAGGCCAGATCAAGAGCTTCACAGACAAGAAAAAAGCTAAAGGAATTCTTAACTACCAAACCAGTATTACCTGAAATGTTAAAGGGTGTTCTTTAATAAGAAGAAAAAAGATAAAAAAATATGAACAATAAAATGGCAAAAAAATACATATCTATCAACAATTGAATCTAAAAATAAGCAAACAAGGTATCTAATGATCAAAATAAATTGCTGAATAAAATAGAACCAGAGGCATGGAAACATTGAAGAGACTGATGATTCTCAGAAGGAAGGGAAGAGATTAACAGAAGAACTTATATGCATACCCATGGACACAGACAATACGGTGGTGAATACCTGGATGGGGTGGGATCTGGATAGAGGAGGGCAATGGGGGGATGAAAGGGAGGATCATCTGTAATACTCTCAACAATAAAGATTTAAAATATTTTTTGAAAAGCAATAAAAAGAGGAAATCACAGATAATATTTTTATATGGATCAGTTATAAGACAAAGTATTAATTTGGGGTATTTTTTTATTAGTGAGCATGATAAACAAAACTAAAATGCCTATTTTCATTTAAAATAAAAATTTCCAAAATCCCTAGTGTTCCACATCGAAATAGACTAAAGAGGAATGCGAAAGAAAAAAAATTGAATATACAGAATTGTGGTACGGTTTTGATTAAAGTGAACATTTTCTGAGCTTTGTAGTTAATGAATTTTGCGTATGGAAATTACAGTTGCTCTTAATCTGCTTTCAGAAGATGGATGCAAATATTAAAAAGTAATGAACTAACAAGATTGTTTGTTAATGCCACACAGAAGTGCTAATTATACATCATTTTCTGCCTACAACTAAGCCCAAGAGACATCTTCTAAGAAATTGTTAAATAAGCTTCTTCACTAGAAATGTGAATACAGCTGAGTGGTATGGTGAATTTCCATTTAAGGACCTCAGTGCTATCTCACCCTTAAAAAAAAAAAACAACAGAGAAAATAAATACAGAAAAAATGTAACATGTTAAATGTAGTCAGTAGGCAAAATTATTTTGCTCATGGAAAGTGACATATTAATATATTTACACCTGATATTTCACATATACTTTAAAGGACAGGTTTCATAATTAACTATATTTAATCTACATTTGGGGGCTTACTCTATTGAATAGTTGCAAATTTCAGTGTTAATACTTTTACAATTTTAATTATATCAGTCATAGCAATAATTTTCCAAAATATATTTGTAATGCTTGCTTGATATTTAGGTTTTAGACTTATAGCTATATTTCTACATTATTCCCATTTAAAATATACTTTATACAGGTATGGGAGAGATGCTTCATGGAATTTTTCCTTTGTAGAAATACCATTTAAGCAACTGCTCTTTGTCAATTTTCTTTTTAATTTACTTTTTCATATGAATCCATTTTCCATGTCTAATGGTAACTTTTTAGCAGATAAATTGCAGTTCAGAGCCTGTCGGTCTTTTGTCATTTGCTGGGCATTTTGAATGATGATTATTTTTTAAATTCTATCAATATTGAAATAGTGGTTTATTTAAAATAGAATCATGCATTGTACAATGTTCCATTCTTATCAAATATGAAAGGGTGTGCTAATACACTGATGTTGAGAATGCCAACTGGTGTAGCCACTTTGGAAAACAGTATGAACTTTCCTCAAAAAATTAAAAATGGAACTGCCATTTGACCCAGCCATCTCACTTCTGAGAATGTATCCTAAGAATCCCAAAACACCAATCAGAAAGAATATGTGTACCCCTGTGTTCACAGCATCAATATTTACAACAGTTAAGATCTGAAAACAGTCCAAGTGGCCATCAGTAGATGAGTGGATAAAAAAGCTCTCGTACATTTATACAATGAAACACTATGCAGCTGTGAAAACAAAAGATCTCTTACCCTTTGCAACAGCTTGGATAGACCTGGAGATTATTTTGCTAAGCAAAATAAGCCAGTCAGAGAAAGACAAATATGACATGATTTCAATTATATGTGGAATCTAATGAATAAGAAAAATTGCCAAACAAAATAGGTCCAGAGGCACATATGCATGGAACAGAATGACAGATCTCAGAGGGGAGAGGTGTGAGGGGATAGGAAGAGATTAAGCAAAGAACACATATGTGTATATGCATAACTCATGGATACAGACAATAGTGTGGTGAACACCTACAGTGGGGCAGAGGCTGGGTGGAAGGGGGCAAAGGGGGGAAATGGGGGACACCTGTAATACTGTTAACAACAAAAAATAAATTAAGAAAAAAATATATATATGAAAGAGTTTGGATTAATTTATTATTAACCTGAGCCACAACTAGTATCTAGTGCTTCTATAGACAAATTAGAAAAAGGCACCCATTCAGGGTGGACAAATTTTTAAAAGTTGCCTCTCCTCAGGTACAATGTTTAGCAAGCAGAGTATATATAGTAGGTCCTCACTTAGCATCATTGATAAGTTCTACAACATTAAGATAAATGATGTATAAAGAAATCAATATTACCATAGGCTAATTAATATAACAAGATTTAAATTCCTCTGACATCTTGTCCATATTATAACAAAACTAGTGGCCCAGTGCAAAAAATTTGTATACGGAGTGGGGGGCAAGGGGTTCCCTCAGCCCAGCCTGCACCCTCTCCAATCAGGCCTAAACTGGCAGTCAGACATCCCTCTCTCAATCTGGGACCGCTGGCTCCTAACCACTCACATGCCTGCCTGCCTGATTGCCGCCAACTGCCCTCCCCTGCTGGCCTGATCTCACCCCCAACAGCCCTCCCCTGCTGGCCTGATCTCGCCCCCAACTGCCCTCCCCTGCCAACCAATTTGGTTCTGATTGGTTGGTTTCTATGCCAGTCAGCATCAAAAGCTCCACCTCCTAGGCAGTCATTGGCTCCTCACAGTTCACCCAGATTTGGTTTTGATTGGTCAGTTTCTATGCCAGTCAGCGTCTCCAGGCCTATCTGCAGGCCTGATCAGAGAAGCTGGGCTGATAAGCAGCCCCCACAGAGGCCCAGAGAGAAACAGAGGCGTGGTTGCTGGTGAAGCCCTGAGAGAAAGAGAGGCAAGGGCTGATCAATAGCTGCCATGGAGGCTGCAGATCAGACCCTGCCTCTCTCTTCAGGCCTCTCTCTGGGCCTGATCCACAGCCTCCTAGGCAGTCAGTGCTGGGTCACTGCATCCACACCAGTGGCAGTCAGTGCTGGGTTGCTGTGGCTATAAAATTTTATTAACCAATATCACCCCAGGACTGACTTCCGGTGTTTGGTGGAGCCTTCAGTTGGTCGTTATGGACCCTGGGTTTTTATATATTAGGATGACATTGAATTAAATGATGTTATTCAAGGACCTGCTCCACAGACTGAATTTCAATCCCCACTTGTGCCACTTTGGCTAGACACCTTTGTGCAGGGTACACACTGTACAACTGTACAACAGTCATTTTAAAGTATGAGTAAGTTATAGGAAACAATTTATGCTCAATAATCTAAAGCCTTGGTTAGCTTATATACAGTTTTAAAATGCTTAAGTCATCCATGCTTGTCATAAGTTCCTATTTTAAAATTGCTCACATTCAATAGGAAACACTGTAAAAGGGGATGGCAGTGAGCCAAACATTATTATTATCCTAGCACCTTCGTTCCTGCCTAGATCAGAAACATGATTCATCTATATGCCTCTGACATTTTTTCTGGACAAGTGCACTAGAATTAAAACTAGGATAATTGTAGTTCAATGGGAAATCAAGAGCAATGAAGCTAAAAAGCATGGATATATGAAAAGATGGATAAACTGAATTTATACCTGCACCATACTGCTCTAGTTGACCTGTCTGGATTTGACTCCCTGGACTGCCTAAACCTGTGCTATAGGCCAGATCCCATTTTTTGCTCACCCTCCTGATTACTGGCCTCTCTTGGTGAGCCCTACCCTTTGACATTCAATGATCAGTCAAATATTAAGTCTTGGCTAACACCACTAATGTAGACTTTCATTTCATGAAGGATTAAGAAACAAAATTTTGCAAATGCCTAGTGCTTCTGAGTGTATTTTACTTTAACTCCTTGACATAAACCTCTATAACTATTCCTGTTACACTTGATTTTTTCACTTTAATTTTCTGGGTACTCATTTTTTTTAAAAAAAATTATAGTTATGAAATATCTGCAGCATCTGTTTTCTATTTATTATATAATTGTTTTATTGAAGTGTAGGCTGAAAAAGACCTTACAAATCAACACAACCCCCATTTTATCACAACTCTTAATTTTCATTATGAAAGTTAAAATTTTTATTATAAAAATTCAAAAATTTAGATAATTAAAAATAAATTTGAATCATAATGTTACATATATTTTTAAATTTTATTGAATTTATTGGGGTGATATTGGTTAATAAAATTTTATAGGTTTCAACTGTGCACTTCTACAATATATTGTCTGTGTATTGTATTGTGTGTTCACCACCCCAAATAAAGTCTCCTTCTGTCACCATTTATTCCTCCTTTTGTACCCACTGGTACTGTCTCTTAAATCCCCCACCCCCTATTCTCTCTGGTAATTACAATACTGTTGTCTGTGTCTATGAGTTGTTGTTGTTGTTGCTTTTATTAATCCCTTTACCTTTTTCAGCCACCCCCCAAACCCTCATCCCTTCTGACAGCTGTCAGTTTGTTCTCTGTATCTATGAGCCTTTTTAAAATTTTGTTTGTTTGTTTGTTTGTTTGTTTTGTTTATTAGATTCCATATACAAGGGAAATCATGTGGCATTTGTTTTTCTCTGACTGGCTTATTTCACTTAGCATAATACTCTCCAGGACCATTGATGCTGTCACAAAAGGTAAGATTTCCTTCTTTTTTACAACTGGTAGTATTCCATTGTGTAAATGTACCACAGTTTTTGTTTTTTTTTATCCACTTACCTACAATTGCATCAAAAATAAAATAAAATACATAGGAATAAATTTAACCAAGGATGTAAAAGGCTTGTACTCAGAAAATTATAAAGCACTGAGGGAAAAAATTGAAGAAGATACAAACAAGTGGAAGCACAAATTATGTTAAGGATAGGAAGAATTGACATAATTAAAATGTCCACACTGCCCAGTCAGTGTGACTCAGTGGTTGAGCATCAACCTATGAACCAGGAGGTCAAGGTTTGATTCCCAGTCAAGGCACATGCCTGGGTTGCAGGTTCAATCACCAGTAGGGGCATGCAAGAAGCAACTGATCCATGATTCTCTCTCATCATTGATGTTTCTCTCCTTCTCCCTTCCTCTCTGGAAACAATAAAAAATATATTTTTAAAAAATGTCCACACTACTGAAAGCAATTTATAGATTCAACACAATTCTGATCAAGATACTAATGGCGTATTTCACAGAACTAGAACAAATGATCCAAAAATTTATATGGAACCACAAGACTCCAAATAGCCACAGCAATCTTGAGAAAGAAGAATAAAGTTGAAGGACTCATGCTACCTGATATCAGACTATACTACAAGGTCATGGTAATCAAAACAGCATGGCACTGGCATAAAAACAGACATATAGATCAATGTCACATACTTGATCAAGGTCACATACTTGTGAATTTTTTTTTTTACTTAAAATGCTTGTTGAATTTTTTTTCTTTATTGATTAAGGTATTACATGTGTGTCCTTATTCCCCCCATTGCCCCCCACCCCCTCACTCATACGCTCACCACCCTGGTGTCTGTGTCCATTGAGTTAGGCTTATATGCATGCATGCAAGACCTTTGGTTGATCTCTCCCTCTTACCCCCACCTTCCCCTACCTTCCCTCTGAGGTTTGACAGTCTGATCAATGTTTCTCTGTCTCTGGATCTGGTTTTGTTCATCAGTTTATATTGTTCATTATAATCCACAAATGAGTGAGATCATGTGATATTCATCTTTCTCTGGCTTATTTCGCTTAGCATATTTTTAAAATTATAACTGTCTGTTATTGTTCTGATGGTGGCATTTTGGAACATTTATTTTACTTCTTATTTTTGGCAGTTATAATGCTAAGACGAGCCTAATTACAGCTAAAGATTTACCCATATCCATGATTATTTCTCTAGGATCCCAGTGGGATTCTTGGATCAAAGAACATTACAAGTTTAAGGAATTTTAAAAATATTGCAACATAGTCCCAAGAAATATTTTGCCATTTATACTCCCATAAGCAGTGTATGAGAACACCCATATGCCCAAACTTTCTCCGACAGTGGATATAAATATGTAAGAGAAGCATTGCCAATTTGACAGATAATAAATTATATTTCTTATTTTAACTAACACTTATAAACTAATTCTTTTTATTGATTTTTTACAGGGAGGAAGAGAGAGGGATAGAGAGTTAGAAACATCGATCAGCTGCCTCTTGCACACCCCCTACTGGGGATGTGCCCGCAACCAAGGTACATGCCCTTGACCAGAATCGAACGCGGGACCTTTCAGTCCGCAGGCCAACGCTCTATCCACTGAGCCAAACTGGTTTCGGCATATAAACTAATTTTTTTTTCAATTTTTTTATTAAGGTATTATATGTGTACATATCTTACCATTGCCCCCCCCACTCCCATATATGCCCTCACCCCCCAGAGATTTGCATCCATTGGTTATGCTTATATGCATGCATACAAGTCCTTTGATTGATCTCTTATCTCCCCCACCTCTCTCTAACCTTCCCCCTATAATTTGACAGTCTGTTTGATGCTTTACTGTCTCTGTATCTATCTTTTTGTTCAAGTTTATAATGTTCTTTATTATCCATAAATGAGTGAGATCATGTGGTATTTTTCTTTCATTGACTGACTTATTTCACTTAACATAATGTTCTCCAATTCCATCCAGGTTGCTGCAAATGATGAGAATTCCTTCTTTTTATGGCAGCATAGTATTCCTTTGTGTAGAGGTACCACAGTTTTCTGATCCAGTCATCTGCTGACGGGCACCTAGGCTGTTTCCAAATCTTAGCTATGGTGAATTGTGCTGCTATGAACATAGGGGTGCATATATCCTTTCTGATTGGAGTTTCTAGTTTCTTCGGATATATTCCCAGGAGTGGGATTACTGGGTCAAATGGGAGTTCCATTTTCAGTTTTTTGAGGAAACTCCATACTGTTCTCCACAGTGGCTGCACCAGTCTGCATTCCCACTAGCAGTGCACGAGGGTTCCTTTTTCTCCGCATCCTCGCCAACACTTGTCGTTTGTTGATTTATTGATGATAGCCATTCTGACAGGTGTGAGATGGTACCGCATTGTTGTTTTGATTTGCATCTCTCGGATAATTAGTGACGTTGAGCATGTTTTCATGTGTCTCTTGGCCTTCCTTCTGTCTTTTTTGAAAAGATTCTTTTAGGTCTGTTGCCCATTTTTTTATTGGATCATTTATCTTCCTTTTATTAAGTTGTATAAGCTGCCTGTAGATGTTGGAGATTAAACCTTTATCAGTGATGCCATTTGCAAATATGTTCTCCCATGCAGTGGGCCTTCTTGTTGTTTTGTTGATGGTTTCTTTTGCTGTGAAAAAGCTTTTTATTTTGATGTAGTCCCATTTGTTAATTTTCTCTTTAGCTTCCATTGCCCTAGGGGCAGTGTCAGTGAAGAATTTCTTTTGGCATATGTCTGACATTTTGCTGCCTGTGGATTGCTCTAGTATTTTTATGGTTTCCCGTCTTATGTTTAAGTCCTGTATCCGTTTTGAGTTTATTTTTGTGTATGGCGTAAGTTGGTGATCAAGCTTCATTT
Organism: Cnephaeus nilssonii; assembly: GCF_951640355.1. Classification (NCBI taxonomy): domain Eukaryota; kingdom Metazoa; phylum Chordata; class Mammalia; order Chiroptera; family Vespertilionidae; genus Cnephaeus; species Cnephaeus nilssonii. The sequence goes on from NC_137071.1 coordinate 113,246,650, forward strand.
TTTTGCATGTATCTGTCCAATTTTCCCAACACCATTTATTGAAGAGACTGTCTTTATTCCATTGTATGTTCATGCCTCCTTTGTCAAATATTAATTGAGCATAGTGGTTTGGGTCAATATCTGGATTCTTTATTCTGTTCCATTGATCTATATGTCTGTTCTTGTGCCAGTACCAGGCTCTTTTGAGAACAGTGGCTTTGTAATACAGCTTGAAATCTGGTATTGAGATCCCTCCTACTTTATTCTTCTTTCTTAGGATTGCTGTGGCTATTCGGGGTCTTCTTTTATTCCAGATGAATGTTTGGAGAGTTCTTTCAAGGTCTGTGAAATATGCCGTTGGTATTTTAATGGGGAGTGCATTGAATCTATAGATTGCTTTGGGTAGTATGGACATTTTAATGATGTTGATTCTACCAATCCATGAACATGGTATGTTCTTCCATCTGTTTACGTCTTCCTCTATCTCTTTTTTCAGTGTCCTGTAGTTTTCCCTGTATAGGTCTTTTACCTCCTTAGTTAAGTTTATTCCTAGGTATCTTAATTTTTTTGGTGCGATGGTAAATGGGATTACCTTTTTAGTCTCTCTGTCTGTAAGTTCACTATTGGTGTATAGAAAGGCCATAGATTTCTTGGCGTTAATTTTGTATCCTGCTACATTGCCGAATTCATTTATTAAGTCTATTAGTTTTTTGACGGAGTCTTTTGGATTTTTTATGTACAATATCATGTCGTCTGCAAATAAAGACAGCTTTACTTGTTCTTTTCCAATTTGGATGCCTTTTATTTCTTCTTCTTGTCTAATTGCAATGGCTAATACTTCCAGTACTATGTCAAACAGGAGTGGTGAGAGTGGACATCCCTGTCTTGTTCCTGTTCTTAGGGGAAATGGTTTTAGTTTTTGTCCATTGAGTATGATGTTTGCTGTGGGTTTATCATATGTAGCTTTTATTATGTTGAGGTATGAGCCATCTATTCCCACCTTGTTGAGAGTTTTTATCAAGAAAGGGTGTTGGATTTTGTCAAATGCTTTTTCTGCATCAATTGATATGACTATGTGATTTTTATCTTTCAATTTGTTTATGTGATGTATCACGTTTATTGATTTGCGGATATTGTACCATCCTTGCATTCCTGGGATAAATCCTACTTGGTCATGGTGTATGATCTTTCTGATGTACTGCTGGAGCCGATTTGCTAGAATTTTGTTGAGGATTTTGGCATCTATGTTCATGAGGGATATTGGTCTGTAATTCTCTTTCATTGTGTTGTCTTTATCTGGTTTTGGTATAAGAGTGATGCTGGCTTCATAGAAGGAGCTTGGAAGTGTTCCTTCCACTTGAATTTTTTGGAATAGTCTGAGGAGGACAGGTTTTAGTTCTTCCTTGAATGTTTGGTAAAACTCTCCTGTGAAGCCATCAGGCCCTGGGCTTTTGTTTGCCGGAAGCTTTTTGATGACTGCTTCAATTTCGTCCATAGTTATTGGCCTATTGAGCTGGTTAGATTCTTCTTGATTGATTTTTGGAAGGTTATATTTTTCTAGGAATATGTCCATTTCCTCCAGGTTGTCCAGTTTGTTGGAATAGAGTTGTTCGTAGTATTTTGTAACAATCCTTTGTATCTCAGCGGGGTCTGTTGTTATTTCACCTCTTTCATTTCTGATTTTGCTTATTTGGGTCCTCTCTCTTTGCTTCATGGTGAGCCTGGCTAGAGGTCCATCAATCTTGTTTATCCTTTCAAAGAACCAGCTCTTGGTTTTGTTGATCTTATGTATTGTTTCTTTGGTCTCTATGTCATTTATCTCCGCTCTGATCTTTGTTATTTCCTTCCTTCTGGTTACACTGGGCTTTTCTTGCTGCTCTTTTTCTAGCTCTTTGAGTTGTAGGGTTAAGTAATTTATTACCATTGTTTCTTGTTTTTTGCAATAGGCTTGTAGAGCTATGAACTTCCCTCTCAAGACTGCTTTCGCTGTGTCCCATAGATTTTGGATTGTTGTGTTTTCATTGTCATTTGTTGCCATGATGTTTTTTATTTCTTCCTTGATCTCTCTGGTGACCCAATCCTTGTTTAATAGCATGCTGTTTAGTCTCCATGTGTTTGATTTCTTTGGATTGTATTTATTGTAGTTGATTTCCAGTTTTATGCCACTGTGATCTGAGAAGATGCTTGATATAATTTCTATCTTCTTGAATTTGAAGAGACTTTGCCTGTGACCCAGCATATGGTCTATCTTTGAAAATGACCCATGTGCACTTGAGAAGAATGTATATTCTGTGGCTTTGGGGTGAAATGTTCTGAAGATGTCAATTAATTCCATCCGGTCTAGTGAGTCATTTAGGATTGCTGTTTCTTTGCTGTTTTTTTGTTTAGAGGATTTGTCCAGTCGTGATAGTGGGGTATTAAAGTCTCCTACTATGATTGTGTTGCTATTAATCTCTCCCTTGATATCCTCCAGGAGTTTTTTTATGTATTTGGGTGCTCCTATATTGGGAGCGTATATGTTTACCAGAATTATTTCTTCTTGTTGGATTTCTCCCTTTAGTATTATGAAGTGGCCTTCCTTATCTCTTGTTATGGCATTTACTTTGAGGTCTATATTGTCAGATATAAGTATTGCTACCCCAGCTTTTTCTTCATTTCCATTTGCCTGAAAGATATTTTTCCATCCCTTCACTTTCAATCTGTGTGAGTCTCTTGTTCTGAGGTGGGTCTCTTGTAGACAGCATATATATGGGTCGTGTTTTTTTTATCCATTCAGCTACTCGATGTCTTTTGATTGGAGCATTTAGTCCATTTACATTTAAAGTTATTACTGAAAGGTATTTCTTTGTAGTCATATCTATTTTTGTGTCTGTATTCCTTCTTACCTGCTTATTTCTTCTTTTTACAGTATTCCCTTTAGCAATTCTTGCATTGCTGGTTTGGTGATGATAAACTCCCTGAGCCTTTTTTTGTCTGCAAAGCTCCTGATTTCCCCTTCAATTTTGATTGATAGTCTTGCTGGATATAGTATTCTTGGATTCAGTCCTTTGCTTTGTAACACTTTGTATACCTCCTTCCATTCACTTCTAGCTTGTTGTGTTTCTGTTGAGTAATCATTTGACAATCTGATGGGTGTTCCTTTGTAGGTAACTCTCTGTCTCTCTCTTGCCGCCTTTAGGATTCTCTCTTTATCATTTATATTTGCCATTGAAATTATGACATGTCTTGGCGTTGGTCTTTTGGGGTTGAACCTGCTTGGGACTCTCTGTAATTGCGTAACTTTTATCTTTCCCATATCCGGGAAGTTTTCTGTCATTATTTCTTCAAATAGATTTTCTAATCCCTGCTGCTCTTCTTGTCCTTCTGGCAGCCCTATTATATGCATGTTACTTCGTTTCATGTTGTCCCGAAGCTCCCTTAGGCTTTCCTCCTACTTTTTAATTTTTTTCTCCAATTGTTGTTCAGATTGAGCTTGTTTCTGTACCTGATCTTCTAACTCACTAATTCAGTCCTCTGCTTCTTGTAGTCTACTGTTGAAACTTTCCATGGTGTTTTTCATTGTAGCTATATCACTTTTAATTTCTCCCTGATTCTTGCATAAGTTGTTGATTTTCTCATCCATCCGATGTATAAATTCCACGACCATTACTCTGAACTCCTTTTCGGTCATGTTGCAAGCTTCAGTTTCACTAATATCCTTTCTTGGCGACTCCACATTTTCTTTCCTCTGTGAGTTATTTCGTTTCCCCATTCTGGATATCACCAGAAAGCTCAAGCTTCCGTTTGTGTGGACCTGGGCCGTGTGCTGTGGGGACTTCGCTCCACCCGAATTTCACTGAAGTGCTCTGACACTAGGACGTGTGGCTGCCTTTGGTTGGCGGGAACCAGACTTGCCCAATTTCAGTGTCCCCAGTGTTCCGTGTGGTCTCGTGTGCACACTTAGAATCAGGGGCCCTGTCTGCACCACACTGTTGGTATGTGCCGAAAATGAGATCCTTAGCATGTGCCAGGAGTCAGAGTTTCCCTGTGTCTGCACCAAGACTCGAGTGTCAACGTCTCTGTTGCCTTGTGTGGTTTCTCGTTGAGAATCAGGGTCCCTGTGTGTGCATGCACCAACAATTGGGGTTGCTGGCTCTTAGTGTGAATGCACTGTGAGTCAGGGATCCCAGGCAGCTGTGTCCGGTGTGCCAAATTCCCTGAAGTGGAGCTGCGTCCTGTGTGTGCTCTCTCTACTGAGCCCAACCGGCTAAAGAGCACACTCTTAAAATCCTGAAGGTGAGCTGGCTTCATGCACTCTCCCAGAGTCCCGGAAGGGGGGCGGAGTCCGTCCTGCGCGCCAAATTCCCCAATGGGAAGCCCCTCTGTGCATGCTCTAAAATTCCCCAAAGGGGGAGCTGTGACCCACAAGCCAAATTCCCCCAAAATCCATGAAGGGGAACCCTCTGTGCGCACTGACAGATTTCCCCCACTGGGATCTGCTTCTGTCCTGCTCGCGCCAAATTCCCTAAGGGGGAGCGTGTCCCTGCGCAAAGCTCTGCAGCTTGGGCGAGGGGCGGGTCTATCAGTTACTATGGCGCTATCCGCGCGCCTGCAGGGAAGGGGATAGGCTCTTTGACTCAGGGAAATCTGTGGGGAAATCTGGATTCTTGTTGTTTGTTAGTCTGAAGCTGTGATAGCAGTTCTCTGTCCCCAGTGGCTGCAGGGTCCTGGTTTGTGTCAGAAGCCAGGATCCGAGTCTCAGGCAGCTCTGTTTCTCAAGATGGCGTGGTCTCTGCGTCCGCACCAGCCGCCGAGAAGTGTCCGCTTTGTGAGCGGGGCTCCGCAGTCTAGGACAGCCCGGTTAGGGAGCCCCTTGGAAGACCTGCAGAATCTAACTGACCCTAGCTCAGACACACACACACACCTCACATGTCTACACTCTCCTCTATGTGTTCCTCACTCACACTCTCTCTCTCCCTACCTTCCTGCCGGTCGCCATCTTTTTTTTCTCTAAACTAATTTTTTGTTTATTATCCATTTCATATTTTCTTTTGTAAATTATCTGTTAATGTCATTTACACATTTTTATGAGGATATGCACTTTTTCTAGATATTTCCCAAATTTTCCCAAGTTTTTTTTCCCCTGAATTCTGTTTATGATAATTTTGACACACATATTATTTAAACATTTTAATGTGTTCTTTTATGATTTATGAATTTATTGCCATGAGAAAAAAGATCAAGATTGTGTAAATATTCACCTATTTCACTTATATTTTCCTCTAGTATTCATATAGATTTTTCTTTTGTTTTTTTTACTTTTATATCTTTAATACACTTGAAACACATTTTGAAATATAGTGTCACAAGAGGATTCTGTCACATTTTGTTCTTGGTCAAATCACTAAATCTCTCAAGTCTCAGTTTCTCCTTTTATAAATTAAAGACCTATCAGACCAATAGAAAAGGTAGAAATTCTAAATACTGACTCAGGAGCATATGAAAATCCAGTTTTCTATAAAGGGTATATATATCTTCTATTACTAAAAGAAAACTAATGCTCTCATAAAAATCTGTCATTTCTACAGATGTTTGCTTGGTTTTTATTTTCAATAGTACCCAATGTCTAACTATTCTTATAACATACTAGAGGCCCAATGCATGAAAATTCGTGCACTCGGGGGCATCCCTCAGCCCAACCACCCTCTCACAATCCAGGACCCCTCAGGTAGGATCCCTAGGCCTGGCCTGAGATTAGGGCCTATCGGGTATTTCCTTCCCTGGTCTGCAGGAAGCTGGTCCCACCCCCGCCGCTGCCACTGCTTGCCATCTGTGCAGCACTGCCTTCCCTCTCCTGCCACCGGTGGCCTCCCTCTACAGGTGACAGGCTGGGGTGCAATGGATTGGCTGGCCTGGGCCTCCCTCTTTCTTTGCTGGGGGGTGGGGCCAGCCATGAAAGGGGCTGTCTGCCTACCTGATTGCCCCTAACCACTGGCCTACCTGCCTGATCACCCCTAACCACTGGTCTATCTACCTGATCACCCCTATCTACTCTGCCTGCCTGCCTGATTACCCCTAACAGCTTGCTTGGGGGCAGGGCCAGCCCAGTGAGGGTCTGTCTGCCTACCTGATCACCCCTACCTCTGGTCTGCCTTCCTGATCTCCTCTAACCACTTGCCTGCCTACCTGATCACCCCTAACCACTGGTCTGCCTACCTGATCACCCCTAACCCCTCTGCCTGCCTGATTGCCCCTAACCGCTTGCTTGGGGGCGGGTCCAGCACTGACTTTCAGTTGGTCAGCCTCTGGTTGTCGCAGGAGCTGACCGCCAGTTGCCTGCCATCCATCGCAGGCTCCCCGCTGGTGCCCAAGGCCGGAAAATCCGCACCCTAGTGTCCTGGCGACGGATCGCAGGAGCCGACTGCCAGTTGCCTGCCATCCTTCGCAGGCTCTCCGCTTTTGCCCAAGGCCGCACCCTAGCGTCGCCAATCGGCCACCCCGGCCACCCTGAGTCCCGCCCCCCCGTGCCTCTTGGCCAATCGTGGGCATAGCGGAGGTATAGTCAATTTGCATATTACTCTATTATTAGGTAGGATGTTCAAAATTGGACCTTGAATAACTTTAACCTTCATGGCTATGCATTCCATATCTTATACTTGGTTATATTTGTTTTTTGTTTTGGTTAGATGAGCCTAAAACCCAAAATTGGAGGACATCTTACCAGTTTTCCAATCATGTTGATTGTGCCTGATAACAACATCAAGTTGAATAGAGAGGGTGACATTTAGGCATTAGAATTGACATTTTCCTTATATAAGTTAACTTTATAGCAAGTGCCTATAGGATAAGTAAGTTTGTTCTGTTTTGAAGTGGTATGTATGTGGATTCATTTGACTGGCGAAGTTAAAAGTGTTAACTAATCATAAACTTCGACAATGTGGGATGCATATAGATTGTAATTTGTTTGTGTAAACACCTAGCACTGAAGCAATAAAGTTCATATAAACTGTGAAGAAATGCTTTTTAAAATTCATGTCATTCTGTTAAATTTGGGATTGTGCATGATTTTACTGATAATTTTATAAGACTCTCTAATAGGTTTTTAACTATAAATCATTATTTATTTTTCACCAGATGTGACTTATTATTAATACAAAAATTTTTAAATTGTTCTATTGCCCTAGCTGGTTTGGCTCAGTGGATAGAGTGTCGGCTGTGGACTAAAAGGTCCCAGATTTGATTCAGGTCAAGGGCACAAACCCAGGTTGTGTGGTCCATCCCCAGTAGGGGGCATGCAGGAGGCAGCTGATCAATGACTCTCATCATTGATGTTTCTCTCTCTCTCTCCCTCTCCCTTCCTCTTTGAAATCAATAAAAATATATTAAAAAGAAAACCTATAACAAAAATTGTTCTATTTATGGATAATCAACTTTGTAGTTAGGGCATTAAACACTGTCTTCGATACATTTATTGTACAGTGTATTACCAACAGAATTGTGTACCAATGAGGATTAACACAATGTATAAGAATTTTACACCTAGCCCTAACCGGTTTGGCTCAGTGGATAGAGTGTCTGCCTGTGGACTCAAGGGACCCAGGTTCGATTCCAGTCAAGGGCATGTACCTTGGTTGCAGGCACATCCCCAGTAGGGGGTGTGCAGGAGGCAGCTGATTGATGTTTCTCTCTCATCGATGTTTCTAACTCTCTCTCCCTCTCCCTTCATCTCTGTAAAAAATCAATAAAATATATATTTAAAAAAATAAAAAAAGAATTTTATACCTAAAAGAGGTATAAATATGTCCTCTGGGGAAAATAATAGATTACTTGGTTTCTGGATGAAGTGTGATTAATAAAGCCAGCAGCTCCACCTCAGAAATTTATGACTTAGTGGGAGGAGTGAAAAGGAAAAATTAAAAAATGATTAGTGTGCCTCAGTAGAGAAAAATTATTGAAATTTAAATTTTAAAAAGTTCAGTATCTGGTATATTTGAAAACCTGAAAATGTTCTTTTGTGAGATTAATTCATTGTATACCCACTTCACTAATAAAGTTAACTTTGGTGATGGTGTGTCTGCTTGTCAAAGCCAGTTTGAGGGAATGATGAAACCTGAATCAGAGAGGGCTTCCAGTTTCACCACGGGAATGTGAGATTGGCTGTTATCTAAGGACAGATTATATTTACAGGAAGGAATGAAGCAGCAGAGGTAGATTCGTTTTTAAGAAGACTGGATAGTGTTTCTCTAATCACCTCATCCCCACCCTTTCAAATGTGCAGCTCCTACACGAAGCCCTTTTTGTCATGAAGCACTCAATCCACAACTCTTCTTTCTTTTCAAACTGCCTCTTCTATCTTCTCTGGATTATGTTCTCCCATATCCAAATTTGTTACTTTTCCCACAGTACTCCCAATTTACAGCTGCTTCTTACTCCTCTGACTTTCTCCATCTGGTTTTCTCTTTCTCACATGCACAAACACGGTCCATCAACCCTTGTACTCCCTGTGTTGTTCTGCCTCTAAGTCAAAGCTTTTACAATCAGGGTGTTGTTTGAAGTCAGTTATACATGTATGTATTTAAAAGAATTATCTGATTAAACACCATTAGATGGACAAAATCCTTTATGGTAAATTGATGGATCTGTGTGATTCATATTATTTTATACTACTTGGGCAGAGGTTTTCAGAGTTGAGAAAAATACAGTCATTTTTACCTCCATAAAGTAGGATGCTGGTCCATCCACAAAAAACAAAGGTGGAGTCACTTTCTGAAAATAAGTATTACAGTTTCTTTGAGAAATTAAGCTATTGAGAAAGACTTTCTGAGTGGCAGTAAAGTCCCCAAGTTGGGTTAGGAAGCATATATATTTAATCAGTCTTTAGCAAGAGTAGTACCTACTCAAGCACTTAAGAAAAAGATTGCATGATAAAGCACAGTTTCTCTGACTTCTCAAATTTAGAGTTGATTTGATAAATGCTATGCATTTCCATTATATAAAGGAAAAAAAGAATGTCATCATAGAGAAATAGATGGGTTCTTTTACTTAATTTAGTTTCATCACTTGCTCTTTCTGTGGGAATATCATTCAATCTAGCTCATTACAAAGAAGACATACAAGGATTTGTGGTAGCTATGGAATTAACCTATGACATGACTGAGTGTTTTTTGTCAGCCTAAAATTTCTTTTTTTCTCTGGCTTTGGCCCATTGATTTTGAAATAGAGTAATTTTATATAGTTCTATATTTAAGTCCTTTAAAAATCAACATTGCTTAGTAACATTTGATAATCAAAACCCATTGTTACAGTGCAATGTAATAGTTAAGGAAGGATATCTTTCTCACTCATTATGCTACCTAGTTGTTTAGTGATAGTCACATATAAACCTCTTGTACCATGGTAGATGAAGACAGCACTATGATATCAAACTTAAGACTCCAGTGGAAATAAATTATTGGTCCTATTTAGTGTTTTTGTTATAATAATTCTCAGAATAAAGTATAATTTTAAAGATATATTCTTATTGATTTCTTAGAGGAAGAGAGAGAAGGAGAAACACCAATCCGTTGCCTCCCACATGCCCACTACTGTGGATTGAGCCAGCAACCCAGGCATGTGCCCTGATCTGGAATCAAACAGGTGACCTCTTGGTGTATATGACAATGCTAAATCCACTGAGCAACACCGGCTGGGCTGAATGAGGTATAATTTTAATGTCATTTCTGGTTTATGAAAGGTTGTAAACTTAAAAAATTTCATCGCTTTGAACTTTAACCTTTTCAGCCTTCTGTAGTTTGATTGGTTGCATGTGTGCCTCTTCCACCAGGCTACAGAAGTTGTAAAAGAAGAAAATAAAAATGGCTAGTGAATCACACTTTGGGACATGAAAAAGGTCAAAGTTGTACAGTTAATTATTGTCTTGTAGAGAATATGAAGCCATTAAAATTCCTATGCTGTAGTCTTATGACAAGGAATATATTGAGAACTATAAATAATAAACAATACATGTATCTTCTTGTAACAATGATTAAAACTTAGAATAGGAAATATTTAACCCATTCCCATTCCCTTCAAAAGAAAAGAATACTTGGTCGATGTTTATCTTTCCCTCTCATGTTTAGGAGCTATTTAAGCCACAGAAAAGAAAGGGAAAACATACATGTTTCAGAAGTGTTGAATATATTTTGTTATAAGCACTTTTCAAAATGAATAGGATGTTGTGGTATAGGATTAATATTGACCCATATTACATCAGAATAATTAAAAAAATTAATTTTAAGGCAATCATCTGTTTAAAACTGGATGTTTTGCTCTCTTGGAGGACCTGTGATAAAAAAAATGATATAGTATTTCTATACAGAAGACACGAATAAAAAAATAGTTGCAGCCTGGCTGGCTTGGCTCAATGGTTGAGCATTGACCTATGAATGAGGAGGTCTTGATTGGAATCCCAGTCAGGGCACATTCCCCGGATTGTGGGTTCTGTCCCGAGTGTGGGGGCCTGCAAGAAGCAGCCAATCAACATTTCTTCCTCATCATTGATGTTTCTCTCTCTCTCTCTCTCTCTCTCTCTCTCTCTCTCTCTCTCTCTCCCCACCTCTCTTCATCTCTGAAATCAATAAAAAAATATATAAAAATACTTGCATTTCACTTGCATTTAACAATAGGATCTCAAGCTTATTAGATCCTTACATTTACTGATAGCTGTTATATAGGTACACAGCGCTACATAAGCTATATATAGTATATATCTTATTTAATAAAGAGGTAATATGCAAATTGACCCCCATGCCATCACACAAGATGGCTGCCCCCATGTGATCAAAGATGGCCGCCCCCATGAGGTCAAAAATGGCCACCACAAGATGGCTAGCAGGGGAGGGTAGTTGTGGGCAATCAGGCCAGCAAAGGAGGGCAGTTAGGGGTGACCAGGCCAGCAAGGGAGGGCAGTTGGGGGAGACTGGGCCAACAGGGGAGGGCAGTTGGGGGTGATTGGGCCATAAGGGGAGCAGTTAGGCATTGATAAGGCTGGCAGGGGAGTGGTTAGGGGGTGATCAGGCTGGCAGGCAGGTGAGTGGTTGGGAGCCAGCAGTCCTAGATTGTGAGAGGGATGTCTGACTGCTGGTTAAATCAGCACTCGAAATCCCCCAAGGGGTTCCAATATTGGAGAGGGTGCAGGCTGGACTGACCGACACCCCCACCAGTGCACGAATTTCATGCATATATATACTATATATACTCTAGTATATATACTAGAGGCCCAGTGCACAAAGTTGCCCTAAAACACAGTGCCATTGTATATGAACAACCACTAGATTAGAAATGTCTTTAGAGGAAAATTCTTCAAATGAGCATTTTTCATACCCAGAGCTAATGATGTAGGTGGTGTAAGTTCTAAGTTAAAGGCTGACAAAACCCACAGATCCAAATAGGCACCACAGAGGTATAAATAAAACTTCAATGCTTCTATTTGCTAATAGTTATTCTTTGTTGCTTACTTTAGGTGTTTAGGAAGGACATAGAAAATAAACACAGGGTGTCTGGAAAGAGAACAGAGGGTTGTAAAAAGAGCAGATCGTGTTGGTGGCACTTTTTTGTTACAGTGAATTTGTCATGGTTGCTGTAATTGTGAGTAAAGTCTTTATGAGCATTTATCAGGGCACTTCCTTCAAGAAGGAAAAAGTATCCTTATTCTGCTGCCACTTACCACACCTTTTGGCAACTCTCCAGAAATGCAGCACTGCATTGATACAACAACTTGATTCCTTGTCAAAATATTTAACATCTGGCTCAAAAGAGATTTTTGATGACAATAAGCATGCTCAACTCCTCTGTTCATTAAGGCTGAAAATTCAATAAGTGCTTGGTATGCTGGGACTAAGCTACCTTATAGTGAACAGCTGTCAAATGATTTGCTGAATACTTCTTCTCAACCCACCACAGTGAATTGATGGAACTGTGCCAGCTTCAGGACATACACAGACTTAGGGAAATTTTAGCAAGCTCCTTCTGAGCTTTGCACTACCACCTATAAATGTAGAACAACCTATTAGGAGACAAAGAAACTTACCCGACCAATGTATCCTTTTTACCAGGGCAGCAAAGAAACAGTTATTGGTGCTAAAAGCACATTAATGGTTTTGCTTGTAGGATAGGTGTCTTTTGGATCTGTGGGCTTTGTCAGCCTTTAACTGAGATCTTACACCACCTACATCATTAGCTCTGGGCATGAAAAATGCTCATTTGAAGAATTGTCCTCTAAAGACATTTCTAATCTAGTGGTTGTTCATATACAATGGCACTGTGTTTTAGGGCAATTTTGTGAATTAAGTTGTGCAGTGGTCAGAATGGCCATCTTTCCACCCTGCTTGCTATACCCATATTTCTGTCTCTTGAACTTGAAAAAGCTCCCATCTGGGCATTTTGATAATCTCCCAGAACCATCATTTTAATGGGGTGCTATAGCACATTATGAAGAGTGCAAGTAGCACCATTAGAGAAAATAATTTCACATGAGTGATGCCGGAAACCAAACATTGTGACATTGGAAGTTAAATGTGAAAAGGCAATCTGGGATGCTTTGGTCAACCTTAATTGCTCTGAATGGTCAGAGCTAGTCACTCATTGTTTAGTTGAGACATTGGTAGTTAAAGCAACTCTCACCTGTTAATCATATGTAAATTTTTGCTGATTGTCTATTATTGGAATTTCCTGCCTAAAGGATATGGGTGTATCTCAGAACCCCAATAAAAGGGATGGCAAAGGCCAGAGCAGTGGGTAGTCCTCCCACTAGAGGTGGGCTCCCGCCTGGCCCCCCATTTACCCAAATTGATTCTTTTCTAGCTTCTCTTCATTTTGATTGCAGCCTTCTCCAGAAACTGGACCTGAACGGGAACCCTGAAACACGCGGGACGTGACAAGGGATCCCACATCTGGCGCCCACACGGGACTTCTGGAGGAGATGATGGTTTTCATCTAGAGCGAAGGAGGAAAAATACACCGAGAAAAGGTGTGGAAAATTCACCGCACTCAAAAGCCCACGGCCAGCTGCAGAATCCAGATCTGTAAGTAGGGTGGGAATGTCTTTTTTAACCAGGCTAATGGGGAAGAATTAGAATTTTGGTTTGTATGCTTAAGGAATTAAAAGTTTCAGAAAGTATTATTTTGTAGTTTTTGTTTGATGTTATAGAACATAACCCTTTGTTTCCTGAAGAAGGCACATTAGATCTTGAGTATTTGGCAAAAAGTTGCTCAAAAATTTGAAAAAAGCTCAGCAGCAGGAAAAAACTTACCTCAAAAAAACAAAACAAAAACAAAACAAAACAAAACTGTTTTTCCATGGGGAACGCAATATCAAGTTCACTAGAGCCTTTTAGAGAGGCTGAGGAGGAACCCCTTAGTGTGGTTCCCTCCGCTCCTCCTAGAGAGGAACAGGAAGAAAACTTGAAGGAATGGCCTTTATGGCCCCCTCCACCTCCATGTCCTAATCCTGAAACATTTAATTCGCCGCCAAAAAGGCCGCCAATAGAATCATCTATACAGAGAGCCATCAGAAAAGGAATGAAGGAGATGTCTGTGGAAGAAAGGCTTGCCTTTCCTGTTATACAAGTAGCTGATCCACAGAACCCAAATCAAATAACAAGACACCATGAAAAAATTGATTTTAAAATGATAAAAGCTTTGCGAGAAAGTGTTGTTCAAAATGGTCCAACGGCTCCTTTTACAGGAGAAATCATGAATAATATTTCTGAAGCATTCTTAACTCCTTCTGATTGGTATTCTCTGGCTCGTGCAACTCTGGATGGAGGAGATTATTTACTATGGAAGGGAGAATTTTTGGAAAAATGTCAAGAGCAAGCCCGCGCAAACGGAGGGCCAAATGCTCAAATAACTTATGAAATGCTGGCAGGACTGGGACAGTATATGGATATACAAAATCAGCTACATTATGTGCAACAGGCGTATGAGCAAATTAGACTTTGTGAAAGGAAAGCCTGGTGTGCTTTTCCAACAAAAGGGGACCCTCAGGGAGTCTTTAGTAAATGTATGCAGGGACCTACAGAGTTCTTTTCTGATTTTGTGGCTCGTCTCACTCGAGCAGTGAGACAGCAGATTCAACATGAGGCAGCAGGAGATATTTTAATTCAGCAATTAGCTTATGAAAATGCCAATGCTGACTGTAAGAAATTCCTGATACCTCTGAGAAGAAATAGTACCATTACAGAGATGATTCAAGCATGTCAGAATGTGGGATCAGGCACTTTTCATGCAAATTTACTTGCTGCTGCAGTAACAGGTGGAAATAAGAGGTGTTATAAATGTGGAAAAGGAGGACATTTCCAAAAGGAATGTGGGCAACCGAGAAGGCTAGGGAGAGGCATAAACACTCAGCCTCCAGATTCAGTCTCTCGGTGTCCTAGATGTCAGAAAGGGAACCACTGGGCCAGTATGTGTAGATCAAAATTTCATAGAAATGGGCAGCCTCTAGATCAAGATAGAGGGCATGATCAATTGCCGGGAAATGGCCAAAGGGGTGCCCCCTAGCCCCGTCATCAATAGGGGAAATCTGTTCTATAAGGCCCACAGTGGATTCCCTCATCCGAGCAACTCCAGGAAACCCAAGCCTGGATCTTAACAGCACTATTGCGGTCACTTTGACCCCTGATATTGCTCGGCAAGCTATTCCTACAGGAATTTGGGGACCTGTGCTACTGGGAACTTTAGGATTAATCTTAGGGAGGAGTGGAAACACTCTAAAAGGACTAACTGTCCTGCCTGGAGTCATTGATTCAGATTATGAAGGAGAAGTTAAAGTTATACTAGAGTGTAATCATGTTATGCAAATTACTCCAGGACAAAGAATTGCTCAGATATTAATTCTACCTTATGTTCAGCAAGGTGAGGCTATAAATAGGAAAAGAGGAATGCAAGGATTTGGAAGCTCAGACATTTATTGGATACATGAAATTAGCAAAACCCGTCCCATGATTAATTTAAGAATAGAGGGAAAACAATTTAGGGGACTAGTGGACACTGGAGCGGATATTAGTGTTATCAGTAAAGAATTCTGGCCTCCAAGTTGGTCCACGACAGAAGCTATGGGCTCAGTTAAGGGGGTAGGAGTTCCTGATGACACACAACGTAGTGCTGCAGTGTTAAGGTGGCAAGATGAGGAAGGACAGACAGGATGGTTTCAGCCCTACATCATCTCTGGAATTGCAGTCAACTTATGGGGCAGGGATATTTTAGAAGGTTTACAGGCATGTATTGTTACCGGCAAAGGACAGCAGTTAATAACTCAGATAGGACATCAACCTTTTTAGGAGCGGTCACTGCTCAGTCTCCTCACCCTCATGCTGATCCTATACAACGGAAAGATGATAGACCTGTATGGGTGGATCAGTGGCCACTAACCAAGGAGAAATTAAGTCATATTCATGAATTAATACAAGAACACATAGAGGCTGGCCACATAGAACCTTCCAATAGTCCTTGGAATACGCCTATATTTACAATTCCTAAAAAGGCGACAGGAAAATGGCGATTGTTACATGATCTTAGAGCAGTTAATGCTACTATGCATACCATGGGAGCTTTACAACCTGGACTCCCAGCGCCTTCACAAATTCCTTTAAATTGGTCTCTCATAGTAGTAGATCTTAAAGATTGTTTTTTCACCATTCCCTTGGCACCTCAAGATAAACAGAGGTTTGCATTTTCTGTGCCATCTATTAATAATATAGAGCCTATGAAAAGATATCAATGGAAGGTTTTACCACAAGGAATGGCCAATAGCCCTACTTTTTGTCAAAAATATGTGGCTCAAGCTGTTCAGCCTTTAAAGGACAAATACTCCCAATGTTACATTATTCATTACATGGATGACTTGCTCTTAGCAAGCCCACTGAAAGAGCAGACTTTGGCCATGTTTTCCCAATTGGAAGAGGAACTCCCTACATGGGGCTTAAGAATTGCTCCAGAAAAGGTACAGAAAGAAACACCTTTCCAATATTTGGGAACCATAATTGAAAATCAAAGCATTAGGCCTCAGAAGGTGGAGATAAGAAAAGATTGCCTTAAAACTTTAAATGACTTTCAGAAATTATTAGGGGACATTAACTGGTTAAGACCTTATCTGAAGATCTCTACAGGAGAAATGACAAATTTATTTAGTTTACTTAGAGGTGACTCTAATCTTTCCTCTCCCAGAACTTTAACAGATGAAGCTAGGAATGAGTTGCTGCGAGTTGAGCAGGCAATTTCCTCAGCTCAAGTAGCACGGGTACAGTCCGAATTACCTTTATTGGGACAAATTAATCCTACTGCAAATAGTCCCACTGGAGTCATCTTTCAAAATAAAAATTCTGATGCCATTATTGAATGGGTCCACCTAGGGCATCAATCCTCTAAAACTGCAGTTACATATGTAGAATTATTAGCCCAATTATTGTTTCTAATTAGGAAATGTTGTAAACAACTTAGAGGGGAAGAGCCTCAGTGTATCTACCTCCCCCTCACTGGGAAGCAAATAGAAATGCTATTTCAGACTGATATAAATTGGCAAATTGGGTTAAGTGGATATTCAGGGGAACTTAGCTGTCACCTATTGAAAGATAAATTACTACAATTTTTATATAATACCTCCATCATTAGACCAAAAAAAAAATACTAGACAGGAACCTATTCCTGGAGCTTTAACTGTTTTTACTGATGGATCATCAAATGGGAAAGCTGCCTATCATACAATAAATTCAGACCGAGTCATACTGACCAGTCATACTTCTGTACAAAGAATTGAACTAGAAGCTATTAAAGCTGCATTGCAGGATTTCCAAGAGCCTCTTAATATTGTCTCTGATTCCTTTTATGCTGCGAACTTAGTGAATAGAATTGAAACTGCCCGCTTGAAATGGCTTAGTGAAGTTTATTTTTACTATTCAAACAAGTTCAGCAGATTGTACAACAGAGACAATATCCTTTTTATATCACTCACATCAGGGCTCATAGTGTCTTACCTGGTCCTTTAACAAAAGGAAATGCACAGGCTGATCAATTGGTTGCTTTATTAAAAGAAGCCTTAGAATCTCATCAGCTTTTACATCAGCCTGCCAAAATGTTGTCTAAACAATTCTCAATCACTCGACAACAGGCAAAACAGATTATTAAGGAATGTCCAACTTGCATGTTACATCTACCTCAAGGGCCTAACACAGGAGTCAACCCTAGAGGTTTGCTAAGGGATCATATCTGGCAAATGGATGTAACGCATTATAATTCCTTTGGATGCCTTGGGGCATTACATGTTTCTGTAGATACCTTTTCAAAAGTCCTATGGGCTACTGCATCTACAGGAGAAACAGCAAAACAGGTTATTAATCATTGCCTAGCTGCTTTTGCCGTCATGGGAGTTCCAAAAAATATTAAAACTGATAATGGGCCTGCTTATACAAGCTGTCAATTCCAGGAATTTTGTAAAAGGTGGAAAATTCAGCATATTACAGGAATACCATATAATTCCCAAGGACAGGCCATTATTGAACGACAGCATCAGTGGCTAAAATCCCAACTTGAAAAACAAAAAGGGGGGATGATGGAGAAATCAACCTGCGGGTAGGCTGCACCAAGCCTTAATTACTTTAAATTTTTTCACTTGTAATGATGAAGGTAGGACACCTATGGAACTACATTGGTGCCAGAACAAAACAAAAGAAAATGATCTAGTTAAATGGAAGGACCCCGATTCTGGTTTATGGAAGGGACCTGATCCATTATTAACCTTTGGCAGAGGGTATGCTTGTATATTCCCAGAGAATTTTTCCAAACCCGTGTGGATTCCTGCTAGAAATATTAAACTGCAACAGGGATCCAAGAGAGAAACTAGCCAGACTAATGAGGACCTTGTGCCTGGAGCTACACCATGCAGCTGCAGACAATCAACTACCTCAGCCACAGAGAGCAGCGACTCTAACCAGTCCACTGAAGATGAGGAGCAGGAGGAGGACTAGCCGGACAACAAACAGCCCGGAGGTCTCCTGGGCATGGTAAAGAAGACGGTACTGACGCCTGAGAACGTCTTTCTTGCCATGCTAGCAGTAATCATCTGTACGGTAATATTACCTGGGACAAATGTGGAAGTGTTTTGGACTTATGTTCCTGACCCTTCATGGGTAAGACCCCTTACGTGGGCTGATCCCCTGACTAATGTAGTCACCAATAATACCAAACACCTTGGTCATCCAGGAGGAAAAATGGGTGGGGCAAGGAAGTATAATTACACAGGTGTAGCCACCCAGCTTCCCTTCTGTATGACACAAAATCAAACCACTGCCCCTTTGTGTGTAAAATTAAAGAGAGGTGCAGAAAATGTAACTAAGACCTTGTCTATACAAAAAGAAATTGACAGCCAGTTTGAAAATTGAATTGCCATGCCTAGAGCAAAGTATCCTTACAAGATATTTTCTACAGTGTCATTATAATAATTTTTGATATTTTACAACAGCATATTGTACAATTATCCCAAACAAACTTAAAAATCTAATTTTTTGAATGTTTGGCAACAATTTAATAAGGACATGAAAGGATTTAATCCCTTCCACTGTGTGGAAGGCCCCCTGGGAAGGCACTTGAGCATTCTATATTGGCCCTTCTTGCTCTTTTTGCCAAGAGGGACCCTCTTCTCACAATCCAATTGCCCACAGGTGTTGCCTGAGTTTTCTGTTCATGCTGAGGTTGAAGCCTCATGGTGGCTGGTACCATGGATCTATCTCTCGCACAATGGCGTGAGCTGGGCCCTGCCTGGAGAAGAAACCTGGGTTCCCCAAGACATGTGATCAGTGCCGGGGCCCCGCCAGCTGGCGAGGGGATCCCAAGGCAGGTGCTGGGCATGGAGGCCATAGGGGCAAAGGCTACCAAGGAGACAGAACTGAACCTCACATCACCCTGCTTGGCCCCGGAGGATGGCTGGTTAGTCAATGACGGGTAAGATTCCTCAAGGGAGGAACAACCTAAGACAGGCACAGTCGCAGAGGGGCCATCAGGAGAGAACTTGGGGGTCAACAGAGGTGGGGCACAGAACCTCACCCCCCAACATTGCAGGGGCTTGAACACTCGCCCCTTCTGAGGGAGGTCTCCTGCCCCATGGCTGCTTCGAGCTTCCCATGCCAGCTCAGATTGGGACCCAGGTAACATACAGAGACTTGGCCCAACTCAGATCTGGAAGAGACCCAGATAACAGAAAGAGACTTGGCCCAGCTTAGATTGAGACCCAGGCAACAGAGAGTTGGCTGATGGCAGCTGCCCTATACCTAAATCCAGGAATGCTCAGGGCTTTCTCAAGGATGCAAAATAATCCTTTTCATTAATATTTACAGTGTAAACTAAGATTTTTGTTAAGAGTATTAAATTTGACAGTAAAATAGTAGACAAGTTTTCAGATTAATTTAAATTGGCTAAATGAAATAAGTGAATATTTAAGAAAATTTAATTGTACAAAAAGCTGTTCCTAAAGTATTAACCAAAATTTCTATTGGTAGTTTATTTCATGGTAAAATTGCTTAACATGCAATGAACCTAAAGCAGTCATATTTTTGTGCAAAAATTTAAAGTTATCAAGACTGCATTATAAAAATTTTCCAAAAGCCTCCTAAAAATTAAATAAAAAAGGAGGATGGTGGAAAAATACCATGTAAGAAAAAATATCCTGTAAGTAAATTACATCTAGAAATTTTTTTTACTTTGAAATTTAATTTTCATACAGCAGGACACCCATGAAAAACATATATGGTGTCAAAATAAGCCAAAGGAAAATTGTTTGGGCAAAAAATAATAGGATCCCAAGAAAAATTTATAGAAAAGATTCCTTTATTAACTTTTGGTCGAGAATATGTTTGTATATTTTCAGAAAACAACTCCAAGACCATTTGGATTCCTGCAACAGAGAGGAATTAACAGGAATGCTCCAGCCATGAAGACAAGAGGAGATAGTCCAGAGATGGAAGATGCTGACCATGCCTTGCCATACTAGCAGTCAGCAGATGTGCGTCACTGCAGATTGCCCAGGTCCAAACCACAGAGGTCGGACCTGCATCGCCACCATTTGTCCACCATCCAGATATCGTTGCTGACATGTACACTTGAGGAACTTTTGGACATTTAAACTTTGGACTCAGAACTTTTGGACATTGAAACTTTGGACTCAAAACTTTTGGACAATGAAATTGGGACTCAAACATATTTTGTTCTTATATGTTTATTTCTGGTCTGTAAATGCAAGATTTTTTAAGGAAGGAATTGGGGGGAGATGCCGGAAACCGAACATTGAGACATTGGAAGTTAAATGTGAAAAGGGAATCCGGGATGCTTTGGTCAACCTTAATTGCTCTGAATGGTCAGAGCTAGTCACTCATTGTTTAGTTGAGACATTGGTAGTTAAAGCAACTCTCACCTGTTAATCATATGTAAATTTTTGCTGATTGTCTATTATTGGAATTTCCTGCCTAAAGGATATGGGTGTATCTCAGAAGCCCAATAAAAGGGATGGCAAAGGCCAGAGCAGTGGGTAGTCCTCCACTAGAGGTGGGCTCCCGCCTGGCCCCCCATTTACCCAAATTGATTCTTTTCTAGCTTCTCTTCATTTTGATTGCGGCCTTCTCCAGAAACCGGACCTGAACGGGAACCCTGAAACACGCGGGATGTGACAAGGGATCCCACAGAGTGATATATTTTCACTTGCATTTATAAGTCTAAGTATATACTAGCCCTTTTTTCAGAGAATGGGTAAAGGGATCACCTCTGCTCTACCTTGTTCCTGGGCTTTTTAAGCCAGTCTTACATATACCATCCTATCTAATAATGAGGGAATATGCTAATTGACGCTCACACAGTCACAAAGATGGCGGTGCCCACAGCTAATAAGGAGGAAATATGCTAATTGACTGCCATGCCCTCAAAGATGGTGGCGCCCACAGCCACAAAATGGCGGTGCCCAGTCCCCTCAGCCCCCCAGCCACCCAGAGGCAGCCCAAGGCACAGGCAAGCCTTGGATGGCAGCTGCCCAGCCACCTAGGGCCGCCCGAGGCTCAGGTAACCAAGGCCAGCTGAGGCTTGAGCTGCCAGCAGTGGCAGCAGAGGTGTTATGGAGTGTCGCCTTCCCCTGATCGCTGGGTCACCTCCCGCTCCTGAAGGCTCCTGGACTGTGAGAGGGGGCAGGCTGGGCTGAGGGACCCCCCTCCAGTGCATGAATTTTCATGCACCGGGCCTCTAGTCTATAATAATAAAAGTGTAATATGCTAATTAGACCAGATAGCCGAACAACCTCCTGGATGTCATTACAGACATCCTTCCTGACGAAGCCATGGTGGCAGGGTCTGAGGCATAGGTGGTTAGGGGCAATCAGGCAGGCAGGCAAGTGGTTAGGGTGATGAGGTAGGCAGGCAGAGTGGTTAGGGGCAATCAGGCAGGCAGGCAGAGGTGGTTGGGGTGATCAGGCAGGCATCCAGAGTTGTTGGAAGCAATCAGGCAGGCAGAAGCAGTTCTGGGTGATCAGGCAGACAGGAGCATGGTTAGGGGCTAGCAAGCAGGCAGGCAGAGGGGTTAGGGACAATCAGGCAGGCAGCCAGAGTTGTTAGGGGCTATCAGGCAGGCAGGTGAGCAGTTAGGAGCATCAGGCAGGCAGGCAGAGTGCTTAGGGGTGATCAGGCAGTCAGGCAGGTGGGTAGTTAGGAGCCAGCAGTTCCAGATTGTGAGAGGGTGCAGGCCAGGTTGAGGGATGCCTGCCCTGCCCCTCCATGCATGCATTTAGTGCACCGGGCCTCTAGTGTACTTAATAATCATCAGTTTTGAGAGGCAAACACTAGCTCATGTTTCAAACAATGCTTTCTCCATCTCTCCTGCCCATTTTCCTTTTTGACCTGTCAGCCTGATTCTGCCTCTAACTATGAAATGTTAGCTCTGTTATTCTCACCTCAGTCTCATCTAGCTACTTTTCTGTTGGTACATTCTTCTCTATTATCTGGACATTGGTCTACCTTTATGGACCTTTTTTACCTTAATACACCTATCCTGCTCTGAACAACCCCCATAATCTTAAGTAGGTAGGAATTCCCCACCCTAGACTTGGCCAAGTCTAGAAAGATTCCAATGGGCCCTCTACACAGTCACACAGCTGTAAGCCAGTGATAGGGAGCCAACTAAGCTACTTAGAAAACTTTGGGACATTACTGATTTAAATTTCTTAAAATAGAAAACAGAATCAAAGGTTTAGGCTCCCAGAGTGGTGTTTATAAAAAATAATGCACAACAATTCCACCTTTAGGATCTTTATTGAATATCCACATATGTAAGGCACATTATTGCTTAACAGAGAGTAAGAAGGTAGAGGGTTTCAAATGCAAAAACATAAATGAATAGCTTTCACCTTTTTCCCCTACACTTTTTTACTTTCCCCTTTCTTTTTTTATGATTTGTTCTCTCTGTTTAAAAATGGATGAGGTGGCAGTTCACTAGAAGGGAAATTGCCAAAATAGGGAAGCAGTGGGGGACGGCACATTGGGGGAGGAGGAAAAGGCATAGGTAAATTGAGAAATGGGTGGGAACTCGGAGGTACAGGTGGTATAAAGCAAGGACCATTAGTGAACCAACCTAAACGTGAAACACTAGGAGGCACGGTGATGGGCCTTGGCCAATTATCCATGGGGTACCATGGGCCTCCCATTGGGAAAGGAACTTGAGCCATCCTTTCATTGCCAGCCATTTTCATATTTCCTGGAGGCACCTGCATCATTATCCCTGATCTAATAGTGGGGATAGGTGGGGGATCTTTTATCAGTGGGCCCCTGGGTGGAAAGAACCCTTGACCTTGTTGCAAAGCCAAATGGAACTTTGCCTTATTGACACCACTCTCAGCACCCTCATTGCTGACCCTGGTCCCCTGTATCTTCAGTGAGGGAGAGCGGCCAGGGAATTTTTGGGACACATTAATAGAATCTTGTCCCATCTGGCTACAGCCTGCCAACCCCACAGAACTATTTACTTCTGCTGTTGCTAGGGACCCTTTCTCAGCAGCAGGTGGTGACCCGTATGGGTGTTTGAGAGCTCTTGAAATGTCGACAGGAATGCAAGATCCTCTTCTCTCCCCGGGGCCCTCCAATTGCCCTCTTGCTAGATCTGGCGGCACATAGAGGGGAGGTCTCAAAGGCATACGAGGTTTGCCCCAGGATTCCACCTCTTCCTTCAGCATGGTACTCGAACACTGGAGGAGTATGTTGGGATCTGGTCTTGGTTTCACACTGCCATCTACAGCCATTGCTATGGGTGAAGAAGCATGTTCTTCAGGGCTTGCAAAAATAGAAATAAATAAGTTAATAAAAAAGAAAATGCAGCAACCAGGAAATATCTTGAAATACATGATTGATTGAACTCACTGAATACACCAGGGGAAAGGAGAGAGCTCTATCTCTTCCCATGTGTAGTCAGAAAACACTTTTACAATTCGACCTCTTTGGCACCAGGTTCTGTGATTACCCTGTTGACTAACCCGTGGCTCCACCCCATTTCCTCTTACCCCACCTCCTCACGGCAGCAAGGAAGACTAGAAGACCCAGATAGCTTCTTTAAGGGCCACAGTGTGTAGGTATGCCATAGAAAACACCAGCTCTTACAGTACCAGTAGGATCAATGATCCACTAAACCTAGCATTCAGATTCTGGCAGGCATGCTTGCGACACTTGCGAGGGAAACATGTTTTCTTTCCACAGAAGCCGAAGAAAGGTTAGTTATGTTAAAACACTGCAGTTTGTTCCTCTTTATGCAGCATCATTCAATGGTCACATGGAATTTTGTTAAAATTTGATTTCATTCCACCCATACCGCACCCTAGAGTACGAATTTCCTCGTGTTTAAGCCCCACTATTTAGACGAAGGATTTATAACTTCTGTTTTGAAATTACTTTTAAAAACCGCCACCCTTAAATTCAGTATTCTTACTACCTGAGTTTATAACCTACAAGTATTTGGGATCCCCTCCCATACCACCTCTGACTCACTCGTCCATGTCCCACTTACACAGGAAAACAATTCAGTTGTACTGTTTTGTACTTACACATTCTCAATACAAGCCATGGAGAAATTTGATCAGGAAAGCCGGAGAGAATGGAGAAAACCGGCTGCACGCCCACGCAGGCCAACTCGGTCTGGAGCGATATCTTCTGCGTCTGCCTTAGAGCAGCTTAGCCAAGCAAATGAAGCCAGGGACCAACTGCTTTGTTCTAGGCTTGGTGTTCTCTTGCTGAGGTTACCTGTTGCTAGGTAACGGGGGCAGAAGAATGAGCAGGGAGGGGGAAGGTATAAGTCTGTGACATTCTGAAGCTAAATGTACGATTCCTTTTTTACACAGTAGTAGATGGATGGTAAAGACATTCAGTCCCTTTGCCCAGTTGCAGTCCAGTTGGAAAGACAAATCATTTCAAGATTTTAGAAGACTCATGGAATCATGATCTTTTATAAAAAGTTACTTCTGAAGTTTTACTTAGGAAAGACAGTTGTCATGTTTCTTCTTTGAGTTTGTAATTACAAACATTGAGCAGAGTTCCATGTCTAATCTTCTCATTTAAACTTCCATTTTGGTAATTCATATTATTAACTTGGAGGGGAACAGAGATTTGGGGGGTTAAATTACTTTTTAATATGAGTCATGTGAAGATGAAACAAAATAGCACTATAAAAATCCATCTAAGAATCATATTGGCTTTTAGTTTTTAGCCCCTTGA
Source organism: Cnephaeus nilssonii (assembly GCF_951640355.1). Lineage (NCBI taxonomy): Eukaryota > Metazoa > Chordata > Mammalia > Chiroptera > Vespertilionidae > Cnephaeus > Cnephaeus nilssonii. The sequence continues at coordinate 113,271,369 of NC_137071.1, forward strand.
TTTGCAGTTATTTTCTTCATCCTACCTTCTAGTTTATCAGCTGTGTGTGTAATATATATATATATCTCTTGCAATGGAGCTCTGGATACTTCTCTGCAAGTGGGAGGAGGGAATACAAGGCATAACAGATATCAAAATGTACATATATTAGCTCATATTTTGCCTTGTAACGTTTTTGCACTTTCTATTTTCCTGCCTAAATTCCACCCCCCCTCCCACTTTAAGAAAGAATACTTCCCTAGTTTTTATTTTCTGCCATCGATCTATTTACAGATTACTCACTCTAAAATTACAAAGGCCATCTCCTCATCTAAGATTGCTAACCTTGCTCTAGGATAAAGCCATAAACTTAGCCCACTTCTTTGAATTTACCTAAGATCTGCGCTGTGTAGAATAGACCTTAAAGAACTTAAAATATCTTTATTCCCAATATCAGAATATGCTTGTATATTTCAACAGGTTATATATAGTTTATTTTTGCTTAAAGAAAGATAACAGACCCACACACCAAGTGTTTCAATGTATAGATGTGTGGAATGTGTGTGTGTGTGTGCACTCATGTATGTGTGCAATAAATACGTAGAAGATACTAATGCAAAAGAATGGTCACTGCCGCAAAGCAACACAACTCATGATAGAAAAGACCTTTTTGGGTCCACATCTTTCTGCCAAGGTGTCTAGTCCCTGTCTATACAATATTGAGCTGTTGTTGTTTTTTTAATCTCATTGAAAGATGAAAGTGACATATTTCCAGAGGAAACATGTGTAGCGTGATTCACTATCAAGAAATCTCATGATTCCCCAGCTTCAGTTTCTTTCTTTTTTCCCCCCAATATATTAGCCTTGTAACTATGTAAAGGAAAACTTACTATTAGCAGTATATTTGTGGTGGAATGTTTAGACACTTTTAATATTTGCCATATCAGAGGGAAAATGCAACTTGGGTTAATGCCTGCTAATCATTGGTAAGTCATATTTACATCGTTTATGCATGAGAGCTTGAATTTCTTTTTCTGAATAGTGGCAAGAAAAACCCCAGGGCACTCTTTTATGTCTATCAAACTATTGGAATTATTGGCTGTTTTTACCTAGAAATGTCTGTTTAAAATGTGAACCCTGAGAAAGAAGATATCTACTAAAAAGGGCTCCTGGTGGTTAACTGGGCTGAAACAAACAAACAAACAAATTAACAACAATAACAACAAACCCAACAAACAAAGAGCAGAGTCTACCAGCCATTTATACACATGCCAACTGTACTTCAGGGAAAAGCCTGTTACCTGCCTCTGCACTGAACTGCCTTCCTGCACTGTGTTCCTGCCATCTGAGCCAGCCTTTATAAAGTAGTTTCTGGAATCTATTTCAAGCAATAAGACTGAGGCTTTCCCTATCCAATCAGAGATGCACAAGTTATCTCCATTAGCTTCTTCACTGACCAATCAGGATAGTGACTTTTGGGCTAATCAAACTGTGAGGATTTGGAAACTTCATTTGCATGAGGATGGACCAATTAGGGAGCAGGGGTAGGGATTTCTGTCTATATAAGTCAGCTCCCTTCTGGCTCTGGGAGCAAATTTTCTCTTCCATAGAAGACTGCTTTTTCCTGGCTGGAGCTGAAACACTAAAAATGTCTCACTGGAACAGAACAGAGCAGACCAGTGCAGGCCAGATCAGACTGGCATAGAATGGAGAAGGCTAGCCTGAAGAAGACCAGAGCTGTCTAGCCAGAGAGGGCCTGACCCCATGGCCACCTTGCCCCAGGGCGACCTCAAAGTCATTAAGATCATTATTGAGTTGTTCCACAGCTGTGCTGTTTTCACAGCCATGCTGTATCACAATTAAGCTGTTTTTCACTTAATAAAGTTTCCTTCTTCACCACACCCCAAAATGGAGATTTCTGTTGGGATTGAGTTGGTGCCAGTGACCACCAATTGACAAGTTAAATATCATTTTGATTAGATTAGATGAGAGTGGAGTGTAATATAGGCACCAAATAGCTGGAAACAGTGACAAAGCCAATGGCACCTGAGAACTTTCCAAAACCATAATAGGCATCATAAAATTATGAATACTAGCTCAGACTTTGCCTTGTAACTTGTTTGCTATCATGCAATGAATGTCTATTAAATGCATACTGCATAAAATCATTAGTTGTCTTAGTGTGGATTGTACCAAAACTTTCTAGGGAGAGAAAATAACATCCATTAAAGAATCAAAGAATGGCATAAAAATGAATAGACACAAACCATTAGCTGCATATCATAAATTAAGACCACAATGGAATTTCAGAAGAAGGAGCTATAATTTTGGATTAAAGTAGTTGTGAAATATTTTATGTGAAGATGGGGCTTGAGTTGTATTTTGAAGGATGGATACAATATACAAAGGGAGAGGGGGTATGACATCCAGAAGGATGTCTGGAGGTAGGAAAAAAGTAAAATTTTTAGAAATTTGTAGTTCATACTTTTAATCCAAATTAGAGCTCATGTTTGAAAGAAATATAAATATAAAGTGCTAATTGGACCTTCTAGAGATAGCAAGATCAGCCAGATAATTAGTAAAGTTGTACTTATTGGGGAATACTTGAAGACACTCAGATTTTATAGTTAAAGGTAAAACTAGAATCATCTTAAAACCTACCTTTGACAAAAAGCTGGTAAGCTACCTCAATTACTCATTGAGCTCTGAAAAATGAATTAATAAATTGCATGCCTGTTTGTTTGTTTGAGTGACTGCTTTTAGGACAGATAAATGGGTAATAGAAGTTGAAGATTTGCTAAAAAAAATAGCTTATTTGTAAAAGTAGCTTAGCTATAAATGCCTTTCATTACCCATACATAGCCTCTAATTTCATGAAACAGCTCCAGATATTACTCACATATATCTCAATAGGTTTTTGAGGACTTTATTGAAATGCTAAGTGAGGACCATAAACGGACATGTTTACTTTTCCACAACAATTATGAGGTCATGAAAAATGTGGTGGTACAGCTAAAATCACATTTTTTCAAAGAAATTTTTCAGATATGTAAGTGCATGCCAAGTATTACTTAATATACATCCTTTCAAGAAGTTTTACTTTGGGTGGTGGGCACACAATGCAATATACTGGTGATGTATCATCTATATATATAAAAAGGTAGTGACTGTAAGGACCGAAGGCTCGACTGACTGGAAGTCAGTCCTGCAGTCAATGCTGGGTTGCTGTGGTGACTCAGCACTGACTGCTGCCACTGCTGAGGGGCTGCAGATCAGGCCCAGAGAGAGAGGCCTAGAGAGAGAAGCAGAGTCTGATCCGTAGCCTCCATGGCAGCTGTTGTTCAGCCCTTGCCTCTCTCTTTCTCTCTGGGCCTGGCCAGCAGCATGCCTCTCTTTCTCTCCAGGCCTCCATGGGAGCTGTTGATCAGCCCCACCTCTCTGATCAGGCCTGGATATAGGCCCAGAGATGCTGACTGGCATAGAAACTGACCAATCAGAACCAAATCTGGGTGAAGTGCGAGGAGCCAATGGCTGCCTAGGATGTGGAGCTTTTGACACTGACTGGCAGAGAAACTGACCAATCAGAACATAATCTGGGTGGAACCTAAGGTGGGGGCTGAGGAGGGGTTTTAAGGCAATTGGGGGCAAGATAAGACTGGCAGGGGAGGGCAGTTGGGGGCAAGATCAGGCCTGCAGGAGAGGGCAGTTGGGGGCAAGATAAGGCCAGCAGGGGGGAGCAGTTGGGGGTGAGATAAGGCCTGCAGGAGAGGGCAGTTAGGGGTGATCAGGCAGGCAGGCAGAGGCAGTTAAGGGTGATCAGGCAGGCAGGAAGACAGAGAGGTTAGGTGCAATCAGGCAGGCAGACAGAGGGATTAGGGGCAATCAGGCTGGCAGGCAGAGGCAGTTAGGGGTGATCAGGCAGGCAGGCAGGTGAGCGGTTAGGAGCCAGCGGTCCCAGATTGCGAGAGGGATGTCCCAGATTGGAGAGGGTGAAGGCTGGGCTGAAGGAACCCCCCCGCCCATGCACAAATTTTATGCACCAGCCACTAGTAAAATTATAAACTTGAAACTTATATACTCTTATTGACCATTGTCACCAATAAATTTAATTTTATAAAAAGATACATACTGAAATAAATACAGATAGATGATAAAAATAAGACATCTTTTCTAGTTAGTTTAAAAAAGAATACAGGAGTTAGAGACATATGGATGAGTTTCTCTGTTCCATCAAACTAATAAGGAAGTGATGAGATTGTCAAGCTGATCTCTGGGGAGACAGTTGTCAAAAGATTTCATCCATTAACTCACTTTCTAAATGCAATGTAGCTATGCCTATGAAAAGATCTGCAAGTTAAAGATGCCTAAAAAGAATTTCTACAAGATAGACCAGATATTTTTAGGAGTCTGTTGCTATTTAATTCAGTGTATTAAAAAGCATGAGTGTAATGAAAGCATTATATTATCCCGGAAGGGATCAGACAACATTATTCAGTTGCACAACTATAGGCAGTACTCCTGTCCTCTCTGCCACCAGCTGTCCTGCAAACTCTATGTGGTAAGTGATGAAGATGAACAGGTGAGAGTGTGGCTATTTCATCACCAGTACTGGCAAAAACAACTGACAATATATGCCTCACTGTTGGACCTATTTGTATGAAGTTCAAGAGACTATTATTGATTTTCTCAAGTTCTTTGTTCCAGAGTTTTGAAACATTTATTTGTTTTAAATAAATTTATGGCAATTACCCCAAAACAAGTTAAATTTTCCTGGTATAAATCAGACGTTCCTTCAACAAATATCACTCTAATTTTTATTGATCTCCTGAGTGTCGGACCTGGAAATTAAGTAGCAGTAGGACAAGTCAGGTGAGAAAAAAAAGGAAGAAGGAAAAGGAAACAAAAGGTGTTGTGTTTGGGGGTTTTTTGCCACCTACTCGGTACCAGACATCTAGCATATTTTGTGTCAGGTAATATTTATAGCAAACCTTTAAAACAGTTACTACTGGTATACCTATTTTATACATGATGATAAAAGAGTTGAACTTAAGTTGTTTTTTCCAAGATCCCACAGCGAGTAAATGGCAAATAATATTCAGACACAGCCAATCTGACATGAGAGCCCATATTTCTTCCATTTAACCACGTGGCTTCATTACTGCAGTTCTAGGTGAATCACATGTGGCTCAGATCAAAATATGTGTACCAGATTCATAGACTCATTGACAGTCACCTTAAGATAGTTCTGCAATGAAGAAATCATCTAAGTTGCAATGCATCGCAGAAAGCCTGCCCATGAAGGGGTAGAGCAAGTGATTGGAGATTAGACATTTGATACTATTCCAGCAATATGGTGAGGATGAAAACTATTGTCATGGGTTTGGTGATGGAGAAACTAACATAACCATAGAACAGCACTGAGGTACCATTACTAATTAATTTTAGTATGTGCCCAGTATGACCAATATTAAGATTAAATTGATGGTAAGCTCTTGAGTTGCAGATATAGGGTTCCTCACATTTCTGTGACACTAAGATGGGACGTAGCCTATAATCATGATTAGGTCATCCAGCTTCCAGTATTAGTACAACTGAGAGAACATAGAGTTTATTTTGTGTGTGTGTGTGTGTGTGTGTGTGTGTGCGCGCGTGTGCGTACGCACACACAGGTTTGGTGAAATGAGGAGGAGGGTTGAGTTGTCCAAGTGAGCTATTAATGATAACTCTGTAGAATGCCTTTCTTAATTAGGGAAATGAATTAATTGAAAAAATAAAATGAATGTATTTTTGTTCATATTGGTACATATTATAAATTAAGATATAAACATAGACTAATAAGTAAAATGAGGAGAATTAATGAAAAAGTTAATTTACAGTAGCCCATTAGATCATAAGTTTATAATGATGTCATATATAATTTCAGAAGGAATTAAAGACATACTTAATTTCTTGAACACTTGATTTGAAAAACAAAAACTATTATGGATTTGTTTCTTCTTGCTTATAATTAAGACACTGAACATTCATGTTGCAAACATTTTATCAAACTTTAATAAAAATGGATCATATCTGCCAAGCTAAGAGCTTTGGTTCTGGAATCAGAAGAACACAAATCTGGGCTCAGATCCAGCTTTATTATTTACTGGCTTTGTGACTTTGGGCAGGTTACATAACATCTCTGAACCTCATTCTCCTCATTTGTAATGTGAGATTACAGAGAGAGCTATGTTAAATCATGTATAAAAAGTGAATGTTAATACTAGGTGATTAAAATTTAATCCCGTTCCTTATGCATATTAGACTCAGCTTTCTTATATGTAAACTAGAGGCCCAGTGCACAGGATTTGTGCACTGGTGGGGGGCGTGGCCTGCAGGGATCGGCCCACTGTGGGAGCACTGCTCATCCTGGTATGCCAAGCAGCTGTGGACCCACCCTGTGAGCTGCTGCTCCCTGGTATGGCATTTTCTGTAGAGCCAGAGCACTCGCCTCTCCAGGGGACACAGATGGGGCTGCGCCCAGGGACAATAGCACTGAGAGGTGGCAGAGTAGACCTCAGTCCCACAGTGGCCACGAACCTACCTCCCAGCCGCTGGGCTGCAGCGCTCTGTGGCCTGTGGGAGTCCAGAGGAGGCGGCAGGGAGCAAGGAGAAGGAGCCTGGGGCAACGATCCTAGCCTAAGTTCCTGCCCAATGGCCCGGGGTTTGCAGCAGGAGCAGCCAATCATCCCAGTCAGCTGAGCAGTGCTCCCATTGTGGTAGCACACTGACCACCAGAGGGCAGCTCCTGTGTTGAGCGTCTGCCCCCTGGTGTGCATCATAGCCACTGGTCTACCGGTCATTCTTGTTCTGCCATTCGGTTGCTGGGCTTTTATTATATAGGATGGGGGTGATGATACGTCTCTTAACTACTATTTCAGAGCTGTTGAGGAAATTTAATATGTTAGTATGTTCTTTGCAACCTGTAAATCACTTTACATATGTTAGGCTAATATAACTCTGGGTGATATTTCAAGGGCAAGAAGACTTTGGGGCACATTTAAATAACACTGTGTAGGTGGCCACCTATATCGCCTACATGTAAGGCCATTTTCCTTTCATGAATCATTAAAATGAGGAGGATTAAGCTTAGTATTTTAAAAACCCCATGGTGTAAAATACTTTAAACTTTTCAATCGGGGCTACATAAATCTCACCTTTTGTTGTATTTAATGACATAGCTGTGTTAGAATAAAGAGTCTGTGTTTTTGTATTTAGCTATATATTTAATTGGACTTCAGAATTTTGTGTTCTCACAGCAGGAACCACTGAAAACCCCTGTGATGATTAGAATGGAAAGCCTGAAAAAAAGAAGGTGGCTTAGTTTCCAGATAGTGAAGATTTGATGGATTCTCTGAACAATTTGTAACTTTAGAGAAAAAAAAAATATTTTTCTGATTCTAGTCATCCCACCCCAGCCTCCACACACAACCCTCTAAAGTGATCTACTAAATAGCGTGCTGCAGAAAGTGTAACACTTTTATAGACTGACCATAATTCAGTGTACAGGAAAATTTGCTGATGATACTCAAAATTAAAATAATAATAAAGCTCATGCAGAGAAACCATTCTTAATTCTTGTGTAAATTATGCTGTATGACTATGTTGCTGACATAAGTGTTTGTTCAAAGGTCCTGGATTATCATGTGTGGAGTCATCTCTTTATTTGCCTTTAATTTTGAAGTATTTCAGATCTTTCACTTCTAGTTTTTAGAGTATTACATTGATATGTGTGTTTATTTAGGAAAGAGTTCATCAGAAGAAAAGTGCAGACTGTGGAGGGCCAGGAAATGGGAAAGTGCCTCTTAGAAGATTATTAGAAGGCCCTGGTGCACTGATGGAGTCCCTCAGCCTGGCCTGTGGGAATCAGGCCAAAACCTGCAGTCCAACATCCCCCCATGGGTCCTGGAGTGCAAGAGGGCACTCTGCAAAGTTGCTGTTGCTCTGCAGCTCCTGCGTTGAGCATCTGCCCCCCTGGTGGTCAGTGCGCATCATAGCTACTGAACAGTCAGCCAGTCACTTAGACTTTTATATATATAGATAATAGAGAAATCTCAATCAGGTATCAAAGTCTCAACAGCCCTATAGTAATAACTGAACCAAAGTGATGAGCTCTTCCAGAAGCACTGGGTCATTCTGCATATGGCAAACCAGAGCAAGTAGTGGTATGTGCTATTATATTATTTCCAGTAACTTATGCACTTCTTTATGTCTGTGATTCCCAAATTTTACTGAATAACACATTTACCTGAGAATCTTATTAGCAGATTCCCATCTAGCTGGCCTGGCTAAGTGGTTGAGCGTAGACCTATGAACCAAGAGGTCATGGTTCAATTTCTGGTTAAGTCATATGCCCTGGTTGCGGGCTCGATCCCCAGTGTGGGGTGTGCAGGAGGCAGCTGATCAATGATTCTCATCATTGAGGTTTCTGTCTCTCTCTCTCCCTTCCTGTCTGAAATCAATACAGATATATATTTTTAAAAAAACTAGCATATTCCTGGGCTCCACCTCCAAGATTATGATTTAGTTTACCTATAATGGGACCCAGTATTCGGCAGTTTAAACACTTCTTGATTCTGAAGGGGTAGTTTTTGGATCACAAGAGAGAAATACTGACTAGATGATCTTATAGTCTTGAAGCTTAACTTTCTGGAGATGAGCCCATCCTTCTAGTGGGCACTCTTATTTTCTAGATCTAATGCTTTGACTAGATACAGGAGCACTGGAACATAAAACCATTTGACTTTACCTGATGCCTCCAGTTCTTCTGTGTTTCATAAACCTCCAAATATTATGATTTCTTTTGAATAGTGGTTTTGATTTTAGTTCATCTAGAGAGACAATTCTGAAAGTTGGGAGGGCTGAGGCCTTTTGGAGAGACTACAACGTCAAAATATTTTCACTATTAGATGAAGATATTCCTTTTTTCACTCTCATCTCTCATGAGTGTACAGAGACTACATGATATGTGATATCATCACTTTGATGATTAATGCAATATGTGTTTGTATATTGCTGTTATAAATTTTTATCAGTATTAATTTCTAATATGCTAAACACTGATATATATATATAACAAATTCAAACAAAACCTCTTTGGAATCCTGATTTTAAAAGTAAAGTGGTCCTAGACCAAAAAGTTTTAGAACTTAAGTTCCATTTAACCATAGTTTTAAATGTTCATCAGTCAATGTAAATTGATGAAATTGCTCCCAAATCTCAATGAAATCTCAAACCTGGTTGAAATATTTAGGTTCTTTTTTTTTTGCCTCCTCTTATAAATCCTTATAATGGAAATGAGTAGTACAAGACAAGTCAACAATTATTGACTTTTTTAATGTCTCCAGTATTATCAGTATTCTGTAAGCTATTGTCAATGAGATAAAAATACGTTATGACTTAAGGAACTTACATTTATTTAGGAAAAATAAAAAACATAAAAAATCAATGTCTAATTGTGGAATGTTTACAATTACTTTTCTTAAAATTTAATCAGAAATAAAGATGGTCAACAATATAATGACAGAGGATTTCTTGGAAGAGAAAGAACTGTCTCTACTCTACTTTGAAGGATGAACAAAATTTGAATAGGAAAAAAGTACTCTCGAATTAAGTCTATTCCTAAAACTGACTACAGATGGGAATCTCAGAGGATTTTTATTTTCATCCTTGCATCTGTCTATGTTGTTTGATTTTTTAAACAAACATCATTTTACTAAACAATAACATTATTTTAACACAAAAAAATATTAGCTCAGAGATTTGAAGTAATATGCAGACTATTCCAAGCTAAAATAAGATGAAACACTTGCCGCAGGGTCTTAGAAATTAAGAATGAATTGTTTTCCAGAAGAATTAACTCAGGGAATTGTCATAGACATTTTTTAAAAATTTTACCTTTTCCTTTGGCTGTAGCCATATAGAAAATTATTACCAAAACCTGACTTCAAACTCAGCTTTTCCCTTTGTTTTTACTCTGTACAGCCACCTCATTTTCATACTCCTCTGGGTCTTTTTGTTTGATTGTTTTCTTTTTCCTTTTTTGGTTTTGTTTTATGTATTTTTAACTGGCAGATTATTTTGGACTGAAGGTCATGTGCTGAGACTCAAGTACTCTCTAGGGAGCTTCAGCTAACATTACATATGGAATGTCCAGTTGCTAGATTGCTTGTGCCCAGAGCTCTGTAAGGCTGTTGGGAGCTTTCCAACTGCTGCAGAGAAGGAACCAATGTCTTTTCTCTATTCAGTGCTGGCAATGGCTGGCAATTCCCTTTCAATTCTCCTCTTGATGACCTTTAGTATTATATCAGCATTAAACGAAAGCAGTAATTCCTGTTTTTGCTAATTGCATGGGACTTTATTTTTATACTGTAGAAAAACTTACCTTCATTACTATATTGGGCTCCTTTTTGCTGTGTTGTGAAGGCCCCTAAAAGACTTTCCTCGGGCTAACCAGTTGAAAGAATACTGCTTGTATGTGTATCACATTTCAAAATTGTTTGGTTTCCATAACATTAATATAACAGCAACAATTTTTGTTTTCTGCCCTTGTCACCCTGTATTTCCAAGAAGTCTTCAACATGGGTTTACTGGACCTGAGGAAGCAGCAGGGGAAAGAAGTTTTAATTATGCAAATATGAAAATTATCAATAGGGGGTGCATACCAGATAGATTTGATGAAAGCTCAGACTGCTTTTCAATATTTACTGCTTGCCACCAAATTAAATTTCAGATTATATTTGGTAAGAGGATTACAACATTTAAACAAATAATAACTTTACATAGCAAAACCTAATTATATTTGTTGAGTCTTGTGCTTTGGATCACTCACAGGAAAGAGATTTGGAATTGCCAATATAAAGTTCTCAGTATTCATTATATCACACATCCTATTATTAATTGCCAACAGAAACTACACTTTAGATTCCACTATTTTTTAAACCTAAACTAAGATGTGCTACGTTTGCAAAGTTATTTTTTCCTATGACTTAGGTGAGTTCACAGTTAATGTTACTCAACTTTCTTTTATTAAAAAATTAAAGTACAAAATTAACTTAAATATTTTGGGGACTATAATATGGTTTCAATATAAATTCATTTCTTGACAATCACCTGACAACATAATGGAATATACCAACAAAATAATCAAGAAACTGTAATAAAATAAAAACCGATGCTACAGATTTTTTAAAATTTAAAGATGCAAAGGGAACTTATTAAGTAAATGTGCCCTTATATGTCATCCCTGTGAGCTTAATATGTGCATTAATGTAAGCAAAACATATTCCATATATCTGTCAAATATTTAACAAGTACAAATCTTAGGTTAAGTACCTCACCATTGATTGATTTGTTGTTAAGTATACAAAAACATTTTATACACGTGTTTAATTCAAATTTTAGAACCCAGAAGCAGTAATGTGGAGGGGGAAAAAACCCCTTATAAACATCTAGTATCTAAAAAGTTGAACTTACTAAAAGAGATTATGCCAAGATTACTATTGAAATGAACACTAAGCACCCTAAAAACTCTTTGGCATGTGAAATTATGTAAGGTATACACCATTACTAGGGTTATAATGAAATTCTTGAGAGTTGCAAATTCTGCTGATAAAGACCTTTCATGCTTGCAAGTCAGGGAACAAGAATGTATTGCCATTTTTTGCTGAAAACTTACTTTTTACCAAAGTCTCTGAAATTGCTCACCCGCCCCAAATACACACACATCTTTTGAAAATTGTGCCACTGACCTCTTAAATAGCTCATACTTAAGTATAAGTGCAAGACAAGGAAATGAACTACTGAAATTGAAGGTGACATTCAGTGTAAGTATTTTTCCTTTTTCAAGCCCTTCTATTCAAAATATGCACCCAAAAATACATGCTCTTTGGTATGTGTAAGTTCAAGCAGAACTTAGCAGATAATGAGAGATGGTAAGAAAAAACACAAAGAATCCTAGCCAGTTTGGCTTAATGGATAGCATCAGCCTGCAGACCAAAGGGTCCTGGGTTTGATTCTGGTCAAGGGCACATAACTTGGTTGCAGGCTCCTCCCTGGCCTGAGTCCTGATCGAGGTTCCTTCAGGAGACAACCAATGGATGTGTTTCTCTCACATCGATATTTTTCTCTGTCTTTCCCTCTCTCTTCTACTCTCTCTCTAAAATCAATGGAAAAATATCCTCGGGTGAGACTTAAAAAAAAAAAAAAAGAAGAAGAAGAAGAAAAGAAAAAACACAAAGAAAAGCAGGCCCTACTCAAAGAGAAAATGTTAAATGCCTAATTCTTCTGAAAATTGTAGAGGAGACAAACAAATAAAGGCCTGGTCAGAGGTTACAGGCCAAGATCCACAAATGTTTATTCTGTTGTTCTTATGTTTTATTTTACTCAATAACTTAAACAACACTGAAAAAGCCACTGAATAAAAAAGGGAGACCTGACAACTACTAGAAGGTCAAAATTGATGACAAATACTATAAACAAATTCATTTTGAAGTACCTAGTTTTTTTTTTTTTTTTCCAATTTCTGACCTAAAGACAGTTTATGATGGAACTCCACTTCATACTGTGGAGTTTAGTTTTATTAATTTTGAATTCTAGATGTGACTTTAGATAAAATTTAGTGTTTGCAAAGCCATTTTTAATATTACCTATCAATACTTCTCTTAAAGAGAGAGTAGAAAACAAGGATAAATATATTTAAATAACTAGAGTTGTGGGAAATGGCGGTTGTAATTAATATTCTGGTGAGCGAAGGATAACAGTAGAAATGTTCTAATTTATCTAGGTAGGAAGTTACTGAAATTTACACTTTAGCATGTCTTTGAACATACTGGTTGAGAGTAATGGCTCAGTAATTACCTGTGTGACCTTGAATAAATTATTGACCTTCCTTTAACTTCAGTTTCTTCATCTTTAAAATAAGGATAATAATATTACTGACCTTATAAGGAGAATTAAATTAAATAATGTGTTTAAAATACTTAGCACTGGTAAATAGTAATTATTCAACATGTTTGCTACATCATTTAGGCAGAAAGTTCCCTAGTGCATAATATTGCTTTTGGAAGAGTATTTATTTTAAATAAAATAATAGTCCTATTTTTTCTATTTTCTTTCTTAAGTTTGACTGTAAAAATAATTACTCTTGTCATCATTGTACTGTGCTTCCAAATACAGGCATCCCTCTGTAGTTTATCTCTAGTTATCTGTTCCCATCCTTTCCAAACCCAGTAAACAAATAATTGGATAATTAGACATGCATGTGCCACATCTATTACCTTGGGTAATATATGTTCCCTAGTTGGCACGGAAATGCTTATGTTGCCAGAGGTAGGGTATGTTACAGTTGCCAGACTTGAAGAGCTGGGGTAAAGAAAATTCCTTGGTTAGAGATATGATTAAACATGGTCTTTTTACAGATTTACTTATATTCAGCAAATACATATTGAAGACAGCCTATGAACAAGGCATTTCTCCCAACACTGTGATGCTTAACAAGTCTGATAAAGTCCCTGTTCTTATGAAACCGAGATTACATGAATATAGATATGATTATGAATAGGAAGCAGGACCAGTGTAGGTTCCCTCCCATTAACTAAGCTGTGCTGAGAGGAAGCCAGGTTGTTGCAAACATAGGGCTTCCACAGTGAGAGTTCTAAACCTGTGAGCTTCAAACTCAGGTTTATTGTTGGTGTTGGGACACAGGGTGTTATCTTAGAGTCTGAGAAACTATATGCTCCCCATTCACTGTGTACACACTGAATAAACACCGTGTTTTACAAACATGCGTTTACAACTTTTCTAAACATATACAAATAATATGATTAAGAAGTGTTAGTGAATAGATTTTGGAGCTTATCTACCTTATCAACCAACAACTACTAAGATGTAACCATTGTAATGGCATCTGTACAATTTTTAGAAATTAAAAAGTTGTCTTCATTACTGCAAATTTTGGAGTGACTGCTATTAACATCTATGGATATTGTGAAGACACCTTACAACATTGAGGTACATGAAGTAATAACGCATGTGCCACATCTACAGGTCCCCAATACTAAACAAATGAATTCCGTGGGATAGAAAATATGAATGTAAAAAGATCAGAGAAAATTATCTACCAAAAATGATGTTTGACAAGATACAAAGTTTACAAATGTCATCAAAGATGTAAAACAGCATTGCTGGTGGGAATACAAATGGTACAGACACTTGGGAGACAGTTTACAGATTTTTACAAAGCTGAACATAGGCTTAGATTATGATACAGCAAACATACTCATAGTTATTTACCCAACTTACTGGGAAACTTATATCCACACAAAAACCTGCAATTAAATATTTACAAAGCTTTGTTTATAATCACCAAATCTGGAAGTAAACAAGATGTCCTTCAATAAGTGAATGGATAAACTGTGGTGAATTCAGACATTGGAATATTGTTTAGCAATAAGAAGAAATGAACTATTAAGCCATAAAAAGACACGAATAAAATTTAAATGCATATTTCTAAGATTAAAAAAAAAACAGTCTTAGAAGACTACATACTGTATGATTTCAATTATATGCCCTTCTGTGAGAAGCAAAACTAAGGATAGTAAAAATCAGTGGTTACCAGAGGATTGCAGCATGGTAGGGAAGTTTGAATAGGTGAAGCTCAGGAAATTGTTGAAGATAGAGAAATTATTGGACATGATACTACAAGTGTCAATTCATGACATTATTCTTCTATCAAAACCCATTGAACTTCAAAGCACATGGAATTAATCTTAAGGTATGAAAATTTAAAAATATTCTTGATGAGGTTAGAAGAATCCCAGAATGGAATACAGAATGTGACAAGACTAGCTAACTATCTCACAAATATATAAAATAACCTCACTGAAGGAGGTGGGGAAATAAGTTGCAGACCTAAATTATTTTGGAAATAAGTGGAGTTTAAAACTACAGACAAAAAGAACTACATATAAACACTAAGCTCTAGTTGATGAAGTTCTTTCCATTGGTGATATGGGTTAATTATTTGATATTTTTATACACATATACAAGAATTGAACAATTAAGTAAACAGATGGCAAATGGTGGGAGCCAGACTTGTTGTTATTAGAGTGGGAATTTACAGTTAAGCAAGGGGAGGAAGCCAGAGCGATACATGTGATAATGGATTAGAGTAGGAGACATCAGTATAAAATCTTGTTTAGCCATAGATACAGATTGTTACACATAGAAATATTTTTACATATGTGTATACACTTTGGTTATAATACAGACATATATTTCCTTGCTTTATCAGTCATGAGGGCCAAAAAGCAACTGCACCCCAGTAACAATGCACACACAAGATCTTGTTTTCTGCCGAAACCGGTTTGGCTCAGTGGATAGAGCGTCGGCCTGCGGACGAAAAGGTCCCAGGTTCGATTCCGGTCAGGGGCATGTACATTGGTTGTGGGCACGTCCCCAGTGGCGGGTGTGCAGGAGGCAGCTGGTCGATGTTTCTCTCTCATCGATGTTTCTAGCTCTCTATCCCTCTCCCTTCCTCTCTGTAAAAAATCAATAAAAATATATATTTTTAAAAAGATCTTATTTTCTAATACCATTATCCAGTATGGGAACCAGGGCTCCTAGGAGATACAGATGAGTCAAGACTGGGACAGGAAATATGCAAATTGGAGCATCTCATTCTGCCTGAAAGAAAGGAAGTGCCAAAAAGAAAACCCCACAATGATGGGGATATGCCAAAGAGGCATAGTAGTCAACTGAAAAAGTTACCAATGGCCAAAGTTGGAAAATTTGAACAACATATTAATTAAAGTAGTATTGGAATATAAACCGAAGTATAAGTTAAATATCCATGAGTTCATGATGATATAAATAAAAGGTTGACTAAATAAAATGGGGACTAAAGACAAATCTTCCTTGCATAAGAATTTCAAATATTTTATAAGCTACTCTACCCTCAGGGGAGGGGACCATAACTCCTCACTCATTAATTGTGGGGTGAGAATTGTGACTTCCTTTCTAAAGATTACTGTGCAAGGTCCGGCCGGCATACATGGCTCAGTGGTTGAGCATTGACCTATGGACCAGGAGGTCACGGTTCAATTACCGGTCAGGGCACATGCTTGGGCTGCAGGCTCAGTCCCCAGTGTGAGGCATGCAGGAGGCAGCCAATTGATGATTCTCTTTCATCATTGATGTTCTATCTCTCTCTCCCTCTCCCTTCCTCTCTTAAATCAATAAAAAGATATAAAACAATTAAAGATTACTGTGCAAAAATGGGGGGAAAGAATACTAATATAAGGCCTGGTCAAGTAGCACAGTTGGTTAGTGTCATCCCAATATGCCAATAATACTTATATAGTGGAGAAACCTGGACAACATTACCTCAGCCTGGAGATCAAGCTTACCATCAATAGAGATAAGTCATGCAAATGGTTATGTACTCTTGATATGATATGATGAAAATGGTGCTTGACCTCTGTGCTTTTCCTACACAACAAGCATACATATTTATTTTGACTGCCTCAAACTATTTTTGAAATTATCACAGTTATAATATTACTATACTATTATTTTATGACATAGAATCATTACATGCCATCATGATGGCTTGCATTTTCCCTATCATGGTAACAATGGTAAGATCACTTCTTCAGTCTTAATTTGCAACTATTAGTTTTGTATTATTTTGCTGAGCACTTCTTCATTGCATAAAAAGAATATTAAGAAGAAAGTGTGTTGTAACCTTCTACTACAAAAGCAAATCCAGCATTTTCCTAAGAATATGTGGGTCAGTTATTTTGTCAATAATATTGAATGTTTCATATCATCATGTTAATTATAATTGCATTATTATCTTCACTTTAACATTTATGAATAAATATAGTTAAATATGTTAGTTTGGGATGTGAAACATCTTGACTAAGAAGAGAAAATTGGAGAAAAGGAAAATGCTAAAAATATATTCAAATGTAATGCCTTAAGAATACAAAGAATCTCTTCCATCTTACTCTTGCTCCCAAAGAACCAGGAAGAATAGATAAAAGATGACAAGGCTTAAAGCATGAGCTACACAAGCAAGTGGCATCAAGAAATAGTTCTATGTCAAGAAGCTGAAAGCAGATGGCAAAGGTGATCAAATGTTTAGGAATGACTGTGATACCTGTGGGACGCGGCTACAGTGTTTGGACAGGTTCAAGCCTTGGACTGACTGAGAGGGCACAGTCCCCTCATGGCCACGTGCAAGTCCCAGCTTGGAGGGCCCTCCTCGCACAATTATAGCCAATATCTATAATTGTAAGCTTGAACCTATGGTCCGAACACGTGGCCCCATGTGCCTAAGTGATATAGGCTGCAAGTAAACAAAGTCTGATCAGATGCATGTAATTGAGTGGGATGGAAACCCACGAGAATGTTGTAAACATCTTGACCGCGGCCTTACTTTGCCTCGTGGTATCTGGCTATAAAATAAAGACATGGCTTGTAGTCCATGGCGCTGTCTCTCCATGAGGGAGCAGCCTCCCACTGAGACCCAGCTTTCATTCTCTGTCTTTTCTAAGCCTTTCAGCCACCCCCACTCAGGTTCACCCTTGGCCATGCTGGCGCGGCACAGATACCCACTGGAGAAAAACTCTGCCTTATTCAATCAATGTTCTTTGAGGCACTCTACTCAAAGTTTTCATAAGAAATCAATTTTTCTTGTTTTCAAAAGTGTAGTTTTAAGCAAATAAGTTCTATTATAGACATGCTGGCACTTTCAAAGACAGAGCCTGGATGAGGGTGATGTGAGGCAACTTGCATGCAAAATTTAAGGAGGTGTTTGCTCTCAGGGTCACAAAAATGCCAAATCTTCATTAAGAATGAGTGTCTCCTTGAATGTGCACCCTACATACCTCACTTGCCTCACTCTAGTCTGAGTCTGGTTTAAAGAATGGGACTTTATGTGCTAGATGTTATCTGACTGCTTAAGAGAAGAAATATAACATTATTTGATATTTCTAAGTCAGTTTTTGGTCACGCTTTGTGCATTTTTTTGTTGAAAAATCCACTAGGTACTTCTGAAGTTTAATAAAAGAAGGAACATACAATTCATATATATGGTTTGCCCCCCTCCCCCAAACACAAAGACACCATGTAAGAAGAAACATCTATTATAGCATGAAACAAAAAGAGAACAATAGCAAATTTATGTCTGGATAGGGCAAGCTAAAATTATACACAGCGGTACTTAATTATAGATATTCACTGAGTAAATGGGCATTTTAAATTTATCAGCTTATAATTGTGTATTTTATTTTTCTATCAGCTCATGAATGTGTGTAGAACTTCAAGTGAATTTCTTGATTTAAGACAGCTGTGGGTTTATTTGCTCTTTTTAAAATTCCAACTTAAAATGAATACATATGTAGATTTGATTTGCTGTATATAAGGACTGAATCATTTAACTATGCCCCCATGAGAAACAGTAGTATTACATAATGAAGAAATATTTGTATTAATATTACTTGAGATGATACTCCTTTATTTGGTAGGCAAAAACTTGAGTCAGTGTCCTATTTGGACATTGCTAATCAAGGATTTCAGTCTCTCCATTTTATAGCTCTAAGGTCAACCATTTTGGAGGTCTAGGTGAAAAATGTGGAGAAATAAAGAAGTAAAAATTGACATTTATGAAATAGTTACAGGGATATTAAGTATACCATATGGAATATAGTCAATAATATTGTAATAACTATGTATGGTGCCAGGTGGATACTAGACTTATCAGGGGATTACTTTCAAAGTTATGTGAATCTCTAACCACTATGCTGTACAACTGAAACTAAAATAATATCAAATGTCAGCTGTAATTAAAAACCTAATGAAAAAAATTAAAATCATTGTTAAAATTTCAAAACAAAAAGAATAGTAACAGCCCAGCAGGTGTGGCTCAGAGGTTGAGCATCGACCCATCTACCAGGAGGTCACAGTTTGATTCGGGTCACGGCACATGCCCGGGTTTCAGGCTTGATCCCCAATAGGGGGAGTGCAGAAGGCAGCCAATCAATGATTCTCTCTCATCATTGATGTTTCTCTCTCTCTCTCCCTCTCCATTCCTCTCTCTGAAAATCAATGAAAACATGTATTTTTCTAAAAAGAATAGTAGTAGACATACTTCTAATAAAATGGATTTAGAAAATCAAAAATAATATTAAAGAAATGATGTAAAGTTGAACAATAGCAGAAACAGAGAAGTTAAAACCAGATGTGGGGTGTATTTTGTTCATCAGTTTATTTTTTCATCAATAAGGGGGAAAAGAGGGACACATATGTAATACTTTCAACAAAAAAGATAAATTTAAAAAAAATGTGTGTGTTTCTGAGAGACAGTGACATAGACAGAAAGAGGCACAGAGAGAATGAATTTAATGTAAATACATTGGTATTCTTTCCCCTGATATCAAAAACCTCTTGTGTTGTAACTTCTTCAGGAACCCAGGTTTTTAAATGTGTCTTCCTCTTTCTTCTACCCTTTATTCATGGATAACCCCAAGCAATACTTAGCCCTTGGGGATGTGGAATTGTTCATATTTCTGGCTTTGTTATCACTGTGCTGAAAATCTCCTTCATTGCACTCCTCTTGTTCTTTCAATGCCAAATCTTTAATTAGGTGCTAACCCTAATAGTACAGCTAACCCTCTTATATGGAAGTATATTATGCTTGTTATGGCAAAGCTCTGTAATATATGTTACTTACTAAAGTATCTCTTTCAGGTATGGTTGCAAGTTCAAATTCAGAACACCCAGTTATGTGTGATTTTCAAGTAAACTGGCTGCATTCTGCCCCTAATATTGCAGAGGACATACTTATATTAAAATGATTCTTTTGCCTAAAATTCTAATTACATTGGATGTTAATTTTTATTTTTGATAGCTCTAGCAATCTTACTTACAGGTAAGGGAAGATAGCTTTTATGTAGCCCTTATGTACTCGTTCCACTTTCACAAATTTTATTTTACTTAATCCTCATAACAAATCTGTGATGTATGAATAATCATCCCCATTTTATAAATGAATAAATAAGTTCATAGATTTGCACAAGGCCATAAAGCTAATGGCTGGCACATTCAGGATTCAAGTCCTTCTGCAACATGAAGCCCAATAGGCCTTTCCCTCCACAATGCTGTTTCTCCCTCAGCCTTTCCTGTTTTCCTTATATAATAGAAAACAGATAAAGGGAATTTAGTTCTCCTTACTCAGTGTGTTTTAAAATACTTTTCCCCTCACCCTGGCTGGCATTGCTTAGTGGTTAGAGCACTAGCCTATGCACTGAAGAATAAAGGGTTTGATTCCCAGGCAAGGGCATGTTTCTGGGTTGCAGGTTGATTCCCCTGCCCTGGGTGTGTGTGCAGGAGGTAACCAATCAATGTATTGCTCTCACATGGATCTCTCTCTCTCTCTCTCTCTCTCTCTCTCTCTCTCTCCCTCCCTCCCTTCCACTCTTTCTAAAAATCAATAGAAAAAACATCCTCAGGTGAGGATTAACAAAAAAATACATTTTTCTTGCTTAAAATGTAAATTATGAAAAATTTCAGGTAAAGAGAATAGTATAGAGAACTCCCATGTACTCATCACCCATCACAACATTTTCTCTATCTTGTTTCATCTTTTCATTATCCCCCTACATTTTTTCCCTAGAGTATATTTAATAAAGTATAAGACATCATGCCATTTAAGTTCTCATCCTATTATTTTCACAAACTTGATCCACAATTACATAGTTGACTACTAAACAATCATTCTTACTCATCTTATACTAGCAACGTCTTTACAACTAATTGTTATTGGAGAAATGTGTGGATGGTCTTTTTCCGTTGCTAGTAGGAGTGGGGTTCATGGGATACTGCTGGAATAAGCATTTCTATAGGTCCCCACGGGAGGATGAGATGTGATAGAAAGCTTTATTTGCATGGAATTATATTTGTGGATTTGCAAAGTCCCATTTCCCTTAATCCAGTCTTGGGAAGATGTGCAGCTGGGGATTTAGTAGAGTAAGAAGGAAAACCAGTGTCCATGGTCTCCATTCCATGATGAAATGGAGTCCATTTTAGCATTAGGCTACTTGCAATCCATTAGTCCAGTGTGTGTGGAGTCTGTGGACCAATACAGTAGCATGAGAGCCCTGAAAGCCAGGAGCCAAGAGCACAGTAGGAAAGAGCATGAACCAAGAGAATGTGAATTCCTTTGTTTAGGAAATTGCACAAATGGCATGCCCATGCAATTTGGCCTTCCCTTTGCTCCTTTCCTTTTTTTTATAACTAGGTTAAATTACAATGATATCATAATTACTCTGTGTTCGCCCTGGCCAGTGTTGCTCAGTGGATAGAGCGTCAGCCTGCGGACTGAAGGGTCCCAGGTTCAATTCCGGTCAAGGGCATGTACCTTGGTTGCGGGCACATCCCCAGTAGGGGGCATGCAGGAGGCAGCTGATCGATGTTTCTCTCTCATCGATGTTTCTAACTCTCTATCCCTTTCCCTTCCTCTCTGTGAAAAATCAATAAAATATATATATGTTTTTAAAAAATAATTACTCTGTGTTCTGTCAGCCTAATTAGTTAATAATTTGGGATTAGGTCTCCTTTCTGAAACTGGCTCTCTCTTTAGCAAAAACTTACTACAAGTAGTTTTGTTTTCTTAGGATTTAAAAAGATATTCTTAAACATATAAAAACACACAGAATAGCACAGTTATTAAAGAATTGTTTTTTCCAAATGATGACAAGATAAGTTAAATAGAAGTTGGCTTGGGGTGCTACCCAAGCACTTGCAAAAACCTATTGAACACTCTAGGTTTGAAAGGAAGTTTCTGTTTTGCAAAAAGTGGTGAGGTGAATTCCTTTCCTTTTACCTTTACAGAAATGAACTCATCAGGGAACTAAATGGTATATGGAATTTTGGCCTTAAATGTAATATGGAAGAATTTTACCAGCCATAAACAGTTAGAAGCAGTGCCTTGAAATATGTTCTCCATCCTTAGTAGAGCATAATTAGAATGATGCTAAAGTGGAATGAAGTTAGCCATCATATAACTCTTACACTGTATAACCTGCCACTGTGCTTAATCAGAAAAAAAAAGAGGGGGCAGGGGGTGAAGTGTACATTTTGCAAAATGCTTAGACATTCTTCAATAAATAAAGTTAATGCTGTCATTAGTGGCAGCTCTAAGCAAAACTTTTATCTTTTTTTTCCTATGGATAAGCACTCTTTGGGGAGATGAATATTGCTGCAGTCATATTGTGCTTTCAGTTAATGAGATGTGGGTTCTATTTGTTAGAGTTTTATGGTAATGAAGCTTATAATTTACTGACAAACTGGCTTGCTTTCAAAACATTCTCTCATTGCACTGACTTTTTTTTATCAGAAACATTGATGTGCTAATTTGTGTGTTTATGGCAGCAGATGTGCACCTTCACTAAAAGGCTGCCAGAGTGAGGGGAAAGGACAGGAAAGAAAAGGAAAAAGAGAGGTTTCACAGTCTTCAATTGGTCATAAAATGCATACACGAATGAAAAATTGCAGTTTATTTGAAACATCCATGAGCTCACTAAGTATGTTGTCTGAAATAACAAATATTTATCACTAAAAATTGGTTGAGTTACAAATATCCTAAGTGCCAAATCCTTTTATCCAATGTAAAAACGGAAGGGCAAAATTTCTTATTGAAAATTCAATAGCTGTAACAGATAAGTTGTTAAATTAAAACTAGGTAAAAAACACTTTCCTTCCCTAAAGGGCAGGAGCTATTTTCTTTCTAAGGTGCATTGCAGTTATTGCCAGTGATTTGACAGTACAGACCTTCTAGGTGTTGTTTTTTTTTTTCTCCAGCTCTGAAATTTAATGAGTCCTAGGGCTAAAAACTTTGTTCCCAAATCCCAACCCCATTGCTGTTACTTCCAGCTAAGTGAGGTGTGTAACAGAAATCATGGCATCTTGAGATTTCCTTTAGGAAAAAATTGAAATATTCTAATAATAGGTATATAATCTGTAAGAGAGGACATATAACCATGATGATTTTGCAAACACTCATTAAACACAAAAAAGCACAAATATCTATGTAACACTTGTAATGAGAAAAAAAATGAAGGAAGAGTAAACTGTTTATGGTGCTTTCCATTTTAGCAGAGGTTAGGAAACAAGGAGAATGAAGTGAAAAACACAGATTCACTGAAGGCTAAAACACTACATGTTGAGAGGCAGTTTTATATAATTCAAGTCAGTTGAAAAGTATCTTCCAGAAGATGCATCATAGTGAAGGGGACCAAAATTCTAAAGCTGCCTTTTATGATATTGATTTTTTTGAAATATATTTTTTTCTTCATTTCAGAGAGGAAGGGAGTGAGAGATAGAAACATCAATGATGAGAGAGAATTATTGATCTCCTGCCTCCTGCACGCCCCCTACTATGGATCGAGTCCACAACCCGGTCAGGCACCCTGACCAGGAATTGAATGCTCAACCACTGAGCAACACCAGCTGTACTGATATTGATTTTAAGCTGGTTATTAAGAAACAAAAGACTCAGAAAGAACCCTTGACCCCTTTATTTCCTAAGAGATTAAGATGGAAAGGTTTACTCCCTTAAAGAAAATTTAGGATGTTAACCCTTAGCCTGATTGGAATTAAGTATGGTAGATAGGAAGGCACCAAGCAGGAGAGTGTTAATTAGATTACCCCCTAGGTCTCATTGATTCTTGGCTGCCTAGCAGAAATGTAGCTGCCAAATATGTGCTGCTCTTCCTCAACTACCTGTAAATTGCCTACTTCCTTTGTAATCCCATCACTGATCCCTACCCCTACCCTTTCTCCTTTGTCCAAAATGACATATATATACAATTTTACCTCTCCATCTTTAAAATTTTCATGCTTATGTGAATTCCCCTTGGGCATGTATTAAAATTTTATTTTCTCCTGCTAGTTTGTCTCTGTTAATTTGATGATTATTAGCCCAGCTAGAAGAATTTTGGGGAAAAAGGTTTTTGGTGGTTTTGTTTTTGTTTGATTTTGTTGTTTTTTGTTTTTGTTTTTGTTTTTTTGGTGTTCAGTATCAACTTCTTATTATGATCCCATCTAAATATATACATTCATTGCATAAACAATAATTTTTTGAGATCGTCTTTTATATACTGTCTTGGAGAGAGCAGGCATTCAACATGCATTTATTACATGAATAGCATTATCTTAGAATTTGGGAGATATTCAAAAGAGAAGGCATCATTACAACAATTAAAGTTCCTCAGCTCTATACAAACACTGAAGGAGAAAGTTTCTGCCCTTACAAACCCTAGGTAGTTGAAACTCAGTGGAATGTCTCTTTGCTGCTATGCTGTGAATATGTTCTCAACCTTTTCCTTCCAATACTCTTAATGCTTCCTATTAACTACCTGAGATGGCCTGAGGTCCCATCCCTGCCTCAGGGATAGCCAGGAAGCCAATGCTCTTTATTTGTGGATAAGGGCACCCTCCCCTGGACAGTTCTGGAAATATGCTACGCTTTCTGATGCTCAAGCAGGAGAAAAGCTGGGACAGGACAGGTGGGGGCAGATTGTGGAGACATTTGACTTCAGGTGAAGAAAAGCAATTAAAAGTAGTATCTTGAAAACTGGGCTTTAGATAGATTAATTTGACAGCTGAATTCAGAATTAGGAGAGAAATGAGAGGCAGTGAGACTGGTTACAAAATATCTTGCAATTAAAATAAGAAAAATACATGAAATGGGAATAGGAACAAGAAGTAGGGGAACATTTGTAATATTATCTAGACATCATATCTCATGGTAAGCATCTGAAGCCCTGATGTCTGTGTTTTGTAGCTGATGAACAAATTCAAAGAACAACCATCAATTTTTTTTTGTTATTTTCATTATGTTGTGTTCTACCATGTAAAATGCTTTTATGAGATGCATAGTAAGTTTAATTATCTTTGATTCATAGCATACAGTGGGACTGCTCTAAGAAAACATATAAGTGTTATACACAATCAGAAGGTGGGGCTCCTCATTTAGAGCTGAACATCTCATCTAGAAAACAATAATCGTCTTTTTTTTTTTTTTAATCCTCACCCGAGGATATTTTTCCATTGATTTTTAGAGAGAGTGGAAGAGAGAGGGAAAGACAGAGAGAAATATCCATGTGAGAGAAACACTTGGATTGGTTGCCTCCTGAATGTGCTCCTACCACAGCCCTGGGCCAGGGAGGAGCCTGCAAGTGAGGTATGTGCCGTTGATCAGAACGGAACCCGAGACCTTTCAGTCCACAGGCTGATGCTCTATCCACTGAGCCAAATAGGCTAGGGCCGTGGTAGGCAAACTGCAGCGCGCGAGCTACATGTGGCTCTTTGGCCCCTTGAATGTAGCTCTTCCACAAAATACCACGGTCGGGGCGAGTCTATTTTGAAGAAGTGGCGTTAGAAGAAGTTTAAGTTAAAAAATTAGGCTCTCAAAACGTTGTACTGTTGATATTTGGCTCTGTTGACTAATGAGTTTGCCGACCACTGGGCTAGGGCAACAGTAATAGTCTTAAATATTAAGCTTGTAGGTCATACACACACATGGTTTTTATTCATGTAATTATTGAGAAATAGCTTATATTGAATGTGTTCTGATAATCACAAATACATTAAATGAAAACCTGAGGCTTTGATATTAAAAACATTAACCAGAGAATTAGAAAACATAATAATGTAATTGGTGATAGCAATAATGTTATTTTTACTGGAGAAAAACATTGAGAATTCGTATTATTAAACATAAGATTTAAAAAAATCATTTTATTTGGATACTGATTCTTATGCAACTCTTCTTACTCCAATATTAAAAATTAATGTACATTTTATTTAAACCTACATTTTTCAGTGAAGTGAGGAAAATTTTAGGAGGTCTAATGGAAAGAGATTTAACTGGCACAAAAGAAAGTAGAATTTTATTACCAACTGTACTGCTATCTGTGAGAACGTGGGCAAGTTGCAGCTCCTCTTGACCTTATCTTCTTTATTTGTAAATAAGCAATCTTGAAACTCTGCCTGGATCCATGAAATTTTTTAAAATTAATTCCACATACTTGCCTTAAAAATAATAATGTTTAAATGGCATTTGAGTTTGAAATAAATGAAGTTTTCAGCATTGATATCTTATGAAATTTCTGAGGGTTGCTATTCTTGTTTGAACATTGATTCTTAGAATATTACTTTTTCCCACAAATACATGTTTGGCCATCATAAAAACCATCCAGAAATAATTAAGGGCATCCTGTCCAGGTGGCTCAGTTGGTTAAAATGTCATCCCATACACCAAAAGGGTTCAGGTTTGATTCCCGGTCAGGGCACATACTTGGTTTGTTAGTTCCAACCCCAGTTGGGGCAAGTATGGGAGGCAAAGTATGGGAGGCAGCTGATCCATGTTTCTCTCTCACATTAATATCTCTCTTTCTCTCTCCCTTCCTCTCTTTCTCAAAACATCATTTAAAATTCATATCCTTGCTGGACTGTCATGGCTCAGTGGTTGATCATTGACCTATGAACCAGGAGGACACAGTTCGATTCCTGGTCAGGGCACATGCATGCCTGGGTTAGGTGGTGTACAGGAGGCAGCTGATCAATAATGCTCTCTCATCACTGATGTTTCTATCTCTCTCTCTCCCTTCCTCTCTGAAATCAATAAAAAAATTATTTAAAAAACCCCAAATGACATATTCTTGAATGAGGATTAAAAAAAAAGTATTGTTAAAGTCTTATTGACAAATATGAGGATATGTCTTAGAAGCTAGATGCAAATTATGAATATTTACATTAAAATGGACTTTAAAGAAATATATATCTTATTGATTTGTTTTTTTTACAGAAAGGAAGGGAGAGGGATAGAGAGTTAGAAACATCGATGAGTGGGGGAGGAAAAGATGGCAACCGGCAGGAAGGTAGGGAGGGAGAGTGTGTGATTGAGTGAAGGAGTGATAGAGGTGTGTGTGGATGTGTGTGGGTGTGTGTGTGAGTGAAATAGGGAGAGTTAGACCCTGCAGTTCTTCCAGGGGGCTTCCAATCCAGGCAGTCCTAGAAGGCAAAACCCCGCAGCTGCTGCAAACACTCCAGGGAGGACACCAGTGGCACAGAGACCACGCCATCTTGAAGAACAGAACTGCTTGAGACTAGAATTCTAGCCTCGTCACCACCCCGTCTGTCCTCGCAAGCAAACCAGGACAATACAGCAACTCTGGTAGAAGACCTGCCACCACAACTGCAGACGCGTGGACCCTGGGACCTTCACCTCCAAAGGTGAGCCGCCTGACAGCAGTAAGTACAACCTCCCCCTCCCAAGCACCAGAACTCAGGATTCGCCGTGTTCCCAGCCCGTAGGCACCCAGGCACTCAACTACGCAGGCAGTGCTTGGGAACCACTGAGAGGCCCCGAGGGCATGATTCTGCACAGACAAGGGTGCACGGCCCTGCAGTAGAAATTCTGAACTGACTCTTCTTAAATAACTGTCCACGGACACCCCAACTGTGCAACTTCAGTGCCAGGGCCCCTCAGAGTGCCTCAGAGCTCTGCACAGGCAAACGCACCACCAGTTCGCACGCTCACTCCCAAAGCTGACAAACTCAGGGCCACAGACAAGGGAAGGCACCCTGAGCCCATATATCCACAGGGTCCTCTGGGGAGCTGCTTTGAGCCCCTGCTGGGTGTGATTCTGTACAGACAAGGGCGCGCTGCCCCACAGCAGAAATTCTGAAACCCCTCTTCCTGAATAACTGCCCACATTCACTGTAGCTGCTCAATCCCAGTGTCAGGACCCCTCAGAGTGCACCAGAACTCTGCACCTGCAAACACACCTCCACAGATGCGAATTTCCAACAAGCAGGCACCCTGAGCCCATCTACACACAGGGCGCTAGTGGGAGCCACTGAGAGCTCTCCCAACAGACGGTTCCTGGGTGCCACTGTGAGTCCCCCCTGGACAAGCGTGATTTCAACTAAGAGTGCAAGACAGCAAAAACTGGGACACTCCCCTCCATATCAGCTGACTTCTAGACACTGCAGTTGTGCCTCACAAGCTTGCAGGCCTACACCAAGAGAACCCAAATACCTCAAGTAGGGAGCTACACTAGATTACCAAGCCCAGGAGAACTGAGAGATTACACCATCCCCAAAAGAATCTGGGTAGCAAAGAAAGCGGATCTACAACTAAAACATTACAGGAAAACATGGGAAGACGAAAAAGCAATCCCCAAAGGAAAGAAAAAGAGGAATCATCAGAAAAAGAGTTAAATGAAATTGAGGCTAGCAGCTTATCAGAGAAAGAATTCAGAGTAAAAGTTATAAGGATGTTTAAACGGATGGATGACAAATACACACAACTCAATGAGAATTATAAGGAGTTGAATGAGAATGCCGCGAGTATGAAAAAGAACAAAGAGGAGATGAAGAATGACATAGCTGCAATAAAGAACACAATGGAAGGCTTAAACAGTAAACTAGAAGAGGCTGAGGACTGCATCAGCGAATTAGAAGACAAAGTAGGAAAAAACTCACAAAGAGAGCAGCAACTGGAAAGAAGACTTAAAAAGCAAGAGGAGAGCCTAGGGAGCTTTGGGACAACACAAAACAAAACAATATTCGCTTAATAGGGATACCAGAAGGAGAGGAAGAGAAGCAAGGAATAGAAAACCTGTTAGAAGAAATAATGACAGAAAACTTTCCTGATACTGGCAAGAAAAAAAACACCATGCAAGTCCAAGAAGTTCATAGAGTCCCAAACAAGTTGGACACCAAGACACATCATAATTAAACTGAAAACACCAATGACAAAGTAAGAATATTAAAGGCTGCCAGAAAGAGACAGAAAGTTACTTACAAGGGATCTCCTATTAGAATATCAACTGATTTCTCAACAGAAACACACCAGGCCAGAAGGGAATGGAATAAAATATACAAAGTGATGCAAAGCAAGGGTCTGAATCCAAGAATACTATACGCAGCAAGGCTATCATTCAAAATTGAAGGTAGAATCAGGAGCTTCACATACAAAAAGGGCTAAGAGAGTTTATCACTACCAAGCCAGCAATGCAAGAAATGCTAAAGGGACTGCTGTAAAAAGAAGAAAGAGAAAGGCAAGAAGAAACACAAACACTAAGGAAAAATATGACAACAAACATGTACTTGTTAATAATAACATTAAACGTAAATGGATTAAATGCACCAATCAAAAGACATAGGGTAGCTGAATGGATAAGAAAACATGACCCATATATTTGCTGTCTAAAAGAGACCCACCTCAGAGCAAAGGATTCACACAGACTGAGAGTGAAGGGATGGAAAAATATTTTTCAGGTAAATGGAAATGAAAAAAAGCTGGGGTTGCGATACTTATTGTTGATAAAATAGACCTCAAAGTATAGACCATAATAAGAGATAAGGAAAGCCACTACATAGTACTAAAGAGAGCAATTTAACAAGAAGATATAACCCTGGTAAACATATATGCACCCAATGTAGGAACACCCAAATACATAAAAAATCCCCTGAAAGATATCAAGGGAGAGATCAACAACAACACAATCATAGTAGGGGACTTTAATACACCACTGACATCACTGGATAAATCCTCTAGACAAAAAATCAGCAAAGAAACAGTAATTCTAAATGACACACTAGATCAATTGGACCTAACTGACATATTCAGAGCATTTCACCCCAAAGCCACGGAATATACGTTCTTCCCAAGTGCACATGAGACATTTTCAAAAATAGACCACATATTGGGTCACAAGCAAAATCTCCCCAAATTCAAAAAGATTGAAATCATATCAAGCATTTTCTCAGACCACAATTGCATAATATTAGAAATAAACTACAATAAAAACATTAAAAACAAAACAAAACACTTGGAGGCTGAATAGCATGCTAATAAACAATGAATGGGTTATCAATGAGATCAAAGAAGAAATTAAAAACATCTTGGAGACTAATGACAATAATAACACAACATTGCAAATCCTATGGGACACAATGAAAGCAGTCCTGAGAGGGAAGTTTATAGCTCTACAGGCCTACCTCAAAAAACAATAAAAAATGGTAATAAATCATCTAAATAAAAAAACTCAAAGAATTAGAAAGAGAGCAACAAGAAAAGCCCACAGTGAGCAGAAGAATGGAAATAATAAAAATCAGAGCAGAAATGAATGACATAGAGACCAAAAAAAAAAACCCAAAAAACCAAAAAACAAAAGATCAACAAAACTAAGAGCTGGTTCTTCAAAAGGATAAACAAGATTGATGAACCTCTAGCCAGGCTCACCAAGAAGCAGAGAGAGAGGACCCAAATAAACAAAGTCAGAAATGAAAGAGGTGAAATAACAACAGACCCCACCGAAATACAAAAGATTGTTAAAAAATACTATGAACAACTGTATTCTAACAAACTAGACAACCTGGAGGAAATGGACATATTCCTAGAAAAATACAACCTTCCAAAATTTACCCAGGAAGATTGTAAAAATCTCAATAGGCTGATGACTATGGAAGAAATTGAAGCAGTTATCAAAAAGCTTCCAGCAAACAAAAGCCCGGGGCCAGATGGCTTCACAGGGGAATTTTACCAAACATTCACGGAAGAACGAAAACCTATCCTCCTAAGACTATTCCAAAAAATTCAAGAGGAAGGAACACTTCCAAGCTCCTTCTATGAAGCCAGCATCACCCTAATACCAAAACCAGATTAAGACAGCACAATGAAAGAGAATTACAGGCCAATATCCCTCATGAACATAGATGCCAAAATCCTCAACAAAACTAGCAAATCAGATCCAGCAGAACATCAGAAAGATCATACACCATGACCAAGTAGGATTTATCCCAGAGATGCAAAGATGGTACAATATTCGCAAATCAATAAATGTGATACATCACATAAACAAATTGAGAGATAAAAATCATATAGTCATATCAATTGATGTAGAAAAAGCATTTGACAAAATCCAACACCCTTTCTTCATAAAAACTCTCAGCAAGGTTGGAATAGAAGGATCATACCTTAACATAATAAAAGCCATATATGACAAACCTACAGCCAACATCATACTCAATGGGCAAAAACTAAAACCATTTCCCCTAAGAACAGGAACAAGACAGGGATGCCCAGTCTCCCCACTCCTGTTTGACATAGTACTGGAAGTATTAGCCATTGCAATTAGACAAGAAGAAGAAATAAAAGGCATCCAAATTGGAAAAGAAGAAGTAAAACTGTCCTTACTTTTAGATGACATGATACTATTTATAAAAAACCCTAAAGACTATATCAAAAAATTATTAGACTTAATATATGAATTTGGCACTGTAGCAGGATACAAAATTAATGCCAAGAAATCTATGGAATTTCTATACACAAATAGTGAACTCACAGAAAGAGAGACTAAAAAAGCAATCCCATTTACCATTACACCAATAAAATTAAGATACCTAGGAATAAACTTAACTAAGGAGGTAAAAGACCTATACGTGAAAAACTACATGACACTGAAAAAAGAGATAGAGGAAGACATAAATAGATGGAATAACATATCATGTTCATGGATTGGTAGAATCAACATAATCAAAATGTCCATACTACCAAAAGCAATCTATAAATTCAATGCACTTCCCATTAAAATACCAACGGTATATTTCACAGACCTAGAATGAACTCTCCAAAAATTCATCTGGAATAAAAAAAGACCCCGAATAGCTGCAGCAATCCTGAGAAAGAACAAAGTAGGTGGGATCTCAATACCATATTTCAAGCTGTATTACAAAGCCACTGTTCTCAAAACAGCCTGGTACTGGCACAAGAACAGACACATAGATCAATGGAATAGAATAGAGAACCCAGTAATTGACTCAAACCACTATGCTCAATTAATATTTGACAAAAGAGGCATGAACATACAATGAAGTCAAGACAGTCTCTTCAACAAATGGTATTGGGAAAATTGGACAGATGCATGCAAAACAATGAAACTAGATCACCAATTTTCACCATACACAAAAATAAACTCAAAATGGTTAAAGGACTTAAACATAAGACTGGAAACCATAAAAATACTAGAGGAATCCACAGGCAGCAAAATCTCAGACATATGCAGAAAGAACTTCTTCACTGATACTGCTCCTAGGACAATGGAAGCTAAAGAGAAAATAAACAAATGGGACTACATCAAAATAAAAAGCTTTTGCACAGCAAAGGAAACCATCAATAAAACAACCAGAAAGCCCACGGCATGGGAGAACATATTTGCCAATGATATCAACGATAAGGGTTTAATCTCCAACATTTACAGAGTACTCATACAACTTAACAAAAAGAAGATAAACAACCCAATCAAAAAATGGGCAACTGATCTAAATAGACCCTTTTCGAAAGAAGACAGAAGGAAGGCCAAGAGACATATGAAAACCTGCTCAAATTTACTAATCATCAGAGAGATGCAAATTAAAACAACAATGCAGTACCATCTCACACCTGTCAGAATGGCTATCATCAACAAATCAACAAACAGTAAGTGTTGGCAAGGATGCAGAGAAAAAGGAACTCTTTTGCACTGCTGGTGGGAATGCAGACGGGTACAGCCACTGTGGAGAATAGTATGGAGTTTCCTCAAAAAACTAAAAATGGAACTCCCATTTGACCCAGTGATCCCACTCCTAGGAATATATCCCAAGAAACTAGAAATACGAATCAGAAAGGATGTATGTACCCCTATGTTTATAGCAGCACAATTCACCATAGCTAAGATTTGGAAACAGCCCAAATGCCCATCAGCAGATGAGTGGATTAAAAAGCTGTGGTATATCTACACAATGGAATACTATGCTGCAGTAAAAAAGAAGGAGCTCCTACCATTTGCAACAACATGAATGGAAATGGAGAGCATTATGCTAAGTGAAATAAGCCAGGCAGAGAAAGATAAATATCACATGATCTCACTCATTTGTGGAATATAATGAACGGCATAGACTGATGAACAAGAACAGATCCAGAGACTGAGAAACATCGATCAAGAACCTCAAACCTCAGGGAAGGAGGGGATTGGTGGGAGAAAGGGGGAGAGATCAACCAAGGGACTTGTGTACATGCAATAAGCCGAATCAATGGACACAGACAACAGGGGGTGAGGCACGAATTAGGAATGGGGGGTAATGAGGGAATAAGGACACATATAAAAAAATAATAATAAAAGTAAAAAATTAAAAATAAATTGTGAGGTAACCAGAACCTCAAGGATTCTGGAGAACATCTTTCTTGCCATTCTAGCAGTCATCAGGTGTACGGTAATATTACCTGGGGCAAATGGGGAAGTATCTTGGACTTATGTTCCTGACCCTTCATGGGTAAGAGCCCTTATGTGGGCCGATCCCCCTCCTTATGTAGTCACCAATAATACCAAACACCTTGGTCATCCAGGATGACCATGGATGGAGCAAGGAAGTATAATTACACAGGGGTCTTCATCCAGCTTCCCTTTTGTATGACACAAAATCAAACCATTGCTCCTTTGTATATAAAATCAAAGAGAGGTTTTTGGCTTGTGTGGACACCAAAGGAAGGGACTATCACTACTTGCTCCTAGGAGCGGTGTAGAAAATGTAACTAAGACCTTGTCTATACAAAATGAAATTGGCAGCCAGTTTGAAATGCGATTGCCATGGCCTAGAGCAAAGAATATCCTTACATGATATTATTCTACAATGTCGTCATAATTTTTCCCAGATTTGTGTTATCCCCATTGACTATAATAGTACCTCGCACCCTTGGGTATCAATAAAAAATCATGTTTTTGGTGCTTAGAGACAAAGGTAACACATCTCTAGATATTTTAGAATTACAAAAGCATAATATACAATTTTTCCAAACAAACTTACAAACTAATTCTTTGAATGTCTGGCAGCAATTTAAAAAGGACATGAAAGGATTTAATCCCTTCCACTGTGTAGAGGGCCCCCTGGGAAGGCACCTGAGCATTCTATATTGGCCCCTCTTGCCCTTTTGGCCAAGAGGGACCCTCTTCTCACAATCCAATTGTCCACAGCTGTTGCCTGAGCTTTCTGTTCATGCCGAGGTTGAAGACTCGTGATGGCTGGTACCATGGATCTGTTTCTTGCCCAGTAGGGTGAGCTGGCCCCTCCCTGGAGAAGAAACCTGGGTTCTCCAAGATATGTGATCAGTGCTGGGGCCCTGCCAGCAGGCTATGGGATCCCAAGGCAGGTGCTGGGCGTGGAGGCCACAGGGGTGTAGGCGACCAAGGAGACAGAACTGAACCTCATATCACCCTGCTTTGCCCCCGGAGGATGGCTGGTTAGCAAGAGACAGTAAGATTCCTCAGGGAAGGAACAATCTAAGACAGGCACAGTCACAAAGGGGCCATCAGGAGAGAACTTGGGGGTCAACAGAGGTGGGGCTCAGACCTTCACCCCCCCCCCAAGTTTGCAGGGGCCTGAACCCTCACCCCTACTGAGGGAGGTCTCCTGCCCTGATGGCTGCTTGTCTTCCCATGCCCAGCTCAAATCGGGACCCAGGTAACAGACAGAGACTTGGCCAACAGCAGATGCCTTCTCACTGCAAGAAGACTTGATGGAGATGTCTTGTACTCATGATGCGGGGAACTGGGGGTTTTGATATCTAAACCCAGCCTAGCACCAGGAATGCTCAGGGCCTACTCAAGAAGGCAAATAATCCTCTCCACTAATATTTACAGGGTAAAATAAGATGGTTGTTAGAATATGAAATTTGACAGTAAAATAGTAGTCAAGTTTTCAGGCTAATTTAAATTGGCTAATTGAAATAAGCAAATATTCTAGAAAAATCAATTCTACTGGACAAAAAAGCTGTTCTTAAACTGTTAAGTAAAATTTTTATTGGTAGTTCATCTCATGGTAAAATTGCATAACATGTATTGAACCTAAAGCAGTCACATTTTAGTGCAAAAAAGTAAAATTTAAAAGCTATCAAGATTACAGCATAAAATTTCCAAGCCTCCTAATATTTAAACCAAAAAAGGGGGGATAGTAGAAGAATATCATGTAAGGAAAAATATCCTGTAAGTAAATTACATCTAGAAAATTTTTACCTTAGAAAATTAACTTTCATTTGTAATGCTAACAGCAAGACACCCATGTAAAACATACATGGTGTCAAAACAAGCCAAAGGAAAATCGTTTGGGCAAAAAATGAAAAAGGATCGCAAGTCAAATTTATAGAAAAGATTCCTTTATTAACTTTTGGTCAAGAATATGTTTGTATATTTTCAGCAAACAACTCCGAGACCATGTGGATTCCTGTAACAGAGAGGAATTGACAGGAGTGCTCCTGCCATGAAGACAGAAGAGAAACAGTCCAGAGATGGAAGACGCTGAAGATGCCTTGCCATACTTGCAGTCAGCAGTTGTGCGTCACTGCAGGTTGCCCAGGACTAAACCAGAGAGTCAGACCTGCATTACCACCATTTTTCCACCATCCAGAACTGAAATATCATTGCTGTTATGTACACATAAGGAACTGTTTGACATAGAAATTGGGACTCAAAAGAACTGTTGGCCCATAAAGAAACTCACTATAGACCGATTCATTTGCCTCTCAGCATAACCATTATTGCTTGTCTCATTTTCGGTTCTTATACGTGTATTTCTAATATTGCATGAGCTCACTCATCTAGGGGAAATGATGAACAACATAGACTGATGAACAAGAACAGCATTGATCAGACTGTCAGACCTCAGAGGGAAGGTAGGGGAGGGTGGGGATAAGGGAGATAGATCAACCAAAGGACTTGTGTGCTTTCATATGAGCCTAACCAGTGATCACGGACAACAGGGGCGTGGGGGCATGTGTGGGGAGGGGTTTGGGATGGGAATGGGGGGGATGAAGACAAATATGTGATACCTTAATCAATAAAGTAATTTTTAAAAAAGAAACAACAACTCTCTCTCTCTCTCTCTCTCTCTCTCTCTCTCTCTCTCTCATAAAAAAGAAGACATCAAGGAGGTAAATAATTAAATGCCAATGTGTGATCTTTGATTGGATCCTAGATGGGAAAAAAAAGCTATGGGAAAACATTATTGGGACAAATTGAGAATTTTGAATATGAGCTCTCTATTAGATAATGTATTGTATCAGTAATAAATTTTCTGAGTGTGGAAAAAATAAAAGAAACATCGATGAGAGAGAAACATCGATCAGCTGCCTCCTGCACACCCCCTACTAGGGATGTGCCCACAACCAAGGTACATGCCCTTGACTGAAATTGAACCTGGGATCCTTCAGTCTGCAGGCCTACGCTTTATCCACTGAGACAAACCAGTTAGGG
The DNA here is from genome assembly GCF_951640355.1 of Cnephaeus nilssonii. Classification (NCBI taxonomy): domain Eukaryota; kingdom Metazoa; phylum Chordata; class Mammalia; order Chiroptera; family Vespertilionidae; genus Cnephaeus; species Cnephaeus nilssonii. The sequence continues at coordinate 113,307,743 of NC_137071.1, forward strand.
CTAAAATGGACTTTTGAACAGACCAGTCACTCAGCTGGACATTATGACATGCATCATTAGTACTGTAAAACTTGTGAAAGAAATAAGGCTAATTAAGTACACCCATGACTGACCTGCAAAACAGAATGACCACCAATATTGTGATTTTAATCCCTCTTTACCTTCTTCTTTAACTATTTATATTATTATTTCCTATTGTATAAGAAAATAAACATTAGTCCTGGAGTATGATGACATGAATTCAAATTCTCTTTCTGCTACCTTGTGATTAAGTGCCAATTTTCTCAACTATACTTTGGCAGTGGCGGTGAAAAAATCAGCCTTACCTACTTCCCAAGATTGTTGTAAAGAAAAAAAAAAGTATTTTTATAAACTATAAATAAATATCATAATACAATATATTAGTAGCTCCCTTATTTTTATGTGAGATTATACCTTGATTATAAGACAGGGCACAAAGAGCTATCAACAAAATGCTTTGATTTTCTTGAGGGAAAAAAGTTGTGAAAGTCTCATCACCACTTCATATAAAGCATCTGTGAAAAATTCTTTATCTGCCCATGAATTTTCTAACATTCTAATATACTGGCATTTACTTGGAGATTTTGGACTTTATTAAACATAATCCTGGCCCGGCTGGCGTAGTTCAGTGGTTGAGCACTGACCTATGAACCAGTAGGTCACAGTTCAATTCCAGGTCAGGGCACATGCCCAGTTGCGAGCTTGAACCCCAATGTGTGGCGTGCAGGATGCAGCCAATCAATGATTCTCGTCATTGATGTTTCTCTCTCTCTTTCTCTTCCTCTCTGAAATCAATAAAAATTTATTTTAAAAAATGAAACATAATTCTGAAACAAGGCAGATTTAAATTTTGGAATAAAGTATTCCAATTATTTTTTCCAGAGCCACTCTGGGGTCATGCATTCAAGAAAGACTTCTCTTCTCTGCTTATGTAGTTATCTTTGAATGGCCATGCAATACCACTCACATTAAGAAAAAATATGCGTCACTGGCATGACATTATTTACATTCTCTTGTTAGTTTTCTAACTTCAGGCCAGGTCACAGATGAACAGAACATTATCAGTTTGTAAAAACATATATTGATGCAGTCAGGTAAAGACAGTGTGTGTGTGTCTTCACAAAGGATAATATTAGGATGTAAGAGAACTTTTTAATTGTAATTACAAACTTAGCACCCTCCAGGACAAACATATCCCAATTATCTCATTTTGTGCTTCATCCATTATGCAACTCTGTCAAAAGAGCTCTTTTGTTTCTCCAAGGCAATTGATTAACATTGACCAGTTTTTCCTCACTTCCAGTTCAAAGTAATATAGTGAGATTGACAACACAATTATTTGCTGTGGGTTCATCTGTTATTTAATTAAAATAAAAGCTTTCTATGAAAACCTACTTCTTTGCACAAATACAACAGAGTAGAACTGATTTTTGAATTTTAGATTATGGAGAAGTGATTTTTTTATTCATTTTTATACAAGATAAAAGAACATTCCCTTTGCCATAGATGTGTGTGTGTGTGTGTGTGTGTGTGTGTGTGTGTGTTGAAATCAGGGAAAGACAGCATAATTTTTTTTCACAAACTTTTTTGTAAACAGAGAATTTCTTAATTTGACATGTAGTAGAAGCTTGAAATTGTCCTAAATTATTGTAATATGACCCTACAGTGCCTAATTATTTATTTAATCTTTATGCTACTAGTTGCATTCTGCATTTCTAGAGGAAAAAGAAGGGGTAAGGGAAGCATAAAATAAGGAAGAAATCGCTAAAATATATCTTTAAATACAATTTCAATTTCCATTCTGTTACTAAAGCCAAATTAACATTTCTGGAGAGTCTTTTCACCCCTTCTCTCAAGTCACCGTAAAAAATCTGCCCTTTCCAGTGTCATTAAGTGGTTAGAGCATTGGCCCATGTACTGAAGGGTCTCAGGTTTGATTCTGGTCAAGGGCATGTACCTGGGTTGCAGGTTCATTCCCCAGCCCCAAGGGCATACTAGTATGTGGGAGGTAACCAATCAATGTGTCACTCTCACACTGATGTTTCTCTCTCTCTCTCTCTCTCTCTCTCTCTCTCTCTCTCTCTCTCTCTCTCTCTCTTCTCCCTCCCTTCCACTCTTGCTAATTTGGAGATGCTTTGATGAAGTTTTCTTCCCAGAAGGTAAATTTACACTTTAATTATATTTTTTCTATAAATGCAATCACACATGAGCAATGAGAGTAGAGCTATTTGAGGGGAAATAATGCTTTACACTAACTGCCTTTAGTTGACAAGTTAAATAATTGATATATTTTTAATTATAACACCTTGGAGCTTTTAAATAAGTATTGTAGCTTTAAGCAATGAGAACCTCTGAAACAAGACTTTCTATAGCTTTTTTGTCTGGTTGATATAAATTTGCCTCAGGCAGTGCTACTGGCCAAAAAACAATTTGAGTAGATTAAAAGCCAAGGCAGATGGGCTTCTATAAATTGAGAGTGATCAATTCATAGATAGTTTCCATTGTAACTGGTTTTGACCATTATTTAAAGTGCAATGTATTATTTAACTAAGCTCTTTCTTTTATTAATGGCTCATTTTTATGAATTTCTTATTAATGACTCAAGAAGAGCTGGATTATTCTATGGAAAACCTACTATTAACAAGTAAAAATAAATCTTAAAGTTTGCTTGCTAAATCTCTCTCTCACACATATGTTATACATAATATGTTTTATATTTGTGCATATATATCCATATATTTAATGGTATTTATCAGGTGTGCATACAGTGTACATCTGTTTTTCCACTGGACAAGTGCCACTTTATGGCACAATCCTCAATGAATCCATAAACTTTCTTAAAAGCCTTGAGGACTGTGCAATAATATATGGAAAAGGAAGAAATAACTCAGTGCAGTAATGCGGAGGAAATCATGCCTCAGTGATTTCCTTCAAGTGTGGATACTCCCTAGATATACTAGAAAGGGTAGCTCATATCTTAGAAAATATAAGAGAAAGAAAACTGTGTCACAAGAGAATTATAATTGAAATACCATTTACTAAGGTGGTAAAAAATATATACATTTCACCTAATTTTGTATCCTAACACGAAGAAAAATTATGAAGTGAGCAAAGTTTATCTTTAGGGCCTATACTGTCCTTTTCTAATATCTTTTTTTATCCTTCGGAACAGCTCTGCTACCATATTCTCAATGGGCACCCAACTTCTTTATACCCTTGAACCAAGCCCAACTCTTATTAAAATGTGTTATAAAGAAAGAACTAAAAAATCTTTTTATTTTAAGGTATTTAAGGTATTCATTTATTTTTAAAAATTTTTTCTTTCAAATATTTTTTTTTTATTGAGGGCTTATGAAGTGCTAAGCACTAGAGGCTAAACAGGGGTTTAGCCGGGTATAAAGCTTATTCAATGTTGATAGGCCCACTTTGCAAAGAAGACTGCAAAGTTATGATTACAAAATTAAATGCAAGGCTTTGAAATGGACTTATGCAAATGAGAGACCCTAAAGTTTAAGTTTCATTAGCTTTGTAGCAGTAATTCCAACTCTGGTGCTAGTGATATAACAATAATGCAATAGACAGAAATTTCTGCCTTTATGCAACTAATATTATAATGGGGGAGGTATAAAACAAAAAATAAATATATTTAACAATGTCATATACAAAGAAAAATAAAAAAAAAATGTTAAGGGGTTTGAGAGTGATGGATTCCTGTTTGAGATAGGGTTCTCAGAGAGAAAAGCTCTGAGAAGGTGACATTTGAGCAGAGGCCTTAATAAACTAAGGAAATGAGCCATGGGTGTAGGCCAAGAGCACAGAAAGTACAAAAGTCAAGAGGTGAGAGTGACTTTGGCATGTTCCAAGGACTATAAAAAAAGATGGAGACTGGAGAGCATTATGCTAAGTGAAATAAGCCATTCAGAGAAAGATAAATATCACATGATCTCACTCATTTATGGAATATAATGAACAACATAAACTGATGAACAAAAACAGATCCAGAGACAGAGAAACATCGATCAGACCATCAAACCTCAGAGGGAAGGTAGGGGAGGATGGGGGTAAGGGGGAGAGATCAACCAAAGGACTTGTATGCATGCATATAAGCATAACCAATGGACACAGACAACAGGGGGGTGAGGGCATGAGTGGGGGGTGGGGGGGCAATAGGGGGATAAGGACATATATGTAATACCTTAATCAATAAAGAAAAAAATAAAATAAATAAAAAAAAATTTAAAAAAAGCTGGGGTAGGGGTAGAATAAGTCCAGATAAGCCTGGAAAGCCTTGTAAGCCATGGCAGAGAGTTTAGCTTTCAAACCACTGGAAATATGGAGCAAGAAATGCCCTGATTTACGTTTAGAAGAGTTACTCTGGCTTCTTTTTCGGTATTAGGCGTAAGTTCTGTTGAGTCTTCAACTATTACTTCTGAAGTAGTGATCCCAATATTATCTGGAGGTGAAGCCCCTTAATCTTTGCAGAGTCCCTTTCTGACCTAAGAACATAGACCCTCTCCGGACTTGAGACTACCCCTGTTGCCCTATCTCCCTCCAGTTAATGCCAGGCATTAATTATGGACTTGGTTATAAACTCAGATTTGGAGCCCCACTCTGGCTGTCATATTTCATTGTCTACTTATGTGTCAAGACTTTTCAATATTAACTATCCACCTAAATATACCTCACTCTGATCCTTAATGCTTCCATCTCCCACAGTTACCTAACTATGTGATCTGTCTTCATGTGAATCCCTGCCACTGCCCCTCACTGCCTTTAATTCATATGCTGATACAATTGCTTGAAAAATGGGAGATGGGAGTTCTAAAAGTGTGACAAGAAATGTATGTGTGTTTGTGTTTGTGTGTGAAAGAGAGACAAAGAGGAGGGGACGGAGGAGAGGAGGGGAAAGGAGAAGAGGGGAGGTGAGAACAGGGCAAGATAAGATGAGATAAGATAGTAGGATGTATCTATGTATAGGCAATACCAATCAATTAGCATTATATATGCTAACTACTTGCAATTTATGCCTACTTCCAGGAAACAATGAATTTCATTAAATATATATATATGATAATAAGTTGATTATAAGTGTTAATTGACTAAAATAGTAAGTGGTATATGTGCATGGTCAGACTTTTTAGATTCTTATTAATTTAATTATGTACTGAAGTTGTTTTTCCATAAACTAAACAAAATAAAGGAATTAATAGTCTAAAACAGTATCAACATAACTAAAAGTACATTTTCTTTTGGGAACCCAAACTGGCTTGTGTTGATTCTTTCAGTAAATAGAGTAAGTTCCTTGATTTGGTTGGTGCTAGTCTATCTTTTGTTGTTACAAACTATTAAAGAAAACAGGTTGCATTAAAGATATATTATTTTGTTTTCCCGAGGAGTGGCTGTCTGGAAATTGTTTTACGATTTTGTTTCAAGCTGTTTTATATCTTATGTGGCAATTCTTTTCTTTATAAAAGCAATAATTTTGTAAGTAGTTCTAGGGGTCTTGTTATGTTAATTGCATTACTTATTTTTAATAAATAGAAAACAGGAATGCAGTTATTATCTAATGTGACAAAATAGAGTACCAATTTCTGTTGCCATCACTGAACCAAAATCTAAATTACCAAAAAAGGTAAATGTTACCATGGAGCAAAAATAGTCTCCAACAAACAGTGCTTAAACAACTGGACATCCACATGAAAAAAAAAAAAAAAGAATCCAGATACAGACCTTATAACCTTCACAAAAATTAACTTAAAATAGATCATAGACCTGAATGTAAAACATAAATCGTGAAGATTACATAGGAGAAAACCTAGTAGATGACCTTTCTTATGGTGATGCCTTTTTAATATAATGTCAAAGAAACAATCCATCAAAGAAATAATTGGTAAGCTTAACTTCATTACAATTAAAAATTTCTGTTCTGTGAAAGACAAAAGAATTAGAAGACAAGTCAAAGACTGGGAGAAAATATTTGAAAGACACATCTGATGAAGGACTGTTACCCAAAATATATTTTAAAAAATCTTAAAACTTAACAATAAGAAAACAAACACTTGATTAAAAAATGGTCCAAAAACTTTGACACCTCACTAAAAGGATATACAGATAGCAAATCTCATTCTACTTCTACTTTAAGAGATAATATGAAAGCCAAATACATCTTAATTTGCATACTGGATTTTCTATTTACTGGCTGCATGATTTTAGGTAAAGTCTTAATCCTTAGATTCTTCATTTTATTTCATTACTTATTTACTAGAGGCCCAGTGCATGATTGAATCATGCACATATAGGGTCCCCTACACGCTTTTGCTTTTCGCGGTGGAGCTGGGTGCCTGCCCGTTGGTGCACCAGGCCTTTCAGAAGCCTCTGAGCCGGAGCAGATAGGCACCCAGCTCCCCCGCTTTTGATGGTCCGCGGCCACTGAGGGGGGCTACCCTGCTGTTGAGAGGCTCAGGCGCCTCTCAGCGGGTGCTAAGGGGGGTTGCCGCGGACACCTGGCTACCCTGCCGTTGAGAGGCGCAGCTGGGTGTCCGCGGCAGGCCCCCTCAGTGGCCACGGATCTGGCCGTTGAGAGGCACAGGGGGCAGGAGTCCTGCCCCCTGCGCCTCTCAACAGCAGGGTAGCCCCCCTCAGTGGCAGCAGATCCGTGCCTCTCAATGGCCGGATAGGCCACCCTGAGTCCCGCCCCCCAGCCTCCCGCAGCCCAATCGTGGGCGAAGCGGAGTGATGATAATTTACATGTTACTCTATTATTAGATAGGATTTACTAGTGGCCTGGTGCACGAACTTCGTGCATGGTGTCGGGGGGGGGGTGTCCCTCAGCCTGGCCTGCACCTTCTCCAATCTGGGACCCCTCAGGGGATATCCTACTGCTGATTTAGGCCCAATCCCACAGGGGTTGGACATCCCTATCACAATCCAGGACCGCTGGCTCCTAACCACTCACCTGCCTGCCTGCCTGCCTAATCACCCCTAACCACTCTGCCTGCCGAGCTGCTCGCCCCAACTGCCCCCTGCCAGCCTTCTTGCTTCCAACTGCCCCCCCTGCTGGTCTGCTCACCCCCAACTGCCCCCCTACTGGCCTGATCGTCCCCAACTTCCCCCCCCCGCCAGCCTGCTTGCCCCCAACTGCCCCCCTTCCAGCCTGATCACCCCCAACTGCCCTCTACTCCTGGCCTGATCGCCCCTAACCACCTCTGCCTTGGCCCCGCCATCATGGCTTGGTGTGGAAAGACATCCAGAAGGTCTCCAAGTCTAAATAGCATATTATCCTTTTATTAGTATAGATTCTGTTTAAGTATAGTTAGCATACAATATTAGTTTCAGGTATACAACATAGTTCAGGTTGCTCATTTTAACACGTTAATACCTGACTTCTAGGGTTATTTCTTTGATTAAATGAGATAAAGCAACTAGAAATTAAATAAAGCACACACTGGAAAAAAAAAAAAGTCTATCAAGCTTCCAGTCAAGATGGCAGTGTAGGTAAATGCAGTACTCTCATCCTCCCACAATTACATCAAAATGACAATGGGGGAAAAAGGAGACATATGTACTATTAACTGTAATACTTTAAACAATAAAAAAATGACAACTAAACTACAGAACAACCATCATTCAAAACTGCCTGAAATCTAGCTGAAAATAAGTCCTATAACTAAGAATATAAAGGAGAAGCCACATTGAGATAGGTAGGAGGGGCTGAGATGCAAACTGAAATAGAGGGAGATATCTTGGCTGCAGAGGTCTCTCTGAGGAGTGAGGGACCCAACCCCACACCAGGTCCCCTATCCCAGGGTTCCAGTGCCAAGAAGAGAAGTCCCCATACCTTCTGACTGTGAAAACCAGGAGGGACTGTGGGTGAGATGGAGCAGTTTGGTGGTTTCTTATAAAACTAAACATACTCTTACCATATGATCCAGCAATTATGCTCCTTAGTATTTACCCAAAGGAGTTGAAAACTTGTGTTCATACAAAAACCTGCACACAAATGTTTATAGTAGATTTATTTATACTTTCCAAAGTTTGGAAACAACCAGGATGTCCTTCAGTAAGTGAATGGATAAATAAACTGTGGTATACCTAGACAATGGAATATTATTCAGCATAAAAAAGAAATGAGTTATCATGCCATAAAAAGACATGGAAGAACCTTAAATTGAATTATTACTAAATAATAAAAGAAGCCAATATGAAAAGGCTATATACTTTATGATTTCAACAATATGATATTCTCATTTAAAAGACATATTTAAAAGACAAAAACAATGGAGATAATAAAAAGATCAATGGTTGCCAAGAGTTGGAGGTATGGGAAGGATAGGCAGAGTATAGAGAATTTTTAGGGCAGTGAAATACTCTGTATCTATATATATAAAACCCTAAAATGCAAATAGATCAAATGGCAGAACAACCAAACAATTGAACAACCGGTCACTATGATGTGCACTGATTACCAGTGCATGGAATATGGCAGGTGTCAGCAGCAGGTGGCAGAGTGCAGAACATGGCGGGCATTGGCCATGGTGGGATGGTGGAGCAGGTGAGCAGGGGTACCAGACCAAGGCAGGGTGCCAGTTGTTGTCATTGGGGCGAGCCTCTGGTGGTTTCTGAAAATTCTTTGCTCCTATGCACCACAGTCCTGCTGATTCTCACACCTGCTGCCGGTGCCAGTGCCGGCCACGCTTGCATCTGCTGCCAGTGCTGGAGCCGCGGCTCACATCTGCTGCTGGCACCTGGCATCGACCCCAATCGCTCAGTGCCATCAGCAGGTGCAAGCTGCGGCTGCCAGCCCCGATCGACCCTCAGTGCTTCTCCACCTCCCCCTGCTCCTGAGGGGCGATCGGGGCAGCAGCCACCACTTGCACCCACTGATGGTGCCGACTCCGCTCGCACCCACTGCTGGCGCTGGCCCCAATCTCTCCACACTGTCAGTGTGTGGGAGCGGCGGCTGTGGGAGCGGGGCTGCCAGCAGACAGGGGGCTGGGGACCGTGGCTGGAGGGGCTGGGTGGCAGAGCAGAGGATGGGCTGAGACCTGCCCCTGTGCCACCTCAGCCTTGCGGTCCACAGTTCCTTTCAAGGTGCACGAATTCGTACACTGGGCCTCTAGTAATAATACAATGATGGATACATGCTATTATACTTTTGTCCAAACTCATAGAATGTAAACTGCCAGGAATGAACTCTAAGGTAAACTATGGACATTGAGTGATTAGGATCTGTCATCCTTAGTAAAACATGTATTATTTCAGTGAGTGATGTTGATAATAAAGGAAACTATGCATGTATGGGGATAAGGAATGTATAAGAAATTTCTTTACCTTCCTCTCAACTTTGTTGTAAACCTAAAACTGCTCTAAAAATGTCTCTTTACAAAAAGGTGAATGTTATGCTGATTGAAAAAATATGTAATAAAGGTAATAATATTCTGCTTTCATGAATGATATATCTACAAAACATCTTATGAAACTCATTTCAGAAAAACTAATTTTTGACTATTCTGGCTCTAACTTCTTAAATCGGATCATTTTCTTTAAATTTTTCTGAATTTATGGAATAGGCTAAGTCATCCAGTGTATTGGTTTCCTGTAGACACAGCCATCAATTTGGTATGGACCAAGAAGTATACACTTGGACATATCAGTCTTTTCTGACAGAGGAACAATAGATTGCTTTTCAGATCTGATCTGTCATAAAATTTAATTAAGAATGGAATCAGTTATATCAAAGTAAGAGCTACAAGGGGTGCCCTGTGAGCTATTTAAAATTAAGAGTATTTAAAATAGGATTAGGCAAATCAGGCAAAATCATTTTTCTAGTAAAACAAAATACTGTAGTCTTAGAATAGGTCTGATTTCTAACTCTGAGTTGGCATGATTTATTCTGTTGATTAGCATCTAGATTAAAAAGACAGTAGAAGTGAAACACTGTGAATCTCTTAGCCTACCAGTGCCTCTAGTTCTATGTATTAGGAATGTGCATGATATTGCCAAAGAGAGAGCTAATTATAACATCCAAGATTTTTAATTACACTGTGTGGCCAGATTATTATGATCTCTGAATGCATAAAAATCTGGCCACTCGGTGTATATCCTATATAATAAAAGGCTAATATGCAAATAGTCCCCTTGACCAGGAGTTCGACCAGCAGGCAGGCCAGCCAACTGCCCATGTCCCCTCCCCCTGGCCAGGCTGGCAGGACCCCACCCCTGCATGAATTCATGCACTGAGTGGCCAGATTATTATGCATTCAGAGATCATGATAATCAGGCCACTCAGTGTAGTTTTATGTCAATAATTGCTTAATGCTATATTATCTTAACATTCAAAACATCTTCACAGATTATTTTAATGTATTGAAATGACCAGTTCAGTTTCTTACCTCTCCCCTCCCCCAATTTTTAATTAAAACATTTGTAAAAACAGTTGGGAGAATAAATGTCACTTAACTTTATAATTTAGTAAAAAATTACCAATTTAGTAGCCCAATATAGAGACAACTTAAAAAGTGATATTTAGCCCTAGCTGGTTTGGCTCAGTGGATAGAGCATTGGACTGCGGACTGGAAGGTCCCGGGTTTGACTCCGGTCAAGGGCACATGCTCGGGTTGTGGGCTCAATCCCCAATGGGGGGTGTGCAGGAGGCAGCCGATCGATGATCCCTCTCCCTTCCTCTCTGAAATCAATAAAAATACATTAAAAAAAAAACAAACAAAAATAGTGATATTTAATAAAATACTTCCTACTTTCCTACACCTTGAATTTTGAGTGTATCCAGCTGCTGATACAGATCTTCTCAAGTGTTTGTTTTTTTTCCCTACCAAAATCCTTCTAAATAGAAGAGGAGGATTTATATATTTATTGACCTGGTAGCACAACTAGAACCATCTCTATGGAGAGTGTCTATGGATGGATTTTGGACAGGATATCTATTTTCAGTCAGTAAACATCATGTAAACATGAATGTCTCATTGTAGAAACCCTATTCATAACTACATTGATAATACACTTTGGGAATATACATTTGAGGTATGGTCAGCTAAGCTTCTATAAGTACCCTTTGTGTTTGGCATCTAAATTTATTGTCATATGGCAACCAGTTAGCAACAGAGTTGGTCATGTGCTAAGATAAGATGTGACTTTTAAACAGAAACATGAAAAGTAATTTTTCAGCAGAAATATGAGATTTTATTTTCCAAAGTAAACTAAAATAGGAGTGGTTAAATGATTGTAGAGCTTCACTTATTCTTCTGTATGCTTGAATCACAGTTGAACTCAGATTTATTCAAATTTTTGTTTTAAGATACTGCCATAACTGCCACTGTTTGGTGTTGCTTATTGTTAGCTCTAGCCTAAGGAAAAGTTTGAGACTAAAATATAAAGGGCTTTCAACCTGGCAATAAAAAGTCCATGTATCATAGCCCTTCTATAGAATAACCTATTTGTATATTTTACAAAGTTAATGATGGAAACTATAGATAAGAAGATTATATAAATCATAGAAAAGTAAAAAATATGGAATTTATTATTAAAATTATTTTTCTCAAGCAAAATAATATTATATTTGTTCAAAGACTTATCAATCATTCTGGTCTAGATAAAGAGAGAGTTCTAGAGTCATTCTAAACCATGTATTACTGTTGGATCTGATTTCAAATGAGCAGGGAAAACAAACACCTTATTCAGGTGAAAATTGTTTTACACTCTTCCTCTGCTTTCAAATAATCTAAACCAAGCTCTCAGCAGGTGAGTGGATAAAAAAGTTGTGGTACATGTACACCACAGAATACTGTGCAACAGTAAAAAATAAAAGGGTCTCTTACCCTTTGAGACAGCTTGGAGAATATTATGCTAAGAGAAGTAAGCCAGTCAGAGAAAGACAAGTATCATATTATCTCACCTATATGTGGAATCTAATGTGTTAACGAAAAAAAAACCATTGAAACCTGTAAAGCATTTTAGTGAGTTTATTTGAGCCAAACTGCCGACATATGCCGGGAAGCAGAACCTCAATGAATTGAGATAATGCTCCGAAGAATGGCGGGTTACATCTGTATTTATACATTGCAATCAAAGGAGGGACATAGGTGGGTTACATGAAATTCATTGGGGACGGACGGATTAAGGAGGTGGGATAAAAGCAAAGCGGTGGGAAACCTCTGGGATTGGATAAAAAGTAAAATGATGGACACACACTTAGGTGGGTGCAGGAACAATTAACATGATAATGAAGGAATTTGAGGCATCTGTCCTGGTGCCCACCACATTTGGTTGTGCCCCAGGGGCTCCAGAAAAAAAAAAGGAAGTTACAAGTTACCCAGACATCTCACAGATATGTTATCTTAGAGGCAAAAAGGCAAATAGGTTCAGGAAAGATCTAAGTTGATCTTTGTCAGGGAAGATAGCAGCCTAGGAATGACTGCCCACTATAACCTGTTTGTAGTTAAATATTTAATTTTCAGACCATCTTTTGTGGTTATTTTAGGTCTCTGAGTTTTCAAGACTGCCACACAGGCCTCCCCTGAGCTTGTCAGGTTAGCAGGTGACTTCTTTCGTTCACAAATAAATAAAATAAACAGATGAACAAAATAGATCCAGAGACATAGAAGCATGGAACAGACTGTTGAATCTCAGAGGAAAGACAGGGGTGGGAAAAGAGCAACCAAAGAACTTGTATGCGTATATGCATAACCCATGGACACGGACAAGAGGGTGGTGAAGGCCTGGGGCAGGCAGGGGGTGGGGGGGACAGACTAGAAAGGATCAATGGGGGGGGGAAGGAATATATGTAATACTTTCAACAATAAAGATTTAAAAACAAACCAAAAAACAAAAAGCAAACCCTCAAAGCCTGAATGTTTCACTAACACTTTCTAATGGATTTCAGAACTTTGTTTATTGTGTTCATTGGAAGTATGGCTTCATATTTGTGAGACAAAGTGTGCTGGCAGGTGGTTTGAAATGAGTATTTGCCTAGGAGATATTTTATTGTCCCCTCATTAACTCATGTTCAGATTGCTTACCTGGCTGCATGCATGCCTAGCTTCAGTATAGTCACCCTAAATGTGCAATAGTGGTTTTAGACATTGGCTTTTCCAAATGCAGATTGTCTATGAGATTCTTGGCAAAATGTGTGATTTTTTAAAATGTATTTCATACCAATATATTTACTATAGACAAGATAGAATGCCTTTCTGCCTATAATACTATTTATCTCTACTTTAGATTCTCTTCTGATCTTACCAACTCCCATCAATACTTAGTATAGGGAGGAATGAAATTAAATGTCATTTATGGAAATGTGTGAATGGCCATGGAAGATATTTGAAAAGTATTTCTGGAGTTGCTTAAATGATATTAAAGCTCACTAAAAAATCCATTCTTTTTCATCTTACATCAATCCTGAGTAACTAAGCTATTATTGTAAACACTTACTTAATTTTTATTCATTTAATCCCACAAATAAGCATTCCCATGTCAGTTTTCACCAAAAGTTAAATTTATTACATTCATTATTGATAATTTTATTAATTTAGGATTCAAAAGGATGCTATTTCAATGGAAAAAGAATGGGATAAGGAGAACATTACATAGAAGTCTAAACATGCTTAACCAATACCTTTTTAATGTACCTGTAAAATGAGAAATAAGAAATAGAATATGATCACTTCTCGGCCTTTTGGCTAAGATCAAGTGTAGAAATAGAATATGAGCATGCTATATAATTATATCTTAAAATAACAAGTTCTCATGGTATTTTTTAGAGATTAAAATATTTAATTCAAGCTCAGAAATTGTAATTAGGTGCTTGGGTTTGGCAAGGGCAGATTGGATCTAACTTAGTGGCTGCTTGGGTCCTTCCAAACAGTGGGGTTTCTGAGAGCATTAATATTGAACCTGAAGGAGATATGCAAGGCAGCCAATTTGATATAGAGAGGACTTTGCCATCATATAGGAAGGGAGATAAAAATTATGTCTTATGGCTGGCTCCCTAAGTTTAAATTTTCAAGCATTAAGTAAGACAATTAATTTTATAGTTTCTTTCTGTGCTGTGAATAACGTGAAAATATGGATATTTTCAACTTGTTATTCTCACCTTTTATAATCAATTATTATACATTTTAACTAAAACTTTTAACTAAACTTTTTTAGATCACATTTGCATGTATCCTTAAGAAATTGATATTTCTTTGAGAGTATTTTTATATGCAGGCAGTGGTGTTTGACTTCAAATTCATATGATTACTATTTTACTTTGCATCAGTGTTATCTCATCATTACTATCTATAATTGTAGAAGAACTTATGCATTGGTAACCAATGGCAGGAAAGGACTTCAACTACATGAAGGATTAGCAAATATCATCACAATACCAGCCACCAGGTATAGAAGTCTAAACACTTTTCCCCACTGCATCCTGGTACAGGAGTTGACAAAGGAAACACAATACAGTCAAGTGCTAGAAGGAAAAGTCTTTAAAATATATATTATACTAGAGTCCCAGTGTACAAAATTCATGCATGGGGGCCGGTGTGTGTGCTCAGCCTGGCCTGCACCCTCTCCAATCTGAGACCTCTGTGGGATCGGCCCTAAACAGGCAGTGAGACATCCCTCTCACAATCCGGGACTGCTGGCTCCTAACTGCTTGCCTTCCTGTCTGCCTGATCACCCCCTAACCACTCCCCTGCCAGCCCGATTGCCCCCAACTGCCCTCCCCTGCCAGCCTGATCACCCCCACCTGCCCTGCCCTGCAGGCCTGGTTGTACCCAACTGCCCTCCCCTGCAGGCTGGAAGACCCCCAACTTCCCTCCCCTACTGGTCTGGTCGCCCCCAACTGCCCTCCCCTGCCAGCCTGACGGCCCCCAACTGCCCTCTCCTGCTGGCCTGGTCACCCTCAACTGCCCTCCCCTGCAGGCCCAGTTGCTCCCAACTGCCCTCCCCTGCCGGCCTGATCACCCACAACTGCCCTCCCCTGCCGGCCATCTTGTGGTGACCATCTTATGGTGGCTATTTTGTGACAATGTGGGGGTGGCCATCTTGTGGTGGCTATCTTGTGACAACATGGGGGTGGCCATCTTGTGATGACGACATGGGGTGGCCATCTTGTGATGCTGTCACAGTGGCCATCTTATGATGATGTTTCTGTGGCCATCTTGTGATGGTGTCACAACAGCCATCTTGTGACAGTGTTGCGTGGCGCCACCTAGGCTTTTATTATTTAGGATATTTATTGATTTCAGAGAGGCAGGGATAGGGAGAGAGAAACATCAATAATGAGAGAGAATCATTTATCAGCTGCCTCCTGCACATCCCACACTGGAGATCGAGCCCACAATCCAGGCATGTGCCTGGACCAGGAATTGTACTGTGACCTCCTGGTTCATAGGTCGACACTCAACCACTGAGCCACACCAACGGGGCAGGAAGGAAAGAGCTTTTACTCACATAGAGAAGAGACAGAGCAATATTAGCTCCAATGGTGGTTGTCAGTTTCTCATGGCTAGCCCATGACCTGGGGCAGCCAAAGAAAAGCAATTGGCCTATGGCCACTCTCATGCTTTAGGTGAAAGACCCCTCTCCCTCCCCATGGAGTCTGAAACACTGAAAGCTAGGAATGTGCCTGAAAGCCTTTGAAGTACTTGCTTAAGCAAGATAGAGGAATAATCATTGTCTTAATCAGAGAAGGATATTCCCACTCAAAGTGATAAGCCCAGCAGATACTGTGTGGGCTCTCTTTATCTCTGACGACATGCTCCAGGCCCAAGGCCCATTCTTATGTGGCAAAATGAGGGTTGAAAGACTGTACACATGAGATTGCCTTCATGAACCATGATAAACCTTCCCTCAACATGGAAGATTTGGTATCAGATATTTATAGAATTTCACAAATTCAAAGATCTCTGGTATAAGTTATTAATAACTCACACATAAGTTATATACAGTAACTTTTTAACTACCTATGTAGAACAAATATTTTCTAAGTAAATTAACTTTATAAGGTGGATCTATTTGAGTATATTTAAAATGGTCAAGAAACCTTCCAAAGGTTCTTAGATATGTCAATGTGCTTTTGGACACCTAACATTAATTACAAACAGTTCTAATATATTCACTAAAACTCAGCATAATATGTAATAGCCAAAATTTTACTTGCTTTGTGTCCTGAAAATACAAGCACTTCTTGATTAACATGACAGCTTTAGTGTCTATAGTTTACTGGACTATGTTAGATACTCTGCAAGAGATTGTGGAGTGATACAAAGACAAATAAGATATGGCCTCTAGACTCAAAGAACTTGTGACCTAAAACTTAGATCATGGTGAAAGGAATTTTAGGAATAAAATAGGCAGGTTTAGGCACATTTAGGAATAAAAAGGGTCTATGGGGGTTGGGGAGAAGGCATAGGTGAAGGCTTGGAGCTACCAAAAGACATAAATTCACAGAGATTAAAAAAAAAGGGGGGGTGCCACAGGATAAGGGGAGAGGAAGACATCCATTCACAGAAGAGAGGGAAAAGCCATAGGGTATGTGGAGAAAAAGGAAACAAACTTTCACAGAGGATAGAGAAATACCAACAAATGGGAGAAAGAAGAAAACAGATTTTCACAGGAGATAGAGAAATTTACCACTGAAAGGGGAGAGAAAAGGGGGGGGGGGCACCATGTGGAGTTTGAGCCTTGAAGCTGATATTTTGCAAAAGAGTGACTGATAAGAAGGGAGTATGAAGAAACAAAGAACTGCTGCCTTTATAAACCTTAGAAAACAGGGCTTAGTGGGTTATCCCATCTCTACATAGGAGTCTATACTTGTTTCCGATAAATTTCTACCCTTTTCATCTACCACCTTTTGTCCATGGATTCATTCTTGGAATCCATCTAGACAAGAACCCAGGAAAGAAATCACCCTTGCATCCTGCTCAGGAAAAACTGGACGACTTAATGACAATCAATATTCAGACCAGGCTTCTTTCAACACAGAATTCATATGCAATCCCCTTCTGGTTGCAGATGTTATATGACTTAGTTGTTTTAAAGCTAAAGACTAAAACTAATTAATATGTACAATGATCTAAAAACAAAGAAAAAGGCCATGTTTTTTTCTAGATTTCTCTTTTTAAGCCCTTCTTGATTCAGTAAGATACCTGCCCAGTCAGCCCATCAGTGCATTCAATGAGTATACATTTTTTTTAAATGGTCGTCTTAAAAGTCTCTTCTGTTCAGGACCATAGTGCCAAGCTCAACAAACATACAGCTTTAATATGGCAGAAACCCTTATATAGCCAACTGTTTCTTCTATTTAAGTACATCTTATTCTGTTTGTGTGTATGACCTTCAAATCTCCATCTTGCTTCACTGAACTGCTGAATCTCTTCCCATTAATTATGATTACCAGTTATCAACTGACCACAATATAGCAATCTGTAATTGCTCTTAGTGCATATAACAGCAATAGTTCAGGATTACATGCTCTATCCCTTTTGATTCATTTTATTCCTTAACAATGCACATTTTTTGTTGTTTGTTTGACTTTGAAGATTTGTTACGTTTTCTGGCTATTGCTTGTACAATAACCTGCCCTTTGCTATTCTTTAATAGGGACATAGGATCATAGAATTTTATATCAGGAAGGAAAATTAAAGAACATCTAATTAATTCTCTTTATTTGACAAAAGGTGAAACTGAGGTCGAAAGGAAGGGAGGGAGGGAGACAGAAACAGAAAGAGATTTTTTTTTAAGCTGTAAAAAAGCTTTAATCTACTAACTGAATAAATTTAAATTAATTATATTTAAAAGCACAAGTAGGGACTATAACAACTTCTTGTTAAATGAGGTTGGGTTTTTTGGGGAGGTGAAAAGCCACTACCTCTTTATTTTTTTAAATTGAATTTATTGGGGTAACATCCTATAGAATAAAACCCTAATATGCAAGTCAACCAAATGGCAGAACAACCAGTCGCTATGACATGCATTGACCACCAGGAGACAGACACTCAATGCAGGAGCTGCCCCCTGGTCGTCAGTGCACTCCCACAGGGGGAGTGCCCATCAGCCAGAAGCTGGGCTCATGGCTGGCGAGCGCAGCGGCAGTGGCAGGAGAAGCTCTAGTTGGTTCATAAAACCATATAGGTTTCAAGTGTACAACTCAATAAAACATCATCTGCACTCTGCATCATGTTCTGATCACCCCATGCAAAGTCTTTTTCCATTCCTATTTACTCTCCTTTCCCTCTGGCTATCACCACATTGTTGTCTGTGTCTGTCATGCATATATGTTTTTTGGCAAATCCCTTCACTTTGTTCCATCCAGTCACCCAATCCTCCTCCCCTCTGATATCTGTCAGTCTGTTCTATGTACCCATGCCTCTTTTTTCTATTTTGTTCATCAGTTTATTTAGTTCATAAGATTCCACATGTAACTAAGATAATATGGAATTTGTCTTTCTCTGGCTGGCTTATTTTACTTAGCATAACAATCACCAGGTCCATCCATGCTGTCGCAAAAGGTCAGATTTCCATCCTTTATATGGACCTGTAGTATTCCATTGTGTAAATGTACCATAGCTATTTTATCCACTCGTTCACTGATGGGCACTTGGATTGTTTTCAGATGTTGCCTATTATAAATAATGCTGCAATGAACATAGGGGTGCATATATTCTTTCTGATTGATGTTTCATGTTTCTTCGGATATATTACCACAAGGGGTATTGCTGGGTAAAATGGCAGTTCCATTTTTAATTTTTTGAGGAAACTCCATACTGTTTGCCACAGTGGCTGCACCAGTCTGCATTTCCACCAGCAGTGCATGAGGGTTCCCTCTTGTTTGCATCCTAACCAGCACTTGTTGATTTATTCTGACACGTATGAAATTATTGTGGTTTTAAATTGCATCTCTCTGATGATTAGTGACATTGAGCATTTTTTCATCAGTCTATTGGCCATCTGTGTGTCTGCTTTGGAGAAGTGTCTATTCATATCCTTTGCCCATTTTTTAAATTGGGTTGTTTGTTTTCCTGGTGTTGAGTTGTATAAGTTCTTTATATATTTGGAAATTAACCCCATACTAGATGTCTCATTGGCGAATATATTCTCCCATTCAGTGGGTTCCTTTTTCATTGTGTTAATGGTTTCTTTTGCTGTTCAAAACCTTTTGGTTTGGGGTAGTCCCATTTGTTTATATTTTCTTTGTTTCCCTTGCCATAGGAGATCTATTTCTAAGATTTTACTGCCTGTTTTCTTCTAGTATTTTTATGCTTTCTTGGCTTACATTTAAGTTTTTTTTTTTTCTATTTTCAGTTTATCCTTTTATTATTTATTTATTTATTTATTTATTTATTTATTTATTTATTTTCAACCAAAAATATTTTCTCCATTGATTTTTAGAGGGAGTGGAAGGGAGAGGGAGAGACAGAGAGAAACACCAATGTGAGAGACACATTGATTGGTTACCTCCCATATGCCCCAACCAGAGCTGGGAGCCTGCAACCAAGGTACGTGCCCTTGACCAAATTGAACCCAGGGCCCTTCAGTCCACAGGCTGATGCTCTATCCACTGAGCCAAATCAGCTAGGGACAGTTTATTCTTTTATATGGTGTAAATTGGTAACCTAGTTTCATTTTTTTGTCATGTACCTGTTTAATTTTCTCAACACCATTCATTTATTGAACAGACTGTCTTTACTCTAGTGTATGCTCTTTCCTTCTTTATCAAATATTAATTGACCACAAAGGCATAGGTTTATTTCTGGGCTCTCTGTTCTGTTCCACTGATCTATATGTCTGTTCTTATGCCAGTACCAGGCTGTTTTGAGTAAAATGGCCTTGTAGTATAGTTTGATTTCAGGTATTATTACCCCTCCAACTTTGTTCTTTCTCAAGATTGCTAAGGTTATTTGGGGTCATTTTTGGTTCCATATACATTTTTGGAATATTTTTCTAGATCTATGAAATATGCCATTGGTATTTTAATAGGAATTGTGTTGACTCTATAGATTGCTTTGGGTAGTATGGACATTTTAATGATGTTAATTCCTCCAATCAATGAACACAGTATATGCTTCCACTTGTTTGTGTCTTCCTCTATGTCTTTCTTCAATTGCCTATAGTTTTCCAAGTACAGGTTTTTTACCTCCTTAGTTAAATTTATTCCTAGGTATCTTATTTTTTGTTGCGTTAGTAAATGGGATTGTATTTTTTTTTTAACTTCTCTTTCTGATAGTTCATTATTGGTGTATACCACCATTTTCTGAATATTAATTTTGTATCCTGCTACTTTGCCAAATTGACTTATTAGATCTAGTAGTTTTTGGTGGAATATTAAGGGTTTTCGATGTATAATAGCATGTCAGGGAGAGGTAAAGAGACACTTGTTCAAAGCAGAGCAAGGCCAAAATATGTGTTCTGATTTAAAATCCAGTGCACTGCTGGCTTCCATCATGCCATGAGATTTATTAATGACTAGAGGCCTGGTGCACAAAATTTGTCCAATCAGGGGGCAGTGATCCCTCAGCCTGGCCTGCGCCCTCTTGCAGTCTGGGAGCCCTCAGGGGATGTCCAACTGACAGCTTAGCGCTTCCACGGAGGCAGGAGAGGATCCCACTACCACTGCTACACTTACCATCCATGAGCCTGGCTCCTGGCTGAGCAGTGCTTCCCCTATGGATGCACACTGACCACCAGGGGGCAGCTCCTGCATTGAGTGTCTGGCCCTTGGTGGTCAGTACATATCATAGCGACTGGTAGTTCTGCCGTTGGGTTGAAACCAGCTCTCTAACATCCCCCGAGGGGTCCCAGATTGTGAGAGGGCACAGGCTAGGCCAAGGGACCCCACCGGTGCACAATCGAGTCCAGGGAGGGCCGCAGGAGCTTGGCCAGCCAGGGAGGGACTGCGGGAAGGCTCCAGGGTGTGTCTGGCCCGTCTTACTCAGTCCCAATCAGCTGGACCCCAGCAGCAAGCTAACCTGCTGGTTGGAGCATCTGCCCCCTGGTGGGCAGTGCACGTCATAGCAACTGGTCCACCGGTCAATTGTCCGCCCCCTGGTGGTCAGTGCATGTCATAGCAAATGGTTGAGCAGCCTTATCATATCATTAGCATATTACACTTTGATTGGTTGAATGGCCGACCAGATGACCGGACACTTAGCATATTAGGCTTTTATTATATAGGATAAACAAATCTCAGCTTCTTGAACACAGTAAATAAAACCACTCAAATCTGAGTTACAGAACCTCTTTGAGTAGACAAAACGGTGGGAGAATGGATCAGACGGCATTTTAGAAAGGCACTAGAAAAAAATAAGTCAAGATCTTAATAAGAATCTAACCATAAGGTAGATGGTACATAGATTTTCTTTTTCTTTTTGTCCCTTTTATTTGCATACTATAAAAATTGGGATGTACTTAGATCTGTAATTCTGTGGTGCAAAGAACAGTTTTACCTTTTCTGTTTATTGCTACCCTAGATGTTACAAATTCTAATTTCCATGGTGTCTTTCATTTTCCTATAAACTGCTACTACTATTATACAGCTCCAGGTGTGCAGTGGGATTCTTAGAAATCTGTTCAATGAACTATTTTCAAATGCAAGTCCAGGGACCTGTCCCCCTACCAACAGAAGTCCTAATAAGCTATGGCTAATCTTTGAATCACTTAAATTAAAATAGGTGCTTCAAAGCAAAGGTACAATTTTTACATGAGATATTTTGAGGTCCTATTATCATCATAAAGGCATTCTTAGATATGCTGTGCTAAAATAAAGCCCACCACTTAACCATCAGAAAAGGACAAATTATTTTCTCCAATTACCATCTATTTTACCCTTCTCTCCTCACTCCTAGCACTTTCAAATTGTATATTACCTGCTAAAAGAACCTCATTCCACATATAATCTCTCCTTTAGATAGCTTTGGGATGTACTAATATGCATTGTACAAGAGACTGTCACCTTTCTGTCTTTACTCATATTCTGCTCTCAGGGAAAAGCTACTATGAAATGTTTGATTTGGTAATTTTCAAAGCCCTAGTTGCTTTTAAACTCTATAAAAGGGAAAATGCCTCAGTGGCTGTGTAGGGCCAACCAAAAAGACTGATGATCAATTTTCACACATCTCTATAGAATATGTAGCTAGACAATATTTCTTTCTGTTGTGCAGATTGAAAGAATGAAAATATAATCATTAATATGAATTATTCTAGTGTCTAAAAAAAACTAGAGGCCTGCAGATGAAATGAAATCTGACTTTCCCTACACTCAAATTAGCTTGGTGTGAATTTGACCTACATTAGATATTTCTTGGGGTTGTCTTTTTGCTGTGTTGCATCCTTAATAGAAAAACCAAGCTAAGGTTTTTCTATTTTCCCTTTCTGGGTTTGAAAGAAAAAATGGAATATAAAAATTTCAATCCTTGAGATCTAGTCATAGTCATTTCCTTCCTCCCTGTACCCCTTTTTGACTTTTTTTTTTACCTTTGGAGGAAAAAATGAGAAATTTATTGCACTAGACAAAACAAAGTTAGCCTGGGAAATGAAAGAAAGAATGGAATTGGGAAGGGGTGGTAGAAAATAACATCATATCCAGAATTAAATTACAGCAAAGGAAAAGTTCATCTCAGTCACCAAGGAGGAGGGCTCAATGTAGTAGCAATCTAACTGTCCTAGTCTTACCATTGACATTAATGTCAGAAAAAGTGCAGTAAGGCAGGGGTGCTGTACCTTAATGTATGAACTCATAACACATTTATGCTCAAGCTCCTGGCTCATATTTAATACTGGTAACATGAATGAAGGATGCAGCATCCTAAGCTGGCTGGAAATTTTACAGAAAAACAGAAACATAGCTGTTTTATAATACAATTTGGTGTATAGTAAGTCTGTATTTAATGTTGTCATTAGGTTCTGTGATTTTAAGTGAAATTTATTTTACCATAGGCTACTTGATATAAACAAAAGTTAAGTTCCTGTGGCATCTCATCAATGTTATAACAAAACAATGTTGAACAAAACTTTATTTGAGAACCTTCTATATAGGCCTTATATGCAGTTTCCATATCTATTGTTTTTCATTTCAGAAGGAAATGTAGGAAATAGACCATCTCTTCTTTTAAGTAGTATATATATATTTAAAATTACAGTATACTAAGATCAAGAAATTTGCTCGAGGTTTGGAGATTTAATCCCAGCTTCAACACTTACTTACTGAAAAGTTTTGAATAAGCCATTTGCATTTCTGAACGTAAGTTTTCTTATTTGTCACAGGAGAATCTGTTTTGTGGTCATCAATTTAAATAATGGGTGTGATATTGCTATATGAACCAAAAAATGCTAGGAAAAATAAGAGGAATAATATATGAGAAACAAACACCTTTCTGAGACCCTCAGGTGTTCCACATACATGGTCACTTACTCTTCTATCTCTGGCAACATTCAGATGGAAAAAAAATAACAAAGGAAGAGAACCAGGTATAAATATACCATAGGCAGAGAGAGATATTTAAGAATTCCTTCACAATAACACATAGCATCATTGCTTGAAAACTTAACATGGGAAGTTCACTATATGTAGGGATCTGCAGAGGTTCATTAGAATGAATTCCTTTGGAAGTTTGTGATCTTAACAAACTTAAAAGGTGATAAAAACAAAAGGTAATCCAAATGAGAGGGGGAAATACCTAAACAATAGATAACAGTATTAGAGTAGATAATATGCAAGTAATACCAGAAGGGAATAACAGTTGAAATTTATTGAGAACATACTATAAGCTAGGAACTGAGCTATAATTTTATCTTCCTGGTATTTCTTATATATTTACTAGAGGCCTGGTGTACAAAATTTGTGCACTCAGAGGGGTCCCTCAGCCTGGCCTGTGCCCTCTCACAGTCCAGGAGCCCTCGGGGGATGTCTGAATGATAGCTTAGGCTCGTTCCCTGGGGGGATTGGGCCTAAGCCAGCAGTCTGACATCCTTAGTGCTGTTGTGGAGGCGGGAGAGGCTCCTACCATTGCCACTGTGCTCGCCAGCTGTGAGCCTAGCTTCTGGCTGAGCAGTGCTCCCCTTGTGGGATCAGGCTGAAATCTGCTCTCCAACATCCCTCAAGGGGTCCCGGATTGCAAGAGGGCGCAGGTCAGGCCGAGGGTCCCCACCTGTGCATGAACATGGCCGGGGAGAGATGCGGGAGGTTGGCCAGCCAGAGAGGGACCACAGGAGGGCTTCAGGGCATGTCCGGCCCATCTTGCTCAGTCCCGATCGGCTGGACTCCAGCAGCAAGCTAACCTACTGGTCTGAGCGTCTGCCCCCTGGTGGTCAGTGCATGTCATAGCAAGTGGTTGAGTGGCCTAAGCATATCATTAGCATATTATGCTTTGATTGGTTGAACGGTTGACCAGTCGACTGGACACTTAGCATATTAGGCTTTTATTATATAGGATGTACATATTTATGGACAAACTTTTTCTAGGATTCAACCAATAATAGTGTATCTAAGCCATCTGTGTGTGTGTGTGTGTGTGTGTGTGTGTGTGTGTGTGTGTTTGTGTAGGTCCTTTAAGAACAACTCTTTTCTTTGTCATCTAATATGGGTTTGTGGTAGGCAGTTAGACAACCATGAGCAGAGCAAGGATGATGGGCCAGGTATAGAAGGTCACCAGGGTGGAAAGCCCTGGGTGCCTAACAATGAGCAAAACTGGGAAAACAAGTATCTTGTCCCCAGGATAAACTTTTTCCCCCTAGCATATTGTTGGTAATGCAGTTTAGACCTCCTGACCTTTCATATCACTGGTCATGAGGTTTGAACCCTCCCTTGACCTTTCCTCCCCTGGCATATTGCTAGTCATGCAGTAGACCCCCTTAGAGATGGAACAAACAAGGGATCTGGAGAATAAGCCATTAAGCATTAAGTTTCCAGGACAATGAGGTTATGACCTGCATCAAATACACAAGGCCTCAGTTGTGTTTCAGCTCCAAGCCCAGAAAAGCAGAAAAATCAGACAAACAATTCCATAGCTGACCTCAGGACCAGCTGCATTGAATAAGGACACCTTGCCCTGTTGCTGTCCAATCAGTAGAGACCACAACCCTTAAAAGACACACCTAGAAACCTGATGAATATTCTATAAAATCTTCCCCTGAGACCTTTAGATAAATACCCTCAAGATGAAGGACCCAGTGCAACTCTCTCTATGGAATATGCCCATGTCTTTCCCCACCCCCTTTTTCTACCCTCTTCCCCAAAAAATGCTTTCCTTGCCTCTTTCCTTCTCCCAAGCTCTAAGGACTCTTCTTTTGCCTCTGTAAGTTGTTTTCTGAACCCATTTTTTCTAACTCTGTGACTTTCTAAATAAACTTTCTCTTATTGTTTGAGTCTTGCGTTTGAATTCTTTCTTATCCAGAACTCAAATACCAAAGTTGCTAACCAAGGTCTGGTCTGACTCCACTAGTCTAACATCTGGTGCCGTTTCACGGTCAACAGGTCCAGATACCAAGTACATAACCAATAAATATATAATGAATTGGATTATCAGAAACCTTGCCAACTGAAATTCTCACATACAAGAGAAGGGAGAAAGATTAAAATAATTAGAGAAGGTCATGAAGTAGAAGTAAGAAAGCATATCTATATAATATTGTAGGTGGATGAAACTGAGACAGGTCAGTAAGCCAGGACAAGTGGAATAGGGAAACTGAAACAGAACAGATAGCTGATCAAACGAGCAGAGCAATTTACAGCAGATACAGAAGATCACCTCCCTAGAAATAACATCTACATCTCAGTTGTATTTCAGCTCCAGACCCAGAAAAGCAGCAAAACCAGGTAGGTGACGCCAGGACCAGCTGTGATAACTGATGACCCCCTGCCCTGACACTGAGCAATCATTGAAGACCATGGACCTGAAGGAGTACACCTAGAAAACTGATGAATATTCTGCTAAAACCCTCCCCTGAAGCCTCTCCTAAGTTTCTTGTCTTGAAGAGAGAAATATAAGTCTTAAGACAAAGGACCCAGCACATGTTCTCCCTCTGGGCAGCAGCTCCTGCCATTCCCTTTACCCTCTTCCCACATTTCTTCCCCACAGGTGTGCATCTCCTATTCTCTATGGGACTCCACATTACTGCAACCTTGGGAGCAATGGCTAGTGGCAGCTCATAACAGGCTGATACCCTGAACTAGTTCCCAAGGACCCCTTTGTTCTGACTTCTCAGAGAGTTAGGGCAGCCCAGCCTAGGTTCTCCTTTTGTTTCTTCTATGCTACGTTCTTTCTTGTTTTACGTCCCCAGCTTTAACAAATGTTCCCTCATGATCATCTGGACTCCTAATTTTTCCTGCATGTAGTCAAGAACCCACACACTACCAGCTGGTCTTAGGCAGACCGGCCAAGGGCCAGGTCTCCTTTCCAGTAACAAAAGGAAGACTTCACAAATGCCTGGGTATTGCATTACATCTATACTTTTCTTCAAAAATATTTAAAGGCATAGCAACTCTAGACACAATGGTTTTAAAATACTTTTTAGTTGTAGAGTGAGATTGGAGGGACTTGATGAAGGGACTATCACTTAGAGGATCCCAGATATTAAGACCCACTTTTCAATCTAAACCAAACTTAGATCTAAGAGCTGCAGCCCAAGGAAATACTTCCTAAAAATTACATGTTGGGTTCCTATCAATAATAGATACAAGTCAAGATGTGCTGAACATCTGTTGCTATATATTTTTACTAGAGGCCTGGTGCATGAAAATTCATGCACTGGATGAGGGGGTCCCTCAGCCCGGCATGCCTCCTCTCACAGTCCAGGAGCCCTCAGGGGCGGGAGGCAACCCAGCGATCAGGGGAAGGCGATGCCCCATCACACCTCTGCTGGTGCCACTGCTGGCAGCTCAAGCCTTGGCCGGCCCTGGTTACCTGGGCCTTGGGCAGCCCTGGGCAGCTGAGCAGCTGCCATCTGAGGCTTGCTTGTGCCTCGGGCCGGCCCTGGGCGGCTGGGGACATGAGGGGGCTGGGCACTCTGGAGGCAGGCACGCGACAAGGCCAGGCCCGCCTAGGGGTAAGCCCAGCCTTGCCACATGCCTTCTGCCCCCAGCAGGGCTGAGGGGACTGGGCACTGCCATCTTTGAGGGTGGGGCAGTCAATTAGCATATTCCCTCCTTATTGGCTGTGGGTGCTGCCATCTTTGAGGGCAGAATAGTCAATTAGCCTATTCCCTCCTTATTGGCTCTGGGCGCCACCATCTTTACGATGGCATGAGGGTCAATTAGCATATTCCCTGTTTATTAGATAGGTTAAGTATTCTCCTATATAGTCTTTGGTAATGTTAAAACTTGATAATTTTAATCACTGTATTGTTAAGGGGATATTTAAATGTAAAATAGTATCAGCAGTATTTCCCTAAACTTTTAAATGGGAGAACTAAGGATTTAGGAAATAGCATCCTTGACCTGAGTAGAAGCTAAATAAATCATAGTAGATAAAAATAAATTTCAAGTTGGAGTGATTTTAAGAAGGAACTAAAAAATGACACTGAGTGAACTCTAATGTCAGTTAATATATTGAGTACCTTACCTGTATTATCTCATTTAATCCTTACAGTAAGTCTATAATGTAGATACTATTCCACCCTCCATTAAACAGATGAAATTGAAGCTTAGGTTCAATCAATTATTCAAGAACATAGGTTTTTTTTAGTGACTAAACTGGGATTCAAACCAGGGTCCAGTATGATGCCAAAGTCTATGTCTTGTCAATTACATTTGCTGCTGAAACTCTACAAAAGCAGTACTATTACAATGGATATGGGAGTGCTACATTTGCCTCAGAAGGATGGCAGAGTTTCCTAGCACCAGGCTGTTTTTATACCATCTGTTCCCATGGGCCATACAGGAAGAGTACCCAAATTATCACACATAAGAGATCCCAACTCCTCTCTCTGTGTAAGGTTTTAATCAGAGCCAGTTTATAGTTTTTATTGGAATAGTCTTTCTTAGGAACAATAATAAGAAATTTTGGGTGATAGAGGTGTCACCCATCTACTTGGACCAACTAAAAACAGAGTGTTTTATGGGAAGCACAACAGGAAGATTCCTCAAAGGGACATTTCTGAAGCTAAAAGTGCAGTGCTTACTTTTGCAACTCAAAATTATTTAGGAGATTTCTATATCACTGATATTCAACTAGCATAAAAATCTCACTTTAGTAAGTAAAGTATTAAAAAACCTGCTGAATTATTCTGGAAAGGTTTATACTAATAAAAGGTGGCTAAGTTATTAATATCAATCATATAGTTACCTTAAGACTAGGATGCATTGATGTTGAGGCTCAAAAATAAACCCCTTAGAAGTCATATTTATTTTTATGCAGTTTTTATTTTTTATAAATAATACATGACCATGACTTTAAAAGTCAAAGAAAGAAAAATAGCAGCCCACCTTCTCACACTATCTATAACCTCAAGTACCATTCCCCAGGCTAAGAGCTTTCAACTCTTTTAGATGTTGCTTTTGATATTTATCTTACTATTTCTAAATAGCATGCTTATACTTGCATTTCTTAATTTTTAGATATTATCTCCTGACTTTTTAGTTTGGCATATGAGTAATACTATTAATCATCACCTTAAACATCACTTTTCCACTTGTTTGATGCTTTAACTGGATATAATTTTTAGGTTGGAAATGATTTTCCTTTTGAATTTTGAAAATATTCCTCCAATTTTATCCAGCATCCAGTGTTCCTGTTGATAAAATGTATTGTTGTTTCAAATCCTTTGTTTGTCTCCTTTTTTATTTGTTTTTCTGTTTGCTTGTTTTGTTTCCTCAGGGAAACTTTTAGGATTTACTCACTGTTTTAATTCTCTGAAATTTCACAATAATGTGCCTTGGTGTAAGTTTTCTTCCATTCATTATATTTGGTTGGCACTTTCATTATGGAAATTCATGTCCTTCACTGATAGGAAATTGTATTTTATTATTTTATTGATAATTGCCACCCTTGTGATTATTTTTCAGGCATTTATGGAAATTCTATTGTGATGGAGTAGGACCTCCTGAACTGATGTGTTTTCCTATTGTGGACAAAAAAAGTGCTACAAACTAAACCTGACAAGCTCAGGGGAAGCCTGCATGGCAGCTTTACAAACTCAGAGACTTAGAGTTACTACATAGGATGGTCTCAAATGAACACTTTTTAACTAAAAGTGGTTCTTGGCAGATAGTCATTTCTTAGGTCCATATTTTTCCCTATGAAAGGTCAATCTTTACCTTAACTGAGCCTGTCTATTGTATGTGTGTATGTTTTTTAATATATTTTTATTGATTTCAGAGAAAAAGGGAGAGGGAGAGAGAGATAGAAACATCAATAATGAGAGAGACTCATTGATCGGCTACCTCCTGCACGCCCCACACTGGGGAGTGAACCCAAAACCAGGGCATGTGCCCTAACCGGGAATCAAACCAGTTGACACTCAATCACTGAGCCACACCATCCAGGCTCTGTTGTCTTTTTTATCTAAGAAAACAGTCCTGATAACCTATCTTTGGAATATCAAAGTAATTTCCTTTATTCTGGACCCCTCAAAGCACAACCACCTGCCAGAGCCAAAACACAAATCCCCTTATAGTTATTATTGTCAGGTTAATTGTTGATTGTTAACTATCCTATACATACCTACGTAAAAGAAGTAAGTGTCTATCATTTTATTTTTTATTCAGTCTCAGAGGTTCCCCCTCACCTCTGCTTTCTCCTGCCTCCCTAATCTATCACCAGTAGATTTAATGCAACACACACCTCCTCTTTTAATTATCCTACCTAATAAAAGGGTAATATGCAAATAACCATCACTCCGCTACGCCCACGATTGGGCCGGCGGGAGGCTGGGGGGTGGGACTCGGGGTGGCCTATCCAGCCATTGAGAAAATCAAGATGGCGGCACCCAGTCCTCTTAGCCCCAGCAGAGTCCACCCAGTAGCAGCAGTCCAGGGTGTCCGGCTGGGAGGCACCAGTGCCCAGCATGAGCCGGTATTGCTGGCAAGTGGCGGCAGTTTGGGGACGGGAGTCTCAGCCGCCCCCAAGCTGCAGGATCCCCTGGCAAGCCGGGGCGGCTTGGGGTCAGGGGTCTCAGCCTCCCCCAAGCTGCAGGATCCCCTGGCAAGCCCGGCTGAGACCCCCGCCCCAAATCCTCATGATCCCCTGGCAAGCCGGGGCGGCTTGGGGATGGGGGTCTCAGCTGCCCCCAAGCTGCAGGATCCCCTGGCAAGCTGGGCTGAGACCCCCACTACCAAGCCGCAGGATCCACTGGCTGTGAGGACAGCTTGGGCTGGGGTCTCAGGCCTGCAGGCCCGGGCACCCCCACTGCATGATCACCCAGCCAGTGGCAGCAGCCTGGGCTGGGGTCTCAGGCCAGGAGGGCGGTGCACCCCCACCATGCTATCTTCAGGCCAGCGAAGGCAGCCTGGGCTGGAGCCATGCAACCTCACTGGGCTATCCCCAGCCAGGCTGAGGTGGCAGCCTGGGCTGGGGTCTCAGCCTGGCCAGGGCTCAATCCCCTTCCAGTGGTGGCAGCCTGGGGTCTCAACCATTGAGTCACACCAGCCAGGCAGATATGGAGGAATCTTAAATGTTTCTTTTTTTTATAATATATATTTTATTGATTTTTTACAGAGAGGAAGGGAAAGGGATAGAAAGCTAGAAACATCTATGAGAGAGAAACATCAATCAGCTGTCTCCTGCACACTCCCCACTGGGTATGTGCCCCCAACCAAGGTACATGCCCTTGACCAGAATCGAACCTGGGACCCTTGATTCTGCAGGCACCACCCACTGTGCAAAACCAGTTAGGACTGTCCAATATGCTAAAGAAAAAACCCTATCTAATAAAGAGGGAAGGCATTTGGGGGTGACCGGGGTATCAGGGGAGGGCAGTTAGGCATTGATTGGGATGGCAGGGGAGTGGTTAGGGGGTGATCAGGCTGGCAGGCAGAGTGGTTAGGGACAATCAGGAAGGCAGGCAGGCAAGTAGTTGGGAGAGAGCAGTCCTAGATTGTAAGGGATGTCCGACTGCCTGTAAACAGGCAGTTGGACATCCCCCAAGGGTTCCCAGATTGGAGAGGGTGCAGGTTGGGCTGAGAGACACCTCCCCCAACCCCCGTGCACGAATTTGGTGCACCGGGCCTCTAGTCTACAATAATAAAAGAGAAACATGCAAATTGACCATCATTCTGCTATGCCCACCAGCCAATCAGTAGTGAGTATGCAAATTTACCCAACAAAGCTGGCAGCGGCCACATAGCTGGAGTGAGCAGGAGGCTTGGGTTGCCCCCAGAGACAGAGGAAGCCAAGCATCCCACCTGCCATGGCCACCATTGAAGGAGAGGCTGGGACCTAGGCTTACAGCTCACCCTTGCGTCCGCTGAAGGAGGTGCTGGAAACCTGGTTTGCTGGGGGGCGTGGCCAGCCAGAAAATGGTGAGGGTCCCTCATTGGGGTGTGGCCAGCCTGGGTAAGGGGCTGAGTGCTTGACCAGCCTGCAAACAGCCATCAGCCCCTCAACCAGGCTGACCAGGCACCCCAGCAGGAATCCCCACCCTGAAGGGGATGTGGCCAGCTTGAAAACAGCCCTCAGCCCCTCACCCAGGCTGGCCACGCCCCCCCAGTGGGGACCCTCACCCCATGGGGATGTGGCCGGCCTGCAAACCACCACAGGCCGCTCACCCAGGCCTCCCCATGCCCCAAGGGAACCTGCACCCTGATTTGGGACACCCTTCAGAGAAAACCAGCCGGCCCCCACCCGTGCACCAGGCCTCTATCTATACTCATAAAAGGGTAATATGCTAATTAGACTGGGAGACCTTCCGGACATTCTTCTGGACAAAGACATGGTGGCGGGGCCAAGTAGAGTTGTTCAGAGGCCAAGAGGGGAGGGCAGTTGTGGGTTATCAGGCCAGGATGGGATGGAAGTTGTGGGTGATCAGGCCGGTGGGGGGGCCGTTGGGGGTGAGCAGGCCAGCAGGGGGGCAGTTGGGGGCAAGCACACTGGCACGGGGGACAGTTGGAGGTAATCAGGCTGCTGGGGGGTCATTTGGGGGCGAACAGGCCAGCGGCAGGGGTCAGTTGAGAGCAAGCAGGTTGGCAGGCAGAGTGGTTAGGGGCAATCAGGCAGGCAGGCAGGTGAGCGGTTAGGAGCCAGCAGTCCTGGATTGCAAGAGGGATGTCCGGCTGCTGGTTTAGGCCCGATCCCTGTAAACTGGCAGTAGGACATCCTTCTAGGGGTCCCAGATTGGAGAGGGTGCAGGCCGGTCTGAGGGACACACCCCCCCATGCACGAATTTTGTGCACCGGGCCACTAGTAATATATAAAATAAGGTGCAAAACTGTTGTTCTTTGGAACATTTTCTCAATTCATTGAGATTTTGCTTCCCAACAGTTGTCATCAGTTTGGCTGAAAGAAACTCAAAAAATTATCTACAGGTTTAAACGTTATCCTTTCTGTTGTTTCCAAAGTCTAATATTTTATCTACCTTCTGTGCAGTTTCATCAACTTTTTCTTCTAATGATTCTATTTATTATTTTTTGTTCTGTGCATCATGATGATGATGACAACGACATCCTGTTTTGCCCCCTCTACTGTCTCTATTTCCCTGATTGTTTACTTTGATCTGTTTTTCATTTTATAAATTTTCAGTTTAGGAGTTTTTCATATTTACAAGTGAGGTACTAGAAATCTGGTTGCTATCTCTGCATTTGCATTATCTTTCCTGAGTCAGCCTACCAGCCCAGGCAGAAATCCATCCACTAATCTGTTTCCTGGAATTGTAATATTGGCTGCCAGTACTCAAGAAGTTGAGAGCAAGAAAGGGATGAATTCATCCCAAAACTAAGGATGTAGATTCCCAGATAATATCCCGGTTTCAGTTGCGGTATACTCATTATTAGCTGTGATAGTGATCTACAGGTCCAACATCTCTACCAATTTATGTCAGAAGATGGAGTGGATCTGGAGACAAAGTGCTCTTTACACAGAATATTAAACACTGCTCTTGTTTTTTCTTTTTGTGTGTTATTTTGGTGTTTTGTCTTTTAACCCTGCCCAGATCCAGACCTTCAGATCTACACGGTAATTGTAATTTCTGACCCTTCCTAGGTTCTAAAGACAAAAATGTACTTGTTTCATTGCTATCCTCCATCCTGTTCCTTCACTCCTCTCAGACACTTAACTTTCAGTGTTCTAAGTTCTATCTTTTACTACTCTCCCATGTTATTTTCATCTCTCCTCTATTTTTTCCTCTTCCATTTTCTTCAATTTTATGACTTTTATTTCATTTTCATCCCTTAAATAGAGTTAATCTGCCATGCTTAACCAAAAGTCAACATTAACTTTATTTTCCCATTTGGAAGAGCAAATATTGTTCCTTTCTTTATGTTCTTTTTTAAAATAAATGTAAATCTTAGAAAACTTAAAAAATATTGGAATGAATCCATTACTGCCAGACTTTTTTTTACAGTATAGATTACAATTTTTTTATACTTATTTTTTTCAATTTCTCAATTGCAGTTGACATTATTAGTTTATATTAGTTTCAGGTACACTGCATAGTGGTTAGACAATCATATACTTTACAGACTGTTCTCCCAGAAAGTTTCAATACCCACCTGGCACTGTACATAGTTATTACAATACTAGAGGCCCAGTGCATGAAATTCGTGCACGGGGGCAGGGGGGTGTCCCTCAGCCCAGCTTGCACCCTCTCCAATCTGGGACCCCTTGAGGGATGTCCGACTGCCCGTTTAGGCCCTATCCCACTGGACATCCCTCTGACAATCCCACCGGACATCCCTCTGCTGGCTCCCAAGTGCTCGCCTGCCTGCCTTCCTGATTTCCCCTAACCGCTTCTGCCTGCCAGCCTGATCACCCCCTAACCACTCCCATGCCAGCATGATTGATGTCTAACTGCTTCCCTGCCAGCCTGTTTGCCCCCAACTTCCCTCCTCTGCCAGCCTGGTCACCCCTAACTGCCCTCCTCTGCAGGGTTGATCACCTCCAACTGCCCTCCCTTGCAGGCCTGGTCCCTCCCAACTGCCCTCCCCTGCTGGCCATATTGTGGTGGCCATCTTGTGTCCACATGGGGGCAGGATCTTTGACCACATAGGGGCAGCTATCTTGATCTTGTGTGTTGGAGTGATGGTCAATCTGCATATTACTCTTTTATTAGATAGGATAGAGGCCTGGTGCACAGGTGGGGACCAGCTGGTTTGCCCTGAAGGGTGTCCTGGACCAGGGTAGGGTTCCCTTGGAGCATGGAAAGGCTTGTGTGAGGGGCCTGTTGTGGTTTGCAGGCCAGCCACGCCCCTGGCGACCCAAGCAGAGGCCCTGGTATCTGGAATTTATTTACCTTCTACAATTGAAACTTTGTAGCCTGGAGAGGAGCCAAGCCTCCTGCTCGATTCGTGGCTGCTGCCATTTCTGTTTGAATTTGTTTACCTTCTATAACTGAAACTTTGTAGAGTCCTGGGCCCGCCAGAGTGTGTGGAAAACTTGGCTTCCTCTGTTGCCGGGGAAACCCAATCCTCCCTTCTGGTGGCCATCTTGGTTGGGGTTAATTTGCATACTCGCCCTGATTGGCGGGTGGGCGTGGCTTGGCTGGTGGACATGGCTTATGTAGCAGAGTGATGGTTAATTTGCATATTACTCTTTTATTAGAGAGGATTATTGACTATATTCCCTAAGCTGTGGTTTACATCCCCATGACTATTTTACAACTACCAATCTGTACTTCTCAATCCCTTCACCTTTTTCACCCAACCCCCTCCCTTCTGGCAACCATCAGTCTGTTCTATGTATCTATGATTCTGTTTCTTTTTTGTTTGTTTATTTTATTCTTTAGATTCCACATGTAAGTGAAATCATATGGTATTTATCTTACTCTGTCTGACTTGTTTTACTTAACATAATACCCTCTAGGCCCATCCAATATATAATATATATGTTACCACTTTTATATTCACTTGCCTATTAATGGACACTTGAGTACTTCCATAGATTGGCTATTATAAATAACACTGCAATGAAAATAAGGCTGCATATGTCTTTTCAAATTAGTGTTTAGACTTCTTTGAATAAATATCCAGAAATGGAATTGCTGAATCATAAGGCAGTTCCATTTATTTTTTATTTTTTAAGGTAACTCCATACTGTTTTCCACAGAGGCTGCACCAATCTGAAGTCCCATCAATAGTGCACTAGGGTTCCATTTTCTCCACATCCTTCTCCACTTGTTGTATGTTGATTTATTGATGATAGCGATTCTGACAGGTGTGAGGTGATATCTCATTGTGGTTTTAATTTGCATTTCCTTGATGATTAGTGATGTTGAACATCTTTTCATATGCCAGACTTTTACTGTTCTTTCTGATTTTTCTAAACTAAGAGGATCTATATCCTTCTGATGTCAGCAATGGGTGCACTTTCTCTCCATATTTTTCAACAATAAGACTACCACAGAAGGTGTTACTGGCTAATCTTATGTGGTTCTAGAACCTGTAAGAAGCAGGTGCCATGTAGAACAGTATATGCATCTAATTCTTGAGGCAAAAAATACTTGCCTTTCACCAGTAGCAGAGATTATATTATAAAGCTATTTAAAAGATAAGGATATCACAAGGGCATTAATAAAACACATAGAATTTAGTGTAGCATAAGCAAGGAAGCAATGTAGAGGGATTTTTCAGAACAGGATACTTTATGCCTGAGGCCATTCTCTTAGGTATAGAATGGAAAAATGGAAAATGCTTCCAGAGGATGTCAAAAGATGCAAGTGATAGTTACCAATCCTAATATATAAAAACTCAGGGTCCATAACATCCAAAACGACCATATGATTGACCCACTGCCAGGCTAGGGAGCTGAGGGAGCGAAAGGTGATCAATCAGTGACAGCAGTGACTGGCGAGCGGCTGGAAGGCAGACCTCTTGTTCCTGGCCCTCAGACTCCAATCAATCAGTGGTGGAGGTGGGGCGGAACTGGGGACTGGATCCCTTTGTAGTCCTGCAGGGTCAATCTCAAGAGGCAGCCAGGCACCAACGGACTAGCACTGCTAGCATGATCCCAACAGTGCTGCCAGCATCCTGGAACTTGGCCTTGGGCACTGAGGCCACTTCTCCTCCCTTGGACTGGCTCCCTTAGTAGTCCTGCAGGTTGAATCTGAAGAAGACAGGCCAGGCACCAATGGACCAGCACTGCTGGCACGATCCCAACAGTGCTGCTGGCCTCCTGGAACTCGTATCGGGCACTGCGGCCACTTCCTCTCCCTAGACGCTCCATGAGGAAGAAAGGATAATCTCCAGCAGTGCCAGGGGTGACCAGCGATGACTGACTGCTCTCCCTGTGCTTCCTCCAGGTAACTCCAGCCCGCCCCGCACCAGATGAAGTGTGATCACTGCACACGGAAGGAAGATAGTAAAAAAATAAAAACCAATGACCAAGCAACCAGAGGGATGACCAAACACCAGTGTCCACTTACATAGCGCTAGGCACTTGAATATGAGCAGACAGAAGGAAAAAAGACCTTCAAGGCCTGTCTGCACCCCAAGGCAGGTTTGTGTTTAAAACCAAGTTGGGTGACGTCGGAATTACCCAAGCAAGCCCCCACCCCCTTCACCTGCCCAGATACCTAGGGTCCCCTTACAGCTGGGCTGAGCTCTGCTGAATATTCCCCCGCCCAATGCACGGTGACAACATGCAACACCAAACCAAGCTCAAGCAGGACCCATGGCCGGGCTCCTGCAAACTGCCCATGAAGGCTTTGGGTCCCACCTCAGCGCCCAGCCCCAGGCTCTGGGCAAACTGACTCACCTCTTGACCAACCAGCCTGGGATCCAGGTGGTGCAGGCTCTGGGCAGAGACACCCCAACAGCTACGCCTCATGATGGCATTCCCCCCCTCCAGACCCTCCTCTGTGGCAGCGCAGCACCGGCTCCCCGCATGTAGGGACACAATAGGGTGCGCGTTTGATGGGGGAAAGTCAACAAAATAGGGGGGAAGGTGTTAAGGGTCTGCGGGGTTGGGGTGGTTGGACAGAGTAGGTTTGGAGTGTGCTGGGGAAGGAAGAGGAAGGTCCGATTGGAAAACAGCTCAGCACAGTACCTTTCCTATTGCGAACCAGGATGGCGCAGCCTCCCAGGGGCTGTCACAGCCTCCCAGGGGCCTTCGCATCCCACCTGATGGAAGTGCGGAAGTGCGGGGCAAAAAAATCTCTGCCCAGTGGAGCCTCTCTCACACACTGGGCCCTGGGAGGAGAGCGTGCATGCAGCATAGCCCTCCATCCTAGAGGTGAAGGGCCCTGAGAGATGCTTTAATTCTAGCGCCCCTAGAGCTGCCCTCAGGGTCCATGAGCTGTGGGGGCACCGCCAGAGCACCTGGCCTGATGGCGGGAAGATCCCCTGGTTGGGCTGGCCAGCTGCCTCCACTGGGGGCGCGGAGGGAAGGTGTGGAGCCCCACTTAGCTGAGGGCCTGGGTGTGGCGAGGCTGCAGCGGTTCTGCTCCCCACCCACCCCCCCCAGCCAGGGCAGCTTTCACTTCTGATTCCTGCCCTGCCAGGCAGGGGCCTGATGGGAACTGCGCCCCACTGCTGCAGCCATAGCCCAGGCTGCCGTGCTCGCCCAGGTGACCCAGGTGCTGTGAGCACCCTGGGGCACCTTGGAGCTGGAGGAGCTGTGGCACTGCTTCCAGGATGGCATCGGTGTGGATGCGCAGGAGTCCCGCAGCTTCATGGTGGCAACACTGGTGAACGAGGGCTTCGCAGCCACCATCCCCAAGTGGGTGGTCCCTGAGCAGGTGGTGCTGGCTGTCTCTGCTCTGAGCCTGTGTCATGGCCACCAGCACCTCAAGCCCACCTGTGCAGTGTTCTGTGGGCAGCTGCACTTCTGAAAGTTTATGGTCCTGGAGCCTGCAAATTCCTCAAAACTGGATAAAGCACCGGGGCCTGGGGATGGGGGCCGGGGTGGAAGGGGCGGCAGGCCAGGCAAGGGCCACTTTCCCTCTGTTCACAGGCTTTGAGTCCTTTCTAAAGTTTGGGGGGTGATTTGGTGGCCTTTCCCCCTAATTCTCCTCAGTGAGCATTTATTGAGCACCTACTGAATACCTGGCACTGTGTGTGGGAGGAACTAGGTTGGAACCTTGCCCTCAAGGCTCTTGATAGCAGAGAGTGATTTAGAGGCTGAGAGAACCTGGGTGTGGCCGCACCAGCGTGGGAGTGGGGGGTATGGACCAGGGGGTGTGGGAGGGGAGTGAGAGGATAGTGGACGCAGGAGGGGTGGGGGGAGGAGCGGGCTCTTCTAAAGAAAACAGGCCGCATCTCGCTCCCCATGACCATTGGGGGCCACCAACCAGGGGCTTCCTCAGCCCCAGCCGAAGGAATTGCTCAGTGCTCATTCCCACAGGATTACAAGCCTGTAGAGGATTCTGTGGCATCTATATTAATAAAAGGGCAATATGCTAATTAGACTAGACATCTTTTGGACATCCTTCTGGACATCCTTCCAGAGAAATCCACGGTGGCGGGGGCTGAGACAGAGGTGGTTAGCGACTATCAGGCCAGCAGGGGAAAGCAGTTAGGAGTGAGATCAAGTCGGCAAGGGAGGGCAGTTTGGAGTGATAAGGATGGCAGGGAAGGGCAATTGGGGGTGAGATCAGGCAGGCAGGGGAGGGCAGTTAGGAGTGATCAGACAGGCAGAGGCAGTGAGGGTCAATCAAGCAGGCAGGCAGAGAGATTAGGGGAAATCAGGCAGGCAGGCAGAGGCAGTTAGGGACGATCAGGCAGGCAGGCAGGTGAGTGGTTAGGAGCCAGTAGTCCCAGATTGCAAGGAGGATGTCCAACTGCTGGTTTAGGCCCGATCCCATAGGGGACCCCAATTGGAGAGGGTGCAGGTTGGGCTGAGGGAATCCCCATCCTGTGCACGAATTTCATGCACGAGGCCACTAGTACTATACTATATAATCTTAAAGTTGAGTAGCACAAGTGAATGAGAATATATGGTGAAATTTCACCAACTATTGAAAAACTTTTGTAAAAATTTGGTGTAAGAATACTTCTATTTGTTAATGAACACTTCTGTATGAACAAATAAAGTGATTAGGAATATTGAACTATTTCTGCCCCTGGCTCCACCCTGGCCTGTGAACACATTTGGCCAAAAATTAGGGGACAGATGAACAGATGAATCCCTTTATGAAAATCATCTGTAGGCCAGAGAAAGCTTTGGTTGAAATAAATATCGACATCTGCAGATGTAATGAACTGCAGGGTATTGTTTAATATATCTCAGCTTTGCTTGTTTAACATTTATTGAGATTGGGCAATGTGCTGGCAGATGTGCAGAATGTGAACACAACATGGTTTCTTTCTTCATTTGTATGCCTTTGCTTGCTGAATTCAAGAAGCCCAGATTTAATAGATAGCAAGCAGGTGAGTATCTACTGTGTTCTTATTGTGATGGTGGGATACAAGGAAAAAACAGCAACAATTTAGTCTTATTAAGGAATTGAGACTGGTTAATATGAAACAATAAGAGAGCAATGTATTAAATAAAAAATAAAAGATGATATACAATCGAGTGCTAGATTGTAGGAGGATTAAATTATAACACAAATATTAAAGGAAAGCTAAGGATGAAGAGGTTACTGAGATCTGGAATACTTAAGACAGAAGAGTCATGGTGAAAATAAAAATAGATTGACCTTCTAATAAATAACCTGTCACAAGTACTGTTAAATTTCAGGATATAGAGCATGATAATATATCCAAGATATCTATATCTTAAAAGGCCTGGGTTGTGACTGTGTCACTACTAAAGAGCAGCGGCTCTCGAGGTGGGCAGGGCAGAGCTGGGCATGAGCTACTCAAAACAGAGAGCTACTAGCAGCAGTGAGCTACTGGTGGTGGAGGGCGGGGTGGCCAGCTGAGGCAAGTGGAAGTGAGCTACTCACTGCCCTCTAATATTAAATAAAAAAGGCAATGTTTCAAAGAGTAAATTTATTATGCTCTAATTTCTATAGAAATAAACAAGTAATATCTGGGAAGAATATATTTCAAAGTATTAATAGTGATTATACCTGGGGGAAAGGAAATATGAGACTGTAACTTTTCAAATCATGTATCTCCATATCACTTATTTTTTACACATTCATGATTTACTTTTAAAATTAGAAGAGAGTGAGGTCGTATTAGACCTCCTGGTGACACACTTCTTCCTCAATTTTAAACATACCTTTAGTCCAGGATATAGTTTTGCCTGGACACATGCTGGAAACCAGAATTGCTGGAGTAGGTTTATATCATTAGAAAATTAGAAAAGATGTAACTATGAGTGCAGCAGATATTGAAAGATAAATAGAGAATATCATGAACAACATTATGCTGATAATTTAAAAAACATGGTGTGTAAGTAGAAGAAATAAAATTATTGAAACTGATGCAAAAAATGAAACATCTTATTTGCCTTATACAATTATTAATGGAATCAATATTTAAAGTCTTAATACATAAAAATCACCAAATCCAGGCAATTTTATTCATACCAGCCAAAACTTAGAAACAACCAAGATGTCTTTCAGTAGGTGAATGGATAAATAATCTGCAGTATATCCGTACAATGGAATACTATTCAACACTAATAAGAAATGAGCTACCAA
Source organism: Cnephaeus nilssonii (assembly GCF_951640355.1). NCBI lineage: Eukaryota > Metazoa > Chordata > Mammalia > Chiroptera > Vespertilionidae > Cnephaeus > Cnephaeus nilssonii. The sequence continues at coordinate 113,348,438 of NC_137071.1, forward strand.
GCCACAAAAAGACATAGAGGAAACTTAAATGCCAATTGCTAAGTGAAAGAAGCCAATTCGAAAAGGCTATGTATCATATGATTCCAAGTACTTACTATATGACCTTCTAGACAAGGCAAATTTGTAGAAATAGTAAAAAGAGCAGTGGTTATCAGGGCTTTAGGGGAAGAGAAGGAAGGAAGAATAGATGGAGTTCAGGGAATTTTAGGACAGTGAAACTCTACAGGGAACATAGCATATATATTATGTCCTTTCAGGTATCAATTTTATTCCCTGTACATAGAGTGCTCATGTGCATATTCTCCACCTAGTGAACTAATTTCATATTACCCTACTCAAATTCCCTTCTGAAAAACCTGCCTTAGTCTTCAAGGCAGAATTAGTTGCTCCCAGTTCTAGGCTTTCCTAGTACTACAGTAAAATGGAAACAAACCATATACATTTTTTTTATTTATTGAATTTTTGGGGGTACAGGTTTCAAATGTACAACTCAATAAAACATCATTCACACACTGCATCGTATGCCCATTGCTCCAAGCAAAGTCTCTGTCCACTGTCCATCCCTATTTCCCTCCCTTTGCCCACTTCCACCCAGCCCTCACCCCCTTTCCCTCTGGCTATCACCACATTGTTGTCTGTGTCTATGTATTTTACATAAAGCATGATTGCCCCGCCCCGGTGGCTCGGTGATTGACTATCGACCTATGAACCAGGAGGTCATGGTTCAATTTCTGGTCAGGGCACTTGCCCAGGTTGCAAGCTCGATCCCTGATCGTGCAGGAGGCAGCTGATCAATGATTCTCTCTCATCATTGATGTTTCTATTTCTCTATCCCTCTCCCTTCCTCTCTGAAGTCAATAAAAATATATTTAAAAATCATGATTGCTATATATATATATATATATATATATATATATATATATATATATATATAAATATATATATATTTTTTGCTTTAATTCCTTCACCTTCTTTCATCCAGTCTCTCAACACCCCCCCCCCGACAGCTGTCAGCCTGTTCCATGTATCCATCCCTCTGTTTCTATTCTATTTTGTTCAAACCATATTTTTGAAAAGCAATTGGGAAATATTTGTCTAACTAGCCACATAGTCTGTGATACAACACTTCCACCACTAGGAATGTATCATACTGTTGCGGAAAACTGGAAAGAAAAAAAAAACGCTTAAAGAGCTTGGAATTACACTCTGTTTTTGTTTGTTTGTTTTTTGTTTTTATTCACCAGTGGGCTTAGAGAAAAATGAATTAAAATTCCAAGCAGAGCTACAAGCAGAACTTTCCTTTTTTATTAAAGAAACAGCCCTATGTGTGCTTAGGCAGCCCTATAAGCCTTAGTGGTTATCTCGCTGGTGGCCTTGAAAACGACACAGTTCTAGCCAATTAAAAAATACATCTGGCATGGCATTGAGAGTATGGGCTTATCTAGTCTCTGGCCTACAAGGTTAGACAGCTAAGTTTATCTTCCTTATTATTCAAGCAGGCTAAAGCAGGCTAGAAAGCAAAGTTATTTTTTTTTTCAGAATAAGAGGCTGTCTAAAAAATAGCAGAGAATTTCAAACAGTAGTTTTAAAAAATAGGGGTTAGCCTTCTCAATACAATTATAAACACAAAGCTCTTTATTAGACTGCTCTTTGTTTGTTGGTTTCTTTTATAATAGCGACCACATGAAAACTAACAAAATGTGCGTGGGAAGAGACTTGTGTAAATGTGGCTTATATCCACACAATGAAAGCCACTTAGTTATTAAAGTGAGTGAGGAGTGGGACAGATATGGAAAAGTCTCAAAGATATTATAAGTGAAAAAAGCAGGGTGCAGATGAATAGACATAATGTGTCTGCATATGCATATATGTAAAAAATCCTAGAAAGACATATAAGAAACTGAATAGTGTTTGACTTTGTGTAGGGGAAATTAATGTTTGGAGTGGTAGTGTCATTTTTAAATTTTATTTCCTTTTGTCATGCCTGGATTTTAATGCAGTTTTTTTTAAATACAAAGCTTTTTAAAATGTACCCTTTAAAAATGAAAACCTTACCTTTTTAAGCCCATCTATTGCACTCTAGTTTACCTGCTTATATGCCACCTTTTTTCCCACTTGACTGTGAGCAACTTAAGGACAAAACCCGTCTTATTGCCCAGCTGGTGTGGCTCAGTGGATGAGCATCGACCTATAAACCAGGACAGGAGGTCATGGTTTGATTCCCAGTCAGGGCACATGCTAGGGTTGTGGGTTTCATCCCCAGTGCGGGGTGTGCAGGAGGCAGCACATTGATGATTCTCATCATTGATGTTTCTATCCCTCTCTCCCTCTCCCTTCCTCTCTGAATTCAATAAAAATATTTTTTAAAAATTGAAAAAAAAAACACACCTGTCTTATTCATCTTCATATAGCCAGTGCCTAACACAGTGCCTAATGGTAATAAGCACTCAGGCAACTGAAAAAACACACACAGATAAAAAGAGAGTTATTGTTATAATAGATGGAAGAAAAAATGAATGCATGAATACATAGATGAATGAATGATATGCAGAATGTTAAGTTCATTAAAGAACAGCATTTACAGTAATTCTTCAGACACTCCTCTGTGGCTCCTCATGTATGATTTGAGGATCAATTTCAAGAAAGAATTCAGAAAAATACAATTGTTTTATACTCAGAGATGACCTATCTGATGAAGACTACAGAATGGTATTAATTATGCACGGGAACAATAAAGTACATTTTATCCAATACTGTGTCAAAAGCAAGTCACTGTGAAATGAACTGAATGATTTAACAGCATCCAATGCATAAAAGGTCCTCCTCACCTTAGAGGTCTTCAGGACAGCCTCTTAATTTGATTTCTGTTTTGTTGTGCCATCTTCATGTTATGGTCTTTAGTTCTCCTTATTACAAATGTAATTTTTAAGGGTCAAATTAATTTAATTTCACTTTGGCTTTGGGATGCTTGAATGCAAGGTTGTGAAAACCACTAGCTTAAAACAGATGCTCTGCAAAACTTTCTGCCAAGCCTTCCTAAGTCACCAGGACATCAATAGGAAAGCAGTGTAAGCAGGAGCGTTCACAGCTATGCCGGAATAGCAAGGAGAAATTATGGATGTTTCACATACTGTATCAACATCGGAGGGTGACATTTTCTTTGCTCATACAGCTTCCCCCACCTCTGCAGCCTGCAAGGCATGTTTTACCATTTTTACCTCTCAAAATCTTGCCCGTATTTTAAGACACAACTCAAATCCACTTTTTTTCTGTGATGTCTTTTCTTTTCATATATTTTTATTGATTTCAGAGAGGAAGGGAGAGGGAGAGAAAGATAGAAACATCAATGATGAGAGAGAATCATTGATTGGCTGCCTCCTGCCAGCGCCCCCCCACACACTGGGGATCAAGCCCACAACCAGGGCATGTGACCTTGATGGGACTCAAACCTGGGACCCTTCAGTCTGCAGGCTGACACTCTATCCACTGAGCCAAACCAGCCAGGGTAGTGATGTCTTTTCTTATTGCCTCAGCCAGAATTATCTCTCCTTCCTCTAAGCCACTTGTTTAGAAGTGAACATGTTTTGCCTAATATCTTATACCATATTTACCTCACTGCCTATTTTAGCTTTTCAAGTGAATCATGAGCTTTTGGAGTGCAGGAAAGCATGTGCTAAGACTAAATATCCCCATCCTCCTCCACACCCGTCGAATAAGTGTTCTTTCATTTTGTTTTGGAGTCATAAACAACTTTGAAAATCTGATGAAAGAAAACTACAGGGGAAAATGTGCATATGCAGAGAGTAAAACTTTCTATTCAATTTTAGGGGCCAGGAGTATCTGATCTGGTATGTGTTTATTTAATGTTGTAATCAATTAAGGAGTTACTATCAGCTACACTCAGCTTAGAATTAAACCCCCTGTCTTTATATCTCAGTTCTGCTGTTTATTAACAGCATGACCTGGGACAGATTACTTCACTTTTCTGTGTCTTGATATGCTCTTTTGTGATAGGGAGTTATAGTATCACTTTTCTAAGTTACCATACATCTATAGGAAACATTGCGAGCAAAAGAGTTCAGAGCTATGATAGAATAGTAAAAAGAAGTTATATGAGTAAAATTGAATGAATAAATAAAAGACTAACAATGAAAGCCACACTGAGGATTTGAAAATAAGTGGGTAACATTTCTACTGAATGCCATAAGGATGTAGTGAAAAGACCAACACTAATGAGAATAAGAATGAGAATAGGAATTTAGCATAGTGCTTGGCTTACAGTGTGCATTGAATTAATGAGTTTATGTTTTTCCCACATTTATACAACTAAATACATAATGGAGCCAGGGATTCTAATCTGTGTTTGTCTGATTTCAGAACTAACAAGTCAGGCGGACCAGGGTACAAATATAGGCTTCACCATTTACTAGCCATTTAACCTTGGCCAATTCAGTCGGGTGGGTTCCAATACAATATACATTTCTTCAACTAGCACATACAGTATTTACTACCTTATTGTGTACAAATAGAATTAGGAAAAATACCTGAGACAACAAAGAGAGTAGAAGAAATGCATAGCTTCTGTCTTCAAGGACTTCACAATCTCCTTGGGGAAAGAAGAAACTGGAGTAATAAATAATAAGTAAGGCTTAATAAGTGAAGTGTAAATGATCTGTGAAGGCTGTAGCATTTGAATTAAAGGAAGCAGTCAAGGCCATCTGGAAAGGCTAGTTGGACTGATAGGGACAAACAAGGTTTTTTTCTTATTGGTCTTTTCACTACATCTTTATGCATTCAATAGAGACTGTTTCACACTTATTTTCAGATTCTCAGTGAAGCTTTCATTGTCAGTCTGTTATCATTTTTTCATTTGATTTTACTCATCTTCTGAGACTGCTACATAGGCTTAAAGCTGAATAAACTGCTACCTCAGTCTGTCATCACAAAACATAGCGATATATAGTGACTCTCTGTCAAATATCAAACTCATCTTTAAATTGATTTGATGACTTATAAGTCTGTGTTTAGAGTAGGTCTGGTTTTGTTATATGATGACTAGCTCTTGTTGCCTAGAATGGACTGCACAGTTTTTCTAGAATACGATGAAACATTTCACCGGTTTCAAAGAATCTAACTCCCCCTTTTGACTTCTGTTTTGATTAGAGAAAAAATAACTCTCACTCACCAGCAGACAAAGACAATGCCAAGTGGCTGAATAGATTAAGTTAACATGGATAAAACTCCCATTTTCTTTCTTTTTAAAAAAATATATTCTCTTATTGATTTCAGAGAGGAAGGAAAAGGGAGAGAGAGATAGAAACATCCATGATGAGAGAGAATCATGGATCGGCTGCCTCATGGATCAGCACAACCCGGGCATGTGCCCTTGACTGGAATCGAACCTGGGACCTTTCAGTTCACAGGCCGATGCTTTACCCACTGAGCCAAACTGGCCAGGGCAACCCCCATTTTCTATTCCCATGTATGAAGTTGAATTAAAGATGATTCTTGGGCTAATAGGATAAATTATTAAAATGGGTAATCAGAAGTATATCCCTCCAGGAAAGGAGGTTGTTATAGGGTGAACATGTCCAAAAGAAGATTGGGAGCATCTACATAAAATCCTCAGATCTTTACTCAAACAAAAGTCTAATTTTTACTTACTGAATTTGCTATTCCGTCAGTTTCTCAACCCAGTCTAAGGGCCATTAGTCCAGTCTGCAAAAGTGCCCTCCTGTATTATCATTATACATGCTTTTCCTTCTACCTGGTATGTCTATCCTAAACTCTTTGCCTATTTAACTCTTTAATCCTCAGCTCTTGGCCTAATAGATATATCCTCAGGGAAATCTTCCCTGACTACCATGACTATGTAAAATATACCTATTATAAACTCGAATAACACATATAACTTTTTTTACAGCACTTGGGACAGTTACAATGTTTGTGAAATTATCAATGTCTGTCTTCTCCCATGAGGACAGGGACCTCAGCACATAACATAGTTCCTGACTCATAGCTGGTACTCAAAAATCATTTGGTGAATGAATGAATGGATTTCAGTTTTTCCTAATTAGATTGTGTTTGGAATGGAGGATTGTTTACTTGTTGGTAGCAAAGGAGAATTAATCAGATTCCCATGTGACTTACCATTGTAGTCTGTACTATAAGTGAGAAGTGTCAAATGAGTGTCCGATATTGTAAAGCCAATAGCTCAGTAGCTCTAGAAACATAGCTCTCTACTTTTAGTAATTTTCTGTCAGTGTTTGGAATCTTAGCTTTAAAGACAAAAACCAAACAAACCAAAAAAAAGCACTCCTGGGAATTAGAATGGATAATGAAACATTTTCAGTAGCTCTAGAAATAAGTTGGCATCATAGTTGCAATTAATGCCTACATTCAAATATTCAAATCAGAGTCTGTGTTTTCCTCATATGTTAGTCAACAGAAGGCATGAGATTTAAAATGTTGTTTGAGTTTAAACTGTCTTTTTTCACTCTGCCTCGAGGGCAGAGACTGATTTATTCATCAAAGTAACTAAAGCACCTTGCACAATCTTTGCTCTATAATAAATGTCTGCTATCCATCTATTGATCAAGCTGCCTATCTATCCATCCATTTCTCTATCTCAATGTCTACCTCTATCTCTATGTGGAGTTTATATATCCAAATATGTAGCCAGTATTTACATTGAAAAGTTCATAGAATGGAAGTCAAGCAACCTAGATTAGTCTTCTAGTCTCAACTCTGCCAATAATTTACTAAGTGGTCTTAGACGAGTTATTTAATTTCCTTCTGTCTTATTTACTTTGTCTGTCAAATTTGGTTAACCATACCTGACTTGCATACCTAACCATTATATAAAGGAGAAAAAATGAAACAAATGTAAAAACTATTTTGAAGAGTGAAGTGTGTTTTGAGTAGCAGAGTATTCATTAATATTAAACAAAATGAACAGGCTGAGATTCAGTCTCTGGAATCTCAGCCCACATAGGCTAAATTGCATAATCATCCTCTTATTCATCAGTAGGGCGCTCCTTCCAGCGTTAAAAGAACCCTATAAATCTCTCACTTCCTCTCTTGCTCACTTGCTGAATCAGCCTTTGTGAAAGTATTCCCTCCAGTGTGTAATATTTTGAGGAAACTTTCAAGAAAACTCTGTGCCCAGAGAGTGCTGATTCAGCACAGCAAAAGAGGTGACTGAGATGGATTTGGAACATTTCATTGGCAGGAACCTGGTTTTAACAAGCCTACACAAATAAGGGGGTACTTGATTGACCAAAGGAAGCACATTGCTTACAAATTGCTATACATTTCTGAATTTGTACTCACATGGAGTGTGGAGTAAAAAGGTATCACCATGTTTCAAAAGCACCATCCTATGCATTCAAATAGTGCATATTTAATTTATGGCATAGAGTAATCCTTTTTCTTTCTTATGCCTCCATACCTAATAAAACAGCTTCTAGAAAATGTACCTTAAAGTGTTATATGTCACCATGCCACAGGACATGAAGAAGGTCTCCTTTTCTATAATGCATACACAATAAATCAAAATTATTCATAAGCATGATTGAAGACAAATAATTCTCTCTGACTTAAAATATATCATTATGCTGCAACTGTCTTATTCACGCATCTCAAGTTTTGACTGGCCGAGCCTTACATTGGTGATCCTAATCTTCAGTAACACAGTGCTTTCCTGAATCTGGTTCACACTTATTAGCAGCTAGACACAGAAGGTATTTTCAAGCATTTCAAAGCTATCACGACATAACAGGAAAACACGTGTTCCAGTAATAGGTGGTAGATTGGGGATGATGGTGTTGGGATGCAATCTGAATGACCCTTTTTCAGACAAGCTTGCAAAAGAAAGCCACTTAAACTAATTACACAACTTAGGTAGAGCACTTGCATTCTTCCTGGATACCATCGATATTTATCTTTTTCAAAGCAAATGAATAAAATCCAGTCCAGCTAATCATTAAAATGAAGTAACAGATTAGTTTTCTATCAGCATTAAATTTGAACTTTCCCATTGGTAGCTGGTTAAAGAAAAAAAATTTTTACTCTAAAATTATATTTCCATGTCTCTCCCCTTTTAAATGATTCATTTTTCATGGCATAAAGAAGACAGACTTACTGGAAGTCAGCTAAGGAAAATAAGGAAAAGTTTGAGAAGAATAAAGTTAAATACTTTTGCCAAATATGTGTTAACATTCATAGTATGTGTGTAGTATTTCTATGAGGTTGATTTTCATGCAAGCTTCGAAAGTCAGCCAATATTTGGAATCTGCCAGAGCTAATAGCACATTTGATTGTCCATCATTCCATCTCTATTCCCATCTGTCTGCGAAGTCTAATGTTTGTTGTGAAAGAGATCACAGCTGTTTTCCATCTTCATTTTTAGGCATACAGTTTTATTCAGACTTACTATTATGTATTTTCATTTCCTGGAGTTATAGAAGCAACTTAGATGGAGTCATTTCCAGCTGCAAAGGCAGTTAGTTCTTCTTCCTTCTCAGGCACAGTTGGATCTTGTGATGACTATTCCCAAGGTCATACTTTGACAATTGACACATAGATGTGCTATTTTTGACATCCAACCTTGTTTTTCAGTATCCATCCTCTCACCGACCACTACCCTCAATCCTGAACATCTCAATTAAGCACTTTCCCCAGATTGAAAATCTTCCCCTGTTGTAATCTCTGACCAAAATCTTATAATCCTGTGAACCTTCCTCTTCTTTTCCCACCTACAATAAGGCATAAGATCTAGGAATTAGTCTATTAAAAATTATTCCTATAAATTTTGTAAAATGTATACATATAAGCAATGGGTTCATGTATTAATTATCCCAGGAATATTGCATTTAAACAAGAATTCTCCAGTAAAGTTACTCCCCAGTCACAGAATCGTAGGCCTCATTGTCAAATGTGGAACATTACACCACTCAAAAAGCAAAAATTCCTAAGAGACAAGTTGGATGAATATCCTTACTGGCAAGAGAAATAGTTTCTCATGGGCTGGTTACTGTGTGCTAAGGATTTGTAACTTCAAAATAAAAATGTAAAAGCGAGTTTAGAACAAGTAGCCTTATTTAACAAATGTTCTAATGGATACTGACTCAGTATTATCCCAAATTAAATTCTATCACAATAGTTCTAACAGAATAAAAAATATAAGTGCCTCAAATACTACTTACTGATATTTTCTCTTTAGCTATACCCTAGTCCAACTACAACAAAAATGTCATTTTATTAAAAAAACAAACAAGCATCATAAAAAATAAAATTTTAATCCTAACAAGATGTTTCCTGATGCACACTGTTTTTCCCACTTTTATAAATAAATCCTATGATTTTGTTTTTTGTTTGTTTGTTTATTTTTAAGGTGGAATAAGGAGTATAGGAGGACTTACATTACTTTCTGAATTAATAAAACTCAGCAGACATGATCTTAGCTTTCTATGATATTACTAGGTTAAGAGACAACATGGGAGGTAAATAGTTTGTTGAAATATTACAATTTTGTGACAATATATAATAGTACTACTGTTTAAAATCAAAATTATTTCTATTTGGGCAGATCGTTACCAGAGATACATGGTTAAAAGCTATTTTTCACATCTGATATAAATTTGTGGGGGTTTTTGTGGGATTTTGATCTATTAGTGGTTAGTGATTGCTAGAGGTATTAGAGAAGCTAGTTTGAGGCATGTGGTGAGACAAGCTAGGTGATAAAGGGGAAAGCATAATGTGTTTGCACTCAGATTTTTGCTCAAATTTTGGCTGATAAATTTCTTAGCTATGTGATTTGGGACAATGATTCTATTTCTGAGCATGTTTCCTCTTCTTTAAAACAAGAAGGGTTATAATATCCAAATGATAACCATTTTATGTTCATTAAATGGGAAAATATATAAAATATTTGTAATAGAGTGATCGATGTATAATGGGTACTCACAATATAATCACTACTTTCCATCTCCCCATGTTCATTTCTATGAGCTTACCCAAACTGAGGATCCTCAAGTCATTATCTGAGAGCTTTAAGGTCAGCTTTACTTGCTAAGTGCTATAATTAATGTACTTTAACTCTAATAATAACAAAATAGAAAGGGACAAAATAGTAAATCTGCAATTGGTTTTTAAGTGAATATAGTGAAGAGCGAGTTAGCTTGGGGGGGGGGGGGTGTCAGAGAGAGTGTAGGACATTGGAAATCTCAAGTGTCTGAATGTTGTATCCTTGCTATTATCTGTAAAGTGCATTAGCTCGTTATTGAGCTGACATTGCACTGACCTTAAAGAGATGAATCACATGGATTGGATAGACCAAAGGTAAGGTGTAACAAAAGTGTGGCCTAGTGATAAATTGGCTCAAGACAGAGGCTCAGGGTCCTTAGAAACACCACACTGAGAGAGAAATAAAATGAAATCAGAGTCTAACACTTGTGAGGTAGTGTTGCAAAATTGAGTTCACATTTTATTCATAGCCTCTTTTACAGCCCCTTGCTATTTAAAGACATTAGTTGCCTGAAATGAGGTTTTTTGGTTCAGTCTCAATGCTTCGCTGTTTATGATGTTTTAAAAAGAGATATCAGACTATAGCAGCTTTCCTGTGGTGCTGGATCAAACTTGGATTGACGTAGATACTACTTCCTTCAAGGGATATTTTAGCCATCGGGGAGGTGACAGCCCAAGAGCAGCTTTCTGAAAGATTATAACCAACTGTAACACATTGAGGAACCAAGCTCCAAAGGAAGTTCGTATTCTGAATTTCCCATCTGCTGAAGCCAGTTTGTTTATCTGCATGGAGTGCTGCTTCCCCTTTCAATGAGGTTATTGTATGTACTGAATGGGTCTGCATAAACAGATAAAACATTATGGCATTCAATACAGTCAAATTGTTGGAAATACTGGAATGTGACTAAAACCTGTCCCTCCTGCCTAAGTAATATATCTGACATTCTTCTTTCACCACCCTCATTGTAATTGGCAATCCTCATTGCTTAATGAACATTTTGCTGAGACATAGGCTAATAGGCCATAGGGAGATAGATTTTAGCCTTGGATTAAAAAAAAATCAATCTCCTCTAAAATCTGTCTAAAATCTGTAGCATTCAAATCAATAGTCCACCTACACCAGAGGATTAATAATAATGGAGCTGATATTTCTTTGCTTTCACTAGCTTCTGAGATACCTTAGTATAAAATATATAATTATTTTAATGTGGAAATATAAAAATATTAATTTTAAAGGTAGTTTACCATGTGACTGTTGAATTAATTGACTATATAAATTTTATAACTCAAGCAGATGAGAATAGGGATAAAACCCCAGACCTTAATAGGAATTAATTTGAAAAGTTTATATATTTGGTTTCCTATTCAGAGCCCCATTGCACCTTCAACCTCTGCCATAAGATTAGAATGATTACAGGCACTGTTAGGTCTCAGAGTGATTCTCAGAAATTAAAGCTGAGTGTAGTACTTCAGTAAACCACTATAATAAGATTATTTTATTATTATGGTTCTAAACGTCCTGTAATGTATGGTATTTCAGATATAAAGTAATTAAAGGCAATTAAAGGCCATTATACTAAGGATTACTTTGTACTAATGATACAGAGATTGCTTGCCTCCAGAAAGAATTTCTTCTAAATTCATCCAGAAATGAAGTTGAAATTGGTGGTGCTAGGAGAAAGGGGATATATATATATATATATATATATATATATATATATATATATATATATATATAGAACACATTGACAATTTCTCAGAATATGGGGAAACAATGACATCAGTTTTCACTGATAGTATCTCAAATTTCTTTTCTTTTATTTTTTTTAAAATATATTCTATTGATTTTTTACAGAGAGGAAGAGAGAGGGATAGAGAGTTAGAAACATCGATGAGAGAGAAACATACATCAGCTGCCTCTTGCACACCCCCTACTGGGGATGTGCCCGCAACCAAGGTACATGCCCTTGACCGGAATCGAACCTGGGACCCTTGAGTCCGCAGGCAGATGCTCTATCCACTGAGCCAAACCGATTTCAGCTCAAATTTCTTTTCATTGATGGTCAGAATCAAGGGCATCCTAAGGGTCTAGGCTGAAATAAATATATTCAGAAAAAATATTTTTCTGGAGCCTTTAAGTCTAAAGGTGACCTAGAGATGATGAAAATCATCTTCCTCCCTCAAGGGTCTGGAGCTAAGCCACACCAAGGCAGCTCATAGGAATGAATCCATGCATTGTTCAAAAACCTTTATCAAAAACTTACCTGTGGACTTAGAGGGTATTATGCTCAGTGAAATAAGTCAGTCAAGGAAAGACAAATACCATATGAATTTACTTATATGTGGAATCTAAAGAACAAAATGAACAAACCAATCTGAAACAGACTCATAGACACAAAAACTTGACTGGTAATTGCCAAAGGGGAGGAAGGTTGGGGGACTCAGTGAAAGAGGCAAAGGGATTAAAATAGATCCAGAGACATAGAAGCATCAAACAGACTTTTAAACCTCAGAGGGAGGGCAGGGAAGGGTGGGAGGGGGGGGATAAGAGATCAACCAAAGAACTTGTATGTATGTATATAAGCATAACCAATAGACACAGACAGTAGGGGGATGAGGGCTTGTTCTGGGGGGTGAGAGTGGGCTGGGAGAGGTCAATGGGGGAAAAGGGAGACATATGTAATAATCTCAAGAATATTTTTTTAAAAATTACAAATTAGTAATTACAGAGTACTCATCTATACTAATAAAAGGGTAATATGCTAATTAGACTGGACATCTTCTGGATGTCCTTCCGGACAAAGCCACAATGGTGGGTGCCAAGGCAGAGGCGGTTAGGGGCAATCAGGCTGGCAAAGGAGAGCAGTTAGAGGTGATCAGGCTGGCAGGGGAGGGCAGTTAGGGGTGATCAGGCCAGCAGGGGAACAGTTAGGTGACCATCAGGCCAGCAGGGGAGCAGTTAGGGGGCAATCAGGCCAGCAGAGGAGCAGATAGGTGCATCAGGCCAGCAGGCACAGGTGGTTAGAGGTGATCAGGCAGGCAGGCGAGCAGTTAGGAGCCAGTGGTCCTGGGTTGCGAGAGGGATGTCCAACTGCCAGCAGGTGGACATCCCCTGAGGGGTCCCAGATTGGAGAGGGTGCAGGCTGAGCTGAGGGACACCCCCTCTCCCATTCACAAATTTCATGCACCGGGCCTCTAGTAGGGATATAAAGTACAGAATAGGGAATATAGTCAATAATAGTACTGTAACTATGTATGGTGCTGAGTGGGTACTGGAAATATCAGAGGGGATACTTTGTGAAGTGTATAATTTTATAATCACTATGCTGTACACCTGAAACCAATACATAATAATACTGAAAATAAAATGTAATTAAAACTTCAAAAATTAATTACTTTAAAAAAAAGAACACTTACATCTTTAAAATCCCATCTTAAAAACATTGCAGTATGTTACTGAAGATGGTGAGCTCTCAAAACAGTCTAGGTTCAAATCCTGGACTTATAAGATGGGGGAGAGAGCTTAATTGTAATAACTCCAATAATAACAACAAAAACAAAACCACCTTGAACATTTTATTCTATCTTTTTAAAAAATATGTTTCATTGGTTTTTAGAGAGAAACATTGGTGAGAGAGAAACATCAATGAGAGAAACATCAACCTGCTGCCTCGTTCACATCCCCTACTGGGGATTGAGCCTGCATCCCAGACATGTGCCCTGACTGGGAATTGAACAAGTGACCTCTTGGTGCATGGGAAGATGCTCAACCAACTGAGCCATACCAGCCAGGGTTATCCTTTTTATTTATTTATTTATTTATTTATTTATTTATTTATTTATTTTTGCCTCACTTTCCTAAACTTTAGAATGGAGCTGATTAGTAATACCTCCCCGATAAGGTTATTGTGACATTGAGTTAATTTACGTAAAATACTTATAACAATGTTTGCTATAATTATGCTCTCCATAATTATAATTGTTATTATTGCTATACTATCCAAACACCTTACCAGGGCTTAATTGCAAGGATACAGCCTTTGGAGAGTGTGAACCAAAGTGGACACCATTTGTTTCTGCAACTTTTCTAGCAAAATTCATTTATTTAACCAAGAGCTATTTTCTGCATTCTTACCATATGTCAGTCACTGATCTAAGTATAGGTACTGAATTTTCAATGATAAATAAAACCATGTTTTCAAGGTCTGTACATTTTAGTTGTGGGAGATAAACAACTTAACAAAAAAGAAATAATTGACTGTGATATTTCCAGCCAATGATAAATACTATGAAGTAAGGTATTAGCAGGATAGTGAATGATCTGAAGGGCATAATATTAAATTAGGAGGTAAAAGAGGGTATATGTTATCATATCTCACTCAATGATTAGGTATCTACATTTTGCAAGGCAGTGTTCTAGGTTCTGGAGATTAAAGTAGTGAATGAGGCAAATAAGATCTTTGCTTTCATGAAACTTATCTTCTCATCTTGGGGCAGGAATTAAAACAAGTAAAACAATGAATAAATAAAAAAATAAGTTAGTAATACATGCTACCAAGAGTGGGAATATGATAAAGAGTGACTAGGAGACTACTTAAATTTAGTGGCCAGGAAAGGACTCTCTGATTATGAGCCACTTGCAATCTTACAGACCAGGAACTATCCTTGCAAAAATCTAGATGCTACAGGTAGAGATAATACCAACTGTATAAGTCCTGAGCTGGAAATGATATTTGCATATTCAAAGAATAAAATTAAGGAGAGTATGGGTTGGTCAAACAAGGTTATTGCTGGCCATCGTTTAGACTTTGGAGTTTATTCTCGGCATAATGGGCTGGCATTGGAAGATTTTTAAACATAGTAGTGAAAGAATCTATTTTACTTAAAAAAATAATTCTGGCTGTTGAGTAGAAAATGTACTGTAGAAGGGCAACAGTGGGAGCAGGGATATATATTAGTAGGCTATTGCAATGATAGAGGTTAAATATGACAGTGGCTATTTTTTTCTAAAATCGTTAGACTGAAATTTGAGGGGCGTCTTATACATGGAAGTCAGTTTAGGAAGGAGCAGCGCGGTGCATAGCTGCCCATACCTTGTCAAACAGGCTTCCTCCAATCACAAGCCTTATTGTTACTGACGTTAGCTGATGCCATAATTGGAGTTGGAGGTGGAGAGTACACAGATGCAACAGGGACCTGAGCATTCCGAGCCCATAAAGATGTCAAAAAATAAAAAGATAAGCACCAGTAAGTGATTGTCTTACTCTGTAAAATTCAAACTGAATGTAATCAGCTATGCAAAAGAGCATGGAAATAGAGCTGCAGAGAGACAATTTGGACCTCCTCCCACTGAGTATATGATCAGACAGTGGCGAAAACAGGAAGAACAACTCCTTAAGATGCCAAAAAAAGAAGAAAGCCTTAAGAGGAAAACCAGCAAAATGTTTAAAATATTGATTTCTTAATTTTGGGTTGGAAAAGTGGGAGGCATCTCATACATGGAAAAATACGGTAGATGGATTTGAGATATATTTTGAAGAAGAGCCAACAGCATTTTATGATGAACTACAAGGAATGAAGATTAGAAGTACGGAGGAATCAAGGATGTTTCTTAAGTTATTTAGCCTGAGTAACTGGGTAGATGGTGGACATGTTACATTTAAGATCCAAATAGAATTGTCAATAAAAAAATAAAATACAATTTTACATATAAACTGGGATCTTGGGAGCAATGTTAGAGCTTGAGACCAACATTTAGAAAATCATTGGCAGTTTTGGAATTGAATATGGTAATCTAGGAAGAACGTTTAGAGATTATAAATTTATTCCTGTTTTGCAATTGACTGGCAGTGAATAACATAAAACATATTCATACTAAGATTGATGATTAATTATAGTCTCCAATGGTGAGCTTTTCCAGCCCATCCTCACACAGATAGATGGGCCTTACATTTATAGCCCAGATGAGCAAGGTTGCAGTGGTGGGGTTTGGTACCCCCTTAATCCGGCTATCTGTGCTATTCCACTGATGTATAAAGGACCAGTCTCACAGAAGACTGTAAGGTTATTTGTTCCTAGCTTTATGTCAAATTTAGGGCTTTTTTAAAGTGCTACCTGTTTCTATTAAATTTTTATATTTCTACCTTGATTGTTCTTTGTTCCAAAAGTGAAGCAGTTGTCAGGGAATCACCAAGATTGTATGGTTCTGTTAGGTCTTTCCTGTTTAGTGTTTTGTTGTTGATTTGCTTTTATTTTTTAAATACATTTTTATTTATTTCAGAGAAGAAAGGAGAGGGATAGAGAGACAGAAACATCAATGATAAGAGAGAATCATTGATAGGCTACCTCTTGTAAACGCCCCCACCCCACCCCCGCCCCGGATCGAGCCTGCAACCCTGCAACCGGTGCATGTGCCCTGACCAGAAATCTAACTGTGACCTCCTGGTTCATAAGTTTATGCTCAACCACTGAGCCACGCTGGCCAGGCAGTTGATTTGTTTTTAATTTATTAAAGTGTAGTTGGTATACAATTTTATATTGATTATATTAGTTTCAGATGTACAATAGAGTGATTGGACGCTTTTTACCATATAATGTGAACATACCATTTTTTTTTAAATTTTAATCCTCACCTGAGGATATATTTTTTCCATTTCTTTTCAGGTAGAGTGGAAGGGAGTAAAGGAGGGAGAGAGAGAGAGAGAAAGTGAGAGAGAAAGAAACATAGATGTGAGAGAGACACATAGACTGGTTGCTACCCATGAGTAGAGGTCTTTTACCTCCTTGGCTAAGTTTATTCCCAGGCATTTTATTTTATTTTGTTATGCAATCTCTAGGTGAAGGAGCCTGTTCCTGCTGGGTCTTTCTCCAGTAGAAGTGGCTGGAAAGGTGCTGCAACGCCCTGCAGGTTAGCCAGAGAACATGAATGGAGCTCAAGCCACTATCCCGGCTCAGAGAAAAGTAATCTATGGTACTCACCCATTCCTCTGGTCCTGAATTGTTCCCTCAGCTTCAGGAGAGCTGTCATGACTCCCCAACTTTCTCTATGCAGCACTTGCTTGTTTGTGCAGAGGCTGTTCAATTGATTCACAGGTGTCTCTCAAGAGGATTTGCTCTAAATATAGATGTACATTTGATGTATTCCTGTGAGAGGGGTCAGCCCAGAGTCCACCTACACAATCAAGAGCCCAGGGTGCTTCTTTATTTTGAATATTGTGCCTTAGACATTGGCATCATTGTAAATGTTGCCACCTTCCTGATTGCCTCTAGTGAAAATTCATCTATATGTCACTTTTTAATTTTTTTCTGATATTGGAACTATTGAGGTTATATTTAGAATGACTTGAAAGTGAATATGCAGCAATTCACTCCCTCTCACCCTGTAAAACCTCCAAAAATGAGATGTCCAATTATCTTTGGGATGGGATAGTTGTATTTATTTTTAATTTGAAATGTCAGTGTGAATTGTCTAGCCTTTCACCTGTATGGCTGCTGCTGAAGTTTTATTTTACAATATAATATATAATTCCTCAAGAGGTGAAGATTGAGTATCGAGAGAGAGAGAGAGAGAGAGAGAGAGAGAGAGAGAGAGATTTGAATTCATAATTCTCTTAATGACATTGTATCACAAGAAGAAAGTTCAGCTTATTATATGTTTAAAAGTGCCTGCAGTTTTTATTTTAACTATGTAGTTTTTGCTTATGGCTGTT
This sequence comes from Cnephaeus nilssonii, assembly GCF_951640355.1. Lineage (NCBI taxonomy): Eukaryota > Metazoa > Chordata > Mammalia > Chiroptera > Vespertilionidae > Cnephaeus > Cnephaeus nilssonii. The sequence goes on from NC_137071.1 coordinate 113,366,173, forward strand.
TGACATCCCTAATATTGTTTCAAAATAGATTTTATATTTAATGTGATTTTTCCCAGTCAGAGAATTCAGCTAGGATATGAGAAATAGATTCTCTTCTATTTCTTTTTTTCTTCTCCCAAATAAGTGTGATTTCATTACAAAATGTGTCTATAATTAAATTCCTCTTCTTGGGAGAGATAATAGGAAACGTTTTCCTCCTCATTGTAGGCTCACAGGGCTATTCTCTGCAGTATTCACTGCCTCATCTTTCCCAAAGCCTGAGCCCTGATAGAAAATATCTTTCTTCTTCCCTGATCTGTCATAGTGATTTTTAGGTGACTGTAGGCCCTTACCTCTCTGTACCCCATATCTGACACTGACAATTGCCTCACTGAGAACAAGTATGAGAACCCCAATGTTGCATCTTATTTCTCTTAATGGCAAACTTCTGTCTGGTTAATGCTCAATTCTGATATAGTTACAGGAAAATAGAGAAGGGAATGGCTAGTGAAATCTATTATAGGTGCCCCTACCAGCTCAAAAGAAATCTGTTAGCTGCCAGTATGACAAATGGGGTTCTGGAAGGTGCTACACACTAACCCTAGAGAATGAACATTCTCAGGAAAATTAACTGTATATTTCCCTTGTCCCCATATTTGGAGAAATGCTGGCTACTAGGTCTAAAAGTTCAAAGATATTCCTGCTGAGGGGTCAGTGAATAATGTAGGGATTTCTAAAACTCTTTTTGCAATGTATAAAAATGTCTACAGAGTCAAGGTGTGTTATGAAGATCTTAAAACATTCTCAAATCAGAATTCATTTTAAGAGTAAATAAAGAGGACTTTCACAGAATCAATAACTAGAGACTCAAAAGTCAAGAAGATTTGGGTTCACCAAATTTAAGTAAAGATAGAATTCTCTGTTCATTTTTCTCAGCCACTTTCCCCACACAAAGCCCCTAAATATTGTCAGATCTTAGCTTTCTTGTTTTCATGAGATTAAATTTAGTTTTAAGCCTATCTCCATCTAGTATAGAGGATTTTACATTTTAGGGACAAAAATGAGACAGTATATCATTATACTGAAGAAAGAACATGTGTTCTTGGAGAAAGGCACTTAAGTTTGTAATACATTCCCCACCTCCAAATCCAGCCAGACACTAACACTTGATCATATTATTTAATAACTAGAGGCCCAGTGCACGCAATTTGTGTATGGGGCGGGGGTGGGGGGCTCTACCTGACTGGCATGCATACTTGCAATCCAGGGGATGTCCCTCTCACAATCCGGGACCACTGGCTCCTAACCGCTTGCCTGCCTGCCTGATCACCCCTAAAACTCAAGCTTCTTCTTTTTTTATTTTTAATATGTATATTTCTCCTTTATTTTTTATTTTAAAAGTCAAGCTTCTTGAGAACATGAGGCATTTAACATTATTCCATATTCCTTACAGAGAGCTAAGCATGGTAAACACAGCAAATACTTAATACTTATGGGTTTTTATGCAAACACTTTCCAACCAGGAATGTTTTAATAGGCAGTCTCCAAAAACTTGAATTGGAAAACCTAAAAGTAGAGTGCTCAGATTTTAGGCATCAGGTGCTATTAGCAGGATTTCTATCCTAATTAAACTCTAATTCTTAGCTCTCAACAGTCTGGACAAACTGCCCTTCACTTTCTCCAAAGTTTCTTATTCATGACTATCCCATTTTCCTTTTTTATTTTTTTTTTGAGTTCAATGTTTTATATCCACATCAGTATCAACGTACCATACAAAACCCACCTGCCAGCCTAGCTGGGAAGGCAGGAGGGGGGTCCATGGCAGCATAGAAAACCTGGGTTCTTGTCCCAAAAGAGGAGAAAATGGGTTTACAGTCAAGGAAACAAAATCAGAACACAACATGATCAAGGAGAAGTCTTGAAACTGCGTCAAGCGGAGGTGCTGTGGGCAGCGATGCATCTCGGCTGGCCCAGCAGTACCTGCAGCAGCCTCAGTTCCTGGGAAGCCTGAGGTCATATAGGGCCCAGCTCTTGAGGTTATTTTCAATAATTTTGCTTTTCGGGGAGGAGGGCTTCTAGGCAGCAGCTCCATATGGGGGTAACCAGTGCGGGTTTCACTTCAGGGTTTGGAGGAGAAGTTGGGTCTGTGGGGTGGAACCGCCTGGCCCCAAATGTCACAGCTGAGGTTCTTGGAAGTGGCCCAGTGAAGTTCTTTTCTGCCTTCTTCCTGCCCTGACCCCAGGTCTATGGCTTAAAAATCAGGGCACCAGGCTGGGGCTGAGCACCCCAGGGGCCTTTGTAAACATGGCAGGTACAGGCAGGGAGAGCTTGGGGGAACTGTAAGAACTGGTGGGGGCAACCAGAGCCAGGGGAGGGCAGTGCCCATGGGAAAAGGGGGCATGGTAGGGTGTTTGCTCCTCTAACAGAGACTTATAGGTACAAAGACTAAGAGAGACAGAGAGGACAGAGATAGAGATAGAAAGAGTGATAGGAAGAGAGAGACTCAGAGAAAACAAGAGAGAGATTGAGGCAGAGAAAGATTCACCAAGAAGAGAGACAGACAGACAGAAAGATGGAGTCCTGCTCTGTATGAGTCAGCGGGCTGTGGGGGGAGGTTGGGGGGATGGGAGCAGACTCACACGGGATGTGCCAGTGTGATGGTAAGTGCATCGTCGTGTTGTACAAGGGAGGTGTGCTGGTAATGCAGCACCAGCTCCTTCAGAGACCCGTACAAGTTGTAGGGCTCTGCAAAACCCAAGCCAGTGGCTGTGTGGTAGATGACACAGTGCTTGGCATCACAGTCCACCACCTCAGAGCAGGCATAGCAGCCCTGCTGGCTGCTCTCACAGAAGCGGGTACCATCCCGCTTGCCGTTCAGCATTTCCTCAGCCTGTGTGCGGTTGATCTTGCCCACGTAGCAGGTTCTTTCCTCATGGTGGGGGAGGTCATCCTCATCCTCCATTAGTGCATACTGGTCTTCAGGATCATTTGTGATTCCCAACCACTCGTTGATTTTCTTCTGCCGGGCTCCTTTCTGGGTGAGCCATACCAGGTACTGTTCACGGATCTTGTACAGCTGTATGAGGTCTGGCTTCAGGCTATTCATGCCCTTGTTTTGGTTGTCCAAGGCCTGTGCCTGCAGCTCCTGCTCAAGCTTCGTGCAGCTCTCGTGGATCTCAGCAATGAAAGACTTGACCCGTTCTGAGTTCAGCAGGATCCTCTGCATCTCCTTTTCATTGCCCTCATGCCAGAAGCACTCCAGATACTCCTTGCTGCACTTCTCTTGAGTCTGGCCCTGCTCTTCAAAGATCTTGATGGTTTCATTGAAGGCTTCGATTGCATTGCGCTTCATCTGCAGTTCCTGGGAGGTGTGTGTGTACTCCTTGTAGAGCTGGTTGTACTCGCAGCTCTTGTTTTCCGCTTCAAACCAAGGTAACAAACAAATAATTTCCTGCCATAAGTCATGTCTAAATACTGCGAGACTGAGGACTATAGGGCTATGTACATGTGCAGTAACAGGCTCATGTTCTAGCCCTAGGTGCCCAGGCATCCTCCACAATCTCACAATCCTCTGTTCACCTACTTCCGGTTTTTCTAGCTCCTCCTTAAGTGGTGTTTCCTTCAATCGCATTGCAACATCCAGGGCCTCTAGTTGGAGAGGATTTTTCTGTTCTTTGACGTTTGAATTATTGGAATCAGTGAAGTTTTGTGAGTACTGCCACTGCCATGAACATGTCGGTCCCAAGCACACTCATGAAACAACAGCCCATTCCGTCCACTGCTGGCAACGTCCTGTTTCACAATGAGAAAGGTACTGTGCTGAGCCATTTTCCAATTGTATCTTCCTCTTCCTTCCCCAGCACACTCCAAACCTACCCCGGGCCAACCACCCCAACCGTGCAGACCCTTAAGACCTCCCTCCCTATTTCTTTGACTTTCCCCCATCAAACTTGCATGTTGCCAGGGGCACTATTAACTGCTCCCTGGAGGGTGGGGCCAGCCTGGGCGAGGGGCCATGGTTTTCTGGTCTCTGGTCATTTTGGTCATCACGGACACTGGCTTTTTATATATATAGACTAGTGGCCCGGTGCATGAAATTCATGCACAGAGGGGGGGGTTCCATCAGCCCAGCCTGCACCCTCTCTAATAGGACATCCCTCTCGCAATCTGGGACTGCTAGCTCCTAACCACTCACCTGCCTGCCTGCCTGATCACCCTTAACTGCCTCTGCCTGCCAGCCTAATTGCTCCTAACCTCTCTGCCTGCCTGCCTGATCACCCCTAACTTCCCTGCCTGCCTGCCTGATTACCCCTAACTGCCCTCCCATGCCAGCCTGATCTTGCTCCCAACTACCCTCCCCTGCCGGCCTGGTTGCCCCCAACTGCCCTCCCCTGCTGGCCTGATCTTGCCCCCAACTGCTCTCCTCTGCCAGCCTGATTGCCCCTAACTGCCTCTGCCTGCCTAATCACCCCTAACTGCCCTCCCCTGCAGGCCTGATCTAGCCCCCAACTGCCCTCCCTTGCCGGCCAATTTGGTTCTGATTGGTCGGTTTCTATGCCAGTCAGCTTCAAAAGCTCCACCTCCTAGGCATCCATTGGCTCCTCACAGTTCACCCAGAGTAGGTTCTGATTGGTTGGTTTCTATGCCAGTCAGTATCAAAAGCTCCACCTCTTAGGCACCTATTGGCTCCTTGCAATTCACCCATATTTGGTTCTGATTGGTTGGTTTCTATGCCAGTCAGCATCTCCAGGCCTATCTCCGGGCCTGATCAGAGATGCGGGGCTGATCAGCAGCTGCCCCAGGCTGCTGGCGAGTGGACTGAACTGCTGACCTCTGGGAGAGAGAGAGAGACTTGGCTGCTGGTGAGGCATGGAGAGAAAAGCAAGTTCTGATCACCCTGCTTCTCTCTCCTGGCCTCATCAGCAGCCACTGCCTCTCTCCCAGAGGTCAGCAGTTCATCCTGCTCACCTGCTGAGCGCACAGCCTGGTGTTCAGTGGAGCCTTAATTCATTTTGGATGTTATGACCCTGGCTCTTTATATATATAGAAGATATGTGTGTGTCATATTTTTGGTTTTTTACTCCAGAAATCAAGACACTAGTAAATTAATCATTTTTTATACTAATCTAATTGTCTGCTTTGTTAAAAATGTCCCCACTGTTATGATACACTTTTTGTTGAGGTTTTCTCATTCCTTGTGCTCAACTATAAAGTGGTAGCCTCAACTACCATTAGCCTATTAGTTTTCATTTCTGATAAGTGTTATCTGAAGTTCATTTATGCATTTAGAAACATGCTGCCAAAATAGTGATATTCTCTTGATAAATGTCACATATAGTATGACAGCTTATGAATCATTCTTTAAGTAGTATAGACTTTATTGTCTTACATGACTTATTATTATAGCCATACATAAATCACACAGACCCACCAGAAGAACTTTAGTGTTTACTCATAATAAAAGATTTCACAGATTGTGTCTATCAAGTCTGAATAAGGTTGAAGAAGGAAAGGATTATCAATAAATTACTGATTTAAATTTATGTATCTAATGACAAATCTATAAAAATTTTTAACAAGGAAACTTCATTTTACTTTATAGATATTCTGAGTCTGTGAAATGGAAGCCTCTGAAGAACTTTGAAGGGTTTCCCTTAGGGTTTTGTATTACAGGTTATTAGTTTAGGGATGGGAAATAATCCTTGTTCAAGAGATCTCATGAGGCTTTATTTTTTAAAGTACAGTTGCAATACAATATTATATTTATTTTAGTTTTACAACATAATTATTTGGCATTTACATACATTTATTTTCTGTCACCATACAAAGTTGTTACAATATTATCAACTATATTCCCAATGCTATACATTACATCTCATGACTTAATTATTTTCTAACTGGAAATTGTAACTATTAATTCCCTTTACCCATCTCCCAACCCCCTCCCCTCCAGCAACTAATAATCTTTTTTCTGTGTCTATGAGTCTGTTTCTATTTCATTTTATTTATTTATTTATTTTGTGTGTGTTTTTTAGATTCCATATATAAGTAAAATAATACAACATTTGTTTTTGTCTGACTTATTTCACCTGACAAAATAACTTCTAAATCCATCCATGTTGTCACAGATGGCAAGATTTCATTATTTTTTATGGCTGAGTAACATTCCATTTTACATAAAGAAGATGTGTGTGTATATCATGCTTCATCCATTCATCTTCTATGGAAATTTAAGTTGTTTCCATATCTTGATTATTATAAACGCTGCAATGAAAATAGTGGTGTACATATCTTTTCAAATTAATGTTTTCAATAATTTCTTCAGATAAACACTCAGAAGTAGAATTGTTGGATTATAATGTAATTTTTATTTTTTCAGGCACCTCCATACTCTTTCCTATAGTGGCTGCACCAAGTTACAATTCCATCAGCAGTGAATGAGGATTCCCTTTTATTCACATCCTTACCAACACTTGTTATCTTTTTGATAATAGCCATTCTGACAGATGTGAGGCAATATCTCATAGTGGTTTTGATTTGCATTTATCTGATGATTAGTGATGTTCAACATCTTTTCATGTGTCTGTTGGCCATCTGCATGTCTTGTTTAGAAAAATGTCTATTCAAGTCCTCTGCCCATTTTTAAGTAGAATTTTTCATTGATATTGAATTGTATGAATTCTTTTTTTGTTGTTGTTTACCGTTTCCATCACTGTGCAAAATATTTTTAGTTTGATATAGTCCCATTTGCTTCTTTGGAAATTTGTTGCCTTTGCCTAAGGAAAAAGATAAAAAAAAACATATTTCTAAGACTGATGTCAAAGAATTTATGGCCTGTTTTCTTCTAGGAGTTTCTCAACATTTAATGAAGAGACTGTATTTTCCAAAATGCATATCCTTGCTTTCTTTGATTAATAATGTACGTATCATACAGTTTGAAATCAAAAAGTGTAATACTTCCAGGTTGTTTTTTCCTCAAGATTGCTTTGGCTATTCTGAGCATTTTGTGGCCTGGAAGAGATGGGTGTGGGGTAAAGGAGTCAATGGGAAAACAAACAAACAAACAAACAAACAAAGAGGATATCTGTAATACTTGCAACAATAAAGATAAATTTAAAAAAAAGAAAAAATCTACCACTGTAGTATCTCTTGTATCTATTTTCCATTTCCATTTGCATTGCAGCCGTTAGTTCTGGCCCTCACTAGCTTTTGCTTATAATTTTTCAATAGTATCTAAACTTCAATCTAATATTCTCTCTCCTTTCCATGCATGTTACACAACTGTTTCTGTAGGTTTCTCTAGTAATCTTTCTAAAGTACAATACATCCTTTGAAAAAAAATTATAAAAGCACTCAAGTCCTCTTAGTACCTATCAAATAAAATTCAAATTCTGAAATACAGCACTCCAATTTCAACATGATTTGATACCAACCTTCTTTTCCAGTTTTCCTTTTTCCACTGTATCTCGGTGAAACAAACTAAACAATTTGGGATACTACTACTTAATCTCCCCCAAAGTAACTCTGCATTTTCATTTCTTGTTGTTTTTATTATTAACACATTCAATATTCATTTCTTCAGCCAGTTAACAAACAGCTTTTAGACATCTATTGTGGTGATGGTAGAGACTGAAATGAAATGCATGAATTCAAGCTATATTTGGGAAGTGTAATTTAGATATCAGGCACTGAAGAAAATAAGTATGAAGATTGATTCCAGTTTTTATGGTTTAGCCAATTGGAGATTTCTAGGAGATACTATATGGAAATCAGCTTAAGGTGAGAGTGGAAGATTCTGAGTGTAGTTTTACACATGTTAACAGTGAAGTGCTTTTGATATGTCAAAGTGAAGACACCAAGTTGGCAGTTGGATATAGAAACCAGGTCCTCAGTGCTAGAAATACAAATTTGTAACTCATCTATATGCAGTGGATAATGGAAGCATAAATGAGATTCACCAAGTAAAACATATAGAATAAAAGAAAAGATGGTTCAGAATTGAAAATACAGCTGTTAATAGAAGGAAAGAAATTAGATGAGCCTATAAAACAGACAGGGTTGTCATACCTGGAGAGGCAATAGGAGGGAAACTGGAAGAGCACATTGTTATGATGAATGAATGAATGAATGATCAATCAATAAATGATCCCAGAATGATGGAGTGATTTATAATCCTCAATAATGCTGAAGTTAGAGTAAAATAAGAATAGAAAGTTTCTATTGAATTTAGGGACCTGAAAATCATTGTTAATTTTTATGAACATTTAAAATAGCATAATGGAAGCAGTTGCCAAAATGAGTGGAGGAGTAGTAGGAAAGTAATTAAATGAAGCCAACAAAGTTGGCCACAGAATTTGTTGCTAGGAAGAAGGCAAAGACAAGGAGGAACAGGCTGAAACTGGCAGTCCAACATCCTCCAACGGGGTCCTGGATTGTGAGAGGGAGCAGGCCAGGGACTCCACCAGTGCACCAGGCCTCTAGTGTGTGTGTGTGTGTGTGTGTATATATATATATATATATATATATATATATATATATATATATATATATATATATATGTGTGTGTGTGTGTGTGTGTGTGTGTGTGTTAAAAGGTGTTGGAAGGGCAACAATGCGTTCACCTTTACCTAATTTCTACATCTAAAACAGCAGATAGGAAAATCTCATCTGGAATATGTACCTCTTGTATTATGCACACTATGTTCATATAGCTTTTTTTAAAAAAATCATCCCTGCTAGATAATAGGGGTCATTTAAGAGCAATGTCCCTTTCTGGTTTATCTTATTATCCCCTATGGTGCAGACAAGACAATACTTCACAAATATCTGTGCTATCCTTTAGAGTAGATTTCTTTAGGTCTGCCTTTCTCTTTACAGTTTATTCACTATATAATCTATGAGTAATCTGCCTTCTGCTGGCATAGTTGTCAAAGAAGATAGGTAGAGTTGACATCAGATAAGATAGCATGGTGGCAAAAATATATTCCCATGCATAATTAAAGTGAATAAAAAGAAATGTTGCCAGAGAAAGTTTTGGGTAATTTGTGTGTGACAGAAAAGTCAATAAAGCCAATAATTTATTTTTTTCAGGGACCAGCACTACTTTTGGAAATAAGATGATTAGAAAATATTTTGTTTTCTTTTATATGTTAATGCCTTTGAGCTAAGTATGTTTTTATATGAAGAGTAAGGATAAGTATAAACAGAAGATATCTCCAGAATTCTTAAATATTGATTTACTCTCTTCTCTTCACAGTTAGTAAAGATTCTTTGTTTACTTGCTTATTGCCTTTCACCACCACCGAACTGTAAATTAGTCCATGAAAGCAGAGATTATGTCTTTTTTTAATTAACCAGTATATACTCAATGTAGTACAACGTTGGGAATATAGAAAGTGCTCAATAAATATATATTGGATCAATGAACAAATGGGATGATTTAACTTTGTAATAAAATTTGCAAGTGGATAACCAAAATTTAACATAAAAGTAGGGAAAACACACATAGTATAATAACTTTTGAAGCAGTTTTCCTGTAAGTAAACATGATTTACTGAATATTTTTTCCTCAAATAACTCTAAAGATTCTGCTAAATGTCTGATCTTTAACATTTCTATTTGATTTATACTCATGACCTGTGGAAATAAATAAACCCATATAGGAAAAAGTGAGGTGGATAATGAAGTGACAGTGTTTTACTTTGGAAACTTAAAGCTTATTGTATTCACCTACCTACTTAGATGAAGTTTAGCTAGAATTTAATTATGAAAATGGAATTGTATTAAGCAAGATTCTCCAGAGCAGTTGGCAACTGGAGACTAAGGAAAGCCAATGGTATAGCTCCAGTCTGAGTCTGAAGGTTTGAAAACAAGGACAGCTGATGGTTTAATTCCAATTTGATTCAGAAAGCCTGAGAACCCAGGAGCTGATAGGTGTAAGTTCCAGTCTGAAAGCCAACAAGCTTGAGACCTGAATAGCTGATGTTTCAGTTCTGATCCAAAGACAAGAAAAACCCATGGTCCAGCTGTCAGTCAGGCAGTAATTCCCTCTTACTCAGAATGTAAGGACAGAATGTCTTTTTCCATCTGTTTACCAATTCAAATATTTAATCTCATCCAAAAACTCCATTACCTCAGAATAAGATTTGACCAAATATCTGAGCTCAGTCAAGTTGTATAAAATTAACCATTACTGCTATTCCCAACAAGGAATTTTTGAAATATTACAAATGGTGCCCTAACTGGTTTGGCTCAGTGGATAGAGCGTCAGCCTGGAGACTCAAGGGTCCCAGGTTTGATTCCGGTCAAGGGCATGTACCTTGGTTGCAGGCAGATCCCCAGTAGGGAGTGTGCAGGAAGCAGCTGATCGATGTTGCTCTCTCATCGATGTTTCTAACTTTCTATCCCTCAACCTTCCTCTCTGTAAAAAATCAATTATATATATATATACTAGCGTTCCCGTTGCAGGAAAAATCCTGCAATAGGGTTTCCTGCTGCACTCTACCCCACCCTGCCTGCTCTCCTTCCTTGTCCCCCGCCCCGCGATCTCCGCCAGCCCCCCTGCTTTTCTAACTTATCCGCCAGCCCGCTCTCCTTCCTTCTCCCCTGGCCCCGCCTCCGCTCTTCCCTTCTCCCCCGGCCCCGCCTCCACTCCTCCCTTCTCCCCCGGCCCCGCCTCCGCTCCTCCCTTCTCCCCTGGCCGCCTTCTCTGCCAGCCCGCCTGTTTTTCCCTTCTCCCCCGGCCCCGCCTCCACTCCTCCCTTCTCCCCTGGCCCCGCCTCTGCTCCTCCCTTCTCCCACGGCCCCGCCCCTTCTTCCCCGGCCCCGCCTGCTCAACTTCCTTCTCCCCCGGCCCCGCCTCCGCTCCTCCCTTCTCCCCCGGCCCCGCCCCTTCTCCCCCGGCCCCGCCTGCTCAACTTCCTTCTCCCACGGCCCCGCCTCCGCTCCTCCCTTCTCCTCCCCCCCCCCCCGCTTGCTTGCTTCTCTGCAGCTTTGCTCCCTTCTGCAGCTCTTGGCTTCTTTCTATGCTGTCGCGATATGCAAATCAGCCGCCATCTTTGTTTTGGTAATTTGCATATTCACCCTGATTGGTTGGTGGGCGTGGCTTGGCTGGTGGGCGTGGCTTGGGCGTAGCGAAGGTGCGGTCAATTTGCATATTTGTCTATTATTAGATTATATATATATATATATATATATATATATACTAGAAACCCGTTGCACGAAGTTTCGTGCAATAGACTTTCACCTGGCTGCCGGCAGCAGTTTTCCGCCAGCACCAGTTTTCCTCTGCCCACCCGCCGATCGGAGCGCCTCCCACCAGCGCGATCGGCTACCCCGAGAGGAACTCCGATCCGGGAGGCGCTCCGATCGGCGGGTGGCCAGAGGAAAACTGGTGCTGGCAGAAAACTGCTGCCAGCAGCCACGCAATCGGCCACCACCAGCGTCTTCCGCTGGCCCCATGGGTCCTTCCGCAGCGTTGGCCTAAAGGCCGGTGGGAGGAGCGGGAGTCGGGGACTTGCGAGTCCCCGCCCCCTGCTCCTACCGCCAGCCAATCGGCCACCCTGAGTCCCGCCCCCCGCGCCTCCAGCCGGCCCAATCGTGGGCGTAGCGGAGTGATGCAATTTGCATATTGCCTTTTTATTATGTAGGATACACACACACACACACACACATATATATATATTTAAAAAAAGAAATACTACAAATGGTGATTTTTATTGATGATGTATTTCTCTGCTTATTAGCTCAGTCAAATCTTGGATCTGTGTTAAAACAATTCTGTAATTCTAATATATTAACATGAACTAGTGGTTCTGTGAAATCCAGATAAGTTTATTCACTGAGAATAGTGTGAAAATCTACTATGATAACACATTTGTTGGTTAGAAAAAGCTGTTACATAATTGGTTAGAAAAGACCCTGTGCATAGTTACAAAATTTCTTAACAACTAGTAAATTATGGAAATTACTTGCTTAAGTCTCTCTTACCCACAAATTTTTTTTAATTTCTTTATTGATTAAGGTGTCACATATTTGTCCTCATCCCCCAATTCCCATCCCCCACCCCTCCACACGGATGCCCCAACCCCCCTGTTGTCCTTAACCATTGGTTAGGCTCGTATGCATGCACACAAGTCCATTGGTTGATCTCTCCCCCCTACCCCCACCCTCCCCTACCCTCCCTCTGAGGCCCGACAATCCGATCGATGCCTCCTTGTTTCTGGGTCTGTTCTTGTTCATCAGTCTATGTTGTTCATCATTTCCCCTAGATGAGTGAGATCACGTGTTACTAGAAATATACTTATAAGAACCGAATGTGAGACAAGCAATAATAGTTATGCTGACAGGCAAATGAATCAGTCTGTAGTAAGTTTCTTTCTGGACCAACAGTTCTTTTGAGATACAATTTCAATGTCCACCAGTTTCATATGTGTACATGTCGGCACTGACTTTTCAGCTCTGGATGGTGGACAAATGGTGGTAATGCAGGTCCGACTCCCTCTGGTTTGGTCTCGCTCGGACCCAGGGGCGCAGCCTCACCTGGACTCAGGGGCGCAAGGCCTCACCTGGACCCGGGACCCAGCCTCACCCGGACCCCGGGGCGCATGGCCTCTCCCGGACCCAGGGGCGCACGGCCTCACCCGGACCCGGGATCCAGCTTCACCCGGACCCAGGGGCGCGTGGCCTCTCCCAGACCCAGGGTCGCGTGGCCTCACCCGGACCCGGGATCCAGCTTCACCCGGACCCAGGGGCGCGTGGCCACACCCGGACCCTGGACCTAGCCTCTCCCGGACCCAGGGGCGTACAGCCTCACCTGGACCCGGGATCCAGCTTCACCAGGACCCAGGGGCACGCAGCCTTGCCCAGACCCGGGGGCGCGTGGCCTCGCCTGGACCCGGGGGCATGTGGCCTCACCCGGACCCAGGACCCAGCCTCACCAGGATCCAGGGACTCACGGCCTCACCTGGACCCAGGATCCAGCTTCACCCAGACCCAGGGGCACGCAGCCTCGCCCGGACCCGGGGGGGCGTGGCTTCTCCTGGACCCGGGACCCAGCATCACCCGGATCCAGGGACGCACAGCCTCACCCGGACCTGGGATCCAGCTACACCCAGACCCAGGGGCGCGTGGTCTCACCCAGACCCAGGGGCACGTAGCCTCACCCGGACCCAGGGGCATGGCCTCACCCGGACCCGGAGCCAGCCTCACCCGGACCCAGGACCCAGTGGGGCTTCGTCTTCTTGATCCCAATTCCTGTCGGTCAATTCCCTCTCAGCAATTCCTTCAGCCATTTTCTCAAAGCTCCGGGGCAGCTGCCACGGAACTCGCTGGGCAGCAGGCTCGGCAAAGCTCCAGTGTGCCCGGTGCGTGGCGGCGGGCTGGTCCAAGGTCGCTGTGGTGGCACTCGGGTCTGCAGCAGCGACCAGTCGCCGGGCAAGCGCACCTGGATCTGGGACCCAGCGGGGCCTCGTCTTCCCAATCCCAACTCCCATCGGTCAATTCCTTCTCAGCAATTCCTCCAGCCATTGTTCTGGATGGTGTCTGCTCTGTTTTCCAGTTGTAGTTTCAAAATTGTTGTGGTAGGCAACAATCAGGCATCTGCCCTATGCCGCCATATTGGTCCTCCAGAAGATTCTTAAGTAACCTTATAAATGTGGTTCTGAACACTGTGTCGTCCATTAGTTTACTTTCCTTCATCCCTTCTATTCGTGACCTGCTTTGGTGTCTTCACCTTTTGGCTGCCTCCCTATAGCTCAGCTTCCCCAATCTCCCTAGGTGGTCGCTCTTGATACCCCCCTCTGTGGGCTGAGTGCAAAGTCTTGGTGTTGTTAAGCCTTGATTGCTGTTGGTACACTGGGAGGATTTGACCTCCAGTCCAATTGGCTGTGAGGATCAGCTGTGTCTATGCTAGGAGACAGCCTTATTCAACTAGACTTGCAAAATTGTAAAAGCCTCTGTGCTCAGCTTGGATGGGGTGGAGTTTCAGGGTGGAGCCTACAGCCTTGGCTTCCCATCAGCCCCACCCTATGAGGTTCCTGTGTCTCAGTGTCCCTCTGTACTCCCTGCAAACACCTCTGAGAGAAAAGCGCCCTGGAGTTTTGCCCACTGCCAAACATTCTAGTCTCTCCCCCAATGAATCTGGATTCCCAGATTCTCGCCCGGAACTGGGTTTCAGTGTAGTCGGAACTGGGGCTCAGTGCAGTCTGGCGCTTTTGTCTCCTTCCCACCAGGGCAATCCAGCGGCACAGTCAACAGACCATCCTCTGCGCACATTCCCATGCGCGCCTCCGGTGCTCTGCCTTTCGCCGCTTCTCTGCATTTCCTCCTTACAGCCCAGATTCCCCCAGTATGAGCCTGGCTTCCCAGGGTCTCGCCCGGAACTGGGGTTCAGTGCAGTCGGAAATGGGGTTCAGCGCGGTCCAGAGCTTTTGTCTCCTTCCCGCTAGGGCAATTCAGCGGCACAGGCAACAGTTTGTCCTCTCCGCGCATTCATGTGCGCACCTCTGGAGCTCTGCCTTTCGCCGCTCCTCTGTGCCTCCGCCCCACAGCCCAGATTCCCCCAGCATGAGCCTGGCTTTCCAGGGTTTCGCCCGGAACTGGGGTTCAGTGCAGTCGGAGCTGGGGTTCAGCGCAATCTGGAGCTTTTATCTCCTTCCTGCTAGAGAACGCAGGCCAGGCCGTTAGCCGCCCCGTCCTCTCCGGCTCTGTCCTCCCCTCACGCGCACGTGCTCATGTCTCCGCACGTGTCTCCATACCTCAGGCTTTTATGGCTCCTCTGGTTTTCCTTGTGGTTTTCTCTTTCCTTCTAGTTGTGGGCATTTCAGTCAGCCAGCTTTCCTGTGGTTCTGGATGATGTCCGTTTTGACTTTTAGTTGTATTTTTGAAATTGTTGTGCCAGGCTGTAGGTTAGGTGTTTAACCTATGCCGCCATCTTGGTTTTCCTCTTACCCACAAATTTAAGACCAGGAAGCAGGGGTTGTGATGGACACTAACAATGGGTGTGGTCCACATAATTTAAAGTAGGTGTTATCAAACACTTTTTTGCAGCAGAACTTTTTTTATTTTTAAGTTTCAACCCCTTCATTGTTTGTTTTGTTTTTTTAAATTTTATCTTTATTTTTGAGGGTATTACAGCTGTCCCCCCTTATTTCCCCTCCTTGCCCCTACACCAGGCTCCCACCCCACCCCAAGCCTTCACCACACTATTGTCTGTGTCCATGGGCCAGTTATGGCGAACCCATGACACGCGTGTCAGCACTGACACGCGTAGCCATTTCTGATGAACACGCGGCTGCTGAGGCATGCCGAGGATGAAACATTTGCTGCTCCTGAGGATGAAACATTTGCTAAATAATGTTTTTTTCCTCAAAGTGACACACTACCCGAGTTATGCTCAGTTTTTTGGCGAAGTTTGACACACCAAGCTCAAAAGGTTGCCCATCACTGCCATGGGCTATGCATATATGCATATAAATTATTTGGTTAATCTCTAGGGAAGGGAGAGTTGAAGGGAGGGTGGGAAGAGATTAACCAAAGAACTTAAAAAAAACCCCACCACAAATGATTACTCTAACTCCAGTATTTAGCACAACAAAAAAGTGAAGTTCTTGGTTGAAGAGGAAACAATGGAGGAATATGGAACCCTGACCCCTCTCTTTACCACCTCTTATATTCAATGCAGCCATAAGTCTCCTTCATAGAGAGTTTGGGTTACATAAAACACTGTTTAATGGTCACTAGATATTAAGATAGTCAAGTTGTGACTAATGTAAATATGCTGTGGAAAAAAGGATCACAATAGCAGATTCACCAGACCTTCTCACATGGCATCTAGAGTCTAGAAAAGAGTTTTCAAAAGCACATGGTATGTCTAATATTTTAGAAGGTCTTTAACTGGCACAGTATTTGACTTGCAACGGATTGTGGGCACACTTTTAATAGAATCTGTGCTATCTTTTGAACTGTGTTGATATGTGATGAGAAAATCAATGGAGCCTGGGCTAAGAAGATTGATACAGTCGGAAGAGCAGGCTTGAACTTTAGTGTGGCTTTACTTATAATGAACTTTAGCTTTCTGTCTAGGTGTACCCCTCAAAATAGTCTAAGTTGCTCATAAAAGGTAAGCTTCCCACACTTTTGTCCATACTAATTTGCCTTTGTGGGTTTTAACAATTAGTACAGAATAATATATGGTAATTGAGGTTCATATGGATTACTGAGAAGATCAGTCCTAGTGAACTGGATAAATCATTTTAACTATGTTGTATATTTAGGTGCTGTAATTTATTTGTTATAATTTTCCTTTCAAGGAAATTAGAGTTATATTTGGGATTTCAGGTAATGTCTTCTAATTCACTATCTTCAGTTTGAAATTTTTTTCCATTCTTTGTAAATACCGATTGTTATATACTTGGATTGTTTTAGCAATAGCCCTGGTACTTAAATATACTGCAAGAATTGAGGAAGCAGAGACTGAGAATATAAAATGTTTTACCTTGACTGTGCCAAACTAGAGCACTTTCCCTATCATAGCAGAGAACAAGGGCATCTCTATAGACTGCAGTTGTGGTCTAATCAACAAATGCTTCCTTCCAGGATAAAAATTTAAACTTTTACCTTTAATGTGACATTGTCCATAGTTCTCTCAAGTTCAACACTCTATACCAATGGCTATCCTTAGAGCTTTTCTAAGGATCTTCTGAACAGTGTAAGGATTGAATTGGATCCGTCTTTCTCTTATGAAAGCTCTTCCATTTCATTTCACTGATTCAGCTTTTATTGACCTAATATTCACTGGGATTTTGCTTGGCTCCTAGCCTTCTAAGGGAAAATTATAAATACCTGGAAGATATGTTTAAGACTTTACCATAATTTTAACTAACTATACAGATGTCAGATACTAATGCTACTGTTGGAGGATGAAACTAACACTTGTTATGTAGGCTCAAGCATTTTTTTTATGGAGCTGTATTTAAGCACATTGTATCTAGACTGTTAGTACCTAGCTTAAGGCAAACCAAGGTTATCCAAGTTTATGCAGTAGAAAGAGTATGGGCTTTGGAAGTAAACCAGCATGGTCTTCAGTCTCAGCTCTATCACTTAATGGCTGTGTGGTCTTAAACAATTTTTCCTTATTGATATGATTGCAACATCACTTGCATTCTGTCCTCAGCTACACCCTTCACACACACACACACACACACACACACACACACACACACACACACGGGCGCGCGCGCGCGCGCGCGCGAGAGAGAGAGAGAGAGAGAGAGAGAGAGAGAGAGAGAAAATAAATAAATAAGCAAAGAAGTATTAAAATATATGACACTCTTTTAAAATATATGACACACTTTTATTGCTGATCCATTGCCATTGGTTCCCTCAAGTTTGAAACAGTTTTATTAGGCTTCTAAATGAAACATGAGAGTCCTTTAAAATCGCAGTCATTTTTTTCATGCACAAATTAAAATCTAAGTATACTTATTAGAACCTAGTTAAGAATATAAAGGAACTTACACTATGGTGCTCAGTATGTGCCAGTAATGTAGGCCTATGAATAGTATGCCATTTTAAAGTAACGACTTAAATAATCTTATTAAATATATTATTGCCATTGCCATAATACTGTTAGTTGGGAAATAAACCTAATATTTATGAACTAGATGCAACTGTTTGAAGATTTAAAATGATTGCCTTTTTCCCAGATGCAGTTTGGAAACAAAGTTAATTGCCAAACCCCAGAAAGTGCAATCTGCTATACATTTTTAAAGATTTTTCTTGCTCTCAGTATTGAATGTTTCATTTGAATGAAAAGCTGATAACAGAAAACAAAATTAACATCGAATTTTATTTTGAAATGTAGAAGAACTTCTTTTATTATTCTATTTACACTTTTGTTATCTTGCTGTTCAGATTGTCCATTTTGGATGGTTGCTCCTATACTGCTAATAGAAAGATTAGAGGTTATTGCTTTATCTACAATTTCAGATTTATGGATGTGAGTCTGTTTAGAGTTTAAAGACAACTCATTGATTTGTAATTCTTGTGGTGAGCTTGCAAAAAAGGAAAGTAGTGGTAGATTGAGTCATAATTATATCTTTATTGGATTGTTTTGGCATTGGGTGCCTTTTAGGATATAAAACTAAAGAAGTTACTTTAAATTTTAACAAAACAATTATTTTCTATAATAATAGTGGATAAGGGTATAAGGGATATGTAAAGTAAAGGAATACTAATAATAAAAAAGATCTCGGCTTTTGTCCTCCATTAAAGAACTTTGAAAACAACATAGTCATCTCTGGAGAGCTACTTTGTTTTAATGCAGGAAATTATTATTGGTTAAACTCAAATGGTGCAGTAGAAATTGAAGAAAATAAATCTGAGTTAGTGAAATAATTACACATTTTTTTAATTAACTGTACTATATATTATAGTTGTTTCCAGATAATAATGCCTTATAATTTTTGGGTGTTTTACAATAAATACATTAAGCACTAGTTAGAGTAGTGATAAATTTAAGAGTATTTTACAAGTAAAAAGCAACTCTATATCACAATAAGTCAGAAGCAATAAAAGCACATCACAGGCAATTAGAGCATACTCATATATAATTGTTGCACACAAGCCAATCCTGCATCATTTTCATCTTTGGAAATTTTGCTATTGAAATGACACTCAACTGCAGATTTATTAATTCTAAAAACTCATCAGTTTTAAAGATCACATCGTTTAAAATGGTTGAAGGACAATATTTAATTTTTCAAATTTAATTTTTTCAAAATTTATTTCAAGAAATATGTCTCCAGATTCAGAATCTTGAATCAGGTGCCATTTTATTTTAACTAACTAGAGCTTCCTCATCTCTAAAATGTATTTACATTAAACTCTATATAGGGTGGGTGAGGAA
This sequence comes from Cnephaeus nilssonii, assembly GCF_951640355.1. Classification (NCBI taxonomy): domain Eukaryota; kingdom Metazoa; phylum Chordata; class Mammalia; order Chiroptera; family Vespertilionidae; genus Cnephaeus; species Cnephaeus nilssonii. The sequence continues at coordinate 113,385,059 of NC_137071.1, forward strand.
ACATGAAAGATTTCTTTAAGAACATATTTAAGGTTTACAAAAGCTTACATTTTCTTCAAGTTGCTTTAAAAATCACTACACATACACTGAGTGGCCAGATTATTATGATCTCTGAATGCATAATAATCTGGCCACTCAGTGTATATCCTATATAATAAAAGGCTAATATGCAAATTGTCCCCCCGACCAGGAGTTTGACCAGCAGGCAGGCCGACCAACCACCCATGCCCCTCCCTCCGGCCAGGCTGGCCGGACCCCACCCATGCACGAATTCATGCACTGGGCCTCTAATATATATATTAGAGATCATAATAATTTGGCCACTCAGTGTATATGTGAATGTGTATGGATGAGTGTGATGAACTAGGTTAGTGACAGCAGTAACTTTCTTGCATACATCAAATTGCTTTATAGTGTTATACCTGGAAATGAATAGTCTTTGAAATACATCTTAAATCGATAACAGCAGGGTCTCTAGTCAAACTCTCCAACTTCTACTGGCTTAAACTTGATTTGCTTTAATATGGGTTATGGGAAAAGAAAAACTATTGGGATTCCATTTAGAGTGGCCTGGCAACAGTCAGGTAGGAAGGACTTCAAATTACTATTTTTCATTACTGGAGGGTCCCTCAGGACTACATTGGAAAGAATTCTGTCTACTCCAGATAAGAGTCTCCTAGCAATTTAATGTGCCAATCAGTTGTGCTCAGCAGCCCACAATCATCATATTGCAGCTATTGAATAGTTCCAGACCATATGTTTCAAAGGATGGAGAATGTGATATGTGACACACTTCCAAAGAATGGTGATGAAGAGCATTAGCATGCTCATGATGAAAAGAGACTGAATTATTGGGAGCACCAGTGGCTTAGAATTGGAAAAAAAATGACAGAAGCATCAGACACCTCACAACATCTACAAGTATGTGTCTGCTCTGACCATATTGGCCATTCAGCACTAAATTGCACAGTTCCTCTTCTTTTCACCATTAAAGAGCCACCTCTGGAATCATAGGGCATACAAGTGCCTTTAACAGAGATGGTGATAAAGGCTTTTTAACTAATCTTCCATCTTATGCTCTATTATGGGAGTCACCTTCAAAACCAATCTAGAATAAGGCTAGCTAAAGCATAATAACCATCTGTGGTTACCACCATAATTTAAAAATATAAAATAAGAGCCTGAATATGTTGCCTTTAAAATCAGGAAGTGAATCCAGCCAGTGTAGCTCAGTGGTTGAGCATCAACCTGTAAACCAGGAGGTCACGGTTTGATTCCTGGCCAGGGCACTTGCCCGGGGTTGTGGGTTCATTCCCTAGTGGGGGGCGTGCAGGAGGCAGCTGATAGATGATTCTTTCTCATCATTGATATTTCTATCTCTCCCTCTCCCTTCTCTGAAATCAATAAAAATAAGGTATATTAAAAAAAAAAATAAGGAAGTGAGGGGGGGAGTGTATTTTCTTTTTTACTTTGATGACCCTCCTTTTATAAGGTAAATAACTCAGCATATGCTCATTTTTTAAATGACTAAATAAGATGTATAACATATGTTGTCTATATTAACTTAGCATAGAATATAGTTTGTCAAAAATGGTAACATAGTTCTAGGGTAGGAGTAAGACCTTTAGAGATCCAAGGCACTAAAAATAAAATTGTCTCCTATTCCCACTCCCTATATGGAATTTAAAATAAGTCCCATGATAACTAACTTGATGATATCAAATTCTTTTTAAAAAGATGTTTTGGTGAGTCTGCTTTGCTGGTGCCCTTAGTATAGCTGCCTATTAGATAATTTAGCATTTAATTCTCAGTATTACAGCTTTGGTAGAACATGGCCAGGCCAGCTGCCCTGGTTAAGGGATAGAGCTAAAGGGTGGGGATAGAAATATTTTCCATAAGATGTGCATGAGTGTCTCTTTGATGAGGTGAAAATTAACTGAAGGGAGAGAGTCTGCCATGTGGGGAGCTTGGGGAAAAGTGTCCTAGGCATGGGGAACAGCAAATGTAAATTTTTGAGCCTGGAGCATATTTGATGTGTTTGAGGAAGAGCAAGTGGCTAGAGCTTAGCAAGAAGAATGAGGCAATAAATTTCAGATAAGAAAAACAATATGATAAAAAAAAGATTAGGAGTAACAGATGGCTCTCCAGCATCAAGATTACTTCCCTTGTGAAGTCAGACAGCCATCCTTAAATGCCACTCTGAATATCCATATGTAGCTAAACCTGTGTCCAGTTTCAACTGCATAAACATGGCTTTTTGATCTCTCTGAAGGTCACTGAATAGACTTGAACACCAGGGAACCCAGATGGCTAATGTAAGTAACATAAGGTTTACATGAAGGAGACAAATGGACAAAAGCTAGAATTCTGAAAACTGAACAAGGCAAATAAAAAAGGCGCTTTTTTTGCTTTTTAAGCACATGACAACAAATGCTGTGCTATTCATTCAGAAAACTCACAATATGATCATAATTATACAGAAGATATACAGAAATGGATGGATTCTATTAAAATACAGAAAGTTGGAGTAGCACACAAAGGAGACTATTGAATAGAAAAATCCATTGACAACACTGCTAGCTGACACATTTGTATTATTGCATAGTGTTATTTGAGTGCAATGGCTTATGGACATGGTCAGAGTCTGTAAGGCCAGAAAAGAGTACTGAGTGTATTATAAGTTTTAGCAGAATGTATATATATGGTCATAGCTATATAGAGATACTGAATTTACCCATTTTAAAATATAATCAGATTACTGCTTTATCCAATTTTTGTCTTCACTTAACTTGAGACTGATAGATCAAATTGACTAATAGTTTAGATTATGGAGGCACTGTATAGCATTATAATAGCATTAATCATGTCTGGTTCAAACAATTGGCAAAAATTGGTCAACAGAATGCTTGTAAAAAGTCAAATTGATTGACATTGTGAAGTTATAACTTAAATAACATCTTCCATAATAGCTGATACAGAGTGGGGCAAAAGTAGGTTTACAGTTATTCATATGGAAAATAATACAATAGTTAATAAATATAATACAAGATTAAACTCTGTGTTTTGTGTACTCACAAATGTAAACTTTCTTTTGCCCATCCTGTATGTGTCAGTGAAAATACTTATTCACTTATGCAGATATAACCACATAGCTTTCATTGTCCCTTTTGAATCAAGAATCTAGAACCATCCTATAACACCATCCTACATTCATATGTTATGCTTTATACTTTCCCAACACTTTTATACACATTCACCTTCTCAATGAGATCTCTGTGAGCTATATTCCCCTCATCCTGCCATGTTGTGATTCGGCACTTTGAATCCCCTAACCCTGCTCTATTTCCCCCATGCACTTATCGCCTTCTAGCATACTATATCAGTTACATATTTAATTTTTATTTCCTGCCTCCCCCTTTAATATGTAATCTCCATGGCAACATGCCTGGGTGACTTGCCAGATGTCACAGGGAAAATTAGGTGCAGTGAAAGCAAACTGAAGTATAGTGTCCTGATTCCCAGACTTACAAAATTCCCCCTGGATAATTCCATCTCTCTTTTGGTAGTCTCATTTTCAACCCTGGTTGCATGTTGGAAGCAGAAAATCCTGATGCAATTTGGGCATCGGGATTTTTATCTCATTCTCCTGCCTCAATAAATTTAGTTTTGCAAACAAACATGTCAAGAGTATAGTGGGTGGATTCAGACAAAACTGGGTTCTGGGTTCACAGACAACAGGGGGTGAGGGTGAGGGCATGATTGGGTGGGTGGGGGGCACTAGGGAGATAAGGACACATATGTAATACCTTAATCAATAAAGAAAAACATTATACACATCCAATCTAATAAAAGAGTAATATGCAAATTGACTGTCACTCCAACACACAAGATGGCTGCCCCCATGTGGGCACAAGATGGCTACCACAAGATGGCTAGCAGGGGAGGGCAGTTAGGGATGACTAGGGCTGCAGGGAAGGGAAGTTGAGGTTGACCGTGCCTTCAAGGAAGGGCAGTTGGGGGGGACCAGGCCTGGAAGGGAGGGCAGTTGGGGGCGATCAGGCCAGCAGGGGAGGGCAGTTAGGGTTGACCGGGTCAGCAGGGGAGGGAAGTTAGGGGTGACCAGGCCAGCAGAGGAGGGCAGTTAGGGGCAATTGGGCTGGCAGGGGAGAAGTTAGGGATCAATCAGGCTGGCAGGGGAGTAGTTAGGGGGTGATCAGGCTGGCAGGCAGAAATGGTTAGGGGCAATCAAGAAGGCAGGCAGGTGAGCAATTGGGAGCCAGCAGTCCTGGATTGTGAGAGGGATCGGGCCTAAATGGGCAGTCAGACATCCCTCAAGGGGTCCCAGATTAGAGAGGGTGCAGGCTGGGCTGAGGGACACCCACCCCCCGTGCACGAATTTTGTGCACCAGGCCTCTAGTTAAAAATAAACTGGGCTCAAATCCTAGTATCTATTTTATCTAGGCAAGTTCCTCCGTCTGCAAACCTCAGCGTCTTCAGCTCTCAAATAGGGGTAATAATACCAAGCTTGCAAGGGAAATGCAAGGAGTAAATGTGTATGAAAGAGTCTGGTACATAATAAGTGCTCAATAAATGCTACTTTTTTGCTTCTTTCCTTTTTTTATTTTTTTCCAGCCACAGAGTTTTTGAATATTTCAATCTATTACTACATATATCCAAGTGATATTATAGTTTTTTAACATTTGTTAGCTACTGATGTTGCCATTGTGATTTTACTATTCATTAGTCTCTGTAATACCACTGTCTGAACTTCTATTTTAATGGGAACTATCAATTCCCTCATGCCTTGAGTATAATTATGATCATATAGTGAGTTCTCTGAATTGGTAGCACAGTACAGTAAACCCTAGACTTTGCAGACTTCAATTTAACGAACTTCAGATATAAGGGACAAAATTTCCTGTCTGTATGTCATATGTGAATATTAATACCCTCTTAATTTTAAAATGCTTTTAACCAAGATTTGCTTATAATTAAATTAACAGTTATTTTTGTTATTAATTCACTGTTATTTTTTTTTAATTTAGCGAATAGGCCATATATTGGGAAAAACACTATAGTAATTTTGCCAACATAAACAAATATTACATATCTACAACCATAGTCTATATATTTAATCCAAGAGTCATTACTTGTATACAATGTTCAGTGAATGATTAGCACATGATCACACTGCATCGCAGGTGGTAATTGGTTCTGTTGGCACATGACTTTCTGCAGCAGTTTTAATATAAGGCCTAATGTTCTGACTGTGCTAAGCCACTCCCCAGCCCTGTGCATTTGTTTACTCACAGTGACTGGTGAATGCATGTATCTCCTAGACCTATTCAGTATAACTTTAAAATTACAGTAATATATCTAGAAAACTTTTCTGTGAAATTAAACTTTTCATACACACATAATTTTAATTACACAAATGTGTCTACATAACTAAAAATAGGCTAACTAATTTGTCAATTTTTTAACATATGCATTCAGAAAACTTACTTTATTATATAACAGACTTTTGGCTTTAACAGACATCCCCTCACCTGAATTAGTCCGTTATATTGAGTTTTTGGTTATATCTTTTCCTGGGTTAACCAATAGTCACATGTTTGTTTTTGGGGTTTGATTTCATTTTCCCACATACATCACCTTTTAGAAATTATTTACAGTACTAGGGGCCTGGTGCATGAAATTCGTGCACTGGGGGTCGGGGGTCCCTCAGCCCAACCTGCCCCCACTCACATACTGGGAGCCCTCAGGGTATGTCCTACTGATGTCCTACCAAGCTCCCTGCGATCAATCACTGGGGGTCCGCTCCTGTCCAGGCCAAAAGCAGACCGCCAGCTCCCTGCCTAGGTGATTGATCACAGGGGGTCCGCTCTTACACCAGGCCGAAGCAACCCCCAGTTCCCTGCCATCGTTGCAGGGGTCTGCTCTGGCACCAGGCCAAAAGCAGACACCCAGCTCCCTGCAATGGATTGCAGTGGTCTGCTCCGGCACCAGGCCAAAAGCCTCCGCCATAGGCTTTCGGCCTGGTGCCAGAGTGGACACCCAGCTCCCTGTGATCGATGGCAGGGGTTCTGCTCGTTCACCCAGCCGAAAGCCTCCAGTGGAAGCTTTCAGCCTGGTGCCGGAGTGGACACACAGCTCCCTGTAATCGATCACAGTGGGTCCGCTCGTGCACCAGGCCAGCACAATCCCCAGCTCCCTGTGATCGATTGCAGGGTGTCTACTTCGGGACCATGCTGAAAGCCTCCATCGGAGGCTTTCGGCTTGGTGCCGGAGTGGACACCCAGCTCCCTGCAATGGATTACAAGGGTCTGCTCCGGCACCAGGCCAAAAGCCTCCACCATAAGCTTTCGGCCTGGTGCCGGGGAAGACACCCAGATCTTTGTGATTGATTGAAGGGGGTCGGCTCGTTCACCAGGCCGAAAGCCTCCAGTGGAAGCTTTTGACCTGGTGCTGGAATAGACACCCAGCTCCCTGCAATTGATTGTAAGGGTCTGCTCCGGCACCAGGCCAAAAGCCTCTGCCATAGGCTTTCGGCCTGGTGCTGGAGCGGACACCCATCTCCCTGTGATCTATCACAGGGGGTCCAATCATGCACCAGGCCGAAGCAATCCCCAGCTCCCTGCGATCGATTGCAGGGGGTCTGCTCAGGCACCAGGCCGAAAGCCTCCACCATAGGCTTTCAGCCTGGTTCCAGAGCGGACACCCAGCTCCCTGTGATCAATCCCAGGGGGTCCACTTGTGCACCAGGCCGAAAGCCTCCGCCGGGGGTCCGCTCAGGGTGCCTATATATGCAAATTAACTGCCATCTTGGTTGGTTTAATTTGCATACTCGCCCTGATTGACTGGTGGGCGTGACTTGGGCTGGTGGGCATGGCTTGGGCATAGAGAAGGTGCAGTTAATTTGCATATTACTCTTTTATTAGGTAGGATTAGTCCCTATTGTGAGATGACATTAACATGTCACATGTTTCTGGTATGAATTTTTAAAAAAATCTTTAAGACTAATATTGATGCATAGCACTTGATGCTATTAAAGTTTTAATATGTTTATGTGTGTCCTTACAAAAAATGTGACTGTATGAGATAGTTAAAAGTATGTCTGTTATATAGATCAGAAAGGTTCACAGAGGAATACAAATAAACTGGCAGTGGCTAGGGATAATATATTTTTTTAAACATCATTGTTGAGGCATAATTTATATACTAAAAATTCACCCATTTTAAGTGTACAATTCAATGAATTTTAGTAACTTTACAGAAATGTGAAAACAATCTAGCTTAGAAAATTTTCATCACCACACACAAGATCAGTCAAACCCATTGCTGTCAATCCCAGTGCCCATTCCTAAAAAATCATTAATCCATTTTTCATCTCTATAGATTTTCTTTTTCCAGATATTACATTTAAATAGATTCTACATATCTAGTATTTAGATCTGGCTTCTTAAACGTGGTTTACTGTTTTTAAGGTTCATCCATGTTGTAGAAGGCAGTTCATTCTTTTTATTTCTGAAAAGTGTACAGAAAATTATATGGATAAATGGTATGGTATAACTGGATTAGTTCTCCAAGGCCACCATAACAAATTACTACAGACTTTGCTTAAAATGACAGAAATTTGTTCTTTCACAGTTCTGGAGGCTAGAAGCTCAAAATTAAGGTGATGGGCCATGCTCTTTCTGAGGCTCCAGGGAAGACACTTCCTCCACCTCTTCCAGTTTCTGGTGGCTTCAGGAGTTCCTTGGCTTGTGGCAGCATAAGTCCAATCTTTACCTCTGTCTTCACATGGCCTTCTTCTTTATGTGTCTGTGTTCTTTCCTTTTCTTATTAGATTTAGGACTCTCCCTTATCTAGTATGATTCATTTCAACTTGATTACCTTTGCAATGATTTTATTTTTCAAATAAGTTCACATTTACAGATACCAGAGATTAAGACTTAAAAATAGTTTCTGGAGGACACAATTTAACCCACTACAACTACATTTTATTTATCTTTTCATCAGCCTGAGCCAACTAAGACCTACACCCTATACTAATCATTAAGAAGATAACTGAGAAAAATAGTAAAAGCAAAAATTAGCAAATGAAATTGAAATTAAAGTAGAACAACAAAAATATCTATACAACAAAAAAAGTTGGTGGTAAAGAAATATAGGACATGTGGATGGTTTCCACTGTTTGGCTCTGATAAAATATGCTTTCATAAACATTACTATACATATAAGTCTTTGTGTGGGAATATATTTAATATCTGTTGTGTAGATTTCTCAGAGTAGAATTTCTGGGTCATATCGAAATTTTATGTTTCTCTTTTAAATAAACTGCCAAAGTATATTACAAAGCGGTTGTATTTTACATTCCCACCAGCAATAAACGAGGGGTCCAGTTTCCCAAATTACATCCAACACTTTTTTGCTTTTTATTTCCAACTTGTGTGCTTTCTATTACCCCCTTTCTCTTTTTTCCTTACTGCACTGCCTAATATCACAATTATAATGCTGAATGGAAGTGGCAAAAGCAGACATCTTTCTTTTCTTTCCAATCTTAGACAGTGTACAATGTCTTTCACCATTAAGCATGTTGTTGGTTGTAAGTTTTTGGTAGATGCCATTTATTGGGATGACCAAATTCTCCTTTTTACTGGTTATTTGAAGGTTTTATTACAAATTAGTGTAAGATTTAGTAAAATTATTTATTTCACTTTCCTGAAATAATTATCTCACTTTGTATTATATTAACTGATTTTTTGAGGTTAAAATAACCTCACATTTTAGGGATAACTGTTTATTCTATGTAATACATTTTTAAAGTTCTGTGGATTCAGCTTGATAGGACTTTATTGAGAACTTGTGTCTGTATCTTCTTATTTTTTCTATATATCTCAAAAATTTTAATCCTATATATTTTTATCACCAACTTATTTTTTGTTGCATAGATATTTTTGCTGTACCACTTTAAATTCAATTTAATTTGCTACGTTTTGCTTTTACTGTTTTTCCAGTTATTTTCTTAATAATTACTATAGGGTGTAGGTCTTAGTTGGCTCAGGTTGTTATAACAAAATACCATACACTGGTGGGCTTAAACAACAAAAAATTATTTTGTCATAGTTCTGGAGGCTGAAAGTCTGAAATCAGAATGCCAGTGTGCTTAGGTTCTGGTGAGAGCTCTCTTCCTGGCTTTCAGAGAGCCACATTCTCAGTGCATGTCCATGGCCTTTCTTCACTGTGTACACATGGAGATAGAAAGAGAGATCTTTCCTTTCCTCTTTTATTAACATATATTTTTATTGATTGTAGAGAGGAGGGAGAGGGAGAGACAGAAACATTAATGATGAGAGAGAATCATTGATCGGCTGCCTCCTGCACACTCCCTCCTCCCCACTGGGGATCAGGCCCACAACCCCAGTCATGTGCCCTGACCAGAATAAAACCATGACCTCCTGGTTTATAGGTCAATACTCAACCACTGAGCCATGCCAGCCCAGGCTTTCCTCTTCTTTAAAGATCACCAGTTCTAACTGTTTAGGACACCACTGTTATTACCTCATTTAACCTCAATTACTTCCTAAAGGCTTAAACACCAAATATAGTCAAATTGGGGGTTAAGTCTTCAACATATGAATTTTGGGGTGCACAATTTAGGACATAGCAACTTACATATTCATTTTTACTTATTACAATCTGCTAACTTAATTTCAAAAAGTATATATAATTTGTTGCAATGTAGTTCTATTCTCAGCCCATTCTTTTGTGTTATTACTTTCTTATATACCTTCATATGTTATTAAAGTAATAATACAGTTATAGAATTATTGAATCATGCCATAGGTTTTAAAAATAATTATGAGGGGAAAATAATACATTTGTACTATTTTATATTTACATATTTACCTTTACCAATGCTCTGTAGTGTGTGTGTGTGTGTGTGTGTGTGTGTGTGTGTGTGTGTGTGTGTGATGTTTCTTTTGATTCTGCAGGACTTTCTTTAGTATTTCTTGTAAGGCAGATCTAATAGGTACAAATTGTTTCAATCTTTTCATATATAGAAATGTCTTTTTTGCATCTTCATTTTTGAAAGAAAATTTTGCTGGATATAGAATATTTAGAAGGCTTTTTTTTTTTCTTCCCACACATCAAGAATACCAGTCTACTGCCTCCTGGCCTCCATTGTTCCTGACTACATGTATGCTGTTAATCTTATTTTGGTTCAATCATATTTGATAAGTTTATTTTATCTTTCTAGTTTGTTTCTCTGTGTCTTTGTATTTCAACCCCTTGTCTACATGTCTCTAAGCATGGGTCTGTTTATATTTCTCCTATTTTATTCAATTGAGTTTCTTGGATGTATAAATTAGTATTTTTCTTCAAATTTGGAAATGTTTTGGTCATTATTCCTTCAAATACTATTTCTGTTCCTCCATCTCATTCTTCTTATCCTAAGAATACCATCTATATATATAAAACCCTAATATGCAACTAGACCAAATGGTGGAACAACTGAACAACCGGTCGCTATGATGTGCGCTGACCACCATGGGGTGCTCATGGAACATGGCGGGTGTTGGCAGCAGGCAGCAGAGTGCAGAACATGGTGGGTGTTGGCTGTGGCAGGATGGTGGAGCAGGTGAGCGGGGTCACCAGACTAAGGCGGAGTGCTGGTCACTGTCATTGGGGGGGAGCCTCTGGTGGTTACTGAAAATTCTTTGTTCCCGTGTGCCGCGGTCTCACCCCACTCACACCTGCTGCCAATGCCGGAGCCGCCACTTATAACAGTTGCTGGTGCTTGGCGCCAGCCCGAATGTTCAGCACCATCAGCAGGTGCGGGTGTGAGGCCCTGATCGCCTTGCAGGGCTTCTCCACCTCACTCTGCTCCTGAGGGGCGATCGGGACCAGCAGCTGCCACGCACACCCACTGCCAGAATCAGCCCTGCCTGCAACCATAGCCAGCATTGGAGCTGCTGCTTGCACCAACTGCTGGCACCTAGCACCAGTCCTGATTGCTCAGTGCCATTAGCGGATAGGAGCAGTGGCTGCTGGCCCTGATCGCCCCTGAGAGCTTTTCCACCTCCCCCTGCTCCTGAGGGGTGATCGGGGCAGCTGCTGCTGCTCAAACCTGCTGATGGCTCTGGCCCCACTCGCACCCACTGTTGGCGCCAGCCCCACTCAGTGCCATCAAAGGATGGGAGTGGGGCTGCTGGCAGACGGGACCAGGGCTGCGGCAGGAGGGGCCAGGTGGGGACATGGAGGATGGGCCAAGATCCGCCCCTGTTCCCGCTGCAACATTGTGGCCCACAGTTCCTTTCAAGGTGCACAAATTTGTGCACTGGGCCCCTAGTTATTCATATGATGGTATGATTTGTGTTTTCCCAATTCTCTGAGGCTCTGTTTATCTTTCCCTCTCTTTTTCTATTCTTCAGATTGGATAATCTTTATTGTCTTATCATCAGTTCCAGTGATTCCTTCCACTATCAGCTCAAATCTGCTATCCAGCCCTTCTAACAAATTTCTTATTTTTGTTGTATTATTCAACTACTAGAGGCCCGGTGCACAAAATTCGTGCACGGAGGGAGGTTGTCCCTCAGCCCAGCCTGTACACTCTCCAATCTGGGACCCCTGGAGGGATGTCCAATTGCCCGTTTAGGCCCGGTGGGATTGGGCCTAAACGGGCAGTCAGACATCCCTCTCACAATCCAGGACTGCTGGCTCCCAACTGCTTGCCTGCCTGCCTTCCTGATTGCCCCTAACCACTTCTGCCTGCCAGCCTGATCACCCCTTAACCACTCCGCTGCCAGCCTGTTTGCCCCCAACTTCCCTCCTCTGCCAGCCTGGTCACCCCTAACTGCCCTCTCCTGCAAGGTTGTTCACCTCCAACTGCCCTCCCTTGCAGGCCTGGTCCTTCTCAACTGCCCTCCCTTGCAGGCCGGGTGCCTCCCAACTGCCCTCTCCTGCTGGCCATCTTGTGGTGGCCATCTTGTGTCCACATGGGGGCAGGATCTTTGACCACATGGGGTAGCTATATTGTGTGTTGCAGTGATGATCAATCTGCATATTACTCTTTTATTAGATAGGATAGAGGCCTGGTACAGGGGTGGGGGCCAACTGGTTTGCCCTGAAGGGTATCCCTGATCAGGGTGGGGTTCCCTTGGGGCATGGGGCGACCTGAGCGAGGGGCCTGTGGTGGTTTGCAGGCTGGCCACGCCCCCTGGCAACCCAGGGGGAGGCCCTGGTATCTGGAATTTATTTTCTTTCTACAATTGAAACTTTGTAGCCTGGAGCAGAGCCAAGCCTGGGGCTCCCTCTGCTGCCGGCAGCCATTTCTGTTGGGGTTATAATTGAAACTTTGTTGCCTTAAGCGGGTGGGCCCGGCCAGGGTGTGCGGAAAGCTTTGCTTCCCCTGTTGCCGTGGGCAACCCTGGCCTGCTTTCTCAAGCTCCATTCTGCCGCCATTTCTGTTTGAATTTGTTTACCTTCTATAATTGAAACTTTGTAGCTTGAGTGGCGGCTTAGGCCTGGCAAGGGCAGGCAGAAAGCTTGGCTTCCTCTGTTACCTAGGAAACCTTGTTCTCTGTGGCTGTAGCCATCTTGGTTGGGTTAATTTTCATACTTGCTCTGATTGGATGGTGGGCGTGGCTTGTGGGCATGGCTTGTGCGTGGATTGGAGGTATGGTCAATTTGAATATTCATCTATTATTAGGTAGGATAAATTTACATTTGTAATTCTTTAAAAATAAATTATTCTAATTTATTATTCTCTAATTTAATATTCTTTGAGTCATCATCAACACATGTTCCTTTAATTTTTGAAGCAGTTTGCTTTATTCTTCAAACACATTTATAATAGATTCTTTTAAGTCTTTTTCTGTTAAGTCCAACATCTGGACACCAACGGATACAGTTTCTCTTGACTGCCCCCAAATGGCTCATATTTTCCTACTGTTTTACATGTCATGTAATTTGTTGTTGTTGTAAACTGTTCATTTAGAGAATTTAGCATAGTGTCTATGGATTGGGATCCCTTCTGTGAATTTTGTTGCTGTTTCTATGTGTGTTTTTGTTTTGTTTTATTTTGTTTTTGTTTTTTTGGAGTCTTGACTAGACTAATTCTGCATAATCTGTATTCCATGTACTGTATGGCCATTGATGTCTCTGCTCTATTTTTAAATTTTATTTTCAATATTACTTTCATGGAGATTACCTCTGAGTCAGCATAAGTTAGTGGTAAAGCAACAATTGATCAAAGTTTGTGCTTAAACTCCTTAAGTGAATAAGTTTTCAACAACCTTGCTAATGCATCTGAGTGTGGATTGGTGTACACACCCCAATTTCAGTTAGTCATTGTAAAGTCAGTACTTTCTGTGCATACAAGGCTTCATGTTCATCTAGGCTTGATGTTCCAAGCATGAGACTACCAAGTCCTGGTGGCCAATGGTAGAGTTGTCACAACATGGAGCTAGAGCTTGGAAATTAGAGCAGCCCTCGGTTAAATTGCCACACATTCCTATTGTCTTTATTAAGGGTTAGTTGTTTTTCTTGAACAAACCATTTTCACTTTGTTGTATGTGTTTGGTCAATTTCCAGAGTGATGAAATATTTGTTTTTAATAGATTTGTTCATTTTTATCACTGCTTTTTACTGAAACCCTTACTTTGCCATTCTAATAGTTAAGTAGTATATGTGCTCCTGCTCCTTTTGATAGACAAAAGTGATGATTTATTATCAAATGACTGTTTTAATTTAGTGAACATGATTTAATTGGATCATTCGTCATACAGCTATGAGTATAACAACTAATTTTTATAGTCTCTATTTCTGCATATGCATCTCTAAAATTTTGTTGCTACTTCATACATTTCAGATCTTTAAAAAATAATACCCAAATGATATTTTTATCATCAAAATGACATGTAAATCTTTATAAAAATGTGCCCTATTTCCCAGGATTTCCAAGGTTTTGTTTGTTTGTTTGTTTGTTTTATTTTTGCTCTGTAAATGTAGGCTTGGGGAAATATCTGAAGCCATAATAATATGCAAATATGCAGTTGGCACTAAAATATGCAAGGTTATAAAAAAGTTTGAAAATTTTTCCTACCTTAATCCATAAGTAGCTAAAAATACTAATTAATAATAATAATATCAAACTACAAAGGGTGCTACTTTATTCACAACTTAGAAAATGGCGTTTGCTAGTAAGCATGTCCAAGGAAAGCTTATAATAGCTAATTAGGAGGTTTTAGCCTAGAAAACTTTCTACACTAAGATAGTAAAGATATGAGGGAAGCCTGTAAATAAATCTGGAAGCAGAGATTATGAGTAAAATTATTTAGGTTCTTCAGATATTGTCCCTATATATTTTCACATAGAAATAGCCTACCGCTATATAGTTGTATTATTTTTTAACATTAGAATCCACCCTTATTATTTTTTTGTTGACCAGTGAACAAACTATTCTAGAAATAATGGAACATTTTTTTGTAGGAGATGACTTGTAAGAAGAAATTTTAAGTATAAAAGTACTAAGAAGAAAAATACAACCAACCAGTTTATATTGCCTACTATAACTGGTGAAGACAAATTAAGAAAAATAATAATTTTATTTCAGACTAAATAATGACAGTCCATTTATGAGCCCCTTAATTATTTTACTTTTTTATACCATATTATCTATGTGGCCATAATTTTCACTTGCAGGTGATACTTTTCTAATTGTGAGTGAATGAAGCATTGCATTTTAGAATTACAGAATAATCACTATCCATTTAGATAGGAAAGTTAACATACGTAAAACATTATGCCATTCACAATTGATCCTTGTAAATAAAATTCTTTTAGGAAAATGGTTTAAATAAAAATTTCTGTTTTTATTCTAAATGACTGCTTTTCAAGTATAAGGAAAAATGAATAAATTGTCAAGAAGTCATGAATGTACATACTATTTCATGACATTTCTAAATTTTATAGTTTAAAGTTTCCAAACTAATTCAAATTAGGAGGAGGTTCTCTCTTTCTCTCCTCTCTCTCTCTCTCTCTCTCTCTCTCTCTCTCTCTCTCTCTCTTCCTTTCCATAGAGACTAATAATTCTGCTTCTGCCTACTATGTAATCCTGCCTTTGCCTCTCACTAGCTGTGTGAGCATCATTGATTAATATATGTAAGGCACTTAGAAAGTCTCTGGCACATGATAAGTGATTTTAAAAGAACATGTTGTTTTCATTAAATAATCCCTTTAATTTCATGTCATTTGCACTAATGATGAAAGACATGTCTTATAGATATTAATCTTAGGTAAACCATTTTAACCTTGAGTTCAGATATACAAAGCATTTTTTAAAACAAAGAGGCAATTTTGACCAACCAACATTATCAAAAGTCCACTTTAACATGTAGATAGCACAGTAGGGTCATCTATATTGAATAAGCTAAATAGATCTACTAAATATCTCTTTGACATTGTGCTTTGTGATTTAGACATAGCTCTGTGTGCAAAGATGCTTCAATAATATATAAATGGTGAATTTAATTAACCTTCAATTTGTTCATGACATAGACTTAAGTCATCAACTCAACTTAGCTTTTTTCCCAGTTGAAGAAAAACTTCCCCTGGTACCTGAAGAGTACCTGGCAGATAATAGGCACTCAATAGTTATTGAATTGGTAGATGGAAGGATGGATGTGCTTAAAAGTCATATAGATAAATTTAAAGTTTAATTTATGTCAGCATGCTATTGTAATTCAAAGTTGCTTCACATGTATAAGTTAAATAAACCACTGCTACTTCATGTCCACAGAAGTTAGGTCACAGACACATTTATAAAACATTTGGTTCATTTTTATCAGTTCAATCCAATTTTGGGCACAGATGATATCCAGGACATGAGAAGCAAGACACTGTGGTTTGGCAAAATATATCACTTCCATGTAAGTTGTATTGCCATCTTACAGAAACAGTTGAGGGATCATACTACAATGGTTTTTACTCTGCATTATTCATCTCCCTCAAATCTGAATATCCCTTAAACATTCCCACTTTGACAATGGTCCAAAAACAGTTGTCATGTCAAATTTAAGTAGATATATTATGTCAAGAATGTCATCAGATATTTGACCATAATTCCATGTGTCCATAGTGATGTGAATGTGACACCTCTTAACTTACTTCCAATCATCTATTACTCTGAAATACCCAGCTTCATAAAGTCCTGAATTAATCTTCAGGGAGAAGAATGCCTAATAAAGAACACAATAATGTGCAGCAGCCCTGGCAATAAATTTGATTAAAGGTTTGCTGAAAGCCACAGCAAAGGGTAAGTGAGTCCACTTATTAGCTCTGTGTTGGTGTTATTTATGTTCTATGACCCACAGGGAAATGAGAGATTTTATTTTGCTGCCTGGGCCTCCTTCCCAGGGCTTCAGCATGTTGGTGCTTTGGGACCAGTGTTTGTATACTAAGTGGGAATTTTTTTTTCATCTTGGGATATATGCTTCTTTCTTCACAAATGAATTGTACAGTGTTTTTTTTTTGTGTGTGTGTGTGTGTGTTGTTGTTGATGTTATTGTTTAGGTTTGGGTTGCCTTTTTATGTTACTATTAAGATCTTGGAGTTTGGGAACTATGGTGTATTTTGGTGGCTTAGGGGATTGGGGTAAAGTTATAAAGGGAAATGAGTTTATCACACATGTGACTTGCAATAATTTCCTGAGAAGCACATTTGAGAACAGAGAATCAAAGTGAATGAAGTTCCAGTTCTGTTCAATATCTTCCCAACAATATTATCTTTTGGCTTTATATCCAATAACTATAGAAAATATGTCATCTCAATTTTTATTAGTGTCTGTTGGAGGATATACACTGAATGGCCAGATTATTATGATCTCTGAATGCATAATAACCTGGCCACTCAGTGTATATCCTATATAATAAAAGGCTAATATGCAAATTGTCCCCTCGACCAGGAGTTCGACCAGCAGGCAGGCCGGCCAACTGCCCATGTCCTCTTCCCCTGGCTAGGCTGGCCAGACCCCCACCCATGCACAAATGAATTCATGCACTGGGCCATACACACACACACACACACACACACACACACACACACACACACATATATATACACACACACACACACATACACACACACTGAGTGGCCATAGTGGCCAGATTATTATGTGTTCAGAGATCATTATAATCTTGCCACTCAGTGTATGTATGTATTCACAATTTGATATTTACATTTTACATTTAATGTTTAAATTGGTTTATTTTCAGAGTTGAGTTGAAGGAATGGCTGTGATTCATTATGCTTTATGTTTATAATTGAGTTCATTTCATGGCACAATTGAAGAAGGAAAACTTTGATTATATATCTCTTATCCCTTTAAAAAATTTTGTATTGATCATTTATCTTCACTTCAAAGTCATAAATACCTGGGTCATTAATACTATTTCCTGAATGTTGTGTCATTTCTTTTCACTACTTTCAGCACTGCCTTAGGCCCAACTCTGTGGGTTAATTTTATTATTGTTATTCTTGTTGTAGCACTTTTAAGAAAATAAAGATGATGTTCATTAGGATTTTACCTGAGTACTTGAACTTGTACTTCATAAGATTATTGTTCTCTTTTCATATTAAACTTTAATTATACATCATTCTGAGCTCCAGAGTGGGCAGGGATGAGAGAGAGACAGAGATATGAAGAGAAGTTAGTTATTATTATTAGTCATTATGGGTCAAATTTTTATTTTGCATTAATCCCTATATATCTCCTTCATGTCCCATACATGTATTAACTTAATATAATAGTGCAAGCACAGAATTTAGTCATATAACTCAGACAAGAAGAATTTGATGCTATTTAATTCAGAATAAAATTCAAGCGATAAATTATTCATGGGATATTTGGAAAAGAAGCATATTCTCCTCTGGAATAAAGACTTGAGGTTGTGAAGATTATATTGAAGAGTTTTATATCAGCCAATCTGCCTAATAGAACAAAAGAAATAGAACCATAACTACTTTTTGGGGTGCTAATATACAAAATAATAAGGGCTTACATATATAATCTTTGCTGCAAATAAGTTAAGATAATTAATGAGAATGTTGTTTTTTATTTTATTTTTTACTAGATGCCTGGTGCACAAATTCCTGCATGGGTGGGGTCCTTCAGCCTTGCCACAATCAGGGCCGATCAGGGCTATCTCACCCAGGCCCGCTGGGGCTGACAGGGGCTAGCCAGCTGGGGAGGGGCCACAGGAGGGCTTCAGGGCATGTCTGGCCCTCTCACCTAGTCCTGAACGGCTGGACCCCAGCAGCAAGCTAATCTACCTGTCAGAGAATCTATTTCCTGGTGGTCAGTGCACATCATAGCCATTGGTCAAGCAGTCGACCAAATGGTTGACCAATAGGTCAGACACTTAGCATATTATGCTTTTATTATATAGGATTGTTGACAGTATTACAGATGTCCCTCATTTCCTTCCCTTTGCCCCCCTCCACTCACCCCCACCCCACCCCAGGTCTTCACCACATATATTATTGTCTGTGTCCAGGGACTATGCATATATGCCTATATGTTCTTGGTTAATATTTTCCTGTCCCCACCATACACCTCCCCTCTGAGATCTGTCAGTCTGTTCCAGGTATCCATGCCTCTGAATCTTGGTCATCAGTTTATTTTGTTCATTAGATTCTACATGAAAATAAGATCATGTGATATTTGTCTTTCTCTGACTAGCTTATTTCGCTTTGCATAATAATCTCCAGGTCCCTTAAAGGTATCTCAAAGGATAAGATCTCCTTTTTTTAACAGCTGCATAGTTTTCCATTGTGTAGATGTACCAGAGCATTTTTATGCACTCATCTACTGATGAGCACTTAGCTGTTTTCAGATTTTAACTATTGTAACTAATGCTGTTATGAACATAGAAGGTCATTTATTCTTTCTTACTGGTGTTTTGGGACTCTTAGGATATATTTCTAGAAGTGAGATTGTTGGGTCAAATGGCAGTTCCATTTTTAATTTTTTTTAGAAAACTCCATACTGTTTTCCACAGTGTCTGCACGTGTTTGCATTCCAACCAAAACATTGCTTTTTAAAGCCACACCTCATCAATATTATCACTCTGTTCAGAGATGTTAAGTCACACAAATGATAATGCTCCTGTTAATGTGTTATTGACTGTGCTGTCTTCATTAACACTGCAATATGGGAGATTGTTCATAGGATGATACCTCATTCAGAGTAAATACTCGTGCCAAAATATATGGAGGGATAAGGGAGAGAGAAAAAAGGAGAAAGACATAGAGAAAGGAAAAGTGTTTGAGATTAACTTTGCAGAGTTCATGCAATGACCCTCCAATGATGGTTCTACATGATTAAGCCAGATTTAATATTCCTAATTGTGAAGGAAAATATATGCCATTAAAATATAAAATGATATAGCTTCCATTATAAAAGAAGAACATAAACCTGGCTGGTATGGCTCCGTGGTTGAGCATCAACCCAATAACCAAGTGGGCTCTGGTTCAATTCCCAGTCAGGACACATGCCTGAATGTAGGCTCAAACCCCTGTGAGGGACATGCAGGAGGCAGCCGATCAATGATTCTCTCTCATCATTGATGTTTCTATCTCTCTCCCTCTCCTTTCCTCTCTGAAATCAGTAAATATATACACTAATAAAAGAGAAACATGCAAATGAATCATCACTCCACTACACCCACCAGCCAATCAGGAGGGAATGTGCAAATTAGAAGGCCAAAGATGGCGGCCACCCAGCTGCTCCAGGAGCGGAGTGTCTGGGCAGGGCAGGATGTCTGCTATGAGAGGGAAGGCGGGGGAGGCGGGGACGAAGGGATCTACAGGAGCCTCACTCCTGCCACAGCAAAGGTGAAGACAGTGGACTCTGGCCAGAGCAAAGGACTGGGTCCCGGGTGCCAGAGGAAAACCAGTGCTGGAAGCCAAGGAAAGGAAAGCCTATTGCATGAATCTCTTTGTGCAATGGGCCTCTAGTAGTATATAAAAAAAGAACATAACATAAAGACATAGAGCCCTTGACACTATGTTAGAATAACACAGGAAAATAGGTTTCAAACTAATTTTTTCAGAACAAGTCACTACCTATGTAAACTATGGTACCAATCAAGATTATTGTTGTGGAAGATTTTACACACACACACACACACACACACACACACACACACACAAGTGTTTCTGCTCAGAGAAGTTTGCATTTAGAAATATAAGAGCTTGAATTATAAACCTTTTGGGTAGAAAATAGTTTATAACTCTTGGAATCATTGTCTAATATATTCATAAAATATACTCAGTTACAGATTTTCAAGTTATTTTGGGGAATGGGGGCATTATAAGGCAGAATTAGCATCATTCCAACTAAGTTTGTCTATTCAGTTGTAAATAAGAGGTGTGTCAGTTTCCACAAAGGACAAAAATTTAGATAGTTTGATAAACCCAAGTAGATTCCTATAGGAAAGCTTATAGATTGTGCACTATTTGATGGAGAATGTCAGTGTCCTGTTAACAATATGAGAATTGATGCTACAAATGAGTCCAATCATCCCTCATGGTGAGAGCTATCAGTATTATCTGTAAGTTCAAAATTTACTTCCCCCCTATAATTTCCCATAGTTTAATGGAAATAGTTTTTTTTAGCATTTTTGTATCATTTTCTTACCATTGAATCAATAAAGTATAAATTTATAGAAATACTTAAGAAATTCCTCACCTTCTTCCCATGTCCTCCCTCTTTTTTCTTATCCGTCCACTGCCCTCCTTTTCCTTTTCTATCCTCCTTCTCATATTTACTTTCTCATTTAATATTAATTATAATTACCATTTTTTGACCAGAGACATTGTTCTAAATAATGATCATATACATTGTTTGTATAATTCTCCATTTTACAAATACATTTTGAACAATACTAAGACATAGAAACTATTCTAGAAAACAACATCCTTGCTTACATAGGGTATACATTGTACTTGAGGAAACATAAACATGTAAATGAACAAGATAATTATAGATTATATTAGGTGCTATAAATGATGTAAACAGTGTGATAGGATAGTATAAATGGGGGTGGGGGTTAAGAAAGACCTCTCTGAGGAGGTGACATTTGGTCTGAGATGAAAAGAAGTCAGCTATAGAAGGATATGGGATCAAAATATACAAGGCAGGATCCAAGATGGTGGCCAACTGGAAGGCTGGCTGCAAGATAGTGTGTGAGTGAAAGAGTGAAAGGAGAGTGTGTGGATGTGTGAGGAGTGGCTGTATTTGTGAGTTAGGGACAGCTATATTCCACAGGACTGATGGGGACTTGCAGACCAGGATCCCCTGGTGGGGCAGACTCTACTACTACTGAAATCTCTCCCAGAGCAGCCGGCTCTTACACAGAGACCATGCCATCTTGAAGAGGAGAGCGGCTGTGATCAGAAGCCCAGCCTTACCTTCAACCACGGATACCTTGGATACCTCCCAGGAGCCTACAACCACAATGCCCAGGGACCAGGGGCCTCAGCTGCAAACCCACGAACATCAAGACTCCAGCCTCTCCAGCTGCAGATGCCTAAAAAGTTTGTCCATGGGGAGACAAAGCGGTGCCGAATATGTGAACAGGCCCTGCATCTTCTCACAGAACAGATAGAAGGAACAGCTGAATCCAATAACATCCACCTGGAATTGGCTAATTAAACACAGCTGGTGAGTCAATCCATGGGCAGGAAGGTCAGAGATTGCCTAAGCTCTGCCTCATCAGATACAGCTGGGTGTGTGTTGTTTGGGTGTTTGTTGTTTGCATTTTTTGGATTAGCTGTTGGTTGTTTGGAGTTTGCTCCCCATATACATATATTTTCCCCATCTTTTTTCTTCTCCTTCTTTTCTTTCTTACACTTTTCCCTTTTCTCAATATCATTTTTGGCACTCTTTTTTCTCCCCTAATTCTCTTTTCTCTGGTGGTCACCTTTGTTTGGGGTTATTGGTATCATGAATACATTTGTGTTTGGTGCCCCGTGTGTTGTGTCTTTCTGTGTTGTATTTTGTGCCTTTAAATCAACACGGGAGAGGGAGACCTACATAACCAGACACCCTAAGAGGAGCAAACATGGGGAGACAAAAAAAACAGCCCTCATATGAAAGAAAAGAAGGAATCACCAGAAAAGTAAATGAAATGGAGGCAAGCAATATGTCAGAGAAAGAATTCTGAGCAATGGTCACAAGGACGCTGAAAAGAATGGAAGACAAAATCAACAATATGTGTAACAACCAAGAGAAAATGAAGAAGAATCAAGAAGAAATGAAAAATGACATTGCTGCAATAAAGTACACCATAGAAAGCATTAACAGTAGACTAGAAGAAGTGGAGGACCACATCAGAGATATAAAAGACAAGATAGAAAAAAATTCCCAAGCAGAGCAGCAAATGGGAAAAAAAAAAAAAAAACACTTACAAAACAGGAAGAGAGCCTAAGAGAACTTTGGGACAACACTAAATGAAACAACATCTGCATAATAGGGGTGCCAGAAGGAGAGGAAACTGAGCACAGAGTAGAAAACCTGTTTGAAGAAATAATGACAGAAAACTTCCCTGATATTGGGAAGAAGAAAAAACTCACACAAGGCCAAGAAGCTCAGAGAGTCCCAAACAAGATGAACCCAAAAAAACACATTATAATTAAAATGGCAAACAGCAATTCTGAAGATGGTGATGGGCAGGAAGGTAGGGAGGGAAAAAGTGTGAGAGAGTGAGGGAGCGATAGAGGAGTGTGTGAACCTGTGTGGTGTGTGTGTGTATGTGCTAAGGACAGTTAGATCCTGCAGGTCTTCTAAGGGGCTGCCAAATCTGGCAGTCTTAGACAGCAGAGCCCCACTGCCACTGCGGACACTCTGGGGGCAGCCAGTGCGAGCATAGAGACCACGCCATCTTGAAAAACACAGCTGCTTGAGACTAGGATCCTGGCCTCAGAACCACCCAGTCTGGTCTCAGACACAAACCAGGACCCTGCAGCCACTGGGGACAGAGACCTGTGACCACAGCTGCAGATCCACAGACACCAAGAATCCAGACATTCCGGCAGCAGATTTCTGTCAGTCACAGAGCTTATCCCCCTCTCCACAGGCTCAGGGCAGTCCCATAGGAACTTCTAGACCCAAACTCGCACAGGGATGCCACGCCACTACAGAAATTTGAGCCTGGGAGCACACAGACACTGGGAATCTGTTCCCCACAATGCAATCAGTTGACCAAACCCCATGCCCATGCAGGGCACCTGATGTCGATTCTGAACAAGCACACAAAGAAGTCTGTTCTCCACAGCACAGGAGTGGATATCCTGCCAACACAGTGCTACTGTGCAACCCGGTCCCCCAAGCATACTGGGACCCTGATTCTCTGGGCGAGAGGCAGCACTGAGCACCAGTGACTTGACTCTTTCTCATTGCATGTGCCTGGGATTCCTGAATACCAGTGCATTCACACTAACAGCCAGTGACTCCAATTCTTGGTGCATGCACACACAGGGACCCTGATTCTCAGCTCGAGGCTGCACCAAGCAACAGAGACTCTGATACTCAATTCTTTAATCTTCTGGAGATAGTCAGAATTGGGAGATGACACAATCCCTGGAGGAAAGGAAATGAGGAGTTGCCAAGAAAGAAAATTAGTGAAATGGAAAAATGCAACATGACAGAAAAAGAATTCAGAGTAATGGTCATCCAGTTCATACACCAGATGGATAAGAAAATCAACAACCTATGCAAAAATCAGGAAGAAATCAAAAGTGATATAGCTGCAATCAAAAACACAATGGAAAGTCTCAATAGTAGACTAGACAAAGCAGAGGACCAAATTAGTGAGTTAGAAGATAAGGTAGAGAAACAAGCTCAATCTGAACAGCAACTGGAGAAAAAAATTAAAAAGCAGGAGGAGAGCCTAAGAGAGCTTTGGGACAACACGAAATGAAGTAACATACATATAATAGGGCTGCCAGAAGGACAAGAAGAGCAGCAAGGATTAGAAAATCTATTTGAAGAAATAATGACAGAAATCTTCCCAAATATGGGGAAGAAAAAAGTTACACAAGTACAGAGATTCCCAAGCAAGAAGAATCCCGAAAGACCTACACCAAGACATGTCATAATTACAATGGCAAATGTTAACAGCAAAGAGAGAATCTTAAAGGCTGCAAGAGAGAGACAGAGTTACCTACAAAAGATCCCCCATCAGTTTATCAAATGATTTCACAACAGAAACAAATCAAGCTAAAAGGGAATGGAAGGAGGTATCAAAGTGATGCAAAGCAAAGGACTGAATTCAAGAATAATCTGTCCAGCAAGACTATCAATGAAAATTGAAGGGGAAATCAGGAGGTTTTCAGACAAAAAAAGGCTAAGGGAGTTTATCACTACCAAGCCAGCAATTCAAGAAATGCTAAAGGGAATGCTATAAAAAGAAGAAATAAAAAGGAAGGAAGGAACACAGGCAAAAAGTACACAAATGGCTAGAAACAAGTACCTGTCAATAATAACATTAAGCGTAAATGGATTAAATGCTCCAATCAAAAGACATTGAGTGAGTGAATGGATAAGAAAACATGACCCATAAATCTGCTGTCTACAGGAGACCCACCTCAGAACAAGGGACTCACATATACTGAAAGTGAAGGGATGGAAAAATATCAATCAAGTAAATGGAAATGAAGAAAAAAAAGCTGGAGTAGCAATATTTATATCTGACAAAATATACCTCAAAGTGAAGACCATAGCAAGAAACAATAAAAGCCACTTCATAATTCCCAAGGGATTGATACAACAAGAGGATATAACTCTGGTAAACATTTATGCACCTAATGCAGGAGCACCCAAATACATTAAAAAAAAAAACTTCTGGAAGATATCAGGGGAGAGATTGACAGCAACACAATCATAGTAGGAGACTTTAATACCCCATTAACATAACTGGATAAATCCTCTAGACAAAAAAATTAGCAAAGAAAGCAATTTTAAATGACTCACTAGATCAGATATACTTAATTGACATCTTTAGAACATTCCACCCCAAAACAACAAAATATAAATTCTTCTCAAGTGCACATGGTACATTTTCAAAGATAGACCATATATTGGGACACAGGCAAAGTATCTTCAAATTCAAGAGGATTGAAATCATACCAAGCATCTTCTCAGATCACAATGGCATAAAATTAGAAATCAATTACAGTAAAAACAATCACAAAAATTCAAACACTTGGAGGCTAAATAGCACACTATTAAACAATGAGTGATTTACCAAAGAGATCAAAGAGGAAATAAAACACATCCTAGAAACAAATGACAATGAAAACACTGGAAACAAATGACAATGAAAACACAACAATCCAAAATCTTTGGGACACAGTGTAAGCAGTCCTGAGAGGGAAGTTCATAGCATTACAGCACTACCAAAAAAAAAAAAAAAAAAAAAAAGAAATGAAAAACTGGTAATACACCATCTAATTCTGGAACTTTAAGAATTAGAAAGACAGCAATAAGAAAATCCCAGGGAGATCAGAAGGAAGGAGATAATACAGATCAGAGCAGAAATAAATGACATAGAGACCAAAAATACAATACAAAAGATCAATGGAACCAAGACCTGGTTCTTTGAAAGGATAAACATGGTTGATAAACCTCTAGCCAGGCTCACCAAGAAGCAAAGAGAGAGGACCCAGAT
This sequence comes from Cnephaeus nilssonii, assembly GCF_951640355.1. Lineage (NCBI taxonomy): Eukaryota > Metazoa > Chordata > Mammalia > Chiroptera > Vespertilionidae > Cnephaeus > Cnephaeus nilssonii. The sequence goes on from NC_137071.1 coordinate 113,410,795, forward strand.
AAACAAAATCATAAATGAAAGAGGTGAAATAACAGCAGACCCTATAGAAATGCCAAGAATAGTAAAAAAAAAAATACTATGAACAACTCTACTCCAACAAACTAGCCAACCTAGAAGAAATGTAAATATTCCTAAAGAAAATACGACCTTCCAAAACTCAACCAGGAGGAATCAAACAATCTGAATAGGCTGATGATTATGGAGGAAATTGAAAGAGTAATAAAAAAACTTTCCACAAATAAGCCCTGGATCAGACAGCTTCACAGGGGAGTTTTATCAAACATTCAAAGAAGAAATAAAACATATCTTCCTCAGAATATTCAGAAAAATTCAAGAGGAAGGAACACTTCCAAACTCTTTCTATGAAGCCAGCATTACCCTAATCACAAAACGAGATAAAGACAATACAAAGAGAGAATTATAGGCCAATATCCCGCATGAACATAGACACCAAAATCCACAACAAAATTCTAGCAAATCGAATCCAGCATTACATTAGAAAGATCATACAACACGACCAAGTGGGATTTATCCCAGGGATGCAAGGATAGTACAACATCCGCAAATCAATAAATGTGATACACCACATAAACAAACTGAGAGATAAAAACAAACTAATAATATCCACTGATGTGAAAAAAGCATTTGACAAAATCCAACACCCTTTCTTGATAAAAACTCTCAGCATGGTGTGAATAGAAGGATCATACCTCAGCATAATAAAAGCCATATATGACAAACCCACAGCCAACATCATACTCAATGGGCAAAAACTAAACCCATTTCCCCTCAGACCAGGAACAAAACAGGGATGCTCACTCTCACCACTCCTCTTCAACATAGTACTGGAAGTACTAGCCATTGCGATCAGACAAGAAGAAATAAAAGGCATCCAAATTGGAAAAGAAGTAAAACTGTCCTTATTCTCAGATGACATCATATTGTACATAGAAAACCCCAAATACTCCATCAAAAAACTACTAGGCTGAATAAATGAATTTGGCAATGTAGAAGGATAAAAAATTAACACCCAGAAGTCTATGGTTTTTCTATACACCAATAATGAACTCACAGAAAGAGAAATTAAAAAGGCTATCTCATTTACCATTGCAACAAAAAAATTAAGATACCTAGAAATAAACTTAACCAAGGAGACAAAGGATATGTAGTCAGAAAATTTCAGGATGCTAAAAAAAGAGATAGAGGAAGACATGAACAAATGGAAGAATTTACCATGTTTATGGATTGGTAGAATCAACATCATTAAAATGTCCATACTACCCAAAGCAATCTATAGATTCAACACAATCCCCATTAAAATACCAACAGCATACTTCAAAGACCTGGAACAAATTCTCCAAAAATTCATCTGGAATACAAAAAGAACCCGAATTGCTGCAGAAATCTTGGGAAAGAAGAACAATGTTGGAGGGATCATAATACCATATATCAAGCTATACTACAAAGCCACTGTTCTAAAAACTGCCTGGTACTGGCACAACAACAGACATATAGACCAAGGGAAGAGAACAGAGAACCCAGAGATTGACACAAGCCAATATGTTCAATTAATATTTGACAAAGAAGGCAAGAGCATACAATGGAGACAAGACAGTCTCTTCAATAAATGGTGTTGGGAAAATTGGACAGGTACTTGCAAAAAAAAATGAAACTAGACTACCAACTTACACCATACACAAAAATAAACTCAAAATGGATAAAGGACATAAACATCAGATGGGAAACCATAAAAGTCTTAGAAGAAGCCATAGGCAACAAAATAGCAGACATTGGTCGTAGCAATATCTTTACCAATACAGCTCCTAGGACAATGGAAACTAAAGAGAAAATAAACAAATGGGACTACATCAAAATAAAAAGCTTCTGCACAGCAAAAGAAACCATCAACAAAAGGACAAGAAAGACCACTGCATGGGAGAACATATTTGCCAATTTTATCTCTGATAATGGTTTAATCTCCAACATTTACAAGGAATTCATACAGCTTAACAAAGGGAAGATACACAATCCAATAAAAATGTGCAAAGGATTTAAATAGACACTTTTTGAAAGAGGACATTCAGAAAGCCAAGAGACATATGAAAACATGTTCAGTCACTAATCATCTGAGAGATGCAAATCAAAATAACAATGAGGTACCATCTCACACCTGTCAGAACGGCTATCATCAACAAATCAACAAATGACAAGTGCTGGAGAGGATGTGGAAAAAAAGGAACCCTTCTTCACTGCTGGTGGGAAAGCAGACTGGTGCAGCCACTGTGGAAGACAGTATGGAGTTTCATCAAAAAGTTAAAAATGGAACTCCCATTTGACCCAGTAATCCCACTTCTAGGAGTATATCCCAAGAAACCAGAAACACCAATCATAAAGGATATATGCACCCCTATGTTCATAGCAGCACAATTTACAGTAGCTAAGGTTTGGAAACAACCTAAGTGCCCATCAGAAGATGAGTGGATTAAAAAACTGTGGTACATCTACACAATGGAATACTATGCTGCTTTTAAAAAGAAGGAACTTTTACCATTTGCAATAGCACGGATGGAACTGGAGAGCATTATGCTAAGTGAAATAAGCCAGTCAGAGAAAGATAAATATCACATGATCTCCCTCATATCCTATCTAATAAAAGAGTAATATGCAAATTTATCATCACTCCAACACACAAGTTGGCTGCCCCCATGTGGACACAAGATGGCCACCACAAGATGGCCAACAGAGGAGGGCAGTTGGGAGGGACCAGGCCTGCAAGGGAGTGCAGTTGTGGGAGATCAGGCCAGCAGGGGAGGGCAGTTGGGGGGAACCAGGCCTGCAGGGGAAGACAGTTAAGGATGACCAAGCTTGCTGGGGAGGGCAGTTGTGGGCGATCAGGCCTGCAGGGGAGCGCAGTTAGGAATAACCGAGCCAGCAGAGGAGGGAAGTTGGGGGTGATCAGGCCTGTAGGGGAGGTCAGTTAGGGGTGACTGGGCCGGCAGAGGAGGGTAGTTGGGGGTGATCAGGCCTGCAGGGGAGGGCAGTTAGGGGTGACTGGGCCAGCAGAGGAGGGAAGTTGGGAGGGACCAGGCCTGCAGGGGAGGACAGTTGGGGAGTACCAGGCCTGCAGGGGAAGGCAGTTAGGGGCAATCGGACCAGCAGCAGTTAGGCGTCGATCAGGCTGGCAGAGGAGTGGTTAGGGGTGATCAGGCTGGCAGGCAAAAGTGGTTAGGGGCAATCAAGCAGGCAGGTAAGTGAGTGTTTGGGAACCAGCAGTCCTGAATTGTGAGAGAGATGGCCTAAATGGGCAGTCGGACATCCCTCAAGGGGTCCAAGATTGGAGAGGTTGCAGGCTGGGCTAAGGGACACACACACAACCCATGCACAAATTTCATGCACTGGGTCTCTAGTGTGGGATATAATGACCAACATAAATTGATGAACAAGAATAGATCCAGAGACAAATGGCAGGGGAAGGGGGGTTAGAGAGCAATCAAAGGACTTGTATGCTTGCATATTAGCATAGCCAATGGATCCAGACACTGGAGCAGTGGGGGCTTGCTCAGGTTAGGAATGGCTGGGGTGGGGGGAGTCAAACGGGGATAAAGGAGGCATATGTAAAACTTTAGACTATATATATACATATAAAATATATACATATAGCCGAAACCAGTTTGGCTCAGTGGATAGAGCGTCGGCCTGCGGACTGAAAGGTCCCAGGTTCGATTCCGGTCAAGGGCATGTACGTTGGTTGCGGGCACATCCCCGGTGGGGGGTGTGCAGGAGGCAGCTGGTCGATGTTCCTCTCTCATCGATGTTTCTAGCTCTCTATCCCTCTCCCTTCTTCTCTGTAAAAAATCAATAAAATATATTTAAAAAAAAAAATATATATATATATATATACATATATATAAAATATATATATCCTCTCTAATAAAATGGTAATATGCAAATTAACCATCACTCTGCTACATAAGCTACACCCACCAGCCAAGCCACGCCCACCAGCCAATCAGGGCGAGTATGCAAATTAACCCCAATCCAAGATGGCTACAGCCACAGAGAGCAAGGTTTCCCAGGTAACAGAGTAAGCCAAGCTTTCCATAGCCATTGCAGGCCTAAGCCTCCACTCAAGCTACAAAGTTTCAATTATAGAAGGTAAACAAATTCAAACAAATGGTAGCAGAATGGAGCTTGAGAGAGCAGGTCAGGGTTGCTGGCAGCAACAGGGGAAGCAAAGCTTTCCGCACACCCCGGCCGGGCTCACCCGCTCCAGGCTACAAAGTTTCAATTGTAGAAGGAAAATAAATTCCAGATACCAGGGCATCTGCTTGCGTTGCCAGGGGGCATGGCCCGCCTGAAAACCACCACAGGCCCCTCGCTCAGGCCGCCCCACACCCCAAGGGAACCCCCACCCTTATCTGTGACACCCTTCAGGGCAAACCAGCTGGCCCCCACCCGTGCACCAGGCCTCTATCCTATCTAATAAAAGAGTAATATGCAGATTGATCATCACTGCAACACACAATATAGCTGTCCCCATGTGGTCAAAGATCCTGCCCCCATGTGGACACAAGATGGCCACCACAAGATGGCCAGCAGGAGAGGGCAGTTGGGAGGCACCCGGCCTGCAAGGGAGGGCAGTTGTGAGGGACCAGGCCTGCAAGGGAGGGCAGTTGGAGGTGATCAACCCTGTAGGAGAGGGCAGTTAGGGGTGACCAGGCTGGTAGAGGAGGGAAGTTTGGGGCAAACAGGCTGGCAGGGGAGCAGTTAAGCATCAACCAGGCTGGCAGCGGAGTGGTTAGGGGGTGATCAGGCTGGCAGGCAGAAGCGGTTAGGGGCAATCAGGAAGGCAAGCAGGCAAGCAGTTGGGAGCCAGCAGTCCTGGATTGTGAGAGGGATGTCCAACTGCCCATTTAGGCCCGATCCCCCAGGGATGTCCGACTGCCCGTTCAGGCCTGATCCTGGTGGGATCGGGCCTAAACAGACAGTCGGACATCCCTCCAGGAGTCCCAGATTGGAGAGGGCACAGGCTGGGCTGAGGGACAACCCCCCGCCGTGCACGAATTTCATGCACCGGGCTTCTAGTATATATATATATATATAATCTACAAGGCATAGGTTACAAAGGAGTTTAGGAAGTTGGAAATGGAGGCCTGTTTGGCTATAGCTCATTGAGTAGGAATGGCATAAGATCATGTTGGAGAAGTAATCAGGAACTAGATCATTTAGAAACCCTGTGGGTTGATGTAAGAAGTATGGGTTTTATTCTGTGAGCACTGTCACTCCATTGAAGTATACAAGGAAAAGGTGTGCTTTGATTTGCATTTTTACTAGTAAATGTTCCTTTTATTTATTAGGGGAAGAATCAATAGTGAGTGTCAAGAATAGACTCAGTGATATCCATTGAGAGGCTGTTTAATTAGTTCAGTGTGACAGTATCTGTCATTTTGGATCATGATGGTAGTACCAGAGATACTAGAGATAGTGAGAAAGACCTGATTGGGGACTTGTTTTGGAAATAAAATCATAGCATTAGGGAATGCATTGGATGTGGAAAATCAAAGAAAGCAAAGGACAATGCTTTCTTTGATTTTTTTTATTGTTGTGCATTTAGTAAACTGGAGATAATTGAATGAGCAACAAGTTGTTGCTTTGGATGAAAATCAAGAGGTCTTTTTTGACATATTAATTGCAGATGCCTATTAAACATCTGAGTGGCAATATCAAGGAAACTGTAATATATAGATATGGATTCAGGATAGAGGTCTCAGTTTTAGATAGAAATTTGAAAATCACAAATGGTATTTAAAGCCATGATGCTAGAATTTAATTGCTTAGAAAGTGATTATAGAGGAAAAAAGAAGAGTGAAGTATAGAGACGAAAACAGAAGGACACCAACAGTGAGTTCTCAGACACGCCTGGTTTCAAGATTGCAAGGAGAAAGTTGAGCTCACAAAGGACCCTGAGTAGAAATGTCAAACTCAGTTGACAATCTAGACAATGTGGTGCCCTGGCTGGTTTTTCTCAGTGGGTAGAGTGTTGGCCTGCAAACTGAAGGGTCCTGGGTTTGATTCCCGTCAAGGGCGCATGCCCAGGTTGAGGGCTTGATCCCCAGTAGGGGGCATGCAAGAGACAGCCAGTCAATGATTCTCTCTCATCATTGATGTTTCAATCTCTCTCTCCCTCTCCCTTCCTCTCTGAAATCAATAAAAATAAAAATAAAAGTATTTTTTAAAAAGACAATGTGGTGTCGCAGAAGTGAAGAGAAGAGAATACGAAGTGAAGAGAGGAGAATGCTTAAGGGGGAACATGGTCAGCTGGGTTGAATGCTGCTGAGAGAGCAATGTGGAAGTCATTGCTAACCTTGACAATTCTATATTCTGAAGTTCTAAATGTAAAATATTGAAATAGTAAGACTAGTGGATTGGAGATGATGCAAACTCAGTTAATTCAATACAAGCCTGGGGACTATCAAACCTGGGGACTATTTCCACTTTACAGATGAGAACATTGAGACTCAGAGAGATAAGTAATTTGTGACACAAGATGGCCAGCACAAGATGGCCAGCAGGGGAGGGCAGTTGGGAGTAACCAGGCCTGCAAGGGAAGGCAGTTGAGAGGGACCAGGCCTGCAAGGGAGGGCAGTTGGAGGCGATCAACCCTGCAGAGGAGGGAAGTTAGGGGTGACCAGGCCAGCAGAGGAGGGAAGTTGGGGGCAAACAGGCTGGCAGTGGAGCAGTTAGACATCAATCAGGCTGGCATGGGAGTAGTTAGGGGGTGATCAGACTGGCAGGCAGAAGTGGTTAGGGGCAATCAGGAAGGCAGGCAGGCAAGCAGTTGGGAGCCAGCAGTCCTGGATTGTCAGAGGGATGTCCGGTGGGATCGTGCCTAAATGGGCAGTCGGACATCCCTCAAGGGGTCCCAGATTGGAGAGGGTGCAAGCTGGGCTGAGGAACACCCCTCCACCCCCGTGCATGAATTTCGTGCACTGGGCCTCTAGTTTAATATTATTTGTAAGATAACTATTCCAAAACCAAAACAGGTCTTTAAACTGTCTTTAGGAAAGGGCAGGCTTCAAGGGGGTGCTGGTATTATTCAATGTATCAACTTTTATTCCATAAAAGGCAACTTCTGCTGAGCTGTACCACCTGCTTGGACTGTGGGAGTAGGTCTGTCTAATAATCTATGGCACTGAATTTCCAGTTTTAAGGTTGTTTATACTAACAAACAGTTATTGACTTCAGAGCCTCTGCTAGTACATTATAGAGAACATAAACCTCCATTTTTTACAATTGATATTTCACCTTATGAGTTTGGAGATGTGCCTAGCCACAAAATCGGCTATGAAACACCAATTGCTAACTACTCAAGGGCAATTCCATGCACAAAATAGAAGTGAACAAAAATTGACAAAAGAAGTCCTTCCAACCATTATAAATCACAAGACATCCATAATATCCTCAGTGGTTATGTGTTCACATTTTACATTAATTACAAGTCTATTTTGACATTCTTTGCAGGGCAAAGCTTCAATGTCAAATATGCTACCATATTGGCAGTGCTCTAGTATTTTTGTCAAAAATAAATTGTCATGCTATGAATAGGTACCTGCCACTTCACACCTCAGATGATGATATGTCATCTCTATGGAGGCATTAATATTAAAAGATCTCCCTGACTTACATCTTAGGCTAATCAAACTGTACAGAATGAAATTACAAACTGGACATGGATTTAATTATTTATTTATTTACTCAGTAAGGATTTGGTGTCCCTTAGAGGAACTTTCTGAAATGATCAAGTCATTTTTATACCATGTAGAAAACTGACATTGAAGATATATCTTACAGATTGTCCAATGATATTGCAAAAAAATGATATAATTATGTTTTGGTCACACAACCTAAGTACCTCTGGGAATTGTCTATATGAAAACATTAGCAAAAAGATATATTTAATGGCCAGGAATTGATTCCTATATTGAAAAAAATACTGTACTGGAATATAGTACATGCCAGACTACTTGGTCTAACCTGTTAAAGGTGAGTGGTGGGTAATGGTAACTAATATTGATTGAATGCCTATTGTATGCAAGCCACTATGCAGGGAGGAGACTTTCATGTGTATGTAAATTTATCACCACCACGAGCACACAGCTCAGTATTATTATCCTCATTTTATAAAAAGGGGTTAAATAACATGTATATTCCCACAGTTGATCATTGTCAGAAATGGAATGCAAGAGCTATGGGCATTAAAATGTAGGGTGTATTTACATTCTTCATCTATAATTCAGATTGGTTTTGCTAGATTACAAAATAAATGGCTAATAATATATTCTCATCTCAAACCTTATCTAAATCGAAAGCTGCAAGACCTTATCTAAATCGAAAGCTGCAAGACAAAATAAAGGCTACCTCAGCACTGAAACCGGTTTGGCTCAGTGGATAGACCGTCAGCCTGCGGACTGAAAGGTCCCGGGTTCGATTCTGGTCAAGGGCATGTACCTTGGTTGCGGGCACATCCCCAGTAGGGGGTGTGCAGGAGGCAGCTGATCGATGTTTCTCTCTCATTCATGTTTCTAACTCTCTATCCCTCTCTATTCCTCTCTGTAAAAAATCAATAAAATCTATTTTTTTAAAAAGGCTATCTTAAATAGTGTTATATGTCTTTTAATATAAGATTTTTATGTTATTAAATTAATATAGATTTATTGTGGAAAATTCTGAAATTTTTGAAGAAAATAATAGCTAACAGTGTAATAGTTGCTTTTCCTTTGATTATTTCATTTAATGCTCACAACAATGAGGCAGAAAATGTTATTTCTCTTATACAAATGAAGAAATGGAGGTACAGGGTACTTAAGTTTGGCCTGGCCAGGGTTGCTCAGTGGTTGAGCATCGACCCAGGAACCAGAGTATTTAAGTCTTATTCCTAGGGTGTCACACTTGTAAGTGTGAAAGTTTGTATTCAAAACCAGTCAATCTAGCTTGAGAGCCTATATTCTTCACCACTACACTGCCACTCATAATCCCAGTAGCCACAGAAAAGGGCTCTTACTATTTTTATCCATTCCCTTATATGTACTTGTTCTTTGAAGGCGGTTGCCAAAATTGGCTTCCAATATTTCTTACACCCAAAGTTGAATTAAAATCATAAATCTCTCAAGAAACTAATTATTTATGAGATCAAATGTATATTCACAATATACATAAGTATATCACATTACCAGAAAATCATCTCCATGGTTTAGGAAAACCCAATTAATCCTTTTGTTTTTCATATAATGAATATCCTACATTTCTATCTGATGATCAGGGTGCCTGACATTTGTAAATGGCAAAAGTTCATGGCCCTGAATTTCCCAAGTTTCCAATCTTCTGCTCTTCTCTCTGTATTTTTTGTTATCCTGTACAGATCCCAAGGCTTTCATTAGCCTTGTGCTGCCCCTCTGCTTAAGCTTCACAAGATTTTGCCTTAGGGAGCCATTCAAAGTGATATACATTCTTCCAGAAATCAGAATATAACTAACAAAGAGCACTGATCAAAAATATTTTCCCAGTGTAGGACCCTTGATCCCCATATGGGATTCTGTCTTCAAAAATGCAACTTCACTAACAGTTTGAAGTCACAAATGAGTTCGCCCTGACCTATGCTCATTGTATCAGATCTTCTGACTCCATGTGAGAAGTTACAGCACCTGTAAGACTGTTTTTCAGTTTTAAATAGTAATTCTTCAAATTGAATTATTCTTCAGTGTAGAAGCATATGGATTTTTTCTAAGCATAACATTACATCTCAAATCCCAGTGTCTATCCATTGAATATTAATTGTGGTGGATATCTGAACTTCTATGTATCTCACTAGTGGTCTGGTGCACAGATTCATGCACATTGAAAGGAAGTTAATCAGAAAAAATATTTTAATATCACTATTCACCCTTTCTCTATAATAGAAGTATCAACCAAATTCATGATCAACAATGGCAGATCGAAACACTCGCATGTGATTGGCGCCAGTGAGAGCTTTATATGTATTGCGCATGTGCAAGTCAACTTAGCCTTTTATATATATATATACACTAGAGGCCCGGTGCACGAAATTCGTGCATGGGGTGGGGGTGTTCCTCAGCCCAGCCTGCACCCTTTCCAATCTGGGACCCCTCGAGGGATGTCCGACTGTCCATTTAGGCCCGATCCCGGTAGGATTAGGCCTAAACGGGTAGTCATACATCCCTCTCACAATCCAGGACTGCTGGCTCCCAACTGCTCGCCTGCCTGCCTTCCTGATTGCCCCTAACCGCTTCTGCCTGCCAGCCTAATCACCCCCTAACCACTCTCCTGCCAGCCTGATTGATGCCTAACTGCTCCCCTGCCAGCCTGATTGCCCCTAACTGCCCTCCCCTGCAGGCCTGGTCACCCCTAGGTGCCCTCCCCTGCAGGACTGGTCCCCCCCAACTGCTCTCCCCTGCAGACCTGGGTCCCCCCCAACTGCCCTTCCCTGCAGGCCCAGTCGCCCCCAACTTCCCTCCTCTGCCAGCCTTGTCACCCCTAACTGCCCTCCCCTGCAGGCTTGATCACCCCCAACTGTGCTCCTCTGCTGGCCTGATCCCTCCCAACTGCCTTCCCCTGCTGGCCATCTTGTGGCAGCCATCTTGTGTCCACATGGGGCAGCCATTGTGTGTGTTGGAGTGATGGTAAATTTGCATATTACTCTTTTATTAGATAGGATAGAGGCCTGGTGCATGGGTGGGGGCCAGTTGGTTTGCCCTGAAGGGTGTCCTGGATCAGGGTGGGGGTTCCCTTGGGGCATGGGGTGGCCTGGGCGATGGGCCTGTGGTGGTTTGCAGGCCAGCCACACACCCCGGTGACCCAAGCAGAAGCCCTGGTATCTGGGATTTATTTATCTTCTATAATTGAAATTTTGTAGATTTCAGTGGAGGCCTGGGCCAGCCAGGGTGTGCAGGAAGCTTGGCTTCATCCATTGCTGGGGAAACCCAAGCCTCCTGCCGGCTCTGTGGCCTCAGCCATCTTGGTTGGGTTAATTTGCATACTCGCTCCTGATTAGCTGGTGGGCGTGGCTTGTGGGTGTAGCCGAGGTACAGACAATTTGCATATTACTCTTTTACTAGATAAGATATAGAATAAACTTGCTTAATTAGACCTACTTTCTGATTTAGCTAAACTTTTTCCAGCCTAGTGAAGCACCCTAACTTCTCTTTCAGGTAATTGTCAGCATCACAGCAGTAAATATCAACACGAAGAAGATTATTATTGTAGATCACGCAGAGAGAACAAAGGGTAAAATATTTAACTGCAGCAGTGTTTGACTATATTCTGTGCAGTGAGAAAACCTGAAGTCATTTTCAAGGTCCACCATTTCTTACTTCTTTTCAGTCGGGTCAAGTTTCTAAGCTTTCTAAATCTCCATTTTCAGGCTAATGAAAAGGAAATAGGATTCCATTGAGACTCCTATCTACCTACTCCAGGACTTCTGTGAGGATCAAATGAGATGAGGCATGGGAAAATGCTTCATAGACATTTGATTAAAGTGTGAAATGTTTCCACCTGACTATAAAGCAAGTTGTGTTCTTGGGCTAAAAAATTGCAAGGAGGCTAATCGCTAGTCGCTAGGGAATGGAAGCCAGATATTGCTATGTGACATCATTACCTGGTGCCCACAGCGACCGTTTCCAGGCTGGGCTGAGCTGTGGGCCACATTTTACGCCATGGAGTCTTGGCAGTGTCGGCTGCAATTTGGTGGGGTGTCGCTCTGGGGTGGTGGTAGGGCCTGTGTCTCACTTGGGGGAAGCTGGGTGTTGCTTGTGAGTGCCAGGTCCGCAGTGCCATTTCTCTGTAAATGACCAGTGCGCGTCATGGCAGCTCCTAGGTTGAGGGTCTGCCCCCTGGTGGTCAGTGCACATCATAGCGACCAGTCAGACCATCAGACACTTAGCATATTCTATATATATATATATAGTCTAGGGAACTCATAGCCTTAACCATTCTACATGAATGTCATCCCCCCTGTATTAGTCTGCTCCAGCTGCCATAACAAAATTCAATAGGCTGGATGTTGAAAATAACAGAAATTTATTTCTCACAGTTCTGGATTCTGCGAATTTCAAATCTTGGTTCTTATTAATTTGGATTCTGGGAGATGAGAAGGAGAGAGAGAAAAAGACAGAAAGAGGAGAGAGAGAGAGAGAGAGAGAGAGAGAGAGAGAGAGAGAGAGAGAGAGAGAGGTCTCCTGTGCCTTTTCTTACAAAGACACTAATTTTTCCTATGAGGGCAACACCCTTATGACCCCATTTAACATTAATTAACTACTTAAATGCCTTACCTCCAAATAAAATCACATTAGGGGTCAGGGTTTCAGCATATAAATTAAGAGGGGAGACGTGATTCAATCTATATCCTACCCTTCATCCCACTGCTTCAAATTGTTTACATATGAGAGTTTATACCTGAGTGTTCCAGAATATGTTTTCAGGTATTTCTGCTCTCTTTTTTATCTTGCTCTTCCCTGAAGCTTCTACCAGTCTAAATCCCAAATATCTTTATTTTACTGGACATGGATACCATTACAAGTGACCACTATTGAGACCAACATCAACCTTATGCATGGGGAATATGTATCTTTTTGTCTAAGGCAGTGGTCAGCAAACAGTGGCTTGCGAGCCGCGGTTTGCCGTTCTGTTGACTAATGAGTTTGCCGACCACTGTCATATACTACCCTTTACCTCTTTGCACACAATATGCTACAATTGCCTAATCCTCACAGCTTCCAACTACACAGTAACATTTAGTCTAGCAGTGGTCGGCAAAGTCATTAGTCAACAGAGCGGCAAACCATGGCTCATGAGCCGCATGTGGCTCGCGAGCCGCAGTTTGCCGACCACTGGTCTAAGGTAAGTGCTGGTTCTCTTATAGCTTGCCAATATGGTCAGAACTCAGATATAAACCCTCAAGCTATATTTTTCTGCAACTGTTGCCCAATATATTGACTGATTGAAACACTGTCCATTTCTTTATACTGCTGGCCCTGCCACTGATGTTGATCAATTACTTTTTCAAAGATTTATTGAGGTATCATCTATATATATATATATATATAAAAGCCTAAGTGACCATCAGACTGTCTGACAGTCCAACCAGTAGATATGACACACAATGAACACCAGGGGGCAGATGCTCAATGTAGGAGCTGCGGAGCTGCGGTGACTTGGCAGGTCTGGTTCTTAGGTGACACACCTGAAACCAGAGAGGAGGGAGCCCCGTTCCAGTGTGCATGGCCTGAGAACCGCCCTCTCACAATCCAGGACCCCTCGGGGGATATAAGAGAGCCAGTTTTGGCCCAATCCCCACAGGCTATGCTGAGGGACAGGCCTCTAGTTAACAAATAAAATTATATATAATTAAAGTGTATAATGTAGCCATTTGATATACATCTGCATTGTGCATCTATTTTCTCTTCCTTATGATTTTCCTAATAACATTTTCCCTAGCTTACTTTATTATAAGAAATACTGCCATTTGCAACAGCATGTATGGACCTTGAGAATATTTTGCCAAGTTAAATAAGTCAGTCAGAATAACTAAGAACCATATGATTTTGCTCATATCTGGGATATAAAATTGAAACTCATGAACAAAAACAGCAGTGTGGTGGTTGCCAGAGGGAATGGAGTAGAGGGGAAAGGGAGTTCTAATATAAGGTGACAGGAGAAGATTTGACTTTGGGTAGTGGCCACACAGTGCAACATATAGATCTTATATTGAGCTTCACTACTAAATGTGATTACCTGATTCATGGGATTGATTACCTGTGCACCCCCACCCCATCCCCAAGTTATATAGACTATATATAGACTCCCTGGTGGGGAAGAGTGTGAGGAGAAAGCAGAAAGAATAGTTTATTTGCTCCTACCATTGGTCAAAGATTTGCTCATGAGGCTTTAATTCTTCTGTGTTTCTAAGTTGCTCATTAATGGGCAAGAGCACTGTGTTTATGGCAGTGTTAACATGGAACCGAGACAGGAGGTAAAAGGGATGCTGTGAGGGTAGGATGTCAGGGACTCTGAGGTTACACCTGAAAAAATTGGTCATAACCAAGGTGACCATATAACTTACAATTTAAAGTGGAACACTTACAAGATGGAAAAGGGGCAATGTTAATAATTAAAATGAGACAGCAGGTTTACAAATTGTTCAGGCAAATTGAAATGCATGGTCATTGAATCAGATCCCAGGTAGAGGAGGAACAAAAGAACAAAACAAAATAGAGGGGGTTATAAGTGATTTATAAGAAGTATCTCAGCACCTAGCTGGCATTGCTCAGTGGTGGAATGTGGACCTGTGAATCAGGAGGTCACTGGGTATATCCCCTGACCCAGGAGGTCAGGGTGAGAACATATACCCAGGTTGCAGGCTCAATCCACATTTTGGGGCGTGCAGGAAGCAGCCAATCAATATTCTCTCTCATTGATGTTTCTATCTCTCCCTCTCTTTTCCTCTCTGAAATCAATAGTAATAAAGTGTCTAAGACAATGTATTTCATTCCTAAATATGAAATATTTTATTTAATTAATAAAAATGTTTTTTTTTATCTTAGCAACATTTTTTTAAAAAAAAAAGTCTTAGGCAGAAGCCAACTATGTGGAACAAATTAAATCAGAGCTGCTCTTGTTGAAGTAGAAAAGTAGGACTCAAAGACCTGACTTTTTGTTTTCTTTCAACAATTTATCCCCTGCTTTGGATAAACTTTTGGGTAGTGCTGTCCTGTGGAAATACAAAGTATAAGATGCATAGATGATTTTAATCTTTCTAGAAGTCTTGTTAAAAAATAGGAAGAAATAGGTGCAATTAATTTTAGTGATATATTTACTTAACCCAATATATGAAAAATATTAGCTTCAACCTGTCATCAATGTAAATATGATTGATGAGATATTTACATTTTTTTACTAAGTCTCCAAAATATAATGTGTATTTTACAATTATAGCATATCTCAATTTGGATTAGCTACATTTCAAGAGCTCAATAGCCACATATGAGTAGAGATCATGTTGGATAGCAGGACAAATTCTCATGAGACACAATTTGAAACCTTTTGCAATAAAGGGATGTCTTACCAAGGACTGCTAATTTCTTCCCAATGTACCATCATCATTCCTGAAAAAAGAAGTTTCAAGCTTTGCATATTAATTCCAAATATACATTGAGAAAAAATATAGAAAAAAAGATTAGGTTTTTCATCAAGTCAATTTTTATATTTGTGAAAAATTGACAATTTTGACCTTCATACCAGGAATATTCTCAAGGGAATAGAAAGACATATTGCTTAATGAAATCAGTCTTAATTTTAATACCACTTAAATAATATGATGGAGCACTGATTATGACATCAATATAATCGAATCAAATCATTTTGGTATGATAATTCTAACTCTTAATGTTTCAATGCATTAATAGGATGACTATTAAAAATCGATTAGAAATCCATATATTCAGAGTTAGGGGATTGGTAGGAGGAAGGGAAATTAGGGGCAGGTGGTTGAAAGGTACAAACTTCCAGTTATAAGATAAATAAGTAGTAAGGATGTAATCTACAACATGACTATAGTTAATGCTATTGTGTAGTACACTTGAATTTGTTAAGACAGTAAATCCTAAAAGTTCTCATCACAAGAATAAAAAAAAACACTTTTTTTTTGTATCTATATGAAGTGATGGCTATTAACTAGACTTATTGTGGTAAGACTTATTGGGGTTCCTTATTTAAACCCCAAGAACACTTTATAGAAATGAACACTTATGAGTGTAATATATTCAACCGATAAAAGATAATTTTTTCAAGGGAGGTCATGGAGCTCTATGTTCTGCTTTCATTTTCCTCCTTGAGAACACTGTATAACCCTAGATTTTCCCTAGCACACTTTCACAAACACTGCTTTAACCCATGAGCATTTTCTGGCCCATTATTTTAAAAATCACATTTTCCAGGTTGTTAACATAAATTATATTTAGAGATTCAGCCTATATGTATATAGTATGTGTGAGTTCAAACTGCATGACTCCAAGATGGGACAAATTGTCTTAGTCTCATTAATACCTTTCTCTACTCAATTCCATTCAATTAAAAAAAATTTTTTGGATGTATGCATATTCAACAAAATGTGTGAGGTAGTAAGGGAAATAGACATGAATTAGACAAGACCCCTATCTTCAAAGAGAGTCTTATCTTCTGAATAGGTAAGCAACCGATTGCATAGCTATAAGTTCTAGATAATCTAGATAGTCATTCATTCAACAAGCATCTACTGATACCTAGTATATTAGAGAAAATGCACTGTGTGAGGCTGGGAATAAAAAGATAGAAAATTGAATAAGAGCATACTTATCATTGATTAACCCATATCAAAGAAGAGATAGTAAAAACCTACACCTTGGTGCTGATTCACACCTTAGGTAATTGTTATTACTGTGTAAAATATAAGCACACTGTTTTATATATGTGTGGATTATATCCTCTGCATTATTTAATCTTATACTCCGTGAAAAATTGGAATGACATAAACCCTCCATATTAATATTTTGTTGTTGACTTATTATGTTAATGGCCCAAATTTAATGAGTAAACTTAACACTTCCATTCATCAATTTCCACATTTCAGCTGTGTATGTCCCAGGAATCAATATAAACAAAACAGTCTACTGACTAGTGCGAATGCTCATGAACTTGATCCAAAATACCCCTTTCAAGCCATCATGGAACAGCTCATTGACTTAGCATTACTATTATAAGTATGTTCGCTGATTTAATGATTTTTGTTAACTGCTTTATTATAGCTGACACTGGTATATTTGAAGCTGCAGCTAAGGAGAAGGTATGTTACAAGAGGTTGATGAACTGAGCAATAATAAGAGGAGAGATAGAGGTAGCAGAATCAGACTGTAGAATTCCTTCAAATTGGCATAAAGGAACAACAAAGAAAAAGCATAATAATTGTAGCCCAAAAAGTTGATCTGCCTTTTATAAAAGTAGATCCTTAACTTAAATGGAGAACTAATTGATGACAAGTTTCAGTGTGTTTGGGAAAAGCGTGAAGGAGAAAGCAGAGTTCCTTATCTAGTGAATCAGCTTTCTGGCCCCATTCTCCCAACCCATCTTGCAGAAAGAAGCAGGTTCATTGGGGCTTGACTAAGCAGTTCAAAAATCTCCAACCCCTTTACTACATCTTTCAGAATGAACAATATCTGGCAGTTGCAACTAACATTAAGATTTAATTTAGGAAGAAAGTGGGGGAATGTCTAAGAGTGTAGTTTGATAAATTGTTATCCATCAATGTAAGGGATTGAAGTGTTTTGAGGAATCATAAAGTCTATTTAGTAGATATTTATCATAAATCACACATATATCTCTATTATTAATAGGATTTAAATGTGAATAAGATAGATTTAACACAGACTATGTGCTGGGCATAATTTAATTTTACCTTGTTGACTGAGGTAACACTTCAGTATAGTGTATACTAGTATCTTTCAGCCTATAAATTTGAATACAAGTTATTCCAGTAAATAGAGCATTCCAGTTGGATATTCTCTATTTAGACAATTTTATTTGGTTTATGAGACACAGCCAAATAAATAGGAATGTAATCCATCATAATTTGTCATCTGAATACTGGGTATCTATCCTTATAACTATAAAACAATGAAAAGATAATCAATATCCAAATGAATAGGTATACATGTATTAAGATTTGGCCAAGCTTTTCATCATTTATATTTATTATAAAATATTGTAATAATAACATATTTTCACTCTGCTATTGACTTCATACACAAGGAGACAGTTTGCCAGTATTATGATTCATCATGCATAAAACTTAGGAGGCTGTTGTAAAATCTTTAAATAACAAATCATCATGGAAAAATGAATAGTAGAACAAAATGAAGGTTATAAAAATTACTATCAACAAGTAAATGTCATGAAAATATAAATTATTTTTCACTGAGCAGGGTAACAACACGAATAAGAGAACATGTAATAAATATCTTGTTATGATAAATTCAGTACAATAAAACAATTCATTGAAAGCTAGTGATAAAATATTCAGTGTACAACATACATAAATATTCCTTAGCACTGTTTAAAAGGCCCCTTTACTTTAACAAGTCACGTAAACTGCCAACAGTGATTTAAATAACTATAAGGAAAACTGAGTCTGATACTTATGTCTTTAACATTATCTTTTTTTTAATTCAAAAGACCAGAAAGCCTTACATTTTAAAATCATGTGAAATGTCTGGAAGTCCCTGATGTATTCCTGAATTTGATACTTAATATTACTTTGGCAATGATGGTCCTCTTGATAAACGGCAGTACTTCAAAAATTATAGCTTCCAAGACATTTTGTCTTATTTAGAGGGAACCTAAAGGAAGCAATAAAGTCTTCAACCTTACTACCAGACTACTTAATTTTATTTGTTTAGATGAATATTAAAACCAATGTCTGCAAGTATTTATTAAATCAGTGTTTGGATGATATAAGACATGGTTTCTTAGTCTGATCTTGTAAAAGATCACCTGGGGCTTTAAAAATGGAGATTTATCATTCCCATTCCTAACCTACTCAATCCAAATATCTAGGGAAGGAGCCTGGAGTAAATTTGGAATTCTGCTAAAAACAGTTTGCCTAAACAGACCTTTTATTTTGAACACCTGGCCTTCTATTTAAAAGGAGAAGTAGTTTGCTTGAAGTTAATTCAACAAACAATTTAATGTATATTTATTGAGTGTTTATTCAATAAACCATATAGCATACTGGTTCTCAATGTTGCACAGATCTGGAACCAGACCCCTAGATTAAAAATTCTGACACTGCAACTTACTGGCTGTTTGACTCTGCCTGTGTTACTTAAAGCTCAGTTTCCTCCTCTTTAAAATGAGGATAGCAATTTTCCTACTTCATAATGTGAGGGTTAAATGTGTTATGTGTAAGAAACAATATTTAGCACAAAAAATGCTGAATAAATGCAAGTGACTAACTTATTGGGCACTACTAGGTGTACCAATTAATAATGCAGATTTTTTTCAATAGATAGAGTTACATATATGCTGATATATATGCGATTTGATATGTATGCTATTTTGTTGTGTTGACAGCAAGCTTCAAAACTTCATATGACAAATTTGCTGAAGGTGTTAACATCATAGATATTTTTACACTTAAAAATGTCAAATTTTGTGCGAAAAAAAGAGTATTTGCAGGAAGTTTTAATTCATTACTTTATTTTGAAGAAAAAGTTATTGTATACTTCGGGAAGCTTATGGTGAACATGATCCATCTCAGGATATTTGTAAACGCTAGTTTAAATGCTTTAAAAGTGATGATTTTGATGTGAAAGACAAAGAACATCCAAGTCAACCAAAAAAGTTTGAAGACCAACAATTACAAGCATTATTGGATGAAGATGCATGTCAAACTCAAAAACAACTTGCAGAAAGATTAAACGTTGCTCAGCAAACAATTTCTTATTTATTTATTTATATATTATTTTATTTTTTTCAATATTTTTATTAAGGTATTATATGTGTACATATCTTACCATTGCCCCCCCCACCCCATTCCCATATATGCCCTCACCCCCGAGAGTTTTGCATCCATTGGTTATGTTTATATGCATGCATACAAGTCCATTGATTGATCTCTTATCTTCCCCACCTCTGCCTAACCTTCCTGCTGTAATTTGACAGACTGTTTGATGCTTTACTGCATCTGTATCTATCTTTATGTTCAACAGTTCATAATGTTCTTTATTATCCATAAATGAGTGAGATCATGTAGTATTTTTCTTTCATTGACTGGCTTATTTCACTCAGCATAATGTTCTCCAATTCCATCCAGGTTGCTGCAAATGGTAAGAATCCCTTCTTTTTTATGGCAGCATAGTATTCCATTGTGTAGATGTACCACAGTTTTCTGATCCAGTCATCTGCTGATGGGCCTCTAGGGTGTTTCCAGATCTTAGCTATTGTAAATTGTGCTGCTATGAACATAGGGGTGAACATACCCTTTCTTATTGGTGTTCCCTGTTTCTTAGGATATATTCCTAGGAGTGGAATTACTGGGTCAAATGGAAGTTCCATTTTCAGTTTTTTGAGGAAACTCCATACTGTTCTCCACAGTGGCTGCACCAGTCTGCATTCCCACCAGCGGTGCACGAGGGTTCCTTTTTCTCCGCATCCTCGCCAACACTTGCCCTTTGTTGATTTGTTGATGATAGCCATTCTGACAAGTGTGAGATGGTACCACATTGAGGTTTTTATTTGCATCTCTCAGATGATTAGTGACTTTGAGCATGTTTTCATGTGACTTTTGGCCTTCCTTCTGTCTTCTTTTGAAAAGATTCTATTTAGGTCCGTTGCCCATTTTTTTTATTGGATCATTTATCTTCCTTTTATTAAGTTGTATAAGCTGCTTGTAGATGTTGGGATTAAACCTTTATCAGTGATACCATTTGCAAATATGTTCTCCCATACAGTGGGCTTTCTTGTTTTGTTGATAGTTTCTTTTGCTGTAAAAAAGCTTTTTATTTTGATGTAGTCCCATTTGTTTATTTTCCCTTTGGCTTCCATTGCCCTAGGGGCAGTATCAGTGAAGAAGTTCTTTTGGCATATGTCTGAGATTTTGCTGCCTGTGGATTCCTCTAGTATTTTTATGGTTTCCGGTCTTATGTTTAAGTCCTGTATCCATTTTGAGTTTATTTTTGTGTATGGTGTAAGTTGGTGATCTAGCTTCATTTTTTTGCATGTATCTGTCCAATTTTCCCAACACCATTCATTGAAGAGACTGTCTTGATTCCATTGTAGGTTCATGCCTCCTTTGTCAAATATTAATTGAGCATAGTGGTTTGGGTCAATATCTGGATTCTCTATTCTATTCCATTGATCTATATGTCTGTTCTTGTGCCAGTACCAGGCTGTTTTGAGAATAGTGGCTTTGTAATACTGCTTGAAATCTGGTATTGAGATCTCTCCTACTTTATTCTTCTTTCTCAGGATTGCTGTGGCTATTTGGGGTCTTTTTTTATTCCAGATGAATTTTTGGAGAGTTCTTTCAAGGTCTGTGAAATATGCAGTTGGTATTTTAATGGGGAGTGCATTGAATCTATAGATTGCTTTGGGTAGTATGGACATTTTAATGATGTTGATTCTACCAATCCATGAACATGGTATGTTCTTCCATCTGTTTACGTCTTCCTTTAACTCTTTTTTCAGTGTCCTGTAGTTTTCTGCTTATAGGTCTTTTACCTCCTTAGTTAGGTTTATTCCTAGGTATCTTAATTTTTTTGGTGTGATGGTAAATGGGATTGCCTTTTTAGTCTCTCTGTCTGTAAGTTAACTATTGATGTATATAAAGGACATAGATTTCTTGGCGTTAATTTTGTATCCTGCTGCATTGCCGAATTCATTTATTAAGTCTATTAGTTTTTTGACGGAGTCTTTCGTATTTTTTATGTACAATATCATGTCGTCTGCAAATAAAGACAGCTTTACTTGTTCTTATCCAATTTGGATGCCCTTTATTTCTTCTTATCTATTTGAAATGGCTAATACTTCTAGTACTATGTCGAACAGGAGTGGTGAGAGTGGGCATCCCTGTCTTGTTCCTGTTCTTAGGGGAAATGTTTTTAGTTTTTGTCCATTGAGTATGATGTTTGCGGTGGGTTTATCATATATCGCTTTTATTATGTTGAGGTATGAGGCTTCTATTTCCACCTTGTTGAGAGTTTTTAACAAAAAAGGGTGTTGGATTTTGTCAAATGCTTTTTCTGCATCAATTGATATGACTATGTGATTTTTATCTCTCAATTTGTTTATGTGATGTATCACATTTATTGATTTGCAGATATTGTACCATCCTTGCATTCCTGGGATAAATCCTACCTGTTCATGGTGTATGATCTTTCTGATGTACTGCTGGAGCCGATTTGCTAGAATTTTTGTTGAGGATTTTGGCCTCTATGTTTATGAGGGATATTGGTCTGTTATTCTCTTTCATTGTGTTGTCTTTATCTGGTTTTGGTATTAGGGTGATGCTGGCTTCATAGAAGGAGCCCGGAAGTGTACCTTCCTCTTGAATTTTTTGGAATAGTCTGAGGAGGATAGGTTTTAGTTCTTCCTTGAATGTTTGGTAAAACTCTCCTGTGAAGCCATCAGGCCCAGGGCTTTTGTTTGCCGGAAGCTTTTTGATGACTGCTTCAATTTCGTCCATAGTTACTGGCCTATTGAGCTGTTTAAATTCTTCCTGATTGATTTTTGGAAGGTTATATTTTTCTAGGAATATCTCCATTTAGGTTGTCCAGTTTGTTGGAATTGAGTTGTTTGTAGTATTTTGTAACAATCCTGTTTATCTCAGCGGGGTCTGTTGTTATTTCACATCTTTTATTTCTGATTTTGTTTATTTGGGTCCTCTCTATTTGCTTCTTGTTGAGCCTGGCTAGAGGTCAATCAATCTTGTTTATCCTTTCAAAAACTAGCTCTTGGTTTTGTTGATCATTTATATTGTTTCTTTGGTCTCTATGTCGTTTATCTCCGCTCTGATCTTTGTTATTTCCTTCCTTCTGGTTACGCTGGGCTTTTCTTGCTGGTCTTTTTCTAACTCTTTGAGTTGTAGGGTTAGGTAATTTATTACCATTGTTTCTTGTTTTTTGCAATAGGCTTGTAGAGCTATGAACTTCCCTCTCAAAACTGCTTTCACTGTGTCCCATAGATTTTGGATTGTTGTGTTTTCATTGTCATTTGTTGCCATGATGTTTTTTATTTCTTCCTTGATCTCTCTGGTGACCCAGTCCTTGTTTAATACCATGCTGTTTAGTCTCCAAGTGTTTGATTTCTTTGGATTGTATTTATTGTAGTTGATTTCCAGTTTTATGCCACTGTGGTCTGAGAAGATGCTTGATATAATTTCTATCTTCTTGAATTTGAAGAGACTTTGCCTGTGACCCAGCATAAGGAAAATGACCCATGTGCACTTGAGAAGAATGTATATTCTGAGGCTTTGGGGTGAAATGTTCTGAAGATACCAATTAATTCCCTCTGGTCTAGTGAGTCATTTAGGATTGCTGTTTCTTTGCTGAATTTTTGTTTAGAGGATTTGTCCAATGGTGATAGTGGGGTATTAAAGTCTCCTACCTTGATTGTATTGCTGTTAATCTCTCCCTTGATATCCTCCAGGAGTTTTTTTATGTAGTTGGGTGCTCCTATATTGGGTGCGTATGTGTTTACCAGAATTATTTCTTCTTGTTGGATTTCTCCCTTTAGTATTATGAAGTGGCCTTCCTTATCTCTTGTTATGGCATTTACTTTGAGGTCTATTTTGTCAGATATAAGTATTGCTACCTCAGTTTTTTTTTCATTTCCATTTGCCTGAAAGATATTTTTCCATCCCTTCACTTTCAATCTGTGTGAGTCTCTTGTTCTGAAGTGGGTCTCTTATAGACAGCATATATATGGGTCATGTTTTTTTTATCCATTCAGCCACTCGATGTCTTTTGATTGTAGCATTTAGTCCGTTTACATTTAAAGTTATTACTGAAAGGTATTTGTTTGTAGTCATATCTATTTTTGTGTCTGTATTCCTTCTTACCTGTTTATTTCTTCTTTTTGCAGTATTCCCTTTAGCAATTCTTGCATTGCTGGTTTGGTGGTGATAAACTCCCTGAGCCTTTTTTTTGTCTGCGAAGCTCCTGATTTCCCCTTCAATTTTGATTGATAGCCTTGCTGGATATAGTATTCTTGGATTCAGACCTTTGCTTTGCAACACTTTGTATACCTCCTTCCATTCTCTTCTAGCATGTTGTGTTTCTGTTGAGTAATCATTTGACAATCTGATGGGTGTTCCTTTGTAGGTAACTCTCTGTCTCTCTCTTGCCGCCTTTAAGATTCTCTCTTTATCATTTATATTTGCCATTGAATTTATGACGTGTCTTGGTGTGGTTCTTTTGGTGTTGATTCTGCTTGGGACTCTCTGTACTTGCATAACTTTTATCTTTCCCATATCCGGGAAGTTTTCTGTCATTATTTGTTCAAATAGATTTTCTAATCCCTGCTGCTCTTCTTGTCCTTCTGGCAGCCCTATTATACGCATGTTACTTCGTTTCAGGTTGTCCCAAATCTCCCTTAGGCTTTCCTCCTGCTTTTTAATTTTTTTCTCCAATTGCTGTTCAGATTGAGCTTGTTTCTGTACCTGATCTTCTAACTCACTAATTCGGTCCTCTGCTTCTTGTAGTCTACTATTGAAACTTTCCATGGTGTTTTTGATTGTAGCTATATCACTTTTCATTTCTTCCTGATTCTTGCATAAGTTCTTGATTTTCTCAATCATCCGATGTATAAATTCCATGACCATTACTCTGAACTCCTTTTTGGTCATGTTGGAAGCTTCAGTTTCACTAATTTCCTTTCTTGGCGACTCCACATTTTCTTTCCTCTGTGAGTTATTTCGTCTCCCCATTCTGACTATCACAGAAAGCTGAAGCTTCAGTTTGCCTGGACCTGGGCTGTGTGCTGTGGGGACTTTGCTCCACCCGAGTTTCACTGAAGTGCTCTGACACTAGGACATGTGCCTGCCATTGGTTGGTGGGAACCAGGCTTGCCCAGGGTCAGTGTCCCCAGTGTTCCATGTGGTCTCATGTGCACACTTAGAATCAGGGGCCCTGTCTGCACCACACTGTTGGTATGTGCCGAAAATGAGATCCTTAGCATGTGCCAGGAGTCAGAGTTTCCCTGTGTTTTCACCAAGAATCGAGTATCAGAGTCTCTGTGGCCTCGTGCGGTTTCTCGTTGAGAATCAGGGTCCCTGTGTGTGCATGCACCAACAATTGGGGTCACTGGCTCTTAGTGTGAATTCGCTGTGAGTCAGGGATCCCAGGCAGCTGTGTCCAGCGTGCCAAATTCCCTGAAGTGGAGCTGCATCCTGTGT
This sequence comes from Cnephaeus nilssonii, assembly GCF_951640355.1. Taxonomy (NCBI): domain Eukaryota; kingdom Metazoa; phylum Chordata; class Mammalia; order Chiroptera; family Vespertilionidae; genus Cnephaeus; species Cnephaeus nilssonii. Next base: position 113,435,789 of record NC_137071.1, read on the forward strand.
GTGCTCTGTCTACTGAGGCAAACCAGCTAGGGCTTCACACACTCTCAAATTCCTGAAGGGAAGCTGCCTCTGTGCACTCTCCCAGATTCCCCGAAGGGGGGCGGAGTCCATCCTGCATGCCAAATTCCCCAAATGGGAGCCCCTCTGTGTGCGCTATAAGATTCCCCCAAGGGGAGCTGTGTCCCGCAAGCCAAATTCCCCCAAATTCCCTGAAGGGAAGCCCTCTGTGCGCGCTGTCAGATTTCCCCGAAGGGGAGCTGCTTCTGTATGGAGTGCCAAATTCCCTAAAGGGGAGTGCGTCCATGCGCGGGTGCTCTGCAGCTTGGGCAAAGGGCGGATCTGTCAGTTACTATGGCGCTATCCACAAGCCTGCGGGGAGGGGGATAGGCTCTTTGATTCACGGAAATCTGCTGCCAGGAAGTCTGGATTCTTGTTGTTTGTTGGTCTGAAGCTGTGATAGAAGTTCTCTTTCCCCAGTGGCTGCAGGGTACTGGTTTGTTTCTGAAGCCAGGATCCTAGTCTCAGGCAGCTCTGTTTCTCAAGATGGCGTGGTCTCCATGTCCGCACCAGCCGCTGAAAAGTGTCCACTTTGTGCGTGGGGGGATCCGCCATCTAGGACTGCCCGGTTAGGCAGCCCCTTGGAAGACCTGCAGAATCAAACTGACCCTAGCTCATACACACACACACACCACACACGTCTACACTCTCCTCTATGTGCTCCTCACTCACACTCTCTCTCTCCCTACCTTCCTGCCAGTCGCTATCTTTTTTAGAAAAGGCAAACAATTTCTGATTGTTTACAAGCAAAGGGAAAGATTTTAAAGGAAGGAAAACGGGTGCCACATCAACTGAAGGAAAGACAAATGTAAAACCGAAAAGTTATTAGTAAAATGTTGTTTCAACGGCACAAAAGAAAGTCTTTTTTGCATTGAATTGTGACTGGTGATGAAAAGTGGATTTATTTTGAGAATCCCAAATGCACAAAATCATAGGTTGAGCCAGGTCAACCATCAACATTGACTGCAAGGCCAAATCTCTTCGGAAAGAAGACAATGCTCTGTGTTTGGTGGGATCAGAAAGGTGTGGTGTATTATGAGCTTCTGAAACCAGGTGAAACCGTTAATACTGATCACTACCAACAACAAATAATCAATTTGAACTACGCGTTGATTGTGAAACAACCAGAATGTGCCAGAAGACATGGCAAAGTAATTTTGTTACATGATGATGCACCACCAAACACTTCAAAACCAGTTAAAGACACGTTAAAAGATCTTTCCTGGAAAGTACTAAGCCACCCACTATATTCACCAGACCTTGCTCCTTCAGATTACCACTTGTTCTGATCGATGGCACACACACTTTCTGAGCAGCACTTCAAAACGTACGAAGTGGAAAATTGGGTCTCTGAATGGTTTGCCTCAAAACAAAAGTTCTATTGGGATGGTATCCACAAATTACTTAAAAGATGGAGGAAATGTGTAGCTAGTGATGGACATTACTTTGAATTAAGCACTTTTTATGTTTCGATTGAAATTATCGTGTTTTCTTTGATTACAAAATCCACCATTATTAACCAGTATACCTAGTACTAATGACTACTACTAAGATAAACCATTGCTGTGGGTTGTTTGGGGAGAGGAGTGGTTAAAAATAAATAGCAGCACTTTAGTAACTCATAATTTAGTACAGGATACAGTAACCCCATACAAATTGTTATAAAGTTAGCAGCTTTAAGCAACATCCATTTATATTCTCAAGTTTCCATGCATCAGAAGTCCAGACACAATGTGGATTAGCTAGGTTGTCTCCATAGAGTCTCACAAGGTCAAAGTCAAGATAGTAGACTAGACTGGCTTTTATCTGCAAGCTCTGAGAAAAAATAATCAAATTTATTCAGAATGTTGGCAGAATTCATTTCCTGGAGGCTGTAGAAATGAGGTGACCATTTCCTTGCTATATGTCTGCTAGATTCTGCCCTCTGCATCTAGAAGCTGCTTGGATTTCTTTTCATGTGGCCCTTTCCATCTGCAAAAAGCTATGATACATTGAGTTCTTTTCATGCCTGAAACCTCTCTGATTTACACTTCTGCCCTTTTTTCCTGTTTTTAAGAGCTAATGTGATTACGTAAGGCCCACATTGATAATCCAAGGTAATCTACCTATTTTTTTAATGTCAGAAAATTAGTAATATTAACTACATAGGCACATTCTCTTTCCCCTGATAACTTAACATGCTCAGGGGACTAACATCAGGAGGTGGACATCATAGTGGCCAAATATCTGCCTACTTCAGTGAGTAATTACAATCCTATATAATAAAAGGCTAATATTCAAATCGACCGAATGGTAAAACGACCAGTTGCTATAACATGCATTGACTACTAGGGAGGCAGACGCTCAATGCAGGAGCTGCCCCTGGTGGTCAGTGCGCTCCCACAGGGGGAACACCACTCAGCCAGAAGCTGGGCTCACGACTGGTGAGCGCAGCAGCGGTGGTGGGAGCCTAAGCTGTCAGTCGGACATCCCCCAAGTGCTCCCAGACTGCAAGAGGGCACAGGCTGGGCTTCTGAAGGACCACCCCCCAAGTGCACAATTTTCGTGCACCAGGCTTCTAGTATACAATATTTAGTCTAAAGTGCACATAAATTTTTATTAAAAAATTGGATTATAATCCAAGTTCCTCATGTTTACAAATTATATATGTTAGTTTCCGTCATCTGTATTCACATGACTCTTATGAGCATTATTGAAATATTTTATGAAGACTTTGTAAACCTAAGCACTATCTAAGTGTGAGCCAATTTGAGTGCTATTGATAGAGTCATGTGCAATTTCAATGGGAACAGAAAAGAGTGATTAATTCTGTCTGGAAGAGCAAAGCAATGTTTTACAGGAAATGCCATTTAAGTCAGATGATAATGTATAGGTGAATAAGGCTGTCTGTGTAAAGTATGTGATTGTCTAACCACTATGCTCTACATCTGAAACTAATCCTCTCTAATAAAAGGATAATATGCAAATTAACCATCACTCCACTACATAAGCCACTCCCACCAGCCAAACCACGCCCACCAGCCAATCAGGGCGACTATGCAAATTAACCCTAGCTAAGATGGCTACCATTGGGTTTCCCCGGCAACAGAAGAAGCTAAGCTTTCCACACACTCTGGCAGGCCCAGGCCTCCACTCAAGGATACAAAGTTTCAATTATAGAAGGTAAACAAATCCAAGCGGCAGCCACGGATCCAGCAGGAGGCTTGGCTCTGCTCCAGGCTACAAAGTTTCAATTGTAGAAGGTAAATAAATTCCAGATACCAGGGCCTCTGCTTGGGTCACCAGTAGGTTGGCTGGCCTGCAAACCACCACAGACCCCTTGCTCAGGCCTCTCCATGCCCCAAGGGAACCCCACCCTGATCCAGGACACCCTTCAGGGCAAACCAGCTGGCCCCCACCCGTGCACCAGGCCTCTATCCTCCTATCTAATAAGAGAGTAATATGCAGATTGACCATCAATCCAACACACAATACGGCTGCCCCCATGTGGTCAAAGATCCTGTCCCTATGTGGACACAAGATGGCCACCACAAGATGGCCAGCAGGGGAGGGCAGTTGGGAGGCACCAGGCCTGCAAGGGAGGGCAGTTGGAGGCAATCAACCCTGCAGGGGATGGCAGTTAGGGGTGACCAGGCAGGCAGAGGAGGGAAGTTGGAGGCAAACAGGCTGGCAGGGGAGCAGTTAGACATCAATCAGGCTGGCATGGGAATGGTTAGGAGGTGATCAGGCTGGCAGGCAGAAGCGATTTAGGGGCAATCAGGAAGGCAGGCAGGCGAGCAGTTGGGAGCCAGCAGTCCTGGATTGTGAGAAGGATGTCCGACTGCCCGTTTAGGCCCGATGGGGATCGGGCCTAAACGGGCAGTCGGATATCTCTCGAGGGGTCCCAGATTGGAGAGGATGTAGGCTGGGCTGAGGGACACCCCCCCTCCATGCACGAATTTCGTGCACCGGGCCTCTAGTATAAGATAATATTGATTATAAACTGTAATTGAAAAAATGAAAAATTAATAGTGTTCAGAGCCTTCCATTCTTCACTTTCTGGAAAACACTGGCTATTGTCTTCCCAATAGACATTCTGTCCCCTTTAGTAAGTAATAATATTCTGTATTTTTAGCTGGACACAGGACTGAAGAGAATAAAGACTGAATTTCTCAACTTCCCTAAAGCTAGATTTGGCCATTGGACAGAAGTGTTTTGAATGATGTAGTAGTTTGCTAAGGCTGCCACAACAAAATATTACCAACCTAGTACATTAAACAATAGGAATTCATTGTCTCACAGTTCTGGAGGCTAGAAGTTTAAAATCAAAGTGTCCACGAGGTTGGCCCCTTCTGGGGGCTTGAGAGAAGTATCTTCCAAGCTTCTCTCTTTGACTTGTAAATAAATGCTCATGTTATCCCTGTGTGCATGTATGTTTAAGTTTACCCTTTATAGAAGAATACCAGTCATTTTGGGGTTTTGGGGTTTTTTTAATCCTCACCTGAGGATATGTTTTCTATTGATTTTAGAGAGAAAGGAAGGGAGGGAGAGAGAGAGAGAAACATCTACATGAGTGAGAAACATCTATCAGTTGCCTCCCATACATGCCCCAACCGGGCACTGAATCAGAAATCTGGTATGTGCCCTGACTGGGAATTGAACCCACAACACTTGGGTGCACAGGATGATGCTCTAACCAACTGAGCCATACTGGCCAGGGTGGATTCCAATCATTTTCAATTAGGGCCAACCTAATGACCTCATCTTAACTAATACATCTGCAATTACCCTATTCTATCTATATATATAAAAGGCTAAGCGACCATTGCATCCGAAACAACTGAACAGACGACTGAACAGGCTGTGTGGGGTGACCAGGACGGCAGGGGGTTAGTAAGGGGTGACCAAACGACTGAGCAACAGCCTACGTGGGGCAGCTAGGCTAGTGAGGGGCGACCAAACGACTGAGCAGCTGCCTACATGGGGCTATCAGGCCCACAGGGGGGCAGTTGTGGGTGACCAGACTGGCAGGGGGGCAGTGAGGGGCGACCAGGTTGGCATGGGTGGCAGTTGGGGGCAACCACGCTGGCAGAGGGTGCAGTAAGGGGTCACCAGGCCAGCGTGGGGGCACTAAGGGGTGACCAGGCTAGCAGGGGGGGGCAATTAGGGATGACCAGGACAGCGGGGGGGGGCAGTTGGGGGTGACTACACCTGCAGGGGTGCAGTTGGGGGTGACCAGGCCAGCAGGGGGGGCAGTTAGGTGAGATCAAGCAGGCAGACAGGTGAGCAGTTAGGAGCCAGTGGTCCTGGATTATGAGAGGGATGTCCGACTGCTGGTTTAGGCCCGATCCCACATGGGTACTGGATTGGAGAGGGTACAGGCTGGGCTGAGGGGACCCCCCATGCATGAATTTCATGTACCAGGCCTCTATTTTCTAAATAAGGTCACATTCTAAGGTACTGGGAGTTAAGACTTCAGCATGTGAATTTTGGAATGCATTAATAAACCAACAATGTGATTTTTCAGAAATGTATTTAAATGGAGAAAGGAGATAGGTACTTTTCTTCAGTGTTTCCTCCTTCTTCTAGGTTAGAATACAAATGTGGTCTCTAGAGTGCTAGATGGTTTGGGAATGGAAGTCACATGGCAGAATAACCAGCTACAAAGGGCCCAGGTCCTTGAAAATGTAGAGGCAGCCTAATCCTTCCTTTACTACTAACCTTTAGAATTGATTTACAAGAGAAAAAAATAAACTTTCATGCATATAAATTTTGAAATTCCTTTTACATGCATATAAAAGAATCCTATTTTATCCCCTTATTATGTTTTTAGTTACTTTTCCACATATATTATTTTTAATTGAAAGTATTTTATTTTCCTTTATTTAGTGAACTCTCCTGGTATATTAAAATATAATTTTAAAAAATTCAACTTACATTATTTTTAGTTAAACATGCCATTGTCTTATATCAAGATTGTTTTTATGCAAATGACTTAAAAATCAAACCACATTGTTTCCCTTATGTAATTGATATATATATATATATATCAATATATATATCAATATATATATATATATTTCCCCTTTTCTTGTTTGTTATTTGCATGTATTTATCTGATAAAAGACAGCACTTATATATGTCATTGACCCTTTGTTTGAAAAACATTTATTTTGCAGTTTAATATGCTTTGTACAATGGAAAACAAACTCTTCCTCACCTACCTTTTCTCTCTGCCTTTTTTCCAACTGATATGGTAAGTAGAAAATAGTACCCAGTAATAGGTTAACATACTGGTTTGTGACAGACAAGCAGTGGGCCCTCTGTAATGTGAATAGCTTCACACAGGGGCTGTGGGGTACTTTTGCTGTTACAACCTTTAGCTGCTTACAAAGAAATATTTTAATTCTATATGCCAGTGGTTCCTATCATCTTTTGGGTCATAAACCTATTTAAGAATCTGTTGAAAGCTATGAATTCTCTCCCCCCAAAATGCACATACCTGCAAAAATTTTCATACAATTTTGGGAAGTTTATGGACTTTGAGCATTCACCAATAGACATGAGTTAACTACCCTTTCTCTGTGCAATCCTAAAATATATTTCCAGTACTCATTTCCTTGTTTTCATTGCTAACCTAGCCTTAAGAAGTACATTTTTAAATGCAATGTAATTGTTCCATAGATAGGAAAAAATTAAAATTAGTGCAGTTTATTTTTTTTCCTGAAAACCATGGCTTCCCTTTTCTGATTCTTATTTCCCTCCAGTGTTTCTCTAACACACCTCCTCAATATATTGGCCCTTGATGATATTGGCACGTTCCTATAAAAATATTAATTTATTTTTTTATCAAAATATGTTTTCTAGAAAAAACATGATAAAGCATCTATATATATAAAAGCCTAAGCGACCATTCAACTGATTGACCAGTCAACTGTTCGACTGTTCATCTGGTAGCTATGATGCACACTGACCACCAGGAGGCAGATGCTCAATGCACAGGCATGAAAACATAGAACAGACTGATGAATCTCAGAGGGAAGTGGGGGGGGGGGAGAGATTAACCAAAGATCTTATATGCATACTAGAGGCACAGTGCACGGATTTGTGCACCATTGGGGTCCCTCGGCCTGGCCAGTGGGGATCGGGCCTAAACCAGCAGTCTGACATCCCCCGAGGGGTCCTGCATTGCAAGAGGGTGCAGGCCTCTAGTTTATATTAAAAATATAAATGCTCAGTGAGAATTAAAGAAACATTCCTCCCAGGGATATTTGCCTTTAGCAGAAGACAAGGAATATGAAGCCAAGTAAGAGGTACAGATATCTAATAGTAAATACAAATATCGAGAAATGGGTAGTTGAGGTACATTATTGAAGTGGGAAGACTTTATCATTATTATTTTATTATTTTATACTAGAGGCCCAGTGCATGATTGAATCATGCACGTGTAGGGTCCCCTACATGCTTTTGCTTTCAATCGCGGGGGAGCTGGGTGCTGTCTGCTGGTGCACCAAGCCTTTCAGAAGCCTCCAGCTTGGAGGAGGCTTCTGAAAGGCCTGGTGCCGGAGGAGACAGGCACCCAGCTCCCCCGCTTTTGATGGTCCACGGCAGGACGTGAGCTAGCTGCTCCAGAGGCCCCTTCTATGCCCAGCACAGCCATGGCACAGATGCTGAGCTCGCCCCACTGCTGGTGACGCGAGCTCAGCCTCCCGCTGGCCCAATCGGCTACCCCGGCCACCCCGAGTCCCACCCCCTGCCCCTCCCGCTGGCCCAATCGTGGGCATAGCGGAGTGATGGTAATTTACATATTACCATTTTATTAGGTAGGATTATTGATTTTGGATAAAGAGAAAGGGATAGAGGGAGGGAGAGAAGGGGGAAGGGAGAGAGAGAGAGAGAGAGAGAGAGAGAGAGAGAGAGAGAGAGAGGGATTTGTTGTTTTGACTATTTATGCATTCATTTGTTGCTTCTTGTATATGCTCTGACCCTAGAAGGAATCCACAACCTTGGAGTACTAGGATGGTGCTCTAACCAACTGAGCTACCAGGTCAGAGCCATGACATTGTTTTTCTTTTTTTATATTAAAAATGTTTAATGATGATATTATTGCACACTTCTCCCACTCACCCCCACCCTTTGCCCACATCCACCTACCCTCACATCTCCCTCCCTTGGCCTTTACCACTCTACTGTCTGTGTCCATGGGCATATATGTTAAACTATTTCAACTTCTGTATCTAGTCACCCCCATCCCCCTCTCTCTGGCATCCTCCAGTATATTCCATGTACCCAGGAATCTGGTTCCAATTTGTTTGTCAGTTTAATTTGTAAATTCCACATATTAGTGAGATCATATTGTTTTTGTCTTTCTCTGACTGGCTTATTTTGTTTAGCAAAATTCTTTCAAGGTCCATCCATCTATCACAAAGGGTACAATTTCCTTCTTTTTTACAGCCAAGTAGTATTCCATTGCATAAATGTACAACAGTTTGTGTGTTTTTTTATTCACTCATCTGCTGATGGGTACTTGAGCTGTTTCCAGATCTTGGCTATTATCAATTACACTGCTATGAATGGAAGGATGCATATATTCTTTATGATTGGTGTTTCAGAATTCTTAGGATATATTCCCAGAAGTGGGATCACTGGGTTAAAAGGCATTTCCATTTTTGAGGAAATTCCACACTTTTTTTTTCACAATGGCTGCACCAGTCTGAATTCCCACCAACAGTGCACTAGAGTTTCATTTTCTCCACATCCTCACAGGACTTGTTCATTGATTTATCTATCTTGATTTTCCATGTTATTTTCCCCCTCCCCCCTTCCCTCTGAGATTCATCAGTCTGTTTCATGTTTCCATGTCTGTGCATTGAGCATCTGTAAATGGGTCAGCTTCTTTTAGCTTAGAGCCTGGGGAAGATCTGTGGTTGGACCAGTGTGTCATAAGAAGTTTTAAAACATGCAATACCTGACTATTTATTTAGAGGCACTGACCTCTTTTTCCTTGGATTGTCAAATAAAAAATGACAATAGCCAACACAATAATAGCTGTCTTATGTGAATGACCTGACTTGAACCATAAATATTTAGGTTATATAATAAGGTTGTATCTTATTGGTTACATGGCATAATAAGGTTGCATCTGATTGGTTAATTCTTGCTACCAGAAATCCTTATATAAAAATTTAGGTACCTGAATTTTTAAAAAGTCACTTTGGAGCAATTAGGTTGGGTAATTACAATAATAATTATTTAAAAATCAATCAAAATTATACCTATTTTTGTCAGATTGGCAAGAAATATATTTTTGGTATGCCACAGAATTTTAGTAATTGGTTTATGTGTGCCATAAGATGGAAAAGGTTGAAAATTACTGTGCTAGAATAATGTTCCATAATGCAAAATTTTAATTCATATTCATTGCTAAGATGGTTTTTCAATTATTTTGAGGAATTATTCTTATAACTTACTTAAATTTTTATAATTAAACTATGCCCTAATGATGTCCTAGTATACTTTCTCTGTACATATAATAAATTCAGGACATTTTTTACCTCAATAATATTTTCATTCAATGCTTGGCATTTCAGAGTCATTGAATATGAGATTATATGTTTACCTCATAAGAAAGAGTTTTATTATGGAATTTCTTTGCACAAAATTATGGTCAACTCCTCAAGGAATCAAAATAAAATACTACTATTCCTGCTAGGTTAAAAAGAAAACAAAATGATGACATTTTGATTCAATGTGTAAATGCAAAAATATTCAATATACTGCTCATTTGCTTTACTGATAAAAATCATTCCACCTAGAAGATTCCATTTAGATTATTTTTATGATTGCCCCATTGTCATGATGCAATAAATGCAAAGTATAAGTAGAATGGAAATTTTTAGTCTTTCAAATTCAGCTGACCATTGTTATTTACAAAGGGAGTTCTAGACAATAAGAGTCTTCTTTCATGTTCTTAAAAGCAAGGTCATTAAATATCTGCTAAGAATGTTGTGTCCATTAGATAGGATAGGTGATGCAAAAATAAACAAGCAACACCAAAATCTGAATGTCTTATATATTAGTTTTCTATTACTGCATAACAAACTCCCACAAACATGATGATTAAAATGATTTTCATTTATTTTCTCACAGTTTCTATGAATTAGAAGGGCTGGCATGATGTATCTGGTTTTACCAGGGTCTCAACAGGTTGAGATCAAGATGTCAGCTGGGTTTGTGATCTCATCTGGGACTTGAGATGCTTGTCCATGCTCATTTAAATCAGTGGCAGAATTCCATTTCTAGCAATTGTAGACTGATATTCCAATTTTCTTGCTGGCTGGCAGTTACTCTCAGCTTCTTGAGATTGCCTTGAAGGTCCTAGCATATGGCCCTCTTGCTACATAGTATCTTGCTTCTTCATGCCAGCAGGAGAATTTCACTCTAGTCTGCTACAGAGGAGTCTGTATAATGTGACTATCCCAACACTTTTCCTATAAGGTAACTAATCAAGGGAGCCATTATTCCATCATAGTCTCACATACTGAGGATAAGATTAGACAAGGTATGTAAAGTAGGGAGAAGGATTATTGAGAGCCAGGTTAGAATTCTGCTAAGTACAGCCTATCATGGCAAATGTTGACTTCTTGCTTAATCAAAGTCTATTGCAGATATGTGTGTCTCTCCAGGGCAGCCATCCTTCATACTTAGCAATCCTGACCATTTCAATCTTTCAACACTGCTACATCTACATGACACTTCTTCCTCAACAGCCTCAGCAGGGAAAGAAGCACTGGAAAGATAAGAACCAGCAATTAAATATTTTCAGCCTGAAGTGACATATAGTACTTCCACTCATGTTTTATCAGCCAGTGACAGTCACATGGTTATGTGTAACTTCAAGAGAGAAAGGAAATGGAACCTCTTCACACACTTGGACGTCGATGATAATTAGCTATTGACAAATAATAGAAATGCCTACCATAATATATTGATATCAGGATCCTTTCTCATGGGTGGGTCATATATTAGTGTAAGATGAGTTCTTTTTATTTCCAAAAGCTTTATTGAGATATATATATGCATCATATGGTTCATCCATTTAAAATACAAATTCAGTAGTTTTTAGTATATTTACAAGATGAGTTCTTGAATGTGTAATTTTATAAGCATTTCTTAAGTGTATAATGTATGTGCAATAATATTAAATCCAATGTAAAGAAATTAAAAAGAAATGATTTTTTGACCTCGAGATCACAATCTAATTGTGGAAGAAAAAATGAACATACAGGAAATCGTTAGAGAAAAATCTCAAGTATGTAACTCCAAAATGGGAAAGTAAATTACATGCATTGAATATCAACTACTTGACAGCAACCATGCTAAATGTCTTATATACACTATCTCATGTAAATGTCATAATAATTCTGTTTTTTCCAATGTTTACTCTTGTGGAAGCTAAGGCTCAGAAAAGTTAAATGTCTTATTCAATTTTACAGAGCTAGAAATTAAGAGCTAGAATTCACTTTGAATTCATTCTAAATCTAAAATCCATGTTTGTTATACTATACTATATTGTCATACCAACAGATATAAACTCAGTGGAGTGAGGCTTATCTGGGATATACCAATAAAATATTGTTTTCAAAATGGGCTTCACATAGGCTGGCAAATTGGTGGTTCTTGTGTGTGTGTGTGTGTGTGTGTGTGTGTGTGTGTGTGTGTGTGTTTGTACATCTGTGCCTATGTGTATATCAACCCCATTTCACTTACTTTCAAATAAGTAAACATTAGGACTTCAGACAACATCTGGGAACTTTCAAGTGTCCTTTCATTTGCTTTTCTGTTATAAAACACTCAACATATTTAATTATTCAATCAGAAAACATGTATAGAAAACTCACTATATCCCCAAGCACCTACTCTACCAAGTCCTGAGATAAGTACAATTTGAAAATTTTATTAAGAAATTATGACAATAAAAAACCATATAAGATGAATAAAGGAAATACACAGTACTACCTAAGCTAAGTAGTTAATGATGGTTGTTACCTGGGCTGATCAAGGAAGTCTTCATGAAAAAAATAATGTGAGAAGTAGAACCCAAAAAGTAAGTAAGGTTTTTGGATAGAGAAGAAAATAGGAAGTGTAGTTCATGTAGCAAAAATGCATGCACAAATTAGCAGAAATAGGAAAGTGAAGGTAGTATTGGGGGAAATATAAGCCATCATGGTTTCAGAAACTTAAGGAATATAAACCCTTGGGTTCAAGCAAATTACACTTGACAAGGGGTTTATAGTTTTCTATTGATGGCAGGACTCTTTTAGAACCTCTAAGGAGGAAATAAAACATCCAGAAATTATGGAAGAGGAGTTGAACTCAGTGTTCTTCAAGATCAAGTTAACGGAATTTGGTTTTGTAATGTAGCCCCAAGTTATGAAGAAGAAAAGTATTCCTTAGGCATTATAGGGTTGATGTTATATTGACTACACAATGTACCTCTTATATAGACCTGTTGAAGGATTTTGGTGAGAAATTAATCCTCATAATGTGAAATGTGTCTAAATTTTTATATATGTTGAGAAATGCAAATTACTATCTGAAATGTGAGACCTGATCTTACTCCCATGGTTCACCCTTCCTTCTAGCTATTAGGAGAAATTTTGTTGAGGAGACCACATTTCTAACTTACAGTAGATCCTTCAAAGCATACATCTTTCAAGACAATTAAGGGAACCTGCGTGTTTTTTTTTCATGAGGAAGAAGTAGCATACACAGGAAGGGGTAAAAAGGCAAGAGAAGGGCTTTTTCAGAGAAGACATTAATCAAGACAAGGACTTAAGGAAGAAAGGATAACATGAGGGAGGAGAAAGAAGGGATGTGAGATACGTTGGGTATCCAGGCAAAAAGGTCACAAGCATTTTTTCATGACACAAAGGGAGGAGGTAGCTAGACTAGATGTATAACACCCACATTTTCAAATACTTCATTTTCTCTGTATGGTTTGAACATAATACTTCTCTTTACCAAGGTTGTGTATATTTGGAAGAGGGAGCAAAACAGGCCTCTTCCCCCAACTCCACCTACTCCCCCTCTATGTCACAGTCAATGGAGTTAATAAAAATAACAGCATTGTGCATTGGAGGGTGATAAATATGCCCACCTTCAAACAACATCCCTGTTAGAGAACAGCTACCTTCATAATCCTACCTTATAGGCTATATGGAGATAGCTTAGATACATTATGTGACAAAAAAGATGGGCTTAATTGAATTGGTTAAATCTGTGGTAGCTCTTATACTATCTGTGAACTTTGGCACATTTCCTTTCTAATTCTGGACCAAACCATATCCTAGAATTTACCAAGGAGCGCCTCCCATCCTAGTCACCAAACTATTATCAGAATGGTGCTAGAGAACAAAATGGACCCAGCAAACACAAGAAAGGTGCTTGTATTGACCTCTTTTAGTAAGAAGGATATGATGAAAGGGAACCCTTGCATTGGCAGTAGAACTGGGACTCTGAGTTGTACCATTTGAGAGTTAGATATTCTATGTAGAAGTTTAGGATTTTACAGTATCACATACATTTTCCTGGACAATTCTTTTCTTCAGAGGACAGTGGACCTTATGCATTTGTGATCATTCATATTCTGACAGATAGTTTGGGAAATATTTTTGTTTGTTTTACGAAATTCATGGATCTTTCGACTTTTGGAGAAAAAGATGGCAACTGGTAGGAAGGTAGGGAGAGAGAGAGAGTGTGAGTGAGGAACCCATAGAGGAGAGTGTAGACGTGTGTGGTGTGTGTGAGTGTATGAGCTAGGGTCAGTTAGATTCTGAAGGTCTTCCAAGGGGCTGCCTAAACGGGCAGTCCTAGATGGCGGAGCCCCGCGCACAAAGCGGACACTTCTCAGCAGATGGTGAGGACACGGAGACCACGCCATCTTGAGAAACAGAGCTGCTTGAGACTCGGATCCTGGCTTCTGACACAAACCAGGACCCTTCAGCCACTGGGGACAGAGAACTGCTATCACAGCTTCAGACCAACAAACAACAAGAATCCAGACTTCCCAGCAGATTTCCGTGAGTCAAATAGCCTATGCCCCTCCCCACAGGCGCGCGAATAGCGCCATAGTAACTGATAGACCTGCCCCTCGCCCAAGCTGCAGAGCGCCCTCAGCCTCTCCATAGCGCCAAAGTAACTGATAGACCCGCTCCTCACCCAAGCTGCAGAGCTTTGCGCAGGGACGCGCTCCCCCTTAGGGAAGTTGGCGCACAGGACAGAAGCAGCTCCCAGTGGGGGAAATCTGTCAGTGCTCACAGATGCCTCCCCTTCCCCTTTCCGGGAATTTGGGGGAATTTGGCTTGCTGGTCACAGCTCCCCCTTCGGAGAATCATAGAGCGTGCACAAGGGGCTTCCCTTTGGGGAATGTAGCGCGCAGGACGGACTCTGCCCCCCTTCGGGGAATCTGGGGGAGTGCACTGAGCCAGCTCACCTTCAGGAATTTGAGAGTGTGCGCCCTAGCCGGTTTGGCTCAGTAGAGAGAGCACACAAAGGACACAGCTCCACTTCAGGGAATTTGGCACGCCGGACACAGCTACCTGGGATCCCTGACTCACAGCGCATTCACACTAAGAGCCAGCGACCCCAATTGTTGGTGTATGCACACACAGGGACACTGATTCTCAACAAGAAACCGCACAAGGCAACAGAGACACTGACACTCAATTCTTGGTTCAGAAACAGGGAAACTCTGACTCCTGGCACATGCTAAGGATCTCATTTTCGGCACATACCAACAGTGTGGTGCAGACAGGGCCCCTGATTCTAAGTGTGCACACGAGACCACATGGAACACAGGGGACACTGACCCTGGGCAAGTCTTGTTCCCAACAACCAAAGGCAGCCACACGTCCTAGTGTCAGAGCACTTCAGTGAAACTCAAGTGGAGCGAAGTCCCCACAGCACATGGCCCAGGTCCACGCAAACGGAAGCTTGAGCTTTCTGGTGATAGCCAGAATGGGGAAACAAAATAACTCACAGAGGAAATAAAATGTGGAGTCGCCAAGAAAGGATATTAGTGAAACTGAAGCTTGCAACATGACCAAAAAGGAGTTCAGAGTAATGGTCATGGAATTTATACATCAGATGGATGAGAAAATCAACAACTTTTGCAAGAATCAGGAAGAAATGAAAAGTGATATAGCTACAATCAAAAACACCATGGAAAGTTTCAACAGTAACTAAAAGATGCAGCGGACCGAATAAGTGAGTTAGAAGATCAGGTACAGAAACAAGCTCAATCTGAAGAGCAATTGGAGAAAAAAATTAAAAAGCAGGAGGAAAGCCTAAGGGAGATTTGGGACAACATGAAACGAAGTAACATGCGTATAATAGGGCTTCCAGAAGGACAAGAAGAGCAGCAGGGATTAGAAAATCTATTTGAACAAATAATGAAAGAAAACTTCCCGGATATGGGAAAGATAAAAGTTATGCAAATACAGAGAGTCCCAAGCAGGATCAACACCAAAAGAACCACACCAAGACACGTCATAAATTCAATGGCAAATATAAATGATAAAGAGAGAATCTTAAAGGCGGCAAGAGAGAGACAGAGAGTTACCTACAAAGGAACACCCATCAGATTGTCAAATGATTACTCAACAGAAACACAACATGCTAGAAGAGAATGGAAGGAGGTATACAAAGTGTTGCAAAGCAAAGGTCTGAATCCAAGAATACTATATCCAGCAAGGCTATCAATCAAAATTGAAGGAGAAATCAGGAGCTTCGCAGACAAAAAAAGGCTCAGGGAGTTTATCACCACCAAACCAGCAATGCAAGAAATGCTAAAGGGAATACTGCAAAAAGAAGAAATAAACAGGTAAGAAGGAATACAGACACAAAAATAGATATGACTACAAACAAATACCTTTCAGTAATACCTTTAAATGTAAACGGACTAAATGCTACAATCAAAAGACATTGAGTGGCTGAATGGATAAAAAGCATGACCCATATATATGTTGTCTATAAGAGACCCACCTCAGAACAAGAGACTCACACAGATTGAAAGTGAAGGGATGGAAAAATATCTTTCAGGCAAATGGAAATGAAAAAAAAGCTGAGGTAGCAATACTTATATCTGACAAAATAGACCTCAAAGTAAATGCCATAACAAGAGATAAGGAAGGCCACTTTATAATACTAAAGGGAGAAATCCAACAAGAAGAAATAATTCTGGTAAACACATACGCACCCAATATAGGAGCACCCAACTACATAAAAAAACTCCTGGAGGATATCAAGGGAGAGATCAACAGCAATACAATCAAGGTAGGAGACTTTAATAACCCACTATCACCATTGGACAAATCCTCTAAACAAAAATTCAGCAAAGAAACAGCAATCCTAAATGACTCACTAGACCAGATGGAATTAATTGACATCTTCAGAACATTTCACCCCAAAGCCACAGAATATACATTCTTCTCAAGTGCACATGGGTCATTTTCCTTATGCTGGGTCACAGGCAAAGTCTCTTCAAATTCAAGAGGATAGAAATTATATCAAGCATCTTCTCAGATCACAGTGGCATAAAACTGGAAATCAACTACAAAAAATACAATCCAAAGAAATCAAACACTTGGAGACTAAACAGCATGGTATTAAACAAGGACTGGGTCACCAGAGAGATCAAGGAAGAAATAAAAAACATCATGGCAACAAATGACAATGAAAACACAACAATCCAAAATCTATGGGACACAGTGAAAGCAGTTTTGAGAGGGAAGTTCATAGCTCTACAAGCCTATTGCAAAAAACAAGAAACAATGGTAATAAATTACCTAACCCTACAACTCAAAGAGTTAGAAAAAGCCCAGCAAAAAAAGCCCAGCGTAACCAGAAGGAAGGAAATAACAAAGATCAGAGCTGAGATAAATGACATAGAGACCAAAGAAACAATACAAAAGATCAACAAAACCAAGAGCTGGTTCTTTGAAAGGATAAACAAGATTGATGGACCTCTAGCCAGGCTCACCAAGAAGCAAATAGAGAGGACCCAAATAAACAAAATCAGAAATGAAAGAGGTGAAATAACAACAGACCCCGCTGAGATACAAAGAATTGTTACAAAATACTACGAACAACTCTATTCCAACAAACTGGACAACCTGGAGGAAATGGACATATTCCTAGAAAAATATAACCTTCCCAAAATCAATCAAGAAGAATCTAAACAGCTCAATAGGCCAATAGCTATGGACGAAATTGAAGCATTCATCAAAAAGCTTCCAGCAAACAAAAGCCCTGGGCCTGATGGCTTCACAGGAGAGTTTTACCAAACATTCAAGGAAGAACTAAAACCGATCCTCTTCAGACTATTCCAAAAAATTCAAGTGGAAGGAACACTTCCGAGCTCCTTCTATGAAGCCAGCATCACTCTAATACCAAAACCAGATAAAGACAACACAATGAAAGAGAATTACAGACCAATATCCCTCATGAACATAGATGCCAAAATCCTCAACAAAAATTCTAGCAAATCGTCTCCAGCAATACATCAGAAAGATCATACACCATGACCAAGTAGGATTTATCCCAGGAATGCAAGGATGGTACAATATCCACAAATCAATAAATGTGATACATCACATAAACAAATTGAGAGATAAAAATCACATAGTCATATCAATTGATGCAGAAAAAGCATTTGACAAAATCCAACACCCTTTTTTGATAAAAACTCTCAACAAGGTGGAAATAGAAGCCTCATACCTCAACATAATAAAAGCGATATATGATAAACCCACCGCAAACATCATACTCAATGGACAAAAACTAAAAACATTTCCCCTAAGAACAGGAACAAGACAGGGATGCCCACTCTCACCACTCCTGTTTGACATAGTACTAGAAGTATTAGCCATTGCAATTAGACAAAAAGAAGAAATAAAAGGCATCCAAATTGGATAAGAACAAGTAAAGCTGTCTTTATTTGCAGACGACATGATATTGTACATAAAAAATACGAAAGACTCCGTCAAAAAACTAATAGACTTAATAAATGAATTCGGCAATACAGCAGGATACAAAATTAACGCCAAGAAATCTATGGCCTTTATATACATCAATAGTGAACTTACAGAAAGAGAGACTAAAAAGGCAATCCCATTTACCATCGCTCCGAAAAAATTAAGAAACCTAGGAATAAACTTAACTAAGGAGGTAAAAGACCTATACACAGAAAACTACAGGACACTGAAAAAAGAGATAGAGGAAGATGTAAACAAATGGAAGAACATACCATGTTCATTGATTGGTAGACTCAATATCATTAAAATGTCCATACTACCCAAAGCAATTTATAGATTCAATGCACTCCCCATTAAAATACCAACTGCATATTTCACAGACCTTGAAAGAACTCTCCAAAAATTCATCTGGAATAAAAAAAAGATCCCGAATAGCCACAGCAATCCTGAGAAAGAAGAATAAAGTAGGAGGGATCTCAATACCAGATTTCAAGCTGTATTACAAAGCCACTATTCTCAAAACAGCCTGGTACTGGCACAAGAATAGACATATAGATCAATGGAACAAAATAGAGAATCCAGATATTGACCCAAACCACTATGCTCAATTAATATTTGACAAAGGAGGCATGAACATACAATGGAATCAAGACAGTCTCTTCAATAAATGGTGTTGGGAAAATTGGACAGATACATGCAAAAATATGAAGCTAGATCACCAACTTATGCCATACACAAAAATAAACTCAAAATGGATACAGGAGTTAAACATAAGACCGGAAACCATAAAAATACTAGAGGAATCCATAGGCAGCAAAATCTCAGACATATGCCAAAAGAACTTCTTCACTGATACTGCCCCTAGGGCAATGGAAGCCAAAGGGAAAATAAACAAATGGGACTACATCAAAATAAAAAGCTTTTTTACAGCAAAAGAAACCATCAACAAAACAACAAGAAGGCCCACTGCATGGGAGAACTTATTTGCAAATGGCATCACTGATAAAGGCTTAATCTCCAAGATCTACAAGCAGCTTATACAACTTAATAAAAGGAAGATAAATGATCCAATAAAAAAATGGGCAACGGACCTAAATAGAATCTTTTCCAAAGAAGACAGAAGGAAGGCCAAGAGACACATGAAAACATGCTCAATGTTACTAATTATCCAAGAGATGCAAATCAAAACAACAATGCGGTACCATCTCACACCTGTCAGAATGGCAATCATCAACAAATCAACAAACGACAAGTGTTGGCAAGGATGCGGAGAAAAAGGAACCCTCGTGCACTGCTGGTGGGAATGCAGACTGGTGCAGCCACTGTGGAGAACAGTATGGAGTTCCTCAAAAAACTGAAAATGGAACTCCCATTTGACCCAGTAATCCCACTCCTAGGAATATATCCTAAGAAACTTGGAACACCAATAAGAAAGGATATATGCACCCCTATGTTCATAGCAGCACAATTTAAAATAGCTAAGATCTGGAAACAGCCTAGGTGCCCATCAGCAGATGACTGGATCAGAAAACTATGGTACATCTACACAATGGAATATTATGCTGCCATAAAAAAGAAGGAATTCTTACCATTTGCAGCAACCTGGATGGAATTGGAGAACTTTATGTTAAGTGAAATAAGCCAGTCAATGAAAGAAAAATACCACATGATCTCACTCATTTATGGATAATAAAGAACATTATAAACTTGAACAAAAAGATAGATACAGAGGCAGTAAAGCATCAAACAGACTGTCAAATTACAGCAGGAAGGTTAGGGAGAGGTGGGGAAGATAAGAGATGAATCAAAGGACTTGTATGCATGTATATAAGCATAACCAATGGACGCAAAACTCTGGGGGGTGAGGGCATATATGGGAGTGGGTTGGGAGGGCAATGGTAAGATATGTACACCTATAATACCTTAATAAAAAAAATTAAAAAAGAAAGAAATTCATGGAAGTTCTTCATAGAAAAGTCAAATATTTTTCTAAGTTGTTGAGATTGATTTGGAGATTCAATCAGGCACTGACAAGCTGATGGCTGCTTTTGTATCCTGGATTGATTGTCTATGATAGACACATATCTATTAGATATAAAAGAGGAAAAATGTTTCCAGAGGAGATTGAACTATGGTTTGATTACATTAAGAAAGTGTGCCAGGAATGGGATTCTTAACAATTTGAGAAATAAGGAAAGTGCCTCAGAGTGTTTAAAATAATATACCCTCTAGATTGTATTAGTGTAAATGTATTACTGTATATACTTTTAGTAAATGAGTCTTTGGCAGTGTAGAGAACTCCAAGCAAGTACTTATTACAGTTTTGACAACTCAGCAGAAATGATGGGAAGACATCTCTTTATATGCAATGAGATGGTCGGCATGACTACAAAAGACTATAGAAAATTGCACTGTAGAATATAGCCTTGGGTTCATAAACATTCTGAGAATCCTTCCAGAAATTTTACTAATAAATTTGAGTCGGTTCAACTGATTCAAGTAGAGAACATAAAAAATGATGAAAAATTTAAGTCCATAGATAATTACTGGCCAAATAAATTGGCTGATACTGTATCTTAGACTGAGCTCAATCTTAGTGGCTGAGAAACAGTGATTGGGGTGTTGGTGACAAATATAAAGGTGAGGCATTGTGATCCTCACATCCAAAGAAAACCTTGGTAAGCTTGCCTCTTTTTCTTGCTTTTGTTTTCTCCACCAGCAAGATTGATGTTTAACAGTAAGCTTTGAGTGCATGAAAGATTACCCTCTAATATAAATTGTATTTTGATATATTGATTATTGAACACTGCAGATTTGCAGTATATGTTGTTGCTCTGTAATATGGCTAACTTGTTCATTTGTCTGGTAACCTTTCAAGTTGCATGACCTTGTTGCATTGTTGTTTGTTTGTTTGTTTGTTTTTGTTTTAATCATGGAAAGTCATGGATAAGGTTCTGGAAATTCCATAGAAATCCATTATCATATGAAATTGACTGACTGCTTGTTGATTCCAGGTTTGTTTAACCCTTTACTGACTACAGTGGTTTATGAAACAGGAGGTTAGAGAAGAGTACCTTAGACAATAAAAATTCCTCCTTCTCTTCCTTTTCTGAACTAAATAATCACTTCAAATCAAAATCTGTCACATTTTCTGTGACATATTTGCATATCTATGTCTCTACCTATACATAAAACTACTTGTATCCTAAGGTAAAATACTCTGCTTAACAAATATTTATTTCAAAGTGATTTAATTGTCTTGAAAAGATATATGCTATTCATACATCTTTTGGTCTTTTTTTCTTTGAAAACTGAAATTTCCATGCTATGCTTCAATCTTCTTGTCTCTACTAACTTTAATTCTCTGTTTTACAAATGGGAGAAATTGACTTACACAGAGATTGAAAAGGTGCCAGCAGCCAATTGGCAACCAGGAGAAAGTTAAATTATTCCCTAAGCTAAATTCCATTTATAAGGTAGTTCCAAAAGTGAAAGAACAAATGTATTTTTAAAGAGAATCAAATAATTAAAATCCACCTTTGTGTTTCACATGAAGAGAAATTATGTGCCTGCTTATGCTAAAGCCATCAAAGTGAAACCTTTCGATTGTTCAAACACACTGCACAGGTCTATATTTACACATATAATAAAGGTCAGAATGGTAACTTATTATCAGATGTCATTTTATTTGAACAACCAGAGGAGAGACTGTTTATCTTATTGAGCCTTTCAGCTAATTTGCTTTTCTGAATGTGGAATGTGTGATGTGTTATGTTATTTCATTTGAGCAGTTTCAGGAGCAAAACAAACAAACCTGGGCCCTATATTGGCAAGTGAGTATGCAACTTGCTTGGAAGGGCATTAAGATTTTTGAGATAGAGAAATAATTGAGTTAACTTTCAGTTATCTATGAGAGGCTGGTAATTTCTTGGAAAGGGCATGGGCATTGGAGTTAGATATGGATTCAAATCTTGATTCTGTGATTTACATAATGAATGACCTTGAGAAAGTGAATTAGCCAAGTGATGCTAAGACTTTATGTTTCAAGAAACAGTAAAATAAAAAATAAAGTTATAGACTAACATGTGGTCCCAACTTGCTATTTAAACAGGTAAAGGATACAATAAAACCAGGTAATCTCTTTGTAAGTTATTTAAATGTCTAATCTGTATGTTGTATACCTGAAACTAATATGGTAGTGTATGTCAACTATAATTGAAAATTTTAAAAATAATAATTTTAAAGGATACAATAACAATGCACAAACAAATGAAAAACTATCAATTATCACCATCTAGTGCAGATCATTGTCTTCCCAATATCCATGTCCCTTTTTCCTTATTTCTAGAATCTCAATTTTGTTCATGGGAGCAACACCCCCAGCTAAAAGACTACATTTACCATTCTCTTTGTACCTAGGATTAGGCATAAAACAACATTCTGGGCAATGAGATTGAAGGGGGAGTCAGCTTGGATTTCTGGAAGGTTTTGGCAATTCCTAATATAAGGACAACCTTCCTTGTTGCTTGCTTCTTTATTATTATATTTTCTTGTTTGGACTTGAGGCTGGGAGTGGAGCAGCCATCTTATGACCATGTGATGGACATATGGATATAAAAATTATAAGCTAATGAAGTCAGAGGAGATGATGAAAAGGAGCCTGGGATCCTAATGCCATTGCGGAGCCAACATATCAGCTTTGGATTACCTACTACAGGACTTCCCGTGCAAGAAAAATACCCCCTTTATTCAACCTTTATTTTCTAGGTTTTTGTTACTAATGATAAAATGTAATCCTAAAATTCATATCAGTCTTTTGTAAAATAAGGGATATTTTAACACTCAGAACAGGTTCTTGCTTTGCTTTCTCCATAAAGATCTCTTCTTTTCTCTATATGAATGACCTTGAGAAAGTGAATTAACCAGGTGATACTAAGACTTTATGTTTAAAGAAACAGTAAAATAAAAAATAATGTTATATTCTAGCATGTGGTCCCAACTTGCTATTTTTTCCATCTCCAGCATCCTGTTGGGGCATTTTTAGTCCTGTGTCACCTTGGCTGCTGCCTCTACCTTCTGCTATGGAATTACTTAGGTTTATGTATTATGGCTTCTAGATGAGTGTTCCTCTACTTCCAGATAGTTCTCTCAGCTAGGCAACCCCCTTCAGAAATTTTCTAAATAGATGTTCTTGCTAATGCTTCCAAAACTGTATTCTCGTGGGCTAAGAAATGAGGAACATGTCTTATGCCACTTGTACCTTGATATTTTGTTTTTGCTTTGCTTGAGAATTTTCTAGGTTTTGTGTAACTTGTGGGAGAAAATAGGAGAAAGCATCCTTTTTACTACTTCTTATCCTGAAGCATTAGTATGTGCCTCAAGAGTTGAATGCTATTTTCTTATTTCACAACTCCTTTGAAGCAGCCCCAACTGAGTTATATTTCAAAGAGCACTTTATTTTTTTATATTTTGATGGCATGTTATTTAGAGAATGAAAATTTATGACTATTATAATTTCATTGTAGATTTCATGCTTCGTCCAAGAGTTGAAAAAAATTGCATTGCCCAGATTCATCTTTTTACCTTTAATTTTATTTTTTTTATAATAATGGTCTGAATCTCTTTTCTTATGAATGTATCTGGCTGGTATATCTGTGCCTAACATCTACTTTAACTTTCTTATACCATTTACTTCAGAAATTTATTTTATAAATATCATATAGATGAATTTATCTCTCAATCTAATCTGAGAGTCCTTTTCCTTTAATAGGGTGATTCATTTTCAATTTATTTTTGGAACTAAAGAGCTTGTTCTTATTTTATCATCTTGTTTTATACTTGCTCTTATATCTATTTTCTTTTTAAAGAGAACATATATGCTTTATATTCTATTATTTTATCATTGGAAAAATATGCATTTTATTGTATTTATATTAATGGTAAACATTGATAATTTTTAAACCTTATTTTATCAATATTTTATTATTGATACCGTAAATAATATTTAATAATGTCGCCCAGATGCTAATTATTTTCATGTGTATTTTTTCATTCTGCCTTCTGGAAAAACATCTTTCTTCCCCATTTTCCTGATTATTTACTTATCTCATCTAACATATAAAAAATTATTTCTGACTCTTAAGCAGTACTGTTTTCACCTCAAACTAACCCAATCTCATCTCTTATCATATATGGTCCATGTTTTACAGAATTTTGAAACCTACAAACTCAGGAATACAAACCAGAGGCAGATTTACTGAGGCAGAATCTCTGAAATCCATTGCCTGTTATTCTTAATATTAGGTGTAGAATAATTCATTTCACTTCCCCAACTCACAGCTGTGTTCAAGCTGTGTCTGCTAAGTTCATTCTAAAGGTCATTGGATGGAATGCTGGCTGATGTTGAATTAAAACAGAAATATCCCTTGGTGACTATCAGCTCAGCTCTTAAACCAAAGGTACTAAGATCATAGTAATCGGGTTCTTTAAACTTGCTTTTCCTTTCTTCTACAATGTTCATTCCCCAGATACTTGCATGCTCACTCCCTCACTTCATTTATATCTCCACTTAAATGTCACCTCCTCAGAGACATCTTTCCTGTACTCTATCCCCTTACCTCATTTTATTATTTTTAATATCTCTTATCATTGCCTGAATTTCTATTAATTGTCCATCTTCACCCACCTTTCCTCTCTTTTTATGGCTATGTTTCAAAAATCTACAACAGTGTCTGATACATACAAAGGACTAAAAACTACCTGTTGAACACATTTATTTTTACTTGTCCCTTAAAGCAACAAAACCATAAATATAGGTTTGAATGGTGTAGGTGTAGTAGTAGAAGGAAAATGGATAAAATATCAGGAAAAAAATAATTTCAAAACTAGTGCTTTAGCACACTTGAATACTCTGCATCAGTTTATCCTGTAAATTTTTGGGAAAGCATTTAAATACTATAATGCCCAGAGTACACGCCCTTTAGTTTTCCCATGCTTAGCCTTCTCCTGTGTTTATTTAATACTAGAGGCCCAGTGCATGAAATTCGTGCATGGGTAAGGTCCTTAGCAGCTGCCCTCTGCCGGCCAGGGCCTGCTTTCCCCCGGCTGCCTGCCACCGCTGCCCCTTAGTGGTCAGCGCACATCTAACTCCCAGTCAGTCGAACTCTCACCAGTGGGGACAAATTGCATATTAGCCTTTTATTATATAGGATTTTAAGATAAAAGTACCACTCCCTAGTTCCTTTACTGAAGTCACATTAAGTACCTGAGAATTAGAGTTTAAGACAGATAATAATAGGAGAATGGAGTATGGTTGCTGTTGAATATAATATTTCTGGCCTCCCTGGGATAGAAACTACTGTGAAGTAGAGGGTGTTTGTTTTCCCTTCTTAATGTCAGTCAAGTTTCCATAACTCTCTACTTAGGGGCTTCATTTGAGCTTTGTAAAATGGAAACTACTATTGTGTGACAGAAATTTGACTGCCATTTCAAATCTGTTGGCATTTTACATCACTTACTGGGCTTTTATTACTTATTCAATTGGAAATTTGGGGGATGTGAGCACATAAGTCTGCTAAAACTTTTAGAAGGAGAAATTGTTTTTTTTCAGATTTGCAATTAATAAGGAACACTGTGACAGTAGTGTGGAAGATAAGTTCCAAGGAGTTGAGATTAATGGGAAGAAGATTGGTTAGGAGGATTTTGCAATAAAACATATAATATTAAATTTTATATTAATCATAGTGTAGAGAGGATGAAGAAGAGAGGACAAATTGGAGAAATATTTAGAGAGAAAAGTAACAAAAAGTTATAATTGATTGGATTCCTTGAGAAGTAAAGGATAGATTGGTACTAATGTGATTCCAGAATCTTTCTCTTAAAAGGGCATGATATGGAATTGACCAACATATGAAATACATAAGGAAGAGTAGATTTAAGATAAAAAAAATACTAAAACCAATCAATTTTTCAAATATACAGGGGTGGGGAAAAAATAGGTTTATAGTTGTGAGTATGTGAAATAGTTTATTCTTGTAATATTATTATTATTATTATTATTATTAATTAGTGTATTATTTGTCATACAAACAACTGTAAACCTACTTTGGACCAACCCTGAATTGAGGTTAAAGTATGCTTGAAACTTATTTGGATATAGTCAATACATAATTGTCAATAAGGCCTGGAGATCATGGAAGAGATTAGGCATAGAGATTAAGACTTGGGTGTTATATGATAGTTAAAATCATATAAGTGAGTGAGATCACATAGTGAGAGTTTGTAAAAATCATAAGTAGGTTCGGAGAAACCCCTATAAAATATTCTTATTTAAACAGATGGGTGGAGATGATAAGAAATAATGGAAGAAAAATAGTCCAATATACTTGGAAGAGAAGAGTTAAGGACATATGGAAGTCAAGGGGAGAGAATGGTGCAGAGAGTGTAGTCAACAGTATAAAATGCTACAGGTCAAAATGCTTAAGAATTAAGAATGTCCATGACATTTAGCAAATAAGAAATAATTAGTGATATTATTGAAAGCAATTTCACAGGAATAGTAGAAGTACAACCCAGATTGTAGTGGGAGAGAATTAATGGAAGGTAAATATTTTATGGAAGAGATACAGGACATTACCATTGGGTACAAATAACAAGAAACCTAACACATGTTTCTTAAATAATAAAGGACATTTATTATCTCATATAATAAAATATCTAAAATAGAGCAGTTACAGAAAAATAAAAATACTATTATACACCCAGATTCTTTCCACATTTATGTTTTGCCATCCTTACACTGTTAGTTTCTATTCTTAGATTTTTATACCCTTATAGTTACAAGATGTTTGCAGCCACATTAAGTACCGTTTCCTCACACATTGGACCAATGTCCAAAGTCAGAAAAGAGGATACATTTCTTCTTGTATTCTGTTTTTAAGAGTGAAGAAAACATGTCCAAAATCTCCTAGCAGATTTTATCCATATCTCATTGGCCATCATTATGATACTATGTAGGTTCTCAATTAATACTTGGCAAAGGTAGCTAAATAGTTTATCAAATCAAAATTCACAATTCTTCCAAACATATGGGATGGCTAAAAAAAGGGCAAGGCAGGGCTTCTTTGGTTTTAGAATATTTTATTTTTTATTTGAATAGTAGTTATACAATTGTGTAACATTTGTGAAATTCACAGAACTATACACTTATGATTTTGCATTCTGCTATATGTATATTATATTTCAATACAAATTTATATTAAAACTAGAAGCCTGGTGCATGAAATTTGTGCACTCAGGGGGGTCCCTCAGCCTGGCCAGTGTCCTCTCCCAGTCTGGGAGGCCTCAGGGGATGTCCAACTGATGAAGAGCGGGCCTAAGCCAGCAGTCGGACATCCTTAGCACTGCCATGGAGTTGGGAGAGGCTCCTGCCACCACCACTGTACTCACCAGCATAAGCCTGGCTTCTGGCTGAGCGGTGCTCCCCCTGTGGGAGCGCACTGACCACCAAAGGGCAGCTCCTGCATTAAGCATATACACCCTGTTGGTCAGTGTTAGCATCATAGCGACTGATTGATTTGCATATTAGCCTTTTATTATAAAGGACTAGTGGCCCAGTGCACAAATTCGTGCACATTGAAAGGAAATTAATTAGAAGAAATATTTTAATATCACTATTCGCCCTTTCTCTATAATAGAAGTGTCAACCAAATTCACAACTGACAATGACAGATGAAAACACACACGTGCGATTGGCGCCAGCAAGAGCTTTATATGTATCATGCATACACAAGTCAACTTAGCCTTTTATATATATAGAATAAACTTGCTTACTTAGACCTGCTTTCTGATTTAGCTAAACTTTTTCCAGCCCAGTGAAGCACCCCAACTTCTCTTTCAGCTAATTGTCAGCAACATAGCAGTAAATATCAACACAAAGCAGATTATTATTGTAGATCACACAAGGAGAACAAAGAGTAAAATATTTAACTGAAGCAGTGTTTGACTATATTCTGTGCAGTGAGAAAACCTGAAGTTATTTTCAAGGTCCACCATTTCTTACTTCTTTTCAGTTGGGGCAAGTTTCTAAGATTTTGAAATCTCAGTTTTTCAGCTAATGAAAAGAAAATAGGATTCCACCAAGTCTCCTATACACCTACTCCAGGACTCCTGTGAGGATCAAATGAGATGAGGCATGGGAAAACGCTTCACAGACATTTGGTTAATGTGTAAAATGTTTCCACCTGGCTATAAAGCAAGTTGTGTTCCTGGGCTGAAGAAACTGCAAGGAGGTTAGTCACTAGGGAGAGGAAGCTGGGTGTTGCTATGTGATGTCATTACCCGGTGCCCACAGCCACCATTTCTGGGATGGGCTGGGTTATGGACCATACCATGGGTCTTGCCAGCATTGGCTGCGATTAGGTGGGCTGTCACTCCGAGGTGGTGGTGGGGCCTGTGTCCCACTTGGACTAAGCTGAGTGTTGCTTTGTGGGCACCAGGTCCCCGGTGCCATTTCTTTGTAAATGGCCAGTGTGCGTTACAGCAGCTCCTTCATTGAGTGCCTGCCCCCTGGAGACTAGTGTGCATCATAGTGACTGGTCGGACAGTTGGGCACTTAGCATATTAGCCTTTTACATTATATATATATATATATATATATATATATATATATATATATATATGTTGTCGTTGCTCATGGGTCTTACTGGGAGGGAAGGGGTTAGCCTTGTTGAAGCCAATGGTCATTAGAACTCAAATTTGATTATTATTAGCAAGGAAGAAACTGGAGAATGGCTATAGGGTAAGTAATATATAGCCACAGTCATTCATCCAGGTAAATAATATAATTTGATTTAAACAGCATGGTAGATATAACAAGAAAAAATAAAAATTAGTGAATATTAAAACAACAAAATAAACAGTAGAATGATACTTTTAATATTTTTTTACTGAATGTAAAGGAAGTTAAGATAATTAGGCTACAATAAAAAAGCTGTCATTCAGGACTACTCCAGCCATGAAGATAGAAGATAAGCAGTCCAGAGATGGAAGACGCTGATGTCGCCTTCCCATACTAGCAGTTACCAGCTGTGCTTCACTGCAGGTTGCCCAGGACCAAACCAGAGAGAGTCAGACCTGCATTACCACCATTTGTCCACCATTCAGAACTGTAATGTCAGTGCTGACATGTACACATAAGGAACTGTTGGACATTGAAATTGGGTCTCAAAAGAACTGTTGGATCAGAAAGAAACTCACTACAGACGGATTCATTTGCCTGTCACCTTAACCATTATTGCTTGTCTCATTTTCGGTTCTTATAAGTGTATTTCTAATAGCACATGATCTCACTCATCTAGGGGAAATAATGAACAACATAGACGGATGAACAAGAACAGACCCAGAAACAAGGAGGCATGGATCAGACTGTCAGGCCTCAGAGGGAGGGTAGGCGAGGGTGGGGGTAAAGGGGAGAGATCAACCAAAGGACTTGTGTGCAAGCATATGAGCCTAACCAGCGGTTAAGGACAACAGGGGGGTGGGGGCATATGTGGGGAGGGGTGTGAGATGGGAATGGGAAGATGAGGACAAATATGTGGTACCTTAATCAATAAAGAAATTAAAAATCCTCTCTAATAAAATGGTAATATGCAAATTAACCATCACTCTGCTACATAAGCCACGCCCACCAGCCAAGCCACACACACCAGCCAATCAGGGCGAGTATGCAAATTAACCCCAATCCAAGATGGCTACAGCCACAGTGAGCAAGGTTTCCCAAGTAACAGAGCAAGCCAAGCTTTCCATAGCATTGCAGGCCTAAGCCTCCACTCAAGCTACAAAGTTTCAATTATAGAAGGTAAACAAATTCAAACAAATGGTAGCAGAATGGAGCTTGAGAGAGCAGGCCAGGGTTGCCGGCGGCAACAGGGGAAGCAAAGCTTTCAGCACACCCTGGTTGGGCTCACCCGCTTAAGGCTACAAAGTTTCAATTGTAGAAGGTGAATTAACTGCCACAGAGATGGCTGCCACCCCAGAGGGAGCAGCAGTCTTGGCTCCCCTCCAGGCTACAAAGTTTCAATTGTAGAAGGAAAATAAATTCCAGATACCAGGGCCTCGGCTTGGGTTGCCAGGGGGCGTGGCCGGCCTGCAAACCACCACAGGCCCCTCGCTCAGGCCGCTCCATGCCCCAAGGGAACCCCACCCTGATCAGGACACCCTTCAGGACAAACCAGCTGGCCCCAACCCGTGCACCAGGCCTCTATCCTATCTAATAAAAGAGTAATATACACATTGGTCATCACTGCAACACACAATATAGCTGTCCCCATGTGGTCAAAGATCCTGCCCCCATGTGGACACAAGATGGCCACCACAAGATGGCCAGCAGGAGAGGGCAGTTGGGAGGCACCCGGCCTGCAAGGGAGGGCAGTTGTGAGGGACCAGGCCTGCAAGGGAGGGCAGTTGAGAGGGACCAGGCTTGCAAGGGAGGGCAGTTGGAGGTGATCAACCCTGCAGGAGAGGGCAGTTAGGGGTGATCAAGCAGGCAGAGGAGGGAAGTTGGGGGCAAACAGGCTGGCAGGGGAGCAGTTAAGCATCAACCAGGCTGGCAGCGGAGTGGTTAGGGGGTGATCAGGCTGGCAGGCAGAAGCGGTTAGGGGCAATCAGGAAGGCAGGCAGGCAAGCAATTAGGAGCCAGCAGTCTTGGATTGTGAGAGGGATGTCCGACTGCCCATTTAGGCCCGATCCCCCAGGGATGTCCGACTGCCCGTTTAGGCCCGATCCTGATGGGATCGGGCCTAAACAGACAGTCGGACATCCTTCCAGGAGTCCCAGATTGGAGAGAGCACAGGCTGGGCTGAGGGACAACCCCCCGCCGTGCACGAATTTCATGCACCGGGCTTCTAGTATAATAATAATTTTAAAAAGCTGTCATTGAATTTACCATGTCACTGATTCTCAATTCTATCAGGCTCAACAACACCTATAACTAACATTTTAATGGCCCTTTTACTATCCTGAAATGGAATTTATAATATAACATACTTGCACACATAATTTAATCAATAACCCAATTGTAATACAAAGGAGAAATAAGTCAGATTAATTTTTGAAAATATAATATGCAGTTTAATATTTAAATGCTAAGAATTGTTTACATACTAGGTCTAACAAAGTAGTAAGACATTTACATGTACATATAGTGAATACATTTGGTTTTTAGAGTGGCAGGAAGAACAGAAACTGGTCTTTATAAAAAGTACAGAAAATAGGAGACTGCACCATCTTGAAGGGGAGAGTGGCTATGTCCAGAAGCTTATACATCCTGGGAATCTACAACCACAACACCCAGGGACCAGCTGCAAACCAGGAACACCGGATCTCAAGCAGCACGAATACACAGACTCAGATGAGCTCTGCACCTTCTAATGTAAATGTCAGATTTTGCCTAGGGAAAGGAGAGAGAGAGCGCTACATAACCAGACACGCGGAGAAGAGAGATCATGCGGAGACAAAGAAACAACCTGAATACAAAAGAAAAGGAGGCATCACCAGAAAAGGAAGCAAACAAAATGGAGGCAAGCAATATGTTAAAGAAAGAATTCAGAGAAAGGGTCATAAGGTCGCTGAAAAGAATGGAAGACAAATTCAACAATATGTGTAAGAACCAAGAAGAAATGAAAAATGACACCGCTGCTATAAAGAACTCAATAGAAAGCATCAACAGTAGACTAGAAGTAGCAGAGGTCCACATCATTGAGCTAGAAGACAAGGTAGCAAAAAATACCCAAGCAGAGCAGCATCTAGAAAAAAAAACTTAAAAAACAGGAGGAGAGCCTAAGGTAACTTTGTGACAACACAAAATGAAACAACATCCACATAATAGGGGTGCCAGAAGGAGAGGAAACTGAACAAGGAATAGAAAACCTGTTTGAAGAAATAATGACAGTAAAATTCCCTGATATAAGGAAGAAAAAATTTACACAAATCCAAAAAGCTCACAGAGTTCCAAACAAAATGAACCCCAAAAGACCGATGCCAAGGCACATTATAATTAAATTGGCAAACACCAACGACAAAGTAAGAATCTTAAAAGCGGCCAGGGAGAGACAGAAAGTTACCTACAAAGGATTCCCCATCAGACTAGTGACTGATTTCTCAACAGAAACACATAAGGCCAGAAGGGAATGGAATGAAATATACAAAGTCATGCAAAGGAAGGGTCTCAATCCAAGAATACTGTACCCAGCAAGGCTATCAATCAAAATTGAGGTTGAAATCAAGAACTTCACAGACAAAAAAGGACTATGGAAGTTTATTACCACAAAACCAGCAATGCAAGAAATGCTAAAGGGCCTGCTGTAAAAAGAATAGGAAGCGAAGAAGGAACACAGGTGTAAAGAATAAAAACAGCAACAAACAAGTACCTATCAATAATAACTTTAAATGTAAATGGATTAAATGCCCCAATCAAAAGACATAGGATAGCTGACTGGATAAGAAAACATGACCCATATTTCTGTTGTCTACAGAAAACCCACCTCAGAAAAAAAGACTCTCACACAGACTGATGGTGAAGGAATGGAAAAATGTTTTTCAGGCAAATGGAAATGAAAAAAAAAAAAAGCTGGGGTAGCAATACTTATATCTGACAAATTAGATCTCAAAATGAAGGACAAAAAAGAGATAAGGAAGGCCACTTCATAATACTAAAGGGAGCAATCCAAAAGGAAGATAAAACTCTGGTAATCATATATGTTCCCAATACAGGAGCATCCAAATATATAAAAAAAACTTCTGGAGGATATCAAGGGAGAGATTGACAGCAATACAGTCATAGTAGGGAACTTTAATACCACATTATCACCATTGGACAAATCCTCTAAACAAAAAATCAGCAAAGAAACATCAATCCTAAATGACTCACTAGAGCAGATGGAATTAATTGACATATGCAGAACATATCACCCCAAAGCCACAGAATATACATTCTTCACAAGTGCACATGGGTCGTCTGCAAAGATAGACTATATATTGGGTCACAGGCAAACTCTCTTTAAATTCAAGAAGATAGAAATCATATCAAGCATCTTCTCAGATCACAATGGCATAAAACTAGAAATCAAATGCAATAAAAACAATAAATAAACCAAACACCTGGAGTCTAAATAGCATGCTATTAAACAACGACTGGGTTACCAGAGAGATCAAAGAAGAAATAAAAAGCATCATGGCAGCAAACTACAATGAAAACACAATACAAAATCTATAGGACACCACGAAAGCAGTCTTGAGGGGTAAGTTCATAGCCCTACAAGCCTACCACAAAAAAAAAGAAATAAAGAAGAAGAAAGAAAGAAAGAAAGAAAGAAAGAAGAAAGAAAGAAAGAAGAAAGAAAGAAAGAAAGAAAGAAAGAAAGAAAGAAAGAAAGAAAGAAGAAAGAAAGAAAGAAAGAAAGAAAGAAAGAAAGAAAGAAAGAAAGAAGAAAGAAAGAAACAATGGTAATAAATTACCTAACCCTACAACTCAAAGAGTTAGAAAGAGAGCAACAAGAAAAGCCCAGCTTAAGCAGAAGTAAATAAAAAATAAAGATCAAAGCAGAGATAAATGACATAGAGACCAAAAACAAACAAACAAACAAAAACAACAATACAAAAGATCAACAAAACCAAGAGTTGGTTCTTTGAAAGGACAAGATTGATGAACCTCTAGCCAGGCTCATCAAGAAGCAAAGAGATAGGACCCAAATAAACAAAATCAGAAACAAAAGAGATGAAATAACAGCAGACCCCACAGAAATACAAATGATTATGAAAAAATACTATGAACAACTCTATTCCAACAAAATGGACAACCTAGAAGAAATGGACATATTCTTAGAAAAATACAAGCTCCCGGAGAAGAACCAAGATGGCGGCATAGATAAAAACCTGAACTTGATGCCGAGCACAACTATATCAAAATTACAACTAAAAGACAAAACGAATATCACCCAGAACCACAGGAAGGCTGGCTGAGTGGAAATTATACATCTAGAAGGAAAGAGAAAAGCACACTGAGTGCAGAGATGTGGAAGAGAAGTGCAGAGGTAAGGAGGTATGCACACCAAGGGACTGGCAACTGAGTACGCAGTTGTCTTTTTCAATCGAGAGGGAGACATAAGCTCCGGACTGCTCTGAACTCCAGTTCTGGGCAAGACTCTGGGGGAAAATTCTCACACTGGGAGAAACTGGACTGTCTGGCATCAGGCCAGAATGCAAGGGCAGCTTTCTCTCAGAGGTGTTTGCAGAGATCACTGTTCCTGCACAGTACTGTGGGACACAGCGACCCGGGGGCCTCTATGGTGAAGGGCTGACAGGCAGCCATTGCTGTTTGCTCTGCCCTGGAGATTCCCTGAGACCCCACCCCACCCAATTTACAAGCCAATCCAAGCTGTGCACAGAGGCTTTTGCATATGGATGACCTGGCCTTTTGTATCTAAACCTAACAAACTGTAGCTGGGTCAGAGAACCCCAGAGCTGTCAAAAGAAAACCCAAGGCTCCACAGCAGCTTGCATTTTATCACAGCTGGGCCTCATCTGGGCACCTCCAAATCCCAAACAAAGAGGAATCTTCAGATCTCTCTGTAGCTCCTGCTGGATGACTTCAGACAGTGGCTGACTTTGCACCTCCTTGGACATCCAAGAGCCATTGTACCCAGTGGTCAGAATGAGACCATCCAGATTATAACTCTTCACATCCATAGGAGACACATTCAGGGGGCAGACTCAGTGAGCGCCAAAGCCCCACTGATGCAAGTCCTGCCCCATAAGGGTGTCTCTAGCACAGAAGTTCTACCATTGTAGACACAATTGGTCCTCACAGCCAATTTGCCTGGAGGTCAATTCCTCCCAGGGATACCAACAGAAATCTAGGCTTAACTACAACAAGACTTGCACACAGCCCACAAAGGGGTCCACCAAGAGTGTCCACCTCATGTAATTGGGGAGGCTAAGCCACTGGGTCCTATAGGACACCTAGCACACAAAGCCACTCTATCAACACAGGGAAGCAACCAAAATGCAGAGACAAAGAAACAGGTCACAAATGAAAGAAATGGAAGAAAGCAAACTACTGGATATATAGTTCAAAACCACGGTTATAAGGTTACTCAAGAATCTTCTAGAAACCTATGAGAAATATGGTGATACCCTCAAATATTTGATAAAGGACCAATTAGAAATTAAGCATACACTGACTGAAATAAAGAATAGTATACAGAGATCCAACAGCTGACTAGAGGATCCCGAGAATCAAGTCAAAGATTTGAAATATGAAGAAGCAAAAAACACCCAACTGGAATAGCAAAAAGAATCCAAAAATATGAAGATAGTGCAAAGAGCCTCTGGGACAACTTTAAGCGTACCAACATCTGAATTATAGGGGTACCAGAAGAAGAGAGAGAGCAAGATATTAAAAACCTATTTGAAGAAATAATGACAGAAAACTTCCCTCAACTGGTGAAAGAAATAGATTTACAAGTCCAAGAAGCACAGAGAACCCCAAACAAAAGAAATCCAAAGAGGACCACACCAAGACACATCATAATTAAAATGCCAAAGGCAAAAAACAAAGAGAATATTAAAAGTGGCAAGAGAAAAACAGGTAGATAAACACAAGGGAGTACCCATAAGACTGTCAGCTGATTTCTCAACAGAAACTATGCAGGCCAGAAGGGAGTGGCAAGAAATATTCAAAGTGATGAATAGCAATAACCTACAACCAAGATTACTCTACCCAGCAAAGCTATCATTTAGAATTGAAGGTCAGATAAAGAGCTTCACAGATAAGAAAAAGCTAAAGGAGTTCATCACTGCCAAACCAGTATTATATGAAACTAGAGGCCTGGTACACGAAATTCGTGCATGGGGGGTGTGTTTCCCTCAGCCCACCCTGAACCCTCTCCAATCTGGGACATCCTTCTCACAATCCAGGACTGCTTGCTCCCAACTGCTCATCTGCCTGCCTTCCTGATTGCCCCATCCGTTTCTGCCTGCCAGCCTGATCACCCCCTAACCACCCCCCTGCCAGTCTGATTGATGCCTAACTGCTCCCCTGCCAGACTGTTTGCCCCTAACTGCCCTCTCCTGAAGGACTGGTCACCCCCAACTGCTATCCCCTGCAGGCCTGGGTCCCCCCCAACTGCCCTTCCCTGAAGGCCCGGTCGCCCCCAACTTCCCTCCTCTGCTATCCTGGTCACCCCTAACTGCCCTCCCCTGCTGGTCTGATTGCCCACAACTGCCCTCCTTTGCAGGCCTGATTGCACACAACTGTCTTCCCTTGCAGGCCTGGTCCCTCCCAACTGCCCTCCCCTGCTGGCCAACCTGTGGTGGCCATCTTGTGTCCACATGGGGGCAGTCAACAAAAGCCCTGGGCCCAGACCGCTTCACAGGGGAGTGTTATCAAACATTCAAATAAGAAATAAAACCTATCTTCCTCAGACAATTCCAAAAAATTCAAGAGGAAGAAGCACTTCCAAGCTCTTCTATGAAGTCAGCATTATCCTAATCCCAAAACCAGATAAACACAATACAAAGAAAGAGAAATACAGGCCAATATCCCTCGTGAAAAATACACACCAAAATTCTCAACAAAATTCTAGCAAACTGGATCCAGTATTACATTAAAAAGATCATACACCATGACCAAGTGGAATTTATTCCAGGCATGCCAGGATGGTACAATATCCGCATGTCAAAATATGTGATACACCACATAAACAAACTGAGAGATAACAACCATAAAATAATATCCATTGATGCAGAAAAAGCATTTGACAAAATCCTTTCTTGATAAAAACTCTCAGCAAGGTGGGAATAGAGGGATCATATCTCAACATAATAAAACCCATTTATGACAAACCCACAGCCAACATCATACTCAATGGGAAAAACTAAAACTATTTCCCCTAAGAACAGGAACAGGACAAGGATGCCAACTTTCACCACTCCCGTTCGACATAGTACTAGACGTACTAGCCATAGTGATCAGATAAGAAGAAGAAATAAAAGGCATCCAAATTGGAAAAGTTGAAGTAAAACTGTCCTCATTTTCAAATGACATGATACTACACATAGAAAACTCCAAATACTCTCTCAAAAAAAATACTAGACCTAATAAATGAATTTGGCAATGTAGCAGGATACAAAATCAACACCCAGAAATCAATGTCCTTTTTATACACCAGCAATGAACTCACAGAAAGAAAAATGAAAGAAAAAAAAAAACAATCTCATTTACCATTGCACCAAAAAAATTAAGATACCTAGGAATAAACTTAACCAAGGACATAAAAGACATATACTCAGAAAACTACAGGACATTGAAAAAAGAGATAGAAGACATAAACAAATGGAAGAACATACCATGTTCAGGGATTGGTAGAATTAACATCATTAAAATGTCCATACTACCTAAAGTAATCTATAGATTCAATGCAATACCTCTTAAAATACCAATGGCATATTTCAAAGATCTAGAACAAATTCTCCAAAAATTTCATCTGGAATAAAAAAAGACCCCAAACAGCCACAGCTGTCCTGAGAAAGAACAAAGTTGAAGGGATCACAATACCAGATATCAAACTATATTTCCAAGCCACGGTTCTCAAAACTGCCTGGTACTGGCACAAGAACAGACATATAGACCAATGGAACAGAATAGAGGACCCAGAAATTGACCTAAGCCATTATACTCAATTAATATTTGACAAAGGAGGCAAGGGCATACAATGGAGTTAAAACAGCCTTTTCAATAAATGGTGCTGGGAAATTTGGTCAGATACATGCAAAAAAATGAAACGAGTTCACCAACTTACACCATACACAAAAACAAACTCAAAATGGCTAAAGGACTTGAATGTAAGACAGGAAACCATAAAAATCCTCCAAGAATCCGTAGGCTGCAAAAATTGCAGCCATATGTCATAGCAATATCTTTACAGACACAGATCCTAAGGCAAGAGAGACTAAGGAGAAAATAAATAAATGGGACTACATCAAAATAAAAAGCTTCTGCACAGCAAAAGAAACCATCAACAAAACAACAAGAAAGATCACTGCATGGGAGAACATATTTGCCAATGTTATCTCTGATAAGGGTTTAATCTCCAACATTTACAGGGAACTCATACAACTTAACAAAAGGAAGATAAACAATTTAATCAAAAAATGGGTAAAGGATATATATATATATATATATATATATATATATATATAGAGAGAGAGAGAGAGAGAGAGAGAGAGAGAGAGAGAGAGACACTTTTTGAAAGAGTACATTCAGAAAGCCAAGAGACACATGAAAACATGCCCAAAGTCAATAATCATCTGAGAGATGCAAATCAAAACAACAATGAGGTACCACTTCACACCTGTCACAATGGCTATCATCAACAAATCAACAAACAACAAGTGCTGGAGAGGATGCAGAGAAAAAGGAACCCTCCTTCACTGCTGGTGGGAATGCAGACTGGTGCAGCCATTGTGGAAAACAGTATGGCATTTCCTCAAAAATTTAAAAATGGAACTGCCATTTGACCCAGTAATACCACTTCTAGGAATATATTCCAAGAAACCAGAAACACCAATCAGAAAGGATATATGCACCCCTATGTTCATAGCAGCACAATTTACAATAGCTAAGATTTGGAAACAGCCTAAAAGCCCATCAGCAGATGACTGGATTAGAAACTATGGTACATCTACACAATGGAATACTATACTGCTATAAAAAAGAAGAAATTCTTACCATTTGCAGCAGCATGGATGGAACTGGAGAGCATTATGCTAAGTGAAATAAGCCAGGCAGTAAAAGAAAAATACCACATGATCTCACTCATTTATGGATACAAAAAACATTATAACCTGATGAATAAGAAGATAGATACAGAGGCAGAGAAGCATGGAACAGAATTGTCAAATTACAGCGGGAAGGCGGGGGAGTGTTGGAGGGGGGTAAGAGATCCACCGAAGGGCTTGTATGCTTGCATATAAGCATAACCAATGGACACAAGACACGGGGGGGGGGGGTGGTGGTGTGGACATGTGCTGGGGGGTAGAGGAGGCTGGGGGAAGGTCAATGGGGGGGTTGTGAAAAGAAGACATATGTTATGTACAACTATTTATAATACTTTAAACAATAAAATAAAATAAAATAAAATAAAATAAAATAAAATAAAATAAAATAAAATAAAATAAAAAGTATAGAAAATGGTAAAGAGGAACTTTATGTAGATGCTAAATTAAGCAGATATTTGACACAGATGCTGAGGCAATATAATGGGGAAAGAACAGGCTTTTAAACAAATAATGCTGGGAAAATGGGTAGCCACATACAAAAAGATGAGTTTGTACCCTTATCTCATACTACATACAAAAAATTAACTCAACATGGATAATATATCTAAATGTCAATGGTAAAACTATACAACATAAATCTAAATATTCATAGTCTTGGTTTGACCAAAGATTTTTTAGATACACCACCAAAATACGGTCCACAAAACATTTCTAAATCATAAATTGGATTTTTTTTCAAAATTAAAAATGTTTGGGTTTCTAAAGAAACTATTAAGAAAGTGAAAACACTAGACAAAAAATGGCAAAAACAGTTTGCAAATACAGAATTATATCCACAATATGTAAAGAACTCTTTATCTTAAAAATTCTCATCATAAGAAAAACATTTGTAACTATGTGTAGTGATGGATGGGAACTAAACTTATTTTGGTGATCATTTCAACATATACACAAATACTGAATCATTATGTTGTACATTTAAAACTGATATAATGTTATGTGTCAATTATATTTCAATTTGTAAAAATATGGGAAAAATCTCTGGCTGGGGTCTGGTGTGACTCAGTTGATTGGAGTGTCATCCCATACACTGAAAGGTTTTTGGTTTGATTCCTGGTCATGGCACACACCTAGGTTGAGGGTTCAGTCCCCAGTTGGGGCACACACAGGAAGCAACTGATCAATGTTTCTCTCTAGCATCAATGTCTCTCTCTCTCTCTCTCTCTCTCTCTCTCTCTCTCTCTCTCTCTCTCTCTCTCTCCCCCCCCCTCAAAAAAAATCAGGGAACATATCCTCAGTTGAGGATAAATGTAAAAAATGGGAAACATAACAAATGTGCTTTGTGTCTTCAATGGCAAATAAATTGTTCCCTGGAAATAACTTGGGAAGAATAAGCGATAAACTATGAAGAGGATGGTGCTACAAAATAGTAAAACCTTGATTGACTATAAGATTATTGTAAACATGCATCAGAGGAAATAAAAACAAAACAGAATAACCACAAAAAATACTTACATGCTTGAGTGGATATTTGGTGCATTGCTTTAAAGTGTGAATTCAATTTAGTAGACATTTTGTGATTACCTAGTGTTATATACTGAGTTGTGTCTTCCCAAAATCAGTATGTTGAAGTCCTAACCCTCCAATGTGACTGTATTTTAAGACAGAGATTTTAAGGATGCAATTAATGCTGAATGAGGTCATAAGGGTGGGACCCTATTCCAATAGGACTGGTGCTCTTATAAGAAAAAAGACACACCGGGAGGGGGGTTGCACAAAGGAAAGGCCAGTGGAAGGTCACCATCTTCAAGCCAAGAAGAAAGATATCATCAGAAATCAACCCTGCTGGCACCTTGATCTTTGTCTTCAAGCCTCCATAACTGTGAGAAAATAAATTCTGTTGTTTAAAACAAAACAAACAACAACAATTAAAAGCACACTTAATACTCAACAGTAATATCAACAACCCAATTAAAAAGTGGACAAATTATTTAAATAGATATTTTGCTAAGAGGATAAATTAATTACTAATAAGCATATTTAAAGATGCTCAACACCACTAGCTATTAGAAAATGCAAAATACAACCACAATGAGATACTATTTTAGATATACTAGAATGGCTATAATAAAAAAAAAGATAGACTATAGTAAACTTGTCAAGGATATGGAGAAATTGTATCTCTCATATATTATTGATGGGAAAACAAAATGGTGCAGCCACTTTTGAAATCTTTGGTAGTTTCTTAAAAAGTTATACATAAGCTTATTTACAACCTAGTAATTCCATGCCTAGGTATCCACCCAGGATAAATTAAAATATATGCACAGAATACACAAAACTAGGCACAGTATCCTTTGAACAATATGGGTTTGAAGTATGTGGGTCCACTTATAGGTGGATTTTTTCAATAAATACGTACAGTACTATAAATGTACTTTCTCTTCCTTATGATTTTCTTAATAACATTTTCTATTCTCTAGCTTACTTACTTGAAGAACACAGCACGTAATACATATAATATACAAAATAAGTGTTAATCAACTTTCTGTTATCAGTGAGGCTTTCAATCAATAGTAGGCTTTTAGTAGTTAAATTTTTTGGGAAACAAATTTATACATGGGATTTTCAACTGTGCAGGGGTTGGTACCCCTAATCCCCACATTGTTTAAGGTCAAATGTACACACAAATATCCACAGCATCATTATTCATAACTGCCTCCAAGTAAACACAATCTTAATGTCCTACAACTGGTAAATGGGTAAATAATAGTATATCTGTACAACTGAGTACTACTCATCAATAAAAGGGAGTGAAATACTGAAATATGCTATAACATGAACAGACCTCAAAAATATCTTGTAAAA
Source organism: Cnephaeus nilssonii (assembly GCF_951640355.1). Classification (NCBI taxonomy): domain Eukaryota; kingdom Metazoa; phylum Chordata; class Mammalia; order Chiroptera; family Vespertilionidae; genus Cnephaeus; species Cnephaeus nilssonii. Next base: position 113,477,563 of record NC_137071.1, read on the forward strand.
GAAAAAGAAGCACAATTCAAAACAGCACATACAATGATTCTATTTATATAAAATGTCTAGGCAGGGAAATTTTATAGATATAGAAAGCACATCAGTAGTTACTTAAGACTAGAGATGAGTACAGATTTTAACTCTAAATGGTCACAATGGAACATTTGGGGATGATAAAAATATTTAAAACTGGATTGTGATGATGGTTACATAAATCTGAATATTTATAAATTTGTTTAAAATAACTGAACATACCCTCATGATGAGTGAATGTGATGATATTCAAATTATACCTCAATAAAGCTATTAAAAAGTGGATAAAATTATGTAAAAGACTAATAAATTGGAATGCAAGGCAAAAATATTGTTAAACACCAATGACTATTCAAGTTATTGAGAATGTAGTCACAGAATATGTTGATAGACCTTTATTAAATCATTGCTTTAGGTAAAACTAGTTTATTCGCATAGCTATACATACTTGTGTTTCTAGTTTTTATGACCTTCTCTGCCTTGTGATAAGATATCCATAATTATTACATAGATGAAAATGAAAAACAAAGTCAACTCATAGTGAAGTAGCTCAGAAAGGAGGGAGAGTAAAGAGATGAACATGTATCAGTCAATTCCTTAGAAACATTTTATTTTGACCAGAAGTAGCAAATTATGGTAACTAAGTACTTGGACTCTGGAGCCAGTTTGTTGGATTCATACTGTCTCTCCCATTTATTAGTGGTATTACCTTGGACAAATCAACTTCTCCACACCTCCATTCCTTTACCTACAAAGTAAGATAATAATATATTAAATTCTTCGTATAGTTGTTAACAGCAAGAGATAAGTCAACATGTATGTAGAACATAAAACGTTTAGGAACCTAGCATAGAGTAAGCACTATAATCCAATTAGCTGTCATTATTAACTCTAGAGAATAAGTCTACCTTAGTCAATTCTCAGAAGTGAGTCCCAGGACCTATCGGTCTCACATAAAGGGCCAACTTTTGGCTAGACAATGGTAGAGCTTTTACTATAATCAGCATTTACTCTGAATTGAAAAGCTCCATAAATAATTTTCAAGTTCCTATTACCTAATGCCAGTTTACTTCCCAATCATTTGAAGCTAACTTATATGTCACACAAACAGCGTATGCAGAATATAATGAATGAGGAGAATTCAAAATGAAATATCTTACAGTAACATTATCACATTCTGCAGACATTTATTTTTATGTAACTCTACATCTAATACCCTCCAATAAAACCAATATTTAAAATAGAAACAAGGGGAAGATCAATCAAAGCCATGTGATATACATCTTTCCCTAAAAGCTTTCTTGTGCTTTGTGTACACTTATTCGCGGTTAGATTCATTCATAAACTTAATTCATTCTCTCTTTCTACACTTAGTAGTGATGTTTTTTATGAGGTGGTATTTTCACAGTTAAATTCAATTATTTCTATAGCTTAGGAAGGCGTGAGGTGAATAATAACTTTGATGATTAATTTGGTGCTTGGCAGAATATATTTTGTGATGTTTAAAGATTGCCCTCATTAAAGCAAGACTGGGAAGCTAATTGTGGTCTGTGTTGTCAACATCCCATGCTTTTGATATTTTGCAGCTTCTAGTTTGTAAATGTTGTGGACAATTACAAAGCCCTAGTAAATCATTATCAAAGTTCTGTTGCACTCTTTTTCAAATAATCAATTAGATGTCCCAACATTTTAGGCTGAATAATTCTTCGTCTAATGCTCTTTTGTGATATCACTTTTATTATACACTAAAGGCTTATATTTGAGTCTTAAATATATAGTTCATCTATTTCTAGAAATCATATTATTTTATTTAAATATTTATAATATTTTAAAAATATCTGATGAATAATCATTCATTGATACCCTTTATTTAAAATTTGGTTAATGGTATGTATTTATTCCTTCAGTTGAATTTAAAGGTCATTTACTTTTTAAAAATCCCCACAATGCCTGAGATTCTTATTAGGATTGAATTAAACTTTAATTGTGAAAAAATAGCCATCCTTACATAGGTACGTATAGGTCTTTCCATACAGAACTTTCTAGATGTCTTTATTTACTTCTGTCTCCATGTAGGTCCTCTTCATGTCTTGTTGAACATAGATTCCTAGGTATTTTATAATTTTTCTCTTAATTAAAATATTATTATCCATTCCATCTTTGAATTGGTAATTTCTGCAATGTAGGAAAAGTACTGATATATTTTTTATTAACTGAGGCCTCATTACTGAGCTCTTTTATTATGTTAATAGAGTTGTAGAGTATAGGGGTTCATAACACAGATTCTAGAGACACACTTTCTGTATTCAATCCCCAGTTCCATTCAGCAACTAGTTAGGTGACATTAAGCTAGTCACATAACCTCATTAGTGCCTCTGTTTCTTTATTTGTAAAATGGGGATGATAATAATAGTATCCACTTCATAGTTTTTTTATGAGGTTAAATTATTGTATTTATGTAAAATTTTTAGAATACTTTTTAAACATTAGCAGTTATTACTTCTCAAGGAGCTTCTAGGCACATAATCTAATTATCCATAAATATTTTAACTGTGTCTGCATCTTTCCAATAATTACACCATTTATTTATTTATTTAGAACCGTTTCACATTGGACAGAATTTCCTAGCCAATACATAACTGACTTGTTCCTAATTTCATGGGGTTATCTTTATTGTTTCACAGAAAATGTGGTGTTGTCCATTGACTTAAGAGCTACTGTCTGCCTCATCAGTATTATTTATCTCCTATTGGGTATGGAATGGAATTTAACAAATATTCGTTCAGAGTCTGCTAATATTACCATATTCAAATGTGATCTATTAACATGAAACATTGAGAGATATTTTTAAAATATTAAGTTACGCTTAGATTTCTAAGGGAAAGCATTTTGGTAATTTCTATTTTCCAGAAATAAGCATTCCTTTAAATAAAATTTTCAAATTTAGTAGCCTAAAGTAATTGTATAACTCTGGAGTCAGATGCTTATATTTTGTGGGGCTTTGTTTTCTTTTGTTTTTACTTTAAGGCTGTTACTTATCCTAGCTTAGCTTCAGTTGCCTAATATGTAAAATGTTATCTATCTTGTAGAATGTTTGTGAAGATTAAATGAGATATCCCCTAAGGCAGTGGTTCTCAACCTTTCTAATGCCCCGACCCTTTAATACAGTCCTTCATGTTGTGGTGACCCCCAACCATAAAATTATTTTTGTTGCTACTTCATAACTGTAATTTTGCTACTGTTATGAATCGTAATGTAAATATCTGTGTTTTCTAATGGTCTTAGGCTCTACAGCAGCGGTTTTCAACCTGTGGGTCACGTTGGGTCACGACCCACAGATTGAGAACCACTAGCAGGGTTGCCGAAGACCATCAGAGAACACAGATTCATTACGATTCATAACAAAATTACAGTTATGAAGTAGCAACGAAAATAATTTTATGGTTGGGGGTCACCACAACATGAGGAACTGTATTAAAGGGTGGCGGCATTAGAAAGGTTGAGAACCACTGCCCTAAGGCAGGGGTCCTCAAACTTTTTAAACAGGGGGTCAGTTCACTGTCCCTCAGACCGTTGGAGGGCCGGACTATAGTTTTAAAAAAAAAACTATGAACAAATTCCTATGTACACTGCACATATCTCATTTTGAAGTAAAAAAACAAAACGGCAAAAACACCCGCATGTGGCCCGCGGGCCGTAGTTTGAGGATGCCTGCCCTAAGGTCTTAGCACAAAACCTGACATGTAATAATAAACAAGTGTTAGTACTATCTGTTTATGTCTCATATCTTCACTATTTTATATATGCTTAACCTGTATAAAATGAATCTGATTTTCCCATTCAATGATTTGTTGCTTTAAATTCTTCATCTAATATTAATATTTCTCCTGCTTTATTTGAATTTGCAATTTCAAAAAATAATGTTTTCTACTTTTAACTTTAGCCTTTTATATGTAATATTTACAGATAATATTCTGTACACAATGTCATTAAATCTTGTATTCTACACTTCTATAAGCCATGTTTTAAGACTAAAAAAAAATGAAATGATTTTTTCAGTACATATTTTCTGAATTGTTCCAGACTGCTTCTGCCATCCTGGACTTTGAGATTAAGGGTAAGTAATATTATAGAAATACATAACTTCTGTCCTTAAGGAGTTTACACTCTGAAATATATTGAGCTAACATATAACTAATAACAGTATTTTTTGTTTAGTCCACCCAACAATGTAGTCTGAAAAAGACAGCTGCTTTATGATATGATTACCTTTACCTAATGTGTGCATTGATAATTTGTGGGAATTGATAATGTGAATAATTTCTGTATTTAAGGAGTCTTCATTTAGTCAGTTCTAACAGTTTTGCTGCTCTGCCAATATTGATGACTTTTGTATGGTGGTTGGAAAAATATTACATCTTACTATAACTACTATGGAGGCTTAGTTAGATATTCCTTTCTGTATGTGTGGATATAAAAATCCTAACTTTAAAAAGAAAGACAATTTCTCTCACAGTGACCCTGGAGATTTTGTAAATCTGTATGAACTCAAAAATTTTAAGTGTTCTCATGGGTCCTACTGAATTAACAAGTTAGAATTTCAATTCTCAGTACAACAGCTGTCTTCACTTAAGCCCTTACATCATTACTGAGATTTAGACATTAGCCACTTCCAGTTTCTTTAGAATGAATACATCTAATCATTATTTTTCCCAAAGTAATATTGGTTTCCCTCTAAAATATAATCTTATACTCTCACTTTTCTGATTTTACACTGAGGAAAAGTGTATCCTTTTCAGGAAGGGAAAGATCATTACAATGGTGTCATTAAAAATATAGAGAGCCCCTCTGGTGTGGCTCAGTGGTTGAGCACCAACCTAAGAACCAAGAGGTCACAGTTCGATTCCTGGTCAGAGCACATGCCCGGGTTGTGGGCAACATCCCCAGTGTAGGGCCTGCAATAGGCAGCAGATCAAAGATTCTCTCTCATCATTGATGTTTCTCTCTCTCTTTCCCTCTCCTTTCCTTTCTGAAATATATACACACACACACACACACACACACACACACACACACACACACACACCCCAAAAGGGATGAACAGGATTTCTAACTTGCATTAAGTACTTTATTTATATTACTAGAGGCCTGGTGCATGAAATTTGTGCACTGGCGGCGGGTGGGGGGGTGTCCCTCAGCCCAGCCTACACCCTCTCCAATCTGGGACCCCTTGGAGGATGTCCGACTGCTGGTTTAGGCCCGATCTCGGGGATCAGGCCTAAACTGGCAGTTAGACATCCCTCTCACAATCATGGACCCCTGGCTCCTAATCGTTCACCTGCCTGCCTGGTCGCCCCTAACTGCCCCCCACTGCTGGGCTGATCACCCCTCACTGCCTCTGCGTGTAATAAAAAATGGTAGATGGAAAATTCCAGAAATAAACAATTCATAAATTTTAAATTGTGTGCTATTCTGAGAAATGTAATGAAATATTGCCTATGGCATGAATTATCTTTTTGTCCAGTGTCTATATGCTATATGCATCCCGCACATCAGTCACTTAGTAGCTATCCTGTTGTCAGATCAAATACACAGTCTCATAGTGCTTTTGTTCAAGTAATCCTTATTTTACTTAATAATGGCCCCAAATCATTCACACAACTTTAATCTCAGTGTATTATTATAATTTTGCTCCATTTTATTAGTTTTTGTTGTTAATCTCTTAATGTGTCTAATCTATATATATAAAAGGCTAAGTGACCAACCATATGTCTGTCTGACTGTCCAACTGACAGACGGGCTGATACATATGATGTGCACTGGCAATTTAAAAATAAATGTTGACTTGCACAATCGAGATATATATAAAGCTCTTGCTAGTGCTAATCGCACGTGTGTATTTTGATCTGTCATTCTCGATCGTGAATTTAGTTGTTTTTATTGACATTCTGAATCTGAAATAAAGCAGCGTCATTAACAGAATATGTCTGAAGACCAACTATTGGCACAACGTACCTCTGAAATATCTGTGTTGTGCCACATGCTATGCGATCGGCCATAGTACAAACAAGTTTAAAGTACTATAGAGTTTGGGGATGTTTCAGATAGTTGTCTCTTAAAACAATATGAAATCACAGGATTCTGCTTATAGTGAATGCTTAGTAAAACTTGGAGATTGTAAACTTGATAGCAGTTTTCATTTAGGAATGGATATTATTGAAATCCCCTATGAAATGATTTGTAATGGATCTATTATTAAAGCTAACTGGAAATAGTATATCTATAGATAATATTAAAAATATATCTAAATGTGCAATTCTTTGTCCAAAATATGAGCATGTTCATAAATTAAATAAAGAAATTTTGGATATAGTCCATGGAGATTTTCACACCTATTTGAGTGATGATTCCATCGATTCAATGGATGATGCTGAAAAGGAAAATTTTCCCATAGAATTTCTTAATAGTATTACTCCTTTGGGAATGCCATGTCATAAATTAAAATTGAAAGTAGGTGCAATCATCATGCTACTGAGAAATATTAATAGTAAATGGGTCTTTGTAATGGTAATAGATTTATTATCAAAATATTGTGACCTAACATAATTGAAGCTGAATTATTAACAGGATCTATGGAAGGAGAGGTTGTTCTGATTCTAAGAATTGATTTGTCCCCGTCTGACACTGGCCTCCCATCTAAATTAATTCGAAGACAGTTTCCCATGAAGCCTGCATTTGGGATGACTATTAATAAATCGCAAGGTCAAACTCTAGACAGAGTAGGAATATTCCTACCTGAACCCGTTTTCAGACATGGTCAGTTATATGTTGCTTTCTTTTGAGTTTGAAGAGCATGTGACGTTAAAGTTAAAGTTGTAAATACTTCATCACAAGGGAAATTAGTTGAGCACCCTGAAAGTGTTTTTACTCTTAATGTGGTATACAGGGAGATATTAGAATAAGTTTAATCAATTTATAATTCATTGTTTTTATCATTGTTGTTTTTATATCATGTTTTTGTTGCTTTTATATCACATCTTTATTGTTGTTATATCATGTTGTTATTATTTATTTATTAATCAATTTATATATTGTTTTCATATACATTTTACTAATTTTCTTTCATCTCTGACACTTCTATTATAGAGAAAGGGTGAATAGCAATATTAAAATATTTCTTCTAATTAATTTCCTTTCATTGTGCACAAATCTGTGCACCAGGCCACTATTTTATAAATAAAACTTTATCATAGCTATGTATGTACAGGAAAAAAACATAGTATACAGGGTGGGGAAACATAGGCTTACAGTTGTTCATATGGAAATAATACATTGATTAATAAATAAATAATACAAGGATAAACTCTGTTTCCTGTACTCACAATTGTAAACCAACTTTTGCTCCCCCTTCTATATAGTGTTCAGTACTCTCTGTGGTTTCAGGCATCCACTGGAGTTCTTAGAATGTATCACACCCAGATAAGGATGGGGTTCTACTGTATTACTTTATGCTCAATCTATCCTGCCATTTGGGTAAGTTACTAGTTAGTATAGGAAGTAAGTTAGGCAATTCATAATTATATTCTCTCTCAAGCCCTTGGAATTATATGGTGGCATTTCATAATGACAGAATTTCACTATATAAGTTTGTTATGCAGGTGGCTTTCTAGAGGTTTTCCTCATTGTTTCTAAAAATTAAATTGAGGAGGTCAAATTTGTCATTTCTTATTTTTCAATGCTACCTTGTTAAATTAATTAAGTATAGTAGATCTGTATATAATTGCCTTAGCAACTAAGTAGTGAGAGTGGACATTCTTTCTTTGTCACCTAATCTTAGGAGAAAAGCATATAGTCTTTCACAATTAAGCATGACATTAGCTGTAATTTTCTTGGTCAAAGTACATATAAGGCTGAGGAAGGTCTTTTCTATTCTTATTTTATTGGGAGCTTTTATGAATGGGTGACAGTTTTTAAAAATACTTTTTCTGCATCTATGAGATATCTATATTTTTCTTTATTTAATTTCTTAATTTACATTGGTTTTCAAATGTTAAATTTACCTTGCATTTCTAAGATAATCTCCACTTGGTAATGATGTCTTCACCTTTATATGTATTTCTGGAAATGACTTCCTAAAATTTTGTTAATAAATTTTGCAGACATGCGTGTAAGAAATATTTGAAGCTTTCTTTTCTTATAATGTGCATAGTTTTGATATCAAGGTAATGTTACTTTATAGAATGAGTTGAGAAATGTTTCCTCTTCAATCGTCTGGAAAAATATGTGTGAAATGGGTATTATTCCTTTCTTAAATGTTTGGCAGAGTTACTAATGATGCTATTTTGTCCAGGAGTTTTTCTGTTGTTTGAAAGTATATAACCTACTTCTAAATAACCCACAGGCCAATGAACAAATACTAAAAATTAGAAATTGTTTTTAACTGAATGAAATAAAAACACAACTTATGTGATTTGGTATTATGTAACAAAAAGAGTACTTAAGGGGAAATGTGTAACACTAAATAATTATATATAATATACTAGAGGCCTGGTGCACAAAATTCGTGCACTGGGGAGCGGGTATCCCTCAGCCCAGCCTGCATCCTCTCCAATCTGAGACCTCTTGGGAGATGTCCAACAATTGAACATCCCTCTAACAATCCAGGACTGCTGGCTCCTAACTGCTCGCCTGCCTGCCTGCCTGATTGCCCCCTAACCACTCCTCTGCCAGTCTGATTGATGACTAACCATTCCCCTGCCGGCCCAATTGCCCCCAACTTCCCTCCCCTGCTGGCCAGATTGCCCCCAATTGCCCTCCCCTGCTGGCCTGATTGCCCACACCTGCTCTCCCCTGCTGGCCATCTTGTGGTGGCCATCTTGTGACCACATGAGGGCGGCCATCTTGTAACCACATGGGGGTGGCCATCTTGTGCGAGAGTGTGGTGGTCAATTTGCATATTACCTCTTTATTATATAGGACAGTGTCCCAAAAAAGTACACATACTTTAATAGCTGATAACTCACTTAATTTTCACTCCTTTTTCAGTTTTAACAGATTTGAAATGATGGGTGAAGCCAGACTAAACTTTGAACAAAGAAAACGTATCCTAAAATGCCACTAGACTTTTTTAAAATAGGGATACATAAAAGATAGTTTATGGTACAGAACTGGAAACAGTTGATGAATTGAGGGTGCACAAATATTGAACAAAATGATCCTTGATGTTTGCAATTCCATTGCTTTGCATTATCAGTGGTGCCTGGACAAGGAATGATCATCAGTTTGAAAAAAGGCATTGACAAAAAAAGTTATTCATTTCTGTATTTTCTTTTAAATTTTTAAAATGAGCTGTATGTTAATAAACACTGACTTTATAATTATTCAAAGTGTGTATACATTTTTTGGGACACTGTATTTAAATAAATACTTTACTTGCTGTCATTGGTGCTTTCCCCTCTCCTTTTCCCTGAAACATTTAAAAAAGAAATTGAATATATAATTTCCCTTTATCTTTTTATTGAATTTATTGGGGTGACATTGGTTAATAAAACCATACTGGTTTCAAGTGTACAACTCTATAACTCATCTGTACAATGCATCGTGTGCTCACCCACCAACGTCAAGTCTCTTTCTGGCACCATTTATGCCCCATTTGCCCTCTTCCACCTCTCCACACACCCCTTTCCTCTCCTCTGGCAATCACCATGCTGTTGTCTGTGTCCCTTTTTTTTTTAATTATTTCACCTTTTTCACCTCATCCCCCAATACCCCTCCCCTCTGACAGCTGTCAGTCTGTTCTTTGTATCTATGAGTCTGTTTCTATTTTGTTTATTAGGGGTTTTTTGTTCATTAGATTCCACATATAAATGAAATTATATGCTATTTATCTTTCTCTGACAGATGCCTTTTTATCTTTAAACTAGTGGCCTAGTGCACAAAATTCATGCACATTAAAAGGGAATTAATTAGAGGAAATATTTTAATATTGCTAGTTGCCCTTTCTCTATAATAGAAGTGTCAGAGATGAAAAAAAAATAGTAAAATGTATATGAAAATCTCGCTCCTTTCAGAGTCTGGGGCACGCTGTGGGACCCAGAGTCAAGTCCCTCCCACCCGTGTGTGCCTAGAAATCACACGAGCCCCAGACCCAGCCAGCCCCACCCCTATCAAGCCCCACAGGGTGGGGTGTGCAGCCTCAGATCCACCATCAAGCTCTGCCGGGCGGGGGAGGACACAGCCTCAGTTCCCCTGGCCTGGCCTCAGGTCTCCTGGCCCCAGTGCTGGGAGAGGGGGTGTGGCCTCAGGTCCTCCAGCCCCAGCACCAGGGTGGGGGACGTGGCCTCAGGTCCCTGGTCCCGGTGCTAGGGCAGGGGGCATGGCCTCAGATCCCCCAGCCCTGGCATTGGGGCAGGGGGTACAGCCTCAGGTCCCCCAAGAAGCCCCACCGGGCGTGGGGCACAACTTCAGGTCCCCCAGCTTGGGGCCAGGTGGTGGGCATGGCCTCAGGTCCCCCAGCACAGCCTCAGATCCCCTGGCCCCAGCGCGAGGGCATGAGGGTGCGAGGGCATGATGACCATTTGCATGTTAGCTCTTTATTGTATAGGATACTTCAGTGTATTTTTTAAAAGTCTCAAAAACAGACATTGTCTTACATAACCATAGTACAATTTTAAAAATCTAGAAATAAACACCTTATTTAGCTGTTGTTATTGATCTCCTAATGTCCAGGACCTATTTGAAGATTATGTATAACATTTAGTTGCATGTACTTTTAGTTTCATTTAATATAGAACACATTGTTTCAGATTATTTTTTCATTTTTTGTAAAGGTAGAAACTGAAGTTCAGCAGGAAGGTTTAGACTTGCCAAGGTCACAGATGATAAATGTTAGTGCCAGGGTTAAATTATTCTTTGACTCCTTTCCTAATGCTATTTTTCCACTGAAATATATACCTCCAATCTATCAGTGTGTGTGTGCATGTGTGTGTGCGTGTGTGTGTGTTGTGTGTTGTATGTTGTGTGTGTGAATTGTGTATATGTGTGTGTGTGTGTGTGTGAAAGACAGTGTGTTCCATAGGTTTCTCATCTATATACCCAATGGTAGCTTCTATATCTTATATCACTTAATACAATACATTAAAAATAGTAGTAACTCAATTGTTGTCTATACTTTTTAAAGGATTTTGTATTGACTTTTTTAGAGAGAGAGGAAGGGAGAGGGAAAGGGAGAGCAAGAAATATTGTTGTGAGGGAGAAACATGGATAGGCTGCCTCCTGCAAGCCCTGAACTGGGGATTGCCCCAAACTGTGGATTGAGCACCCAACCTGGGCATGTGCCCTGACCAGGAATCAAACCAGCAACAGTTCATTGCAAGGCATGACGCTCAACCAACTGAGGAACACTGGTCAGGTCAATTGTTGTCTACATTTGACTAAGGGTTAACAAAGTGACCTACATTCTTTCAATATGACCAAAATTTAATTAGTATTATTTTCATGTGTTGGCTGATGACAATTGGCTTCTTCTTCTTTGATTATAGTACATTTTTAAGGGTAAAATTCTAGGTAAAACGACTTTATGTGTGTGTCAAAAATTTTTTTTCTAACAAAGAGAAATATGACTATGTGTCCATATGCCTTGTTACTTGACTTAAATGAAATTATGTGTCAGCAAAGAAAAACTGTTTGCTTTAAGGAACATACCTGAGTGAGAAATTGTCCTTGTGAGTTTTAATAGGTGTGATTTCATTGACATTTTGGGTGTCATTTATTCAAATGAACTTGGTTTTTGTAGTATGGAAATGAAAAAATTTCCCCTCAACTAACGGAATGGGGCAAAAGGTGTTTGAAATTAAGCAGTTATAAGCAATTCATCATTGAGAAAGAAAAATAAAGTCTTTAAAGAACTTAGATGCATTCTTCCACCCAAACACATAACCCATGCAAATTCAAACTTTCTTGCAATTCAAGTAAGTTCTACAACGGAGGAATAAGCCTCTTAACAAGATTGAATTTGCTATTGTGCATGTTACAAGCTGAACAAACAGAGATTGGGAAGGCTCTGTTCATTCATGTGCCTCCTTTAAAAAACAAATACTAGTTTAATATAAATGGAAATGAGGGCAACATTGATGTGAACACAAATCTTGATCCATTGTAACTTAATAATGAAAGCCATACTTTTTTTAGACTGGATAAATGGATAACGTCATATATTTTAGAATCTGAATCATCACTATTTTGTTAAATTCACTATTCTTTTATGAATTTTACTTTGCATGCTGGAATAACGATAAACTCTACCACTCAAAGTCTTGAATGGTAATATGCACAACTAAAGTAGGATGATTAGAAATAATGATGCAAAAAATGAACAAAGATTACAAAACAAAACCCTAATGCCAGCTTTGTAAAATTCCATCTTTATAACCTTTATATTATCAAAATACCATAGCTAATGGTTGTACTCAAACATTTGCCCTGCTTCAAAGGTGTGATCATAGCAGCATTATTATAGAAGTTTTATTTTATGAAAAGGCAGAACTGAAATACTTCCCTTAATTTGGGAGATGAGAATTTCTGAAGACTACAGGGACATGGTCTGTTTCTAACTCCAAAAGAGGGACTTCATATAATTCTGTCTTGTTAACTATATAATCAAAATTGATTAACTTCTCTAATTTGTAAAGTATAAAAGTTAATTCCTGAAAAATATTTGTATCATATTCTTAAAACCCATAAATAACTTAGATTAAGATACTGTTTAAAATATAAATGTGCCTTAACTTCCTTATTTGACTGTATAAGTAGTACTTGGAAATGACTGGGGTGGAACAAGGGAATAATAAAAAATGTCAGTAGTGCAGATTTGCTAAATGAGCTTGGTCATCTGTAAATATGGTCAATACACCGACCTCATGTAATTATTTTGAGGATTATATATGATGATACATGTAAAATACCCAGCAGAGTATTTGTGAAGCTAGAGTGAATATTTGAGAAATAATAGCTCTTCTTGTTACTATTATTTTGCTAAAGGGATAGGCAAATTTCTTCCTAATTATCCTCTTTCATACATTTACAATCAATGAATAATTTTGCATTATATTTGAAAATACATAATAATTCCTAGTTTTCAAAACTAGGAATAAATTTGAAAAAACTCAAAATTATACTTAGTTTTATACAGAATGTGAAAGAGGTTTTCCCCCCTTACCTATTTTTTCCTCATCATTTAGTTTTTTAGCACATTATGTATGCTAATATTCACTGGAAAAATATTTAACAGTTCGGGGAAGCCATATTAATTAAGGTAAAATTTATTGCTCTAAATTAGTATAGTAATTTTTGAAATAATATTTCACGACAGAACTATATAAAGAATGCTGAAGGAATAGCTTTTCCTATGAGAATATATGGGCTGATATGAGCTAGGAAAGCGAACTTTCACTACTCAAACTGTTCTAATAGGATACTCACTCAAAATGCTTGTCAAATCCTGAATTATGTATCATATTTCAAAGGGTGTGAACAAGTATATTCTTATTTGTATGTATTATTTTATTTACTTTTACCCTGTATCTTTCCTCAAAGCTTTGAGATAATTTGAAGATACTTATAAATAATTTGGCTGATAGTTTTCCCCTTGAGTTCAAAAAGAAATATCCACAAAAGTGGCTCATGCGAAAATGGTTTTCTCAGTATAATTTGTCTGAGAAAAGAATTTTGGCAAATTCATTGTCCATCCTAATATTCACAAATTTGTTATAATTTTGTCATTGACTGGTTTATATAATATATAAAATATTAAATTTATAGAACTGAGGTCATAAAATTCATGAATTGGCTTCTCCTTTAAAATATTACACTCAAAATAATATCTGTGTAATCACAAAGCATTTTCTAAATGTATTTAAGAAGGTGCTAAAACCATCAATAATCTAATAGTTATGTAATGGTTGTTTTGTTCAAAAGAAATCTTCCAAATAATTAAGAGAAAATTCAGTTTTGAAAGTTTACTGTACTTGAAATAATTTTTACTATGGTTAAAAAAGCTTTTACAACTTTTATAATTCAGAGATAGGCACCAGCTCCTAAAGTTTAAGGTTCATGTAGCACCCTTCTTTTCCTCTTTTTCACTCCTAAACTCCTTTATCACTCCTTTGATAAATACTATTGAACACTTAAATGCAAAGAAGGATCTTGGCACTTAAGAAATAATCTATTGATTTACCAAGTGGTATTTTAGAATTTTTACTTCTGATATAAAGTGTTAACTTGTCGCAGAGTACAGCTGCTGTGCTTATTGAGTTGAATATTAGTTTACTGTAAAAATATCAAAAAAGATGATCAAGAAATGGATTCAGTCAATTAGACTGTTCAGGGATTCCTGGATTCAGTGTTGTTGCTTGCTAGGAACAATATTAAAACAATTATGATTAATTAAAGACCTGCTTGATTGATTAGGATATATGAATTAATACTTGATCATCACATCTAATACTCTGGGCCTGCCAGTGCTACCTCTGATCAGTTCATGTCCTCATGATACAACCTGACAATTTGAAAATGTTGCTGAAGTTATGATATTACCGTGTGCATTCCCTAATGGGTTTTTCTGATACTCAGATTCCCTGCTTTCCCTCAGGGGCTGAAATAGTGGTTCATTTTTGTGCTCCTTATTACCTGAGATAAATTCAATGTTACAACAAGGCACTTTAGTAACACATTTTCATTAAGCTGCAGAGAAATGTTCATGCACCAATACTTTTGAACTTCATTTAGAATGCAGACCGGCCACCAAAAACAACTTAAAAGTAAACTCAAGCCAAACCTAAGAAAATAAAACAAGACTATAAACATTAGCCATCAGGGGTTAGGTAGACCTTTTCACTCAGAACCTAACATTTTGTATTCTTTTTAAAATATATATGTATTTGTATTGATTTCAGAGAAGAAGAGAGAGGGAAAGAGAGATAGAAGCATCAATGATGAGAAAGAATCATTGATCAGCTGCCTCCTGCATGTCCCCTACTGGGGATCAAGCTCGCAACCCAGGCATGTGCCCTTGACCAGAATGGAATCTGCGACCTTTCAGTCTACAGGCAAACACTCTATCCACTGAGCCAAACCAACTATGGTTAGACCCTAACATTTTAAAGGATTAATTCAAATACATCTAGATCTAAGACAAGAAGGTACATATAACTAATCTCCTGCCTTTTATTTCTTGTAACTTAATTTTGTAGGACCAATAAGCACCAGTTGTATTCTTAATACTTTCTCCATTCATTCAGAGTTCTTTTCTGAAACCAAGTCAAGGGCAATTTTCCAAAACCTTGACACAGAAGCCATGGTTTGACTTCAGGAGTTCTCCATCACTTTGGTTGTTAAGCTCTTCTTCTAACCTTCTTTCAGCAATTCCTTGTCCCAGCTCTCAACTTTTCTCAGTCCACTGTAGCCTTGCCCTTAATGATAATCTAGTGTCTAGGTGTTTCTTGGTTTCAGAGTCCTTCTTTTCTTCTTAGTTGGGTACCCTCACCTGTAACTGTAAATTTAATCTCTGGCCATATGCAGGGGTAATTAAAACAACATAACATTTTAGTTCCACAAAAATTTGGATTCAAGATAATTTTAAAAATAATAATAAAGAACACATAATCCTAACACTATTTTCATTCATTCAGATTGCCTCTCACACTGAGATATTTTACATCATTTTACTAATAGTTTACATATCAGTTTCTGTCCTATTGTTTTCCTTAGTTGTTATACCATAACTTTCTGCATACTTTCAGTCTTGATGATTAGTATTTTAATGTGCTTTCTCTTTTGACATGCTGATATAGCAAAATTTATTAAATCATTACACTAAAGATAATTAATTATGTCTGGTATTTTCCTTTGTAGGTAAACACTTCAGTGGATGTTTTAATATCCTTTTTGTTCTGTTAAGTTATTTTCTTAAGAGAATACCTGGCAGTGAGTCAAAGGACATGCATATTTTGTGGCTCACAGTTCACATTGCCATATTGCTTTTTGAAAGGTTTATTCCAATTTATAATACCATTTGAATTGAAATACATTAATACCTTATCAATACTGGTTATTATCATTATAAATATGCTTGTGCTTTCATAAAATATCAAGATGACTCCAGTTTGATCATACTTAATGTGGATTCCCATTTTCCAATATGTTCAGTCATTAATTTTCCATTATGGAAAATATCTGTTCAAATTTCTTCTTCATTTTTCTATTGAGAACTTGACATAGTTCCTATAAAGTTGAATACCGTATTTTCTGGCGTATAAGACGACTTTTTAACCCAGGAAAATCTTCTATACGCCCAGTCGTCTTATACGCCGGAAAATACGGTACATTCTTGCTATATCATAAATGCAAACACTGGGTTAAGGGGTGCAAATATTTTCCACAATTTCTAGCTGATTTTTATATTATGTAATTCTTATTTTATATTCAAACATGATATTTTATCTTTTGTAATCATCTCTTCAAAGACAAAACATTTGTATGTAAACATGATAAATATTTTAAATATACTCTCCACTTGATTTTCTATAATTTGATAAATTGTGTCTAATCCATATAGAATATATATTGCTGCATTTCTCAAACAAATTTAAACTATTTAATTGCCTACTAGCAATTTCAAATATCTTTAAAGATCATAGGTTTGACAATCATACAGACTTGATTTCAGAGAGGAAGGGAGAGGGAGAAAGAGATAGAAATAGAAACATCAATGATGAGAAAGAATCTTTGATCAGCTGCCTCCTGCTCACCCCACACTGGGGATGGAGCCCACAACCTGGGCATATGCCCTTAACTGGATTCGAACCCAGGACCTTTCAGTCCACAGACCAACGCTCTATCCACTGAGCCAAACTGGCTAGAGAAATAAAGATATGTTTTTAAAAAGTTATTTTGCGTATATGCTGCAGCCTTTTCACTGCAAGTGTTCAGGAATCTGTAGAAGGGGCTGCAATGTAAATGAATAGAGAGACTGGACAAGAAATATAAATTTGGGAGGCATGGGGGAGCCAGGGGAGGCTCCACTTTCTAGTGAAGTGGGCTCTCCGAATGTCCGGACCCACGGCTTTTTATTCCCACATTTTTCCCTTTAGCAAAGCAGATATACATATCAAAGGTAAGGTTTGTTAAACAATAAAGGACCAGCAGGTTGGGGAACTGCACTCAGCTGTCTGGCAGCTGGCAATAATATGCAGATCTTCAGCCCTGCTGAAGGTGTCCATCAGCCTTCTGACAAACTTATTGCATAATTATGACCTGCTGGAATTTTCTTCCAGCATATCTCCCTTTTAGATTTAATAAATTTAACAAGAATGTATGCCATTTGCAGAGCTTGCATCCTTTAAAAATTTTTAAATTCAATGGAAAGGATTGAGTTCTTTCATGTCCTTTTAAATTGCTGGCAGGCATCAAAGGAATCCGTCTGCAGTAAGCTCCTTTCTGGGCCAACAGTACTTTGAGTCCCCTTTTCAATCACTGTTCAACAGTTTTTTATAGGTTCCCTTCTCAATCACTCTCCAGCAGTTTTTTATTGGTTCTCTTCCCAATCACTGTCCCCTGTGACATGACAGCAATGATACTCTAGTTCTGGATGGTGGACAAGCAGTGAGCAATGGCAATGCAGGTCCGAACTTATTTGGCTTTGTCTTGGGCAACCTGCAGCAATGCACGGCTGAGCATGGCAAGGCATCTTTACCATCCCCCATATTTAGACTGTTTTTCCTCTGTCTCATAAGCATGTTGCTTGGGGCCACTGCCATCTGTGGCTGGAGTAGTCTGGTCAGTTCCTCTCTCGGATCCATTGTTGCAGGAATCCACACGGGCTTGGAGGAGTTTTCTGGAAATACTGTATATAAGCATATTCTTGACCAAAGGATAATAAAGGAATTCTTCTATAAACTAGACTCGGGATCTTTTCATTTTTCCAAACCATTTTCCCTTGGCTTATTTTGACACCATGGGTGTCCTGTTATCAGCATTACAAGTGAAAATTTTTTAAAGTGAAAAAATTAAAAGTAATTAAGGCTTCATGTAATTTACTTACAAGAGATTACTCCACTATCCCCACTTTTTTTGTTTTAAATAATATTAAGAGTCTTTTGGAAACCCTGCAATGCAGTCTTGATAGCCTTTAATTCAAATCTTTGCATAGAAATATGACTGGTCTGAATTCATTAGATGATAAGCAGCTTTACTATGAGATGAACCATCAGTAAAAAAATTAACTAATACTCCATGAATAGTTTCCTGCCTAGTACAACTAAGTTCCCCAGAACATTCACTTATTTCAATTTGCCTATTTAAATCAGTCTAAAATAGGGCTTATTTTCTAATCTTACTTGTCCTTGGGTGTGGACACTAAACAACACTAATTGAATTTCTGCTACTAGTCTTTGAGTATACCCACATAAGCTTTGTATGGAGATGCAAAAATGCAAATTATTTACTTCCTTTTTGAGGCCTAATATATTAACTTTTAATTACAGTTTTCCAGATATTTGAAGGAAATCTCTCTATATTTCCTCCCAGAGTAATTTCTAGGCCACACTTAAAGAGTTTCTTTTAAAAACCTTTTTTCTTTATTTTAAACCAAGCAACTTACTTGGTTGCTTTTCAGATGCTGGCTGATACTGCTGCCTATATTTTAAGCAACTCTTTTTTTATTTATGGTGACTTTATTAATGATCAGATTTAATGCTTGAATAATAACCTTCAGTTTACCCTGTAAATATTAAAGGAAGAGATTTTAAAATTTTTAAATTTCTCCTTTTAATTAAGCTTAAAATTTACTTTTAAATAGCATGCTTTTTGGCTAGTGTTCATTTGAATACACAGAGGGGTTATGGGAGGTAAATATTTCAGAGGACTGGCAGTATACAATTTTTTTTTTACCTTGGGCTTTGTTAAAGCCAATTACTTATGAAAATATTGGCTTCTCATATATATGACACTTTGATTATATTGTAGAAAGCTAATTTATTTAATTAAAGTAGGCATCTTTATTGAAAAAGCAAAGTAAGCAAACTTATAAGTTTGACCTATGAAGTACAGATGCCGCCCTACCCCCCAAGCCCATTCAAAAGGCAACCTGCCAGAGGGCTCCTGTTTGCTTTTGTTTTTAAAATTCTGCTGCTGAAGAAATATCCAGCAACTTTGTCCTGCCCTCCCTTAGAGATTAAAACCTTTATAACATTTAAAATATCTGTATATAAATAAAATATAGTTATTAACTTTTATTTGATAAAGCTTTCCACATGATTTCAAGTATGTTAGATTGGCCTAATTCAAAATTATTTCCTTTAAGAAGAGAGGATAAATCTTTGAATCACTCCAGGGCCCATGGAATGTCCCAAAATACACACACACACACACACACACACACACACACTAGGGGCCCGGTGTACGAAATTCTTGCACTGTGGGGGGGGGTTCTCCTCAGCCCAGCCTGCCCCCTCTCACATACTGAGAGCCCTCAGGGGATGTCCTACTGATGGCTTAGGCCCGCTTCCCATGGGGAGCGGGCCTAAGCCCCAGTCTGGCCTCCCTTTGTGAGAGACAAACAGGCTGATCAGGGAAAGGCACCAGCCCCATCACCCCACTGCTGGAGCCACTGCCAGTCACCGCAGCCATCAAGGTGTTTTCATCAACAGTCCCTTCACCATGAAAAAATGACAACTTTTTAAAGTATTTTCAAGATGTGTCTTTCAGAGGATATGACATTTCTTTTTTCCTTTTTATTTTTATCCTCACCTCAGTATATGTTTCCATTGACTTTTAAAGAATATGGAAGAGAAAGGGAAAGACAGAGAGAAACATCAAAGTGAGAGGAATACTTTGATTGGTTGCCTCCTGCATGAGCCCTGACCTGGGCCCCAGCCAGGGAGGAGCCTGCAACTTAGGTACATGCCCTTGATCAGAATCTAACCTGGACCCTGCGGTTGGCAAACCTAGGCATGATCCACTGAGCCAAACCGTATAGGGCAGGTTATGACATTTCTTAGCCCTCCAGCAGTGGATCTTAGTTTTTTTCCCCAGGAGTGTGGTGAAAAAGCCCTAGATCACCTTTTTGGATTCTTATACCCAAGTTACTAAGAATATTACCAGTGGCATACAGGGAGCTTAGCCAATGAGCGGTCAGAAAAGGTGTTTCTTCTGTAGTTCACACCTATCTCCTCCAATCTCCAGCTCCACCCCTGCCAAGGCCTAAAGCCTCCAGCCCTTGGCAGGGGACCCCCAGCTGGCTCTGATCGCCTGGCTCCACCCACAGCCAAGGCCGCCAGCCTCTGGCCAAGGCTTGGGACCTGGGCAGGGACCCCCAGCTTGCTCCCATCAATGGCAGGGGACCCCAGCTGGCTCTGGTCTCCAGGTTCCGCTCCCGCGGCCATGGTTGCAAGCCTCTGGCTGAGGCTTGGCTTCTGGGCAGGGACCCCCCAGTTCACTCCGATTGCCTGCAGGGGACCCCAGCTGGCTCTGATAGCCTGGCTCAACCCCCGCCAAGGCTGCAACCTCTGTTTGAGGCTCGGGCCCTGGGCAGGGACCCCCAGCTGGCTCTGATCACCCGCAGGGACCCCCAGCTGGCTCAATCGCCTGGCTCCTCCCACATACAAGGCTGCAAGCCTCTGGCCAAGGCTTGGGCTCTGGGCAGGGACCCCCAGCTGACTCCAATCACCCACAGGGACCCCCAGCTGGCTCTGTCGCCTGGCTCCACCCACAGCCAAGGCTGCAAGCTCTGGCGGAGGATAGAGCTCTGGGCAGGGACCTCTTCTGCATAAGCAGGGGACCCAATCGCTCGCTCCGATAGCCTGCAGGGGACCCCAGCTGGCTCCGATATTTGGCTCCGATCACCCAGCTCTGACCATGACCAAGGCCAGCAAGGGCAGGCTCCTGCTCTCCAGGCTGCAGCCATCTTGGTTGGGTGTATTTGCATATTCGCTTTTGATTCGCTGGTGGTAGTGGCTGGTGGGCGTGGCTTGTGGGTGTAGCAGAGGTGCGGTCAGTTTGTATATTACTCTTTTATTAGATAGGGTATATATATATATATATATATATATATATATATATATCACAAAGATTATATTATATACTTTTTATACTTATTCTAAAAGATATCAATTAAATTTAAACTGGTTTTTATATTAAAAATTTGGTTCAAACCATAGAATTAATCCTCTTTTTTAATCAGACCTTGGTTGAAATTTTACCATATGTAGTACATATAATAATTATAATATATTTTAAAATACTAATTTATCCAGAGAAAGTACAAGAATTATTTTCCTAAAAATAAATTTCTATACTTTACGCATTTTGTTACCACAACTATATAATTTTTCCCAACTTAATTTGAACTTTAATCTCTTAGAAGCCTTAAATTTTAGCTGGCAAGTTAAATATGTAGCATTTCTCAGATTAGTAATAACTTTATATTTTTTAAGAATATATTTCAAATAAAATACAAGATATATTTAATTAATAGATTCAAATCTATCCTTTAAATTTTTCATATGGCAAACTCAGATTAACATTTTAGTATTTTGTCATTTCAAAATACCTAGATATTTAATAAGTTTTTATTATTTAATTTAGCAAACCCCAAAGTTTTAAGTTGCCAAACATTTTGGAAAACTATGTTTCTGGCTGGTGAAAGGAGGAGGAAGCAGGCAAGCTTCTAGCTACTTAAATGTAAAATTGCCATGCCACATTCTTTCCTTAGAGGTTGCTGCCACGGGACCAGCCCCCTCCTTTATCAAGGAGCAAACCCCCACTATCAATATACCTATAATTATAACTGAAAAGCTTTTATTACAAATTCTTCATTTTAGTTACATCCATATTTCAATAATTTTGAGATTTTAAAGCCAATTATTATTATCCAAGGTACAGAAATCCCAGATGCATTGCTAAATTTTTGAATGACAGACTGGGAAATAAAAATCATGGCGAAAATAAGACTTTTTAATAGCAGTCTTGGGAGTGGGTGTCCATTTCACAGGATCACCACATGTATCCCTACCCCCCACATCCTATTTCCTCTGGGGAAATTCAGTAAATGGTTGGGCGACCCAGGTGGTTTCTTTTCCCAATTAAACTAAAGGCATGCTTAATAAACTAACAATAAACACATTAAACCAAACAAAAATGACAGAAAAAACTACATTTGACTGATAACATATAGACAAGACTTAATAAATCACAGTTCTTTTGCTGAATATTTTCCTATTCCACCCTCCATAGCATTGACTGTCCTTGAAAGTTATTTTATCTAAAATCTGCTGATCTCAAAGGCATCCTATGGTATTTTTAAACAAAGCATCAGAGAGTTATCTGGCAAGAGGATTGACAGCTCCACCCTCTGTAGCTGCCAAGTCTTTCCACACTAGAAACAGAGGATCTGGTATTGGTGCACCTGGGTGGGCGTCAATTAATGCCAGGGTTCTTGTCCCAGCATTAGGAAGGGGTTCAGCAATCTGGAGAAAGGAGCTGCATGTAGATTCAATAAGGAGTCCAAGGACAAAAGATAATTTTGAAAGGCATTGGGGGTCAGAGGAGCTTCAGCTAAAGGAGCTAAAGACTACCCCTTGACTCAGGATCCCGTGCTTTTTATTAACACAATTTGTCCTAAGGCAAGGTGGAGATAATACACTTCAAAGAGTAAGGTTTCAAAGGGTAGGGTTTACAGGAGCATTGTCAGATTGGGGAATAGCCTACAGCTGTTCAGGTGTTTGGCCAACAAGAGGCAATAACATGCAGATTAAGATGCTCTGAGCTGTCTGGCAGCATGCAATTATCCTATCCAGGTTTGGGGGAGATGCTTTTTAGCCATTCCAACAGATAAACTACATATGTGGCTCAGCCCTTGTTGAGACCCCCAAGCTTCACCAACCTTTTGATGAAGCTCTTGTAATTATGACATGTAGGAATTGCTTCCCGGCAATCTGGGGCCTTTTTAATTTTTACAGACATTTGATCTCCAATATAAATTAGGCATTTTGTAATTTGAACAAGAACCCACATAGTTAAATATGACAATGGCACTCTTTTTCCCTGAGCCTGATTTAAAAGATTACCTTTCAACATTTTAATTTCTTTATTTTTCTAAATATATTTTATTGAATTTTTACAGAGAGGATGGGAGAGGGATAGAGAGTTAGAAACATTGATGAGAGAGAAACATCAACCAGCTGCCTCCTACACACCCCCTACTGGGCATGTGCCCACAACCAAGGTACATGCCCTTGACCGGAATCGAACCTAGGGCCTTTCAGTCTGCAGACCGACACTCTATCCACTGAGCCAAACTGGTTAGGGCTTAATTTCTTTATAAATTTGCCTTTTAACCAAATTATTCCCCATTATGGCCTGACTTGAAACAAAAGATGTCCTTGCCCTCTTTGGATTGTGACTTCCAAAGCTGGTATGAGCTTTACACACAGGTAATCTCCCAACTGAATTTTCGATGACCCTCAGCTTTACCAATGATCCCCACATTTATCGGTGGTCCCCACCTTTTCTAGTGATTAACTTCTTTTCTTTGATCTGGCGAATCTTCTTTTCCAGATATCCCTTGTTGAGGAACCATAAATGCTAGGGTCTTCTCTCAGCTGCAAGGGTTCAGGAATCTGGAGAAGTGGCTGTGACATAAATGAATAGAGAGACTAGACAATAAATATAAATTTGGGAGGCATGGGGGAGCCAGGGGAGGCTCCACTTTCTAGTGAAGTGGGCTCCCAGAATATCTGGACCCACAGCATTTTATTCCCACATTTTGCCCTTTAGCAAAGCAGATATACATATCAAGGTAAGGTTTGTTAAACAATAAAGGACCATCAGGTTGGAGAATTGTCCTCAACTGTCTGGGAGCAGGCAATAATATGCAGATCTTCAGCCCTGCTGAAGGTGTCCATCAGCCTTCTGATGAACTTCTCACATAATTATTACCTGATGGAATTTGCTTCCAACAGGTATATAATGAGGAATGGATTTCTGGATCATATGTTAATTATGTTTTGCTTTTTGAAGAACTGTCAAAATGTTTCCCACAATAGCTGCACCATTTTACCTTCTCACAAGAAATGTATGAGAATTCAAATTTCCCTTCATCTTCAATAAAATTTGTTATTTAATTTTTTTATTGTTTAGCATAGCTGCGCCCATGAGAATTAAAGGGCATCTCATTGTGGTTTTAATTTGCATTGTTCTAATGACTGATGATGTTGAGTGTCTTTTCATGTGCTTATTGGCCATTTGTATATCTTTTTTGGGGAAAAAAAACTATTCAAGTTCTTTGCCTATTTTAATTTTTTTCTATCATAACTGTTTTATTTTTATATCTAATTTATTCCAGGCTTTTTTAAATTTAAATTATTTATTGTTTAAAGTATTACATAAGTCTACTTTTTCCCCCATTGACATCTTCTCAGCTGCCCCCACTCACCAGTACATCCACTTATCTGCCCCCACCCCCAGAGTCTGTGCCAATTGGTTATCCTCATATGCATGCATACAAGTCCTTTGGTTGATCACTTATCTTCTCAAACCCACCCCCCACCCCCGCCTTCCCTCATAGATTTGACAGTTTGTTTGATGCTTCTATGACTCTGGCTCTATTTTTGTTCATCAGTTTATGTTGTTCATTATATTCCACAAATGAGTGACATCATGTGATATTTATATTTCTCTGTCTGGCTTATTTCGCTTAGCATAATGACTCCAGGTCCATTCATGCTATTGCAAATGGTAAGAATTCCTTCTATTTTACAGAAGCACAGTATTCCATTGTGTAGATGTACCACAGTTTTTTAATCCACTCATCTGCTGATGGACACTTAGGCTGTTTCCAAATCTTAGCTAGTTTTTTTCTTAATTTTTAAAAATATTTATTTATTTATTTTTAATAAATCTTTATTGTTCAGATTATTACATATGTTCCTCTTTTTCCCTCCATAGCTCCCCTCCACCTGATTCCCCACCCCACCCCATACCCTTACCCCCAACCTCTGTCTTGATCCAT
This sequence comes from Cnephaeus nilssonii, assembly GCF_951640355.1. Classification (NCBI taxonomy): domain Eukaryota; kingdom Metazoa; phylum Chordata; class Mammalia; order Chiroptera; family Vespertilionidae; genus Cnephaeus; species Cnephaeus nilssonii. The sequence goes on from NC_137071.1 coordinate 113,502,650, forward strand.
AGGTGTAAGATTTCTGTCCAATCTCTTCCCGCACCCCTCATACCCCATTTCCCCTGAGAATCGTCAGTCCACTCCCTTTCTATACCCCTGATTCTATTATATTCACCAGTTTATTCTGTTCCTCAGATTTTTTATTCACTTGATTTTTAAATTCACTTGTTGATAGACATGTATTTGTTGTTCATAATTTTCATCGTTACCTTTTTCTTGTTCCTCTTCTTAAAGAACACCCCTCAGCATTTCATATAATACTGGTTTGGTGTTGATGAACTCCTTTAATTTTTTTCTTGTCTGTGAAGCTCTTTATCTGACCTTCAATTCTAAATGATAGCTTGAGTAATCTTGGTTGTAGGTTCTTGCTGTTCATCACTTTGAATATTTCTTGCCACTCCCTTCTGGCCTGCATAGTTTCTGCCGAGAAATCAGCTGACAGTCATATGGGTACTCCCTTGTAGGTAACTAACTGTTTTTCTCTTGCTGCTTTCAAGATTCTCTCTTTGTCTTTTGCCCTTGGCATTTTAATTATGATGTGTCTTGGTGTGGTCCTCTTTGGATCCCTTTTGTTTGGGGTTCTGTGCACTTCCTGGACTTGTAAGTCTATTTCTTTCACCATGTAGGGAAAGTTTTCCGTCTTTATTTGTAGGAAGCAGTTATAGGGTTAAGCCTTGTACTGACCTGCTGGCAAAGTCGCAAACAAGTCCCAGCTTGGAGGGCACAGTTCTCTAAGCATAATTAAACTTGATCTTGTAACTGCTCCCTAGATCTTTCCTGGGTAACTAGTGGGCTGTGGGAGGGGCAGTAAGTGCTGCCAAAACAAGTGAAACTTACAACAACATTGTAGATTACCTTGTTTGTCCCTGATTATAAATAAAGCCTCAGCTTTGCAGTCTGGATCTGTTCTGTGGCCTCACCCAGGCACAGAAGATCCACCTAGACCCAGCTTTTTCTCTTTGTCTATCATTTCTCCATCCTTCACCACCTCCCTCAGGCTTGCCGAACCCTTGGCTGTGCTGGCTCAGCACAATTATTACTTCTAATCGGTTTTCAATATTTTGCTCTCTCTCTTCTGGCACCCCAATAATTCGGATGTTGGTACGCTTAAAGTTGTTCCATAGGCTCCTTACACTATCTTCATATTTTTGGATTCTTTTTTCTTTTTGTTTTTTCTGGTTGAATGTTTTTTGTTTCCTCATGTTTCAAATCTTTGGTTTGATTCTTGGGGTCCTTTGATCTACTGCTGAATTTCTGTATATTCTTTATTTCAGACAGTGTATGCTTAATTTCTGACTGGTCCTTTTCCATTTTTTTTGGCATTGTCATTAAGATCTTTAAAGGTCTTACTCAGTTCCTCAGAGGTTTTTAGCAGATTTTTGAGTAACCTTATAAATGTGGTTTTGAACTCTATGTCCAGTCTTCTGCTTTCCTCCATTGCTTTCATTTGTGATCTGCCTCTTTGTCTCCCCATTTTAGCTGCTTCCCTGAGTTGATGGAGTAGCTTTGTGTGCGAAGTGTCCTTTGGGCCCAGTGGCTCAGCCTCCCCAGTTACCTGAGTTGGACACTCTTGGTGCACCCTTTTATGGGCTGCACAGTCTTGTTGTAGTTAAGCCTTGATTGTTGTTGGTATCACTGGGTGGAGTTGACCTCCAGGCCAATTGGCTGTGAAGATCAGCTGTGTCTACACTGGGAGAGCTTCTGTGCTCAGTTTGGATGGGGTGGCATCACAGGGCAGAGCAGGCAGCCTTGGTTTCCCATCAGCCCCGCCTTAAGAGGCTTGGGTCTCAGTGTCCCGCGCAATGGCTGCATGCACCTCTGAGAGAAAGCTGCTCTCGAGATTTGCCCGCTGCCACACAGTCCAGTTTCTTCCCAAATGAATGGGGGCACCCAAAGTCTCACCCAGAACTGGAGTATGGTGTAGTCGGGAGGCTTTGTTTCCCTCTGGAATGAGAAAGGCAGCCACGCGTTCAACTGCCAGAGCCCTCTCTGCACCTGTGTGCCTCCTCACCTCTGTCTTCCGCAGTTCCCCTGGGTCTCCATGCCCTGCGGCAATGGCTGCATGCACCTCTGAGAGAAAGCTCTCTCAAGCCCTGCCCGCTGCCAGACAGTCCAGTTTCTCCCCGTATGTGTCTGGGTTACCCGAGTCTTGCCCGGGACTGGATTTCAGCACTATGGGGAGCCTTTGTTTTACTCCGGTTCGAGAAAGCCAGCCGCGTATTCAGCCACCCAGTCCTTCCTCTCGCGCGTGCACGTCTCTGTGTCTCCGCACCTCTGCCCTCTGCCACTCCTGAGTCTTAGTGTCCTTTTCTTTTTCCTTCTAGTTGTAGAATTTCCACTCAGCTGGCTTTCCAGTGGTTCTGAATGATATCTGCTTTGTCTTTTAGTTGTAGTTTTGAAATTGTTGTGTGATGCAACAGTATAGGTATTCACCTATGCCACCATCTTGGTTTCTCATTCTTAGCTAGTTTAAATTGTGCTACTATGAACATAGGGGTGCATATATCCTTTCTGATTGGTTTTTCTGGTTTCTTGGAATATATTCCTAGAAGTGGGATTACTGGGTCAAATGGGAGTTCCATTTTTAATTGTTTGAGGAAATTCCATATCGTTTTCCACAGTGGCTGAACCAGTCTGCACAGTCTGCATTCCCACCAGCAGTGCATGAGGGTTCCTTTTTCTCTGCATCCTCACCAGCACTTGTCATTTGTTGATTTGTTGATGATAGCAATTCTGACAGGTGTGAGATGCTATCTCACTGTAGTTTTGATTTGCATCTCTCAGATGATTAGTGACTTTGAGCATGTTTTCATATGTCTCCTGGCCTTGTGCATGTCTTATTTAGGTCTGTTACCCATTTTTTGATTGGGTTGTTTATCTTCCTTTTGATAAGTTGAATGGATTCCCTATAAATTTTAAACATTAAACCCTTATCAAAAATAACTGGCAAATATGTTCTCCCATGCAGTGAGCTTTCTTGGTGTTTTGTTGATGATTTCTTTCACTGTTCAGAAGCTTTTTATTTTGATGTAGTCCCATTTATTATTTTCTCCTTAGTTTCCATTGTCCTAGGGGCTGTATCTGTAAAGATATTGCTAGGACAAATGTCTGCTATTTTGTTGCTTATGGCTTCTAGGATTTTTATTGTTTCCCATTTTACATTTAAGTCCATTATCCATTTAGATTTTATTTTTATGTATGGTATAAGTTGGTGGTCTAGTTTCATTTTTTTGCATGTACCTGTCCAATTTTCCCAGCACCATTTATTGAAGAGACTGTCTTGACTCCATTGTATGCTCTTTCCTCATTGTCAAATATTAATTGAGCAAAATGACTTGGGTCAATTTCTGGGTTCTCTGTTCTGTTCCATTGGTCTATATGTCTGTTCTTGTGCCAGTACCAGGCAGTTTTGAGAACAGCGGCTTTGTAGTATAGTTTGATATCTGGTATTGTGATCCCTCCAACTTTGTTCTTCTTTCTCAAGATAGCTGCAGCTATTCGGAGTCTTTTTTTATTCCAGATGAATTTTGGGAGAGTTTGTTCTAGGTCTTTGAAGTATGTCAATGGTATTTTAATGGGGATTACATTGAATCTATAGATTGCTGTGGGTAGTATGGACATTTTAATGATGTTGATTCTACCAATCCGTGAACACGGTATATTCTTCTATTTGTTTATATATTCCTCTATCTCTTTTTTCAGTGTCCTGTAATTTTCTGAGTACATGTCCTTTACCTCCTTGCTGAAATTTTTTCCTAGGTATCTTAATTATTTAGTGCAATGGTAAATGGGATTTTTTTTTTCATTTCTCTTTCTGTGAGTTCATTATTGTTGTATAGAAAAGCCCTAGACTTCTTGGTGTTAATGTTGTATTCTGCTACATTGCCAAATTCATTTAAGTCTAGTAGTTTTTTATGGAGTCTTTAGGGTTTTCAGTGTACAATATCATGTCATCTGCGAATAATGACAATTTTATTTCTTCTTTTTCCAATTTAGATGACTTTTATTTCTTCTTCTTGTCTGATTGCTATGGCTAGCACTTCCAGTACTATGTCAAAAAGGAATGGTGAAAGAGGTCATGTCTCTCTTGTTCCTGTTCTTAGTGAAAATAGTTTTAGTTTTTGCCCATTGAGAGGGTTGTCATATAAGGCTTGTATTATTTTGAGGTATGATCCCTCTATTACCACTTTGCTGAGAGTTTTTAGAAAGGGTGTTGGATTTTGTCAAATGCTTTTTCTGCATCAATTGATATGGTTATGTGATTTTTATCTCTCAATTTGTTTTCTGTGATGTATCACATTTAGTGATTTGTGGATATTGTATCAGCCTTGCATCCCCGGAATAAATGCCACTTGGTCATGGTGCATGATCTTTCTAATGTAATGCTGGATTCAATTTGCTAGAATTTAGTTGAGGATTTTATCATCTATGTTCATCAAGGATATTGGCCTGTAAGTCTCTTTCTTCATACTGTCTATCTGGTTTCAGGATTAGTGCAATGCTGGCTTCATAGAAAGACCTTGGAAGTGAGCCGTCCTCTTGAATTTTTAGGAATAGTCTGAGGAATATAGGTTTTAGTTCTTCTCTGAATGTTTGGTAAAACTCTCCTGTGAAGCTGTCTGGCCCCAGGCTTTTGTTTGCTGGAAGCATTTTTATGACTGTTGCAATTTCCTCCTTTGTTATTGGCCTGATGAGATTTTTAGATTCTTCCTGATTGAGTTTTGGAAGGTTGAATTTTTCTAGGATTATGTCCCCATTTCCTCTAGGTTGTTTACTTTGTTGGGGTAGAGTCATTCATAGCATTTTTTTACAATCTTTTGTATTTCTCTGGGGTCTGTTGTTACTTCACCTCTTTCATTTCTGATTTTGTTTATTTGGGTCCTCTCTCTTTACTTCCTTGTGAGCCTGGCTAGAGGTTCATCAAACTTGTTTATCCTGTCACAGAACCAGTTCTTGGTTTCATTGATCTTATTTATTTATTTATTTATTTATTATTATTTTTGGTCTCTATGTCATTTATTTCTGCTCTGATCTTTATTATTCCCTTCCTTCTGCTCACCCTGGGCCTTTCTTGTTGCTCTCTTTCTCCTGTTTTAAGTTGTAGAGTTAGATGATTTACTATCACTTTTTCTTGTTTTTTGAGGTAGGCCTGTAACACTATGAACTTCCCTCTTAGGACTGCTTTCAGTGTGTCCCATATATTTTGGACTGTTGTGTTTTCATTGTCATTCATTTCCAGGATGTTTTTAATTTCTACTTTGATCTCTTTGGTAACTCAATCATTGTTTAATACCATGATATTCAGCCTCTAAGTGTTTGAATTTTTTAATTGTTCTTATTGTAGTTGACATTTAATATTATGCCATTGTGGTCTGAGAAGATGCTTGATATGTTTTCAATCTTCTTGAATTTGTAGAGACTTTGCCTGTGACCCAATATGTAGTCTATTTTTGAAAAGATCCCATGTGCACTTGAGAAGAATGTATATTTTATAGCTTTGGGGTGAAATGTTCTGAAGATGTCAATTAAGTCCATCTGATCTAGTGAGTCATTTAGGATTGCTGTTTCTTTGCTAACTTTTTGTCTAGGTGATTTATCCAGTGATATCAGTGGAGTATTAAAATTCCCTACTATGATCATATTGCTGTTGATCTCTCCTTTGATATCTTCCAGAAGATTTTTTATGTATTTGGTTGCTCCTGGATATAACCAGATTTATAGCCTCTTGTTGTATCGATCCCTTTAGTATTATGAAGTGGCCTTCCTTATCTCTTATTATGACTATCACTCTGAGGTCTATTTTGTCAGATATTAGTATTGCTACCTCAGCTTTTTTTATTTCCATTTGCCTGAAAGATATGTTTTCATCCCTTCACTTTCAGTCTGTGTGAGTCTCTTGTTCTGATTTGGGTCTCTAGTAGACAGCACATATGGGTCATGTTTTCTTATCTATTCAGCCATTTGATGTCTTTTGATTAGAGCATTTAGTTCATTTACGTTTAAAGTTATTATTGATAGGTACTTGTTTGCAGCCATTTTTATTTTTTGTGCCTGTGTTCCCTCTCTTTTTTCTTTCTTTCCTTTAGTATTTCTTGCATTGTTGGCTTCATAATGATAAACTCCCTTAGCCTTTTTTTTTTTTTTTTTGTCTGTGAAGCTCCTGATTTCCCCTTAAATTTTGAATGATAGCCTTGCTGGATAGAGTATTCTTGGATTCAGTCCCTCCCTTTGCATCACTTGTATACTTCCTTCCATTCCTTTCTGGCCTGATGTGTTTCTGTTGAGAAATCATTTGATAATCTAATGGGAGTTCCCTTGTAGATAACTTTCTGTCTCTTTCTTGTAGCCTTTAAGATTCTCTCTTGTTAACTTTTGCTATTTCAATTACGACGTGTCTTGGTGTGGGTCTTTTTGGGTTCATCTTGTTTGGAATTCTCTGTGTTTGTGTGACTTTTTTCTTCCCTAATTCAGGGGAGTTTTCTGACATTATTTCTTCAAATAGGTTTTCTAACCCTTGGTCCTCTTCTTGTCATTCTGATCCCCCTATTATATGTATGTTGCTTTGTTTCACCTTGTGCCAAAGCTCCCTCAGGCTCTCTTCATATCTTTTGATTTTTTTCTACACTTGCAGTTCAGATTGGGTATGTTTTCCTTCCCTGTATTTTAATTCGATAATTTGGTTTTCCAGTTCTAGTCTACTGTTGAAAGCTTTCATATTATTTTTACTATAGCTATATCACTCTTTATTTCCTCCTGATTCTTACATAGGTTGTTGTTTTTTCATCCATCTGGTTTATGAATTGTATGACTCTTATTCTGAATTCTTTCTCTGACATATTGTTTATCTCCATTTCATTTAGTTCCTTTCTGGCAATTCCTCCTTTCCTTTCCTTTGGGAGTTGTTCTTCTGTCTCCCCATTTTTGCTCTCACCACAAGATCTAGGTGTCAAGTCACACGGGGCCTGTGGCTACAAAGGTGAGCTGGGTGGTGGGTCATATGGTCACTGGCAGTGGCTGCTCCTTGGGCAGTCCTGGGTGGCAACTGCTCCGGGGGTGGGGGTGGGGCTCACTCCTTGTGCAGTTGCAGGAGGTGGCTGTTCCTCCAGCGCTTGCGGGCAGCTGCTGCTCACGTGGCTGCTGGAGCAGTCGCAGTGCCCGGGGCTGCTGCATAAGCCCCAACTGTTCATATGTGGTCACGGAAATCGGGGCTGCTGCATAAGGTCTTTGTCTACTTTTTAATTGTTTGTCTTTTCTGTTGTTGAGTTGTAGGCATTCTTCATGTAGTATGGATATTGAACTCATATCAGATATGTGATTTGCAAATATCTACAGTTTTTAGGTTGTCTTTACACTTTCTTGATAACATCCTTTGAGCCACAAAGTTTTAAATTTTGCTAGACCTCTATCTATTTTTCTTTGTGTTTTCTTTTTTCATATTTTTGGTGACATATCTAATAATTCATCACTAAATCCAAAGTTGTCAATATTCACCTCTATGTTTTCTTATACATTTTGTTGTTTTAGATCTTATATTTAGGTCACTGGTGCATTTTGAGTTAATTTTTGTATTTGATATGAGGTGTTGATTCAATTTCATTATTTTATGTGTGACTATCCAGTTGTTTCAGCATTATCTGATGAAAAGAGTATGGGCTTGGCAGACTTATCAAAAATCAATTGGCCATCAATTCATGGGTTTGTTTCTATTCTACTGGTCTATATGTATATACTTATGCAAGTACTCCAATCACTTGATTACCATAGCTTTGTAGTAAGTGAGTCCTCCAAATTTACCCTTCTTTTTAAAAATTGTTTTTGGTATTCAGGGCCCCTTTCAATTTCATATGAATTTGAGGATAAGCTTTGATTTCTACAGAAATAGGCTGCTGGAATTCTGATGAAGATTTCACTGAATCCATAGACACTTTGAGTAGTATTGACATTTTAACAATATCACATCTTCCTATGATGAACACTGGCTGCCTTTCCACTTATTTAGGTCTTCAATTTCTTTCAGCAATGTTTCATACTTTTCAGGGTAAAATTCATTTTCCTGATTATATTTATCCCTACATATTTGATTCTCCGATACCTCCAATTCCAGGAGGTATCTATAAAGTTAATTTGTAGTCATCCTTTCTTTTATTTTGTTTATTTGTAACTTCCTTTTCTGACAATGAGAAATGTGGATACCTGTATCATCTATATATCTACATATATCTAGTCCACTTGTATGGAACCAATCTCTTGACTCTGCTCAGCCATAGCCTTGTTCCCTGTGTGAGTTGTGATAGCCTTTGGGACAGTCCCATCTTTAGTGGGTGTGTGTTCTTTATGCAAACCCCATGAGGCTTTTGGCCTGAATTTTTTAGGAAGGAATGAAGGAATAAAGTCAGTGTATAAATGTTTTGAGTAAAGAACAATTAATTAACTCATAGACCTATATTATTTCTCTAAGGTTTTAGGGAAGGTAAAGCAAACAATCACAAAGCATGTCAAATGGACATTTTCCCAAGAATCCCACAATACCTGACCTCAAATTATAAAAATAAAGCAGTTAAATCCTACATTATTGAACCTATGCTGTATTCTAAACACTTTTATTTGGAGCTATTGATAAACAGAGGGATTTCAAATTAAGGCACATGCTCCAGTTTTGAAAAACATATAGCTTGATTGAAAACAAAGACAAAAACATTTATTTATTTATTTATTTATTCACAAAATATTTATCAAGCCCTAGCTGGTTTTGCTCAGTGGATAGAGTGTCAACCTATGGACTGAAGGTTCCCGGGTTCGATCACAGTCAAGGCCACATGCCCGGGTTATGGGCTCAATTCCCCAGTGAGGGGCATGCAGGAGGCAGCCAATCAATGATTCTCTTTCACTGATGTTTCTAGTTCTCTATCTCTCTCCTTTCCTCTCTGAAATCAATAAAAATACATAAAAATATATATTTATCAATAGACTACTATGTGTCAGGCAATTTTCTAGATGCTAAGGAAACAGTGGTAGTAGATAAGCCAAACACAGATCTGTCATCTGGGAGTTAATTTCAAAAAGTGGCAGGAGACAGTAGCCAAAATAGTTATACCTTGTGAAAATGCTATGAATAAAATGAAAGAGGTTGTGCTAATGACTGGAGTGCTAAAGAGAGCTCTCCTAAAAGAGAATATTTCACTGGAGAACTCAATAACAAGAAGGAGGTCATGTAAAGATTAGAGACAATAACATTCCTGGCATAGGGAACAGCTACACAAAAAGTCCCCAAAACATGACTGATCTTGGTGGATACATAATTAAAAACCAAAAAGAAATGGTCAATAATATTGTGATAACTATGTATGATGCCAGTTTAGGTACTGGAAATATTAAAGGGAACCTCATGTAAAGTTTATGATTGTCTAACCACTAAATTGGATTTTGTACTAAACATAATGGAAAGTCAATGAAAGTATTTAAGCATATATTAGTAAATATTCTAATAGAGGTTTCTGGAGGGAGATTTGAGAACACAGCCTAGGATGGGGGTTGGAGATATTGTATGGGAACACTGAGCCTGAAAAGATGAGGAAGAGTTAAATAGGTCAGTCATAGAGTCAAAGTGTGTTGGAGGGGCAAATGGATGTCTGTGTATATGTTTGGCAGAAGTCCTATTTCAGGGAAAAAGAAAGCAATTAAGCAAACTCCAATCTTAAAACATTGCAGTATATGTTGGGAAGAAAAAGTCTGTCTGAAAGACTTAAAGCAAGGAGTGAAACAATAGTCAATGGGTTAGCTAATAAGAAAGCTGCAGAAGTCATAAATGAAGCAAGAGATGTTGAGGGCCTGAATTAGGGCCATGAAACGGAGATAACATTGGAAGAAGGATGGCTAAGCAACATTTAGTGACCCTGGCCAGTGTTACTCAGTTGGTTGAGCATTGTCCCATGGACCAAGAGGTTGCGGGTTTGATTCCATGTCAGGGAGCATGCCTGGGTTGCGGGTTCTATCACTGGCTGGGGGTGCATACAAGAGGCAGCCAATTGATGTTACTCTCTCACATCGATGTTTCTCTGTCTCTACCTCTCACTCCTCCCTCTATCTTCCTCTCTAAAATCAATAAAAACATATTTTTTTAAAAAGAAACATTTAGTGAATAAAATTGTCAACAGTTCTTTGATGTGGGAGTGAGGAAGAGGGGAAAGGGAGTCCTCAGGTTTGGGTGATATACAAACATCAAACAAAAAGTTAACCATGCTTATATCTTATATATGGTGGATGGGATTATGGGAGATTTTTACTTTTTTATTTATTTATTTATTTATTTATTTATTTATTTATTTATTTTTAAAATTCTCTGTTGTTTAAAGTATTACATGAGTCTCCTTTTTTCCCTCACTGACCTCTCCCCCGCCATCCCCTCCCCCAAGCAGAAGCCTTCACCCCCCTGTTGTCTGTGTCCATTGTTTTTGCTCCTATGCATGCATGTAAATCCTTTGATTGATCTCTTACTCACTCACCCCCCACCTTCCCTCATAGGTTGTACAGTCTGTTTGATGCTTCTATGTCTCTGGTTCTATTTTTGTTCATCAGTTTATGTTGTTCATTATATCCCACAAATGAGTGCAATCATGTGATACTTATCTTTCTCTGACTGGTTTATTTTGCTTAGCATAATGCTCTCCAGTTCCATCCATGCTGTTTCAAATGGTAAGAATTCCTTCTTTTTTACAGCAATGTAAAAACTGTGGTACATCTACACATTTATTTTTTTACACTAGGGGCCCAGTTCATGAACTCATGCACCTTGAAAGGAACTGTGGGCTGCAAGGCTGGCCCCTCCTGCATGGCCCCTGGTCCCCTGTCTGCTCATAGCCCTGCTCCTGCCACCACCGCTCCCACACGCTGATGGCACAGAGCAATTAGGGCCAGCACCAGCAGCAGGTGTGAGCAGCAGCTCCAGCACCTGCTGTGGGTGGGAGCAAGGCTGGTGTTGGCAGTAGGTGCGAGCAGCAGCTCCAGTGCCAGCAGCAGGTGCGAGTGGGCTCATCACGGCAGTGGGTGCAAGTGGTGGCTGCCGGCCCCGATTGCCCTTTGGGAGGTGGAGAAGCCCTGAGGGGCAATCGGGGCCGGCAGCCACCACTCTCACCCACTGATAGCACTGAGCCATAAGGGCCAGAGCCAGGTTCTGGCAGTGGGTGTGAGTGGGGCCGGTGCTGGCAGCAGGTGCGGGACTATGGTGCAAGGGAGCAAAGAATTTTCAGTAACCACCAGAGGCTTGCCCTGATGACAGCAACCAGCACCCCGCCTTGGTCTGGCACCCCTGCTCACCTGTTCCACTGTCCCGCCATGGCTGACACCCACCATGTTCTGAGCTCTGCCACCTGCTGCTGACGCCTGCCATGTTCCGTGCATGCCCTCTGGTGGTCAGTGTACGTCATAGCCACCAGTTGTTCAGTTGTTCAGTTGTTCAGTTGTTCTGCCATTCAGTCTATTTGCATATTAGAGTTTTATATATATAGACTAGAGGCACGGTGCACAAAATTCGTACACAGAGGGGGGTTGTCCCTCAGCCCAGCCTATACCCTCTCCAATCTGGGACTCCTTGAGGGATGTCCGACTGCCCGTTTAGGCCCACTGGGATCTGGCCTAAACGGGCAGTCGGACATCCCTCTCACAAGCCAGGACTGCTGGCTCCCAACTGCTTGCCTGCCTGCCTTCCTGATCACCCTCTAACCACTCCGCTGCCAGCCTGTTTGCCCCCAGCTTCCCTCCTCTGCCGGCCTGGTCACTCCTAACTGCCCTCTCCTGCAGGGTTGATCACCTCTAACTGCCCTCCCTTGCAGGCCTGGTCCCTCTCAACTGCCCTCCCTTGCAGGCCTGGTCCTTCTCAACTGCCCTCCCTTGCAGGCCGGGTGCCTCCCAACTGCTCTCTCCTGCTGGCCATCTTGTGGTGGCCATCTTGTGTCCACATGGGGGCAGGATCTTTGACCACATAGGGGCAGCTATCTTTGACCACATGGGGGCAGCTATATTGTGTGTTGCAGTGGTGATCAATCTGCATATTACTCTTTTATTAGATAGGATAGAGGCCTGGTACAGGGGTGGGGGCCAGCTGGTTTGCCCTGAAGGGTGTCCCTGATCAGGGTGGGGTTCCCTTGGGGCGTGGGGCAGCCTGAGCGAGGGGCCTGTGATGGTTTGCAGGCCGGCCACCTTCCCTGGCAACCCAAGTGCAGGCCCTGGTATCTGGAATTTATTCTCCTTCTACAATTGAAACTTTGTAGCCTGGAGCGGAGCCAAGCCTAGGTCTCCCTCCGTGGCCGGCAGCCATTTCTGTTGGGGTTATAATTGAAACTTTGTAGCCTTAAGCGTGTGGGCCCGGCCAGGGTGTGCGGAAAGCTTTGCTTTCTCCGTTGCCGGAAGCAACCCTGGCCTGCTCTCTCAAGCTCCATTCTGCCGCCATTTCTGTTTGAATTTGTTTACCTTCTATAATTGAAACTTTGTAGCTTGAGTGGAGGCTTAGGCCTGGCAAGGGCAGGCGGAAAGCTTGGCTTCCTCTGTTACCTAGGAAACCTTGCTCTCTGTGGCTGTAGCCATCTTGGTTGGGTTAATTTGCATACTCACTCTGATTGGGTGGTGGGCGTGGCTTGTGGGCGTGGCTTGTGGGTGTGTCGGAGATATGGTCAATTTGCATATTTTTCTATTATTAGGTAGGATGTTCTTGCATTGTGTGCAGTTTTTACTAGTAGTGGTGAATGCTGTGGTAAAACATCCAGAATCCTCCCATCCTCAGGCCTGTGGCATTATTCACCCAGCTGCATTGTAGTCAGGTTAAAGCAGGTGCTTTCCCCAAGGTGATATCCTTTTCCTGGGGTTATACCACATCTAATGATTGATTGATGAAAAGGTTACAAAGGCTGGGCAAGCTTGCCTCCATTTGGGTTACCTGCTAGGGCTATACCAGTCACAGAGCTCCCTTTGAGTTGTGCCAAGGCCCGCAGTGCAATGTTGTAACAGTTCAACTACTGCTTCTGTCCAACCTCCTTCCCCACGCACTCACAGATTATATTTTTGAGACTACTCTCCAGTAACCATCTGCATGCAAACATTAGAGCCTGTTTCCCATATCATGGTAGACTACGACTTTTGTAATCTGAAAAACAATTTAACAATGAATCCGTTTTTATTTTGGAAAATAAAGATGCTTAACACTAAGAAAAAGGCATTTTGATTTGTCTCAGTTACTGTAAGTAATAGCTAATCCTTATAAATACACCTTATATTTTATTTTTTTTAATTTAAATTCTTTATTGTTTAAAGTATTACATAAGTCTCCTTTTCCCCCTATTGACCTCTCCCTGGCTGCTCCCCCACAGTCCATGCCCTTACCCACCCCACACACTCTCCCCCTCTGTCTGTGTCCATTGGTTATGCTCATATGCATGCATACAACTCCTTTAGTTGACCTCTTACCCCCTCACCCCCCGCCTTCCCTCATAGGTTGGACAGTTTGTTCGATGTTTCTATGACTCTGGTTCTATTGTTGTTTATCAGTTTATGTTGTTCATTATAAATACGCCTTAAAAATGGTGGACATTTGGAAGAAATGTTCTATAAATAACAGCACATGCATAGAGCTTTTTGTAAATGAAATGGGGGTTTTGTATTGTTGTACATGTCTAAATGCCTATTGAAATCTGAAGATGAATTTGCTTGTATAAAAGAGTAAGGTGAAATTTCTCCAAATAGGCCAGAGGTCATTCCTTTTCATTATATATTCTCTATGGCAACTAACAACTGTTCGGAATATTTGTTAAAAATAATTATTATTCATATTATAGTATTTCTACCTCTATTCACAATTTAAATGCCTATTATTCATTACTTGTAAGCACACTGGAATAAAAGATTTGGAATAAACTTCCTTGTATTATAACAAAAGGCTCTTGAGGATTCACACTACACAATTTCATTAACAAGGTTTTAATCAACCCTTAAACTTTTTTCTTGCTTATTATAACATTAAGCAACCTGTAAAAATGCCAAAAAGAATAGAAAAAATGTAGATTGAATTTTTATCAGCCAGCCTGCTAGTTGGAAAGTTGATAGCTTACCTCAAGTGACATCTGTAAAGTGAAAGCAAAGTTAATTAGAAATCTTCACTTCTGAAAGGTAGACAAACATGTCTTTTCTTATCTTGTCTCTTTGACAACCATCTGCCCTGTGTATATGAACAGTGAATATAAGAGAATGCTACTTAAAACTAAAATTATACACACCCACCATGAAGAGACAAGTTAATTAGAATACACTTATATTGTTTGTATGTTATGAAAAAAATCTTGTTACTGACTGTAAATAAATGATAGAGAATACAGAAATTGTTGTTCAGTTGTTTTTCTACATAAGTAATTTTCCTTAGTGTTATTTAATTCCCTGGGAGAAGAAATTATGTATTTCCTCACATTTATTTAAAGAGAAATTGTTTTCAAAAGTAACTTGCATTTTATTTTCCAGAATGAAATAGCTTTATATTTTCTTTGCTTATGTAAATAATATATTCTTATTATAACAACTTTGATATGATATATAAATATTAGTCATTTTTTCTTTGAATTCATACTCTTAGAAATAAACAGCATTAACTGCTTTGTGCCTATCCTTTTATGAATATATTCTATGTAGCTATCTATCTACTTACTTATACATAAATAATATTTATATATAAAGTATAACACTACACTTACTATTTTAAAATATTTTTGTACTTCAAAACTCATGTACATATTTCTCTGTCAATAAGCCTAGATATATAATTCAATTTTAAATGGCTTATACTTTTTCATTAAATGGCCATATCAGATTTTATTCAAATGATCCACAAATAAAGGATTTGTAGATCATGCTGGTTTTTATAATATACAAGAAACCCCATGAAAATATAATATGATAAATTATAGATATATATTTATATCATATTATATTTATATTATAATTTATATAAATTATATATACTATATATGTATATATAATTTATCATTTTACATATATATATCCTATCTAATAAAAGAGTAATATGCAAATTGACCATACTTCCGCTACACCCACAAGCCATGCCCACAAGCCACACCCACCAGCCAATCAGGAGCGAATATGAAAATAAACCCAACCAAGATGGCTGCAGCCACAGAGAGCAGGAGGGAGGCTTGGGTTCCCCCGGCAATGGAGGAAGCCAAGCTTTCCGCATGCCCTTGTTGGCCTTGGCCAGGATCGGAGCCGGGCAATTGGAGCTGGGCGATCGGAGCCAGCTGGGGTCCCCTATGGGCGATCAGAGCTAGCTGGGGGTCCCTGCCCAGGGCCCGAGACTCGGCCAGAGGCTTGCTGCCATGGCCGGGGCGGAGCCAAGCGAGCGTGAGCCAGCTGGGGGTTCCTGCCCAGGGTCTGAGCCTCGGCCAGAGGCTTGCGGCCTTGGCCAGGGATGGAGCCAGCTGGGGGTCTCTGCCCGGGGCCTGAGCCTCGGCCAGAGGCTTGCAGCCTTGGCCAGGGGCAGAGCCGGGTGCTCAGAGCCAGCTGGGGTCCCCTGTGGGCTATTGGAGCCAGCTGGGGGTCCTTGCCCAGGGCCCGAGCCTCAGCCAGAGGCTTGCGGCCTTGGCTGGGGATGGAGCCAGGCTATTGAGCCAGCTGGGGTCCCCTGCCCAGGGCCAGAGCATTGGCCAGAGGCTTTCAGCCTTGGCCGGGGCGGAGCCTGGTGATCCAGAGAGCTGGGGTGCCCTGCCCAGGGCTGGAGGCTTTAGGCCTTGGCAGGGGCAGAGCTGAAGATCAGAGGAGATAGGTGTGAACTACAGAAGAAACACCTTTTCTGACCGCTCATTGGCTAAGCTCCCTGTATGCGGCTGGTAATATTCTTAGTAACTTGGTTATAAGAATCCAAAAAGGTGATCTAGGGCTTTTCCACCACACTCCTGGAGAAAAACACAAAGGTCCGCTGCTGGAGGGCTAAGAAATGTCATAACCTGCCCTAGGCAGTTTTGCTCAGTGGATAAAGCCTAGGTTTGCCAACTGCAGGGTCCAGGTTAGATTCTGATCAAGGGCATGTACCTAAGTTGCAGGCTCCTCCCTGGCTGGGGCCCAGTTCAGGGCTCATGCAGGAGGCAACCAATCAAAGTGTTCCTCTCACTTTGATCTTTCTCTCTCTCTTTCCCTTTCTCTTCCACATTCTCTAAAAGTTAATGGAAACATATACTGAGGTGAGGATAGAAAGAAAGAAAGAAAGAAAGAAAGAAAGAAAGAAAGAAAGAAAGAAAGAAGAAAGAAAGAAAGAAAGAAAGAAAGAGTCATATCCTCTGAAAGACACATCTTGAAAATGCCTAAAAAAAGTTGTCATTTTTTCATGGTGAAGGGACTGGAGTCCATGTTGAAAACACCTTGATGGCTGCAGTGACTGGCAGTGGCTCCAGCAGCGGGGTGATGGGGCTGGTGCCTTTCCTTGATCAGCCCAGTTGTCTCTCACAAAGGGAGGCCAGACTGCGGCTTAGGCCCGCTCCCCATGGGAAGCGGGCCTAAGTCGTCAGTAGGACATCCCCTGAGGGCTCCCAGTATGTGAGAGGGGGCAGGCTAGGCTGAGGAGACCCCCCCCCAGTGCACGAATTTCATGCACTGGGCCCCAGCACTGACTGCAGCTGGTTCTGGTGACCCAGCACTGACTACAGCTGGTGCTGGCGCAGTGACCCAGCACTGATTCCTGAGGGGGCTGCAGATCAGGCCTGGAGAAAGGGCTGCAGAGAGAGAGGCAGGGTCTGATCCGCAGCCTCTGTGACAGCTGTTGATCATCTGTTGCCTCTCACTTTCTCTCCCAGCTTTGCCAACAGCCATGCCTCTGTTTCTCTCAGGACCTGTGGGGGCTTCTAATCAGTCCCGCCCCTTTGATCAGGCCCCGAGATAGACCAGGAGACGCTGACTGGCACGGAAACCTACCAATCAGAACCAAATCTGCGTGAAGTGCCAGGAGCCAGTGGCTGCCTAGGAGGTGGAGTTTTTTATGCTGACTGGCATAGAAACTGACCAATCAGAACCTAATCTGGGTGAAGTGCCAGGAGCCAATGGCTGCCTAGGAGACAGAGCTTTTGACACTGACTGGCATAGAAACTGACCAACCAGAACCAAATCTTGGTGAAGTGCCAGGAGCCAATGGCTGCCTAGGAGGTAGAGCTTTTGACAATCAGAACCTAATCTGGGTGAACTGCAAAGACAGAACCTAAGGTGGGGACAGAGGAGGGGTTTTAAGGGCAACAGCTGTTTGGTGTAAGGTGCAAGAAAGTGGTTCAATTTTTTAAAACTTTTTTATTGGGGTGATATTGGTTAATTAAATTTTATAGGTTTCAGGTATACAATTCTATAATACATCATCTGTATATTGTATTGAGTGCTCATCACCCCAAGTCAAGTATCCTTCCATCACCATTTATTCCCCCTTTATCCTCTTCTACTTCCCCTCATCCCCTTAAAGATAATACTTTTTTTTTCTTTTCAATATAACATTTTCTTTTTTTAAAATAAATCTTCATTGTTCATATTATTACAGTTGTTCCTCTTTTTTCCCCTCATAACTCCCCTCCACCTTGTTCCCACCCCACCCTCTGCCCTTACACCCCCTCCACTGTCCTTGTCCATAGGTGTACGATTTTTGCCAGTCTCTTCCTGCACCACCCACACCCCTTTCCCCCTGAGAATTGTCAGTCCACTCCCTTTCTATGCCCCTGATTCTATTATATTCACCAGTTTATTCTGTTCATCAGATTTTTTATTCACTTGATTTTTGGATTCACTTGTTGATAGATATGTATTTGTTGTTCATAATTTTTATCTTTACCCTTTTCTTCTTCTTCCTCTTCTTAAAGAATAACTTTCATAATTTCATATAATACTGGTTTGGCAGTGATGAACTCCTTTAGCTTTTTCTTATCTGTGAAGCTCTTTATCTGACCTTCAATTCTGAATGATAGCTTTGCTGGGTAGAGTAATCTTGTTTGTAGGTTCTTTCTATTCATCACTTTGACTATTTCTTGCCACTTCCTTCTGGCCTGCATAGTTCCTGTCGAGAAATCAGCTGACAGTCATATGGGTACTCCCTTGTAGGTAACTAACTGTTTTTCTCTTGCTGCTTTTAATATTATCTCTTTGTCTTTTGCTCTTGGCATTTTAATTATGTTGTCTCTTGGTGTGGACCTCTTTGGATTCCTTTTGTTTGGGGTTCTCTGAGCTTCCTGGAGTTGTAAGTCTATTTCTTTCACCAAGTGGGGGAAGTTTTCTGTCATTATTTTTTCAAATAGGTTTTCATTATCTTGCTCTCTCTCTTCTTCTGACACCCCCATAATTTGGATGTTGGTACACTTGAAGTTGTCCCAGAGGCTCCTTACACTATCTTTATATTTTGGATTCTTTTTTCTTTTTTCTTTTCCGGTTGGTTGTTTTTTGCTTCTTCATATTTCAAATCTTTGACTTGATTCTCAGGATTCTCTAGTCTGCTGTTGGATCTCTTTATTTCAGTCAGTGTATGCTTAATTTCTAGTTGGTACTTTTTTTCATATCCTCGAGGGTCTCACTAAATTTATCGGCAGTTTCTAGAAGATTCTTGAAAAACCTTATAAACGTGGTTTTGAACTCTGTATCCAGTAGTTTGCTTTCCTCCATTTCTGTCATTTGTGACCTGTTTCTTTGTCTCCACATTTTGGTTGCTTCCCTGTGTTGATAGAGTGGCTTTGTATGCTAGGTGTCCTATAGGACCCAGTGGCTCAGCTTCCCCATTTACCTGAGGTGGACCCTCTTGGTGCACTTTTTTGTGGGCTGTGTGAACAGTCTTGTTGTTGTTAAGCCTTGATTGTTGTTGGTATCACTGGTAGGAATTGACCTCCAGGCCATTTGGCTGTGAGGATCAGCTGTGTCTAAGATGGGAGAACTTCTGTGCTGGAGACACCCTTATGGGGCAAAACTTGCTTCAGTGGGGCTTTGGTGCGCTCACTGAGTCTGCCCCATGAGTGTGTCCCTTATGGATCTGAGTAGTTGTAATCTGGATGGTCCCACTCTGACCACTGGGTACATTGGCTCTTGGATCTTCAAGGAGGTACAAATTCAGCCTCTGCCTGAGGCCACCCAGCAGGAGCTACAGAGAGATCTGCAGATTCCTTCTCTTTGTTTGGGGTTTGGAGGTGCCCAGATGAGGCCCAGCTGTGAAGCAATGCAAGCTGCTGCGGGGCCTTGAGCCTTCTTTTGGAAGTTCTGGGGCTCTCTGACCCAGCTGCAATTTGTTAGGTAATTTTAGATTGCAAAGGGCCAAGCCATTCATGTGCAAAAGCCTCTGCGCACAGCTTGGGTGGGGCGGGGTCTCAGGGAATCAACAGGGCAGAGCAAACAGCTATGGCTGACCCTCAGCCCTGCCCTAAGAGGTCCTTGGGTCTCAGTGTCCCTTGGTAATTCCTGCAAGCACCTCTGAGAGAAAGCTACCCTCGAGTTCTGCCCGAAGCCAGACAGTCCAGTTTCTCCCTATATGAGTCTGGGTCCCCAGAGTCTCGCCCAGAACTGGAGTTCAGAGAAGTCAGGAGTTTGTGCCTCCCTCCTGATTGAAAAAGACAACCGGTACTCAGTTGCCAACCCTTTCCACGTGCACGCCTCCGTACCTCTGCAGTTTACTTCTGCACCTCCTCTGAGTCTCAGTGTGCTTTTATCTTTCCTTCTAGTTGTAGAATTTCCACTCAGCTAGCCTTCCTGTGATTCTGGATGATGCCCGTTTTGTCTTTTACTTGTAGTTTTGAAGTGGTTGTGCGAGGCAGCAATTTTAGGTGTTTACCTATGCCGCCATCTTGTTTCCTCCCCAAAAGCAGTTCAATTTTTTAGTGACTGGTTTGGCAGTATAGTACATATGGCTGGCTATCAGTCCAGATATAGGGATTATGTATTTTTGTCTGCCAAGAGCATCTCCTCCTGCTGCAAAAGGCTCCCCTCCCCCATTTAAGCAATCCTATCCTATATAATCTATCTATACTAATAAAAGGGTAATGTGCTAATTAGACCGGGTTGACCTGCCATCTTCCGGACTTCTGACTTCCTTCCGGACAAAGCCATCATGGTGGGGGCCAAGGTAGAGGCCGTTAGGAACAATCAGGCTGGCAGGGGAGGGTATTTGGGGGAAAGATCAGACTGGCAGGGGAGGGCATTTGGGGGCAATCAGGCTGGCAGGGAGGGTAGTTAGAGGCAAGATTAGGGAAGCAGGTGAGGGCAGTTGTGGGCAACCAGGCTGGCAGGGGAGGGCAGTTGGGGGCAAGATGAGGCTTGCAGGGGATCAGTTAGGCATCAATCAGGCTGCTAGGGAAGTGATTAGGGGGTGATCAGGCTGGCAGGCAGAAGCGCTTAGGGGCAATCAGGCAGGCAGGCAGGCGAGCAAGTGGAAGCCAGCAGTCCCAGATTGTGGGATCGGACATAAACTGGCAGTCAGACATCCCCAGATTGGAGAGGGTAGGGTGCAGGCTGGGCTAAGGGACACCCCACTAGTGCACGAATTTCGTGCACTGAGCCACTAGTATGTGTGTGTGTGTATATATATATATATATATATATATATATATATATATATATATATATATATGCCATTCTCTACTTATAACATTTTGTTGCAAGTGAAATTTTTGGGTTAAAGAACACGTTTTCTTTTCTAACTAAAGGCAGCTTGCATTCATTTTTTTAAAATAAATCCATTATTTTGTGTTCAAATTAGAAATGTACAAATCCAAAGTGTACAATGCCATAAGTTTTGGAAAATGCAGAAATCCACGTAACTTATATCCTTATCCCAGAAAGTTACCTCATGTCTCTTCCTAGTCAATCTTACACACAGCACCAGCAATAGTTGTTCAGTTTACACGAGTGATGAGTTTTGTCTCTTCTAAAAGTTTATATAAACAAATCACACTATATGTTCTTCTTGTTCCCAGCTCCTTTTTCTCAGGATTATGTTAGTGAGATTCATCCCTATTGTTGTGTATATCAGTAGTTGTTCCTTTGCATTGCAGAATGGCAAGCCATTGTGTGATTAAGTCAAAATTTGTTTATTCTTTCCCCTACTGCTACACATTTGGATTGTTTTCCTGAGATTTAAAGATAAATAATCAAAATAAATTTTAATTGTAGTATAGCATCTATATAAGAAAAAAGTGCTCAAATCATCAAGTTTTGAAATCATTAGGTTTTATAAGTGGTTTCATGCAGTTTATATTCTTTTGTCTGTGGCTTATTTTGTTAAATATTATTGTTTGTAAAATTCATCCATGTTGCTGCATGACGTTATATTTTATACATTTTATTTATTATTGCTCTTTACATTTTATTTGTAATTTAATCAAAATTTTCCTTTGTGGATATTTTCTCCTAAGGTCTGCATTTTTATGCTTTTCAGCAGTTTATATAAACATTCAGTCAATGTTAATAGACATTATAAATAATACCATGGGGAAAATTCCTGTCTATTCTTTCTAATAGAAATAAAGTACCCTCATTCTCGCACACAAAATACAGCACACTATTTTATCTATGATCTTTATGCAAGTCGCTATGATAGTTGTTGTTAAGTATTTGGTTAAAAGAAAATTGCCATGTATTTAATATGTGAATCATTAATTTTTTAATTTGTATTTTTATTGTGGTAAAATACATATGACATAAAATTTGGTGTTTTAACCATTGTAAGTATACAGTTCAGTTGTATTAAGTACATTCACATTGTTGTGCAACCATTATTACCATCCAACTCCAGAACATTTTTATCTTCCCAATTTGAAATTCTGTATCCAATAAACAATAATAACCTTCTTTCCTCCCAGCCCCTGACAACCAACCACTATTATATATTTTGCCTAGTGAATGTGAGGTATCTAAATATCTCATATAAGTGGAATCATAAAGTATTTGTCCTTCAGTGACTGGCTTATTTGATTTAATATAATATCCTCAGGGCCCATTCATGTTGTAGCATTATATGTGTATACCATATTTTGTCCACTCATCTATGAATGAACATTTGGGTTGTTTCCACCTTTTGTCTATTTGAATAATGTTGTCATGAATATGAGCATACAAATATCTGTTCACATCCCTAATTTCAACTCCTTTGGATATATATTCAGAAGTGGAATTGTTGTGTGATATGCTACTTCTAGTTTTAATTTTTTGAGGAACCACCCTTCTGTTTTTTGTAGCCACTGACCTACCAACAATACACAAACCACCCACATCCTCACTAACACGTTATTTTCTGTTTTTCTTTAAAATCTTTGCCATCCCAATATGTGTGAAGTGGTGTATCATTGTAGTTTTAATTTGCATTTTCCTAATGATTAGTGGTGTTGAGCATCTTTTCATGTTCTGTGTATATAGATCATTTGTATGTATTCTTTGAAGAAATGTTCATTCAAGTCCTTTGCTCTCATTGTATTAACTGTTGTTAATATTTTGTTGTTGTTGAATTCTTAGATATGGCACCAAAAACACTAGTAACAAAAGGAAAAAAAATAGATAAATAGGACTTCACAAATATTAAAACATTTGAACAGAAAGTTCTCTATTTATTACCTTGACACACTTTGATCCTTGGGATCGGCCAAAGATGAAGCCTTAAGTCCTTTTCCAGCTTTTTTCTAGCATACATCTTGCCTGGGTTTGTGTGTGGATTTATCGATTCTCTTATATACATGGCTGCTTTTGAGTGTCTTAATTTCCCAAAGAATGTCACTCCAGCTTCTCCTTGGGCCCTTGGATGGTTTATTGCATGTCTCCACCCATAACCTGTTGTTCCAGGCTCCCATGGATCTATAGTCTTCCTTCAGCTTTTACAAGTGCTTGCTGCTTTCCTGAACTTTTCCCAGCCTGAGATCCAAGTTAGGGAAAACAGAAACCAGAAACCAGTCCTGCCCCAGACAAGTTAGAATGTTGCAAATAAAGTCTGCTCTGCTTCCTTCAGTTTAAAGGAAAGAATTGGGAACTGGGATGCTACTTTAGATGGTCAATTGAATGTCGTCACCCATAATCTCTTGGCTCAGGCATCTGTGAGTCTTAGATTCGCAGAAACTGTTAGGACACAGCACCCATTGCATTTCCCTGCCTGAGCTCCAAGTTAAGTGAAACAGAGATCAGTTACTCAGGCAAAACCCAGATAAGTTAGAACATTGGTCTGTTCCCTATGGTTTGAGAGAGGAAATTGGAAACTAGGCTGCTGCTTTCTCCAAACCAGGGGAAAAGTGGGGTAAGGGTGATTTGTAATTTCCTACAATTTGAAATCTGCTTTTTTTTTTTTTATTGGTAGCTATTAACTTCTGACAGTTTTCCAGAACTCCTACAAAATGACTTTATCCAGTCTTTAGGTTGTTTTCTGTTTTGTTTTGTTTGTTTTTTTTTAATTTTTCCATGGCGAAATGAGGACCTAGAACTTCCTAGTCCACCATTTGGCTGATAGCTCTTCTGAATCATTAATATTTAAAGAGACAATATAATTAGAAGTTTCACTGCATTGGCTATGATTTGTTTATTCTCTGATTATTCAAAAGATGTTTCTGAATTTTGTTGAACCTGAGAGGCATCATTATCAATATTAGTCTGTTATCAATATCAGCAGGCTCCTTGATGGGTCAGATGCATTTTATCCTAATGTATCCCTCCTACCACTTTCATACTTTTTTTCAATTATGTTAATAAAATTTTAAGAAAGGATCTAATATCAATCACTTATATCTCTGTATTAATTTAATATTATTTTGTAATTATTGAAAAATATTTTGTTTCCTATTAAAAGAACATTAAATATTGGTGAGTTGGTGAGAGGCAGATTAAATCACACCATTTGGATGATTATCCTCTTTCCTAATGTACAAGATACAGCTAAAAATGTTGTATCATAAATCAGCGAATGAGATACAAGATGCCTTAATGAGCCAATTAATTCGGAGTTGTTTATTGCGCAGCCCAGAGGGAGGTGTTACTTCCATATCTCTGAACAACACATACAGGAAGTTTCCCGTATTTATACTTTTCGAGCTTCTTTGTTTGCAGATATTACAAAGAGCTCTGTGTAAGTTACTGTTACAAATAGTTTGTAATCTTGGATACATAAAGAACAAACATTTGGCATAAGAATATGGGAATTATTATCAGTATTAGTCCATTACGTTAGATGGCTAGCTTGCAAGGTCATACAGTTAAGATTTTATTTGTTTTTCTATTATTCAAATTAAAACAGTTATTTTATAGAATAAGAGACTGTCTAAAAATGACAGAGTTTACAGAATAAGGGACTATCTAACAGTAGCAGAGAATTCAAACAGCAGTTTTATACAAGATGGAGGTTACTATGCTTCAAAAATAACTTACCAGCACATGAACTGGCTCATGAATTACAGTTGACCCTTGAACAACACTGGTTTGTACTATGTGGGTCCACTTATATGTGCATTTTTTTCAATAAATACATACAGTACTGTAAGTATATTTTCCTCTTCTTTGTGATTTTCTTAATTATATTTTCTCTAGCCTATTTTATTGTAAGAACTAGTGGTCTGGTGCACGAAATTCATGCACGGAGGTGGGGGGTGTCCCTCAGCCCGTCCTGCACCCTCTCCAATCTGGGACCCCTCGAAGGATGTCCTACTGCCGGTTTACAGGGATCGGGCCAAAACCGGCAGTCGGACATCCCTCTTGCAATCCGGGACTGCTGGCTCCTAACCACTCACCTGCCTGCCTACCTGCCTGATTGCCCCTAACCACTCTGCCTGCCGGCCTGCTTGCCCCCAACTGCCACCCGCCTCTGGCCTACTCACCCCCAAATGCCCCACCCCCACCAGCCTGATCACCCCCAACTGCCCCCCGTGCTAGTGTGCTCACCCCCAACTGCACCCCCTGCTGGCCTGCTCATTCCCACCTTCCCTCCCCACTGGTCTGCTTGCCTCCAACTGCCCCCCTGCTGTCCTGATCACCTCCAACTGACCCCCACTGATGGCCTGCTCACCCCCAACTGGCCTTCCTGCTGGTCTGCTAACCCCCAATGGCCCCACCCCCTGCCAGCCTGATCACCCACAACTTCCCTCCCCTCTTGGCCTCTGACCGCCTCTACCTCGGCCCCACCACCATGGCTTTTTCCAGAAGAATGTCCAGAAGGTCTCCTGGAAGGTCTCCCAGTCTAATTAGCATATTAACCTTTTATTAGTATAGATAGAGGCCTTGTGCACGGGTGGGGGCCGGCTGGTTTGCCCTGAAGGGTGTCCTGGATCAGGGTGGGGGTCCCGCTGGGATGCCTGGCCAGCTTGGGTGCGGGTCTGAGGGCTGTTTTCAGACTGGCCACAGCTCCTTCAGGGTGGGGGTCCCCAGTGGGGTGCCTGGCAAGCCTGGGTGAGGGGCTGATGGCCATTTTCAGGCTGGCAAATGCCCCCTGGTGACCCAAGTTCCCAGCCCCTCCTTTTTTTCTTTTCAACGCCTCCTTGAGTGGAGGCCAGGGCCCGCTGGAAGCAGGTAACTGGGATTTATTTATTTTCTATAATTGAAGCTTTGTAGTCTTGATAGGAGGCCAGGGCCGGCCAGGGTGGGTGGGAAGCTTGACGCTTGGGTTGCCAGGGGGCGTGGCCCGCCTGAAAACCACCACAGGCCCCTCGCTCAGGCCGCCCCACACCCCAAGGGAACCCCCACCCTTATCTGTGACACCCTTCAGGGCAAACCAGCTGGCCCCCACCCGTGCACCAGGCCTCTAATCCTATCTAATAAAAGAGTAATATACAGATTGATCATCACTGCAGCACACAATATAGCTGCCCCCATGTGGTCAAAGATCCTGCCCCCATGTGGACACAAGATGGCCACCACAAGATGGCCAGCAAGAGAGGGCAGTTGGGAGGCACCCGGCCTGCAAGGGAGGGCAGTTGGAGGTGATCAACCCTGCAGGAGAGGGAAGTTAGGGGTGACCAGGCTGGCAGAGGAGGGAAGTTGGGGGCAAACAGGCTGGCAGGGAGCAGTTAAGCATCAACCAGGCTGGCAGCGGAGTGGTTAGGGGGTGATCAGGCTGGCAGGCAGAAGCGGTTAGGGGCAATCAGGAAGGCAGGCAGGCAAGCAGTTTGGGAGCCAGCAGTCCTGGATTGTGAGAGGGATGTCCGACTGCCCGTTTAAATGGGCAGTCAGACATCCCTCCAGGAGTCCCAGATTGGAGAGGGTAGGGGCTCAACTGCATGAGGATTTGATGTCCCTAACCTCCACATTTTCAAGGGTCAACTAAATATGCTTTATCCATGTACAGAAGAAATTTAATGATAAAATTCTGGCTCTGGAAATTTATATTCCTCAATTCCAGTCAGATAAATTACTGCTATTTTGCAATCCATACTATCAAGTTCTTCCAAATCTCTCAGGATCTATATTCATATAATCAGATAGACTAAATCAATTTATGACCTAAACTGTACCATTTATTAATATGCCTGTATCATAATTTTTCTATCTGGGCCCATAAGCAAGAATGGAAAGTGCTTATTTCCATATTTCACCCAACTCTTTTCTAGAAATGACTTCTCCATACTCCATGTCCCCTCCTTTGGTATGCTTCCAAAGACCTCAGGATCTTATGCTACCTCCTAAATTCCATAGAGGATCTTTCATGCCCAGCTCTCCAGTTTTATCAGCAATCTTCTACCAGGGGTAATTTTGCCAAGAAATCAGACAGTAAAATAATAAGTACAAACCTAAAACAAAGTTTATACATACAAATTAAGTCATTTAAATTAATTTGGATCTCTATCTTAAATATAAGTACTATCTTAATAGTGTTTCTTTCTCAACATATGGAATGTGACTAGCTAGCCTTTGTATAATCATATTAATAGAGCTAATGCTATGTATTATTCTGAATATTGCAATAGTTCATATGTTCTGAGAACATTCTATTGTACCTTATTATTAATCTCAAATCTAAAAATAAAGACTTTTCTGCAAGTTTCCTAGCTAATAGCATCATATTATCTAATTGAGATCCAGTACTCAGCTTGTCAAATCTAAGTAGTTCAAGTCTGCTAGCGTGAGTTTTAGTTTGGGCTAAATTACACTATCGATTTAGTAATTTGGTTTTAATTAGTTATATTCACTTAATTGTTTCTAGGTTTGTCATGACATTTAAAAATGGGGTTGCAGAAATTTATTTCACACTGTGAAGGCTTTAGTATGTCTTTTTTGAAATTCATCACTTCTACTCTGAAACTTTACATAGAAACCTTAGTCAAATGAATCTCCTGCAATTGATTTTTATATGTAAGTTTGCTTTAAAGAGTGAGCGCCTTCAACAAATTTCTTTAGCCACAGACATAAAAACTGTCATGTGCTACAGTACAAGAATAGAGTCATGTCAATTATGTATAATAATCAGTTTTCTATATTTTCAAAAACCACCTATGATGAGTGTGATGGTTAATATTGTATGTCAACTTAACTGGATCATAGTATGCCCAGATGTCTGCTTAGGAATTATTTTCAAGTGTGTTCATGAGGATGATTACTGAAGACATCAGCATCCAAATCAGGTAGCCTGACTGGAGTGTCTTGTCCTTCTCTATGTCACTGGGCATCATCCAATCTTTTGAAGGCCTGAACAGAACAAAAAGGTGAAGAAAGGGGAGATCACCTCCCTTCCTTACTGCCTATTTGTCTTCTCCTGCACTCAGACTGGAATTTATATCGTTGACTCCCCTGGTTCTTAGGCCTTTGGACTCAGAAAAATTATACTACTGGCTTTGCTGGGTCTCCAGCTTGTAGTTGGCAGATTGTGGGACTCAGACGCCATCATGTCAGCAAAATCCTTATACGTGTGTGTGTGTGTGTGTGTGTGTGTGTGCATATATATATGCATGAGATTTACAGTTATTCATATAGAAAATATTGCAATACTTAATAAATTATAACACAAGAAAAAAACTGTGTTTAACATATTCACAACTGTAAACCTACATTTACCCCACCCTGTGTGTGTGTATGTGTGTGTGTGTGTGTGTGTGTGTGTGTGTGTATAAAATCAGTTTTTCTGGAAAGCCCTGAGTAATACAATGAGGGAGCAGTATTTTGATTAGTTTGTCCTTGTACAGCTTGTAATCTTCTACACTAATAAAAGAGAAAATGCTAATTGACTGTACCTTTGCTATGCCCACAGCCAATCAGAGCGAGTATGCAAATTAACCCAACAAAGATGGCGGTTAACCTGCATACGCTGAGGGAGGGAGGAGTGAAGACTGAAGACAGCATAGAAGGAAGAGTGAGGGAAAGTGGAAAGCAAGGCGGCTGCTAGAGGGAAAGCGCTGGTGGCGTGTGAAGGGCGGGGCGGGGCACACAGCAGGAGAGGTGGGGGGCAGGAGAGGTGATGGTGGTGGGAGGGAAGCCCTCCGGAAGTCTTGCAGGAATATTCCTGCAATGGGTCCCTAGTAATAATAATAATAGCCCATAATAATGATAACTCTCATCACCATCACCATTATTATTCATCTATACAAGATGTTGACTCTTAAGCCTATAAATATTAAGTATGATACATACTAGAGTTCCATACTGTCCCTGATATCTGCTTTAGCTTTTTGTCAACCGCAGACAGAACCACAAATGTCACACAATTAAGCTTTCTTCTTTGTGTTCACTGCTGCTAGCCTTGGGGCATGTTTTATTTTACTCAAATTCCCAAAACCCCTAGTCATAATCCCATCCAGAAATGATGTTGGAAGAGCAGAGCATGACTGACAGAAACTAATATTTCTCAAAGTGTGTTCTGTGGAAAAGTGTTTAATAGAAAAACAAATTTGAGAAGTGCTGATTAAAGTAAAGCAGATTTCTTTTCCATGGGATTTGTCAGGGACTTCAGTCAGATAGTATGCATTGTGAATTTCTCTGCATTGAATATAGTGTAAATCTATTTGCCAAATGTATTTCACTGATATATATATATCTATATATATAGATATAGATATAGATATATATAGATATAGATATAATATCTCAAAGCATTTCACAAATGATTGTTCATAATACAATTTGGAAATGCTTGCACAGAAAAATTTGAATGTTCTTTTTGTAGTATGTTATGAACTGAATATTGTGTTTCCCCAAATTCATATTTTAAAGTCCTAACTCCCAATATGATAGTATTAGGAGATGGAGCCTTTGGGAGGAAATAAGTATAGATGAAGTCATTAGAGGGGAACCCCAATGATGAGATTAGTGTCGTTAAATGATGACTAAGAAGCACCAGAGGTTTCTCTCTCTATTCACCATGTGATGACACAAAAAGAAGGCCACTGTTTGCAAGCCAGGAAAAGAGCCCCCACCAGTACCTGACCATGCCGGCACTCTGATCTCAGACTTGCAGCCTCCAGAAAGTTAGAAATCATTTTTCCTTGTTTAAACCATCTAGTCTATTTTATTTTGTTATAGCAGTGTGAACTCACTAAGACAGTTCAGTTGAAGGGCTTGAGATAAAACTGAATTTACAGTTCACCTCTGATACTTATTTTCTGTCTAACACTTTCTAAATCTGTCACCTCATCTGTAGAGTAGGGACAAAAATATTCACCCTTCAAGATCGTGTGAGAATTGTATGCACATAACTCATAATAAGCTATTGATAAATGACAGTGATTATTATGATTATATTTTCCCTATTATTGTAGGTTTCTCTTACTCAAACTCAAAGTTTAAAGAAAATTGAAAACATCGAAATTTATGAATTTGACTATGTAATCTGGAAAATCCTGGTCAATATACAATATCCCTGTGGGTCCTTTGGGGAAGGATGATTACTCTGTTGCTGTTAAAACTAGTTCCAGCATAGAGTTTCCAGGGTAGTAACAGATCAGCTGTTTGAGAACAATCAATAGATCAATACCTAGTGATGAGCCTAGGTGAGAAATTACTCTCCTGAGCCTACTGATGTTCAATTAGTATTTTCTGCTCAGCAGGCCCAACTGGATCAAGTAATCTGCTAGACGCATTAGGTAGGTTCTTTACTGAGTTCTAACACTCCAAGAAATGTTCATGCACTGAATCCCAAGGACTCTTTCTGGGTATGAATATAGTTTTTATACTCATATAGCCATAGTACCTCCAAGTGGTCCTCACAATACCTTACTCCTGGTCCTACTTAAAAATAATGTTCATAATCCATTTATTTGTTTGTTTATTTTTTGCTGGAAAAATATATTCATATCTGATAGTCATTTTGTTTCATAAGAATTATAGGAAATCTCATATCTGGATAACTATGCCCTGTTGTATATTTGATTTAAATGGTCTACCTGATGATTTAGCTTTGTACCTTAATTCTAAGAAATAAATGCATCAATGCTGAATTTTTGACATTAAATAAGGTGATAAAATCATAATATAAGCATTTATTCTACAACATACCTTTCTTTTAAAATATCTCTTTTTTTGAAAATTTGGTCTTAGAAGTTAAAAGCACTTGTGCTAGGCATGGTGAGAAAATCTTCAAGATGAGTAAATTGGATAAAGATTCCAATTTTTGGAGACCTTGTAATTTACTACTTTTCATGTCTTCACATGTAGACAACATAGCTTTTGAAAGACAAGGAGTATGCTGTGCTTGGTTTTCTTATTATATTTTGCAGATTTGCATGTGCTCTCTCCTAATTGTTTTTTGAATCATTACTGATGTATATATGAAATTATCATTTATGCATATATATGAAATTATATGCACATATAGAGACAAAAAGATAGAAGTTATCTAGAAAGATAGAAAGACAGATTCCTGCTTTCTATTTTCAATTCATTTATCCACAGGACAGCATTTTGTTATGAAGGCCGTTAGGTTCTCTTAAAACATGAAGTTAATTTGATAAAATACTACCAACTGGGTCACCTTTATTTTTTCAGTAGAATAACAATGCTTAGAGGACATTTAGACAAGTGATAATTGGAAAATGTACACATATTCACATGAAATGAAAATTAACTAAATTGAAACACACAGTAAATGCCAGTCTGCTCTTTCAGGATATAATAGATTAAAGAATTTGAAGATAAACATATTAAGCTTTTAGAAAAAGTGTAGTAATCAGGAGTCTCATTGTTCATTTACCAATTGGTTATATTCTGAATGCCTTTTGGGTACTTTTATTGCAATACACTGCAGTGTTACTTAATTCAACTCCATCTGCCACATTCCCCCAAATCAAGGTTTTCAAAATTCCATTCTAGACTAGCTATAGCAAATGCATATTAAGTTCATGGTAGTTGGTGTTTACTACATAAAATTACTGAAACTGAGAATCTCATTGTCCCAGCTCATTTTTTGACCTGAAATATCAGTCTTTCTATGGATTGACTTCACTTCATCCTTGAGCCTACATTTGGTTCATTTAACTGAGACCAGGAGTACAGGGTCAGGTAATATAAGGCATGACCAACAAAGGGCTTCTTCTAGAACAAGTGCTATGAGTAAGGCAGGTTACCATCAAAAGTGGTATAGGAAGGCAGGCAACATAAACATTCCCATTCCTGTATTCAGGGTAATTTAGAGATCATTAACCAGAAATAAAGGTTAATATGTATTGGTTGATGTGTATTGGTCCTATGATTCTATGAGTTAAGAATTAGAAAAAGCATAAGAAAGATAATACTGAAAATATTATATATATTTCCTTTTGCTTCTTACATACTTGAAACTGCATTATATATGCTGTATTTTGTATTTTCAAAATGATTGAGAGTAATGTGGCATGTCCAAAAACACTCTCAGCAAGGAGAACCAGACCTTTTGGTAAGAATTTAATATATTTTTTATTCTAATAGTTCTCAATAGTTGGTTCAAGTTTTTTAGCTGGGTTGTACATTTAAGATTTTATTCCCATGTTCTACCTTAAAACTAAAAGCAGTACTTTTTATCTTCAAAGAAATGTAACAAAAACTCACTATATCACTTGTCTTTAAAGCAAAAATTCAACACAGAATACATACTATATAGCCTGTACATGGCCTTGGGAAGCAAGCCAAAATGCATTTCAATCCCGGCTCTCTCACCAACTAGCTGTATAAATTTGTTGAGTTGTCTTAAACTTGCAATACCTTCACTTCCTAATATGTTCAATTGGGAGAGATCATACATGCCCCCAGTTGTGGTGGCAGGTATTAAATAAAATGATTTATGTTAAGCACTTGTCTTATTGATAAGCATTCAATAAGTGACAGTTAACTAGAACACACCTCCAAAGCAGTGAGTACAAGACAATCCACTGAGGTATTTAAAAAATTAGATAATTTAATTTATATGTTACTTTATTTTATTTTAAAATTAGAATTGCAGCCGAAACCGGTTTGGCTCAGTGGATAGAGCGTCGGTCTGCGGACTCAGGGGTCCCATTCCTGTCAGGGGCATATACATTGGTTGTGGGCACATCCCCGGTAGGGGGTGTGCAGGAGGCAGCTGGTCAATGATTCTCTCTCATGGATGTTTCTAGCTCTCTATCCCTCTCCCTTCCTCTCTGTAAAAAATCAATAAAAATATATTTAAAAAAATAAAATTAGAATTGCAATATCTTCCTTGTGGGTTAATCCTCCTAGCATTATGTAATGACTGTCTCTAGTAATTTTCTTCACTCTGAAGTTCATATATTCTGATATTAATATAGCTTCTGCTTTTTGTGGTTAATATTTGCATTATGTATCTTTTTCTATCCTTTTACTTTCAATCTACCAATGTCATATTTGAAGGGAATAACCTGTAGCAAGCATATTTCCAGGTAATGTTTTATTTTTAATCCACTCTGCCAATCTTTGTCTTTTGATTATTGTATTTAGAACATTTATATTTAAGGTAATTATTGCTATGTTTGGGCTTAAGGCTCCACTTGTTTTCTGTTGATTCTTCTTTTCCTTGTTTCTCTGTTTATCCTTTTTCAACGTCCTGTGGGTTATTTGAACCATTCTTTAAGGATTGTACCTTCACTTATTTATACTGATAGTATTTTGAGTATATCAGTTTGTAAAGTTTCTTAGTGGTTACCTACCTATTACAATATGTATATGTAATTTATCATAGTGTACTGTTATCAGTGCTTTACAACCTTGAGTAAAGTATAAGTTCCCTTTAGCCTCCCTACTTCTAAATATCATTATTTTAAATATTCCCTGTATACATTAGATAGTGAAGTAATTTTTGCTTCAAACATCAAATATGATTACTGAAGACTAAGTAATCAGGATCAGATAATATAAAGCATGGAATATCAGTAAGATATTTTAAGAAACTCATGAGAAGTAGGGTAGTCTATTATATTTGATCATATTATCTATTTTGATATTCTTCTTTCCTTTCTAAAATTCCAAGTATATTGCCCTAACTGATTTGGCTCAGTGGATAAGCATTGGCCTGCGGACTGAAGGGTCCCAGGTTCGATTCCAGTCAAGGGCATGTACCTTGATTGCGGGCACATTCCAAGTAGGGGTTGTGCAGGAAGCAGCTGATAGATGTTTCTCTCTCACTGATGTTTCTAACTCTCTATCCCTCTCCCTTCCTCTCTGTAAAAAATCAATAAAATATATATTTTTAAAAATCCAAGTAGTTTTCTTTTTTGATTACCATTCTGCCTAGAAAACTTTCTTTACCCATCCTCCAAGTGTAGGTTTTCTAGCAACAAATTCTCTTCATTTTTCTCCATTTGAGACTGTCTTTATTTCCCCTTCATTCCTGAATTTTTTGTTACTGGATAGAGACTTTCCAGGTGACATAGTTTTTTCTTTTCAGCACATCCTTTTGACTTTAGTTTCAGATAAGAAATCTAATGTCATTTAATTTGGTTTTTCCCTCTAGGTAATGTGTCATTTCTCTGTTTGCTTTTAAGATTTTTTTTACCTTTAGTTTCAGAAGTTTAATTATAATGTGTCTTGGTGTGGATTTATTTGGACTTACCCTATTTGGGTTCACGTAGTTTCTTGAATCTGCATGTGTAGATACTCATTTCACTATTTCTTGGGGAACAGGACTAGCCTTGCTTCTCCATCTTCTCTCAGTCTCTTTGCTGCTGGGTGGCTGTGGAGGTTCAGCTTCCTGCCCATACCAAAGGTGATGGAAAGTGGAGTGCTGACTAGCTCAGTCTCATTGATGCTGGGTCAGGATGAAAGTTAAGCTCCTCACTGAGCTCTTCTATCACACTGGTAAAGAAGAGGGGGGTAAAGCAGAGTGGTGATTAGCCCCTCCTTCAACAGTCTCCTTGTTGTCAGCTATGGGTGGAGGCTCTGCTCACCCTGGTATTACAATGAGACCACTCCTGCATGGGTATCAGGGTACAAAACCTGCTTCTGCCTTATTGAGAATGGAAAATCAGCTTTCCACTTGGCCTCACTGAAAGAGTTGGGGTGAGGAGAGGTAGGATGTTTTTTCTTTAAGTGTTTGGCTCAAGTAGGATGAGTATTGCAAAAAAGATTCCCCGCCTGGCCAACAGGTGTGGTTCAGTGGTTGAGAGTCAACCCATACACCAAGAGGTCATGGGTTTGATTCCCAGTTAGGGCATGTGCCTGGGTTTTGTTTATAGTGGGAGGAATGCAAGAGGCAGCCAATTGATGTTGATGTTACTTTCTCACCAATGTTTCTATCTCTCTCTCCCTCTCCTGTCCCCTCTTTCTAAAAAATCAATAAAATGAAATAAAATAAGGTTCCCTGTT
Organism: Cnephaeus nilssonii; assembly: GCF_951640355.1. Classification (NCBI taxonomy): domain Eukaryota; kingdom Metazoa; phylum Chordata; class Mammalia; order Chiroptera; family Vespertilionidae; genus Cnephaeus; species Cnephaeus nilssonii. The sequence goes on from NC_137071.1 coordinate 113,537,351, forward strand.
GTTAGTTCTCCCTTTTCCAGATCCTTTGCCTAGAGGAGACAGACTTTTTTTTTCCTGTGCCTGTTGAAGGTTGTGGTTTGGAGCTTCTGCAACTCCCTTTCTGGGATATATGGGATACAATAAAGAAACTCAGGGAACCCACCACCCTGTCTTTTCTCAAATTCTGAGATCCTTAATCTCTCCACTGCTCAGAGACTTCATTTTATTTGTTTGCTGTGCTTTGTCCAGGTGATTTTTTTAGTGGTAGGAGTGAGGACCTGGAAGGAATAGGGGTGTTCTCTCTTTGCCAGAACTGGAAGTTTCCCTTCCTATATCTCCACCATGTTTTGGAAAGTTATAATACACATCCTCCACTACATAATATGCAAAGCAGACATAGGGCATTGTATGATGACTTGGAGGATGATATTAAGTATGTAAGAGATTGGCACTCTATTGTGTGTGATACCACAACTCTCAGAGCATGCAAGTCCTCTTTATTCTTCTGAATCCTGGGTTTGGGTATTATCATCTCATGAAACCTGAAAGGAATATAGAGCACATTTCTTTGTTTTTCTAAACCAAATTACATCTGAGTCCCAATTGCACACACCTGACTGGTAGAAAGTCTAATATCAGTAATTGCAAGGGTTCTTCCCCCCTTTCTATGGGATAGTATTCAATTTTGATGCTTCCTTACTCCCATGAAAAAGAAAATAGATATAGTCCTTAGTTTTTCTTGTTTGATATGGATACCCAGATTGGTCATTCTTCCACAGAATGACATCAGGAACCCTACACTAGTTCTTGCTAGTCTGTCTGGCTGCTGTGCTGGAAGAGCTACAGAACCTCCATTTTCAACAAGCTTTGCCACTAATCACAGGCTGAATCTCAGAATATCTCACAGTTCCTCTCAGTGTCTTCACCCATAACATCTACTTTCTGCAGATGTCCACTGCTATATCCCAACATTTTTGGTGGTATAAAGAAATGAAATTTAAATCTCCATCACTAGCAGAACCTTTCATTCAATCCCTGACATATCCCCAGTTTCAGAGAAATGGATGAGAACATGGAATATGGATTCAGACTACTTGTATTCAAATCCTGCATCTATTACTTACTAATTCATTGACTTTAGACAAAATCATGACCTCTTCAAGCCCCATTTTCCTCATCTACAAAATGGAGCATCCACTATTATAAAAGTAGATTAAATAGAATAATATTTCTAAAATTGCTACAACAATGCTTGTTAGTATAATAATAAATACAGTACAGTAAAGGTATAAGATTCTATAGTAAAATATAATCAGTTCTGTATACTGTACTTAATAGGTACAATTTCTCTGCCTAGGTCACACTCTTCTTTGACCTCAAGCTAATCGTAGCCTCTTTAACTGCTAAAGCTTTCATAATATTCACCTGGATAAGGGTCCATTTTCAGGGTAACCCTGAAGTACACTGAATATGTTAATCTCCTCAACACACCCTGCCCTGACATGGGTGAAAAGAGCCTAGACCAATGTTTCTCAAAGAGTGGTCCACAGACCATTTGCATCAAATCTTTAGAGACAGGGTCAAGGTATATACATATTTCTTAGGCTGTCCCTGTGATTTTAATGTACAGGAAAGTTTGCTAACTACTCCTCTACACTCTCCATGTGTTTTATATATGGTTGCCTCTTTCTGTAATGTCTATTTCTTCCACCCCTACCTGTGAAAACAGAACGCAGGCTCCATGCAGCTTTCCGTAATTTCATGTTTACCACAAGCAGCAGATGCCACCTTTTTGTTACTATGGGATGAATAAAATGAGGAGGAATCAAAACTGGGGTGCATGAGAGAGTACTGGGGAGCAATGGAATGCAGCACCTGTACTGGAGTGGTGGGAAGGACTCATGGTTTGTACTTGCAATTTGTGCACTTGAGTTGACATTGCAAAAAGGGTGGGGGAAGGTGGGAGAAAATCAGCAAACAGGGCGGGGGAGAGGGAGGGAAGAGGAAGCAGAAACAAAGTAGCTCCATGGGCACCGGGATTGTTCAGAAAAGTAAAAGCATCTCTCCATGCACCCACCCCCATGCAGCAGGAGGAGGGGTGGGTGAGCAAAGTAGGTATTAACCACCAGACTTGCCTTGCAAGACCTTCTCACTGTGTAACTGAGAATGCCTGGGTAGGAACATGCCACCGGATTGGCTGCCATGAAGCAGAAGAGCAAGGTATGAAAGAAACATGGAACTCCTGAGACCAAGCCAGTGCCCTTACATTTCATGATTGTGTCCCTGTGGTTGCCGCCTTCTGGAAAGTTCTTTACCTTCATCTCTGCTTGTGAAAAATCTTGCCCATCCCTCAGGACCTCAGCCCAAGGCCCCAGGGGAATATGCCCAGGCACCTGAGCCTCTGGGACCTAGAGTGGGGACAGAACCTAGAAGCAACAAGGGAGATGGTCCTCCCTCAAACTCTTCCTCTCCACCTCCTTAGAGCTCTGAGTTACAAGGGAAACCAGCACCTCCAAGTAACCTCTCCTCTTTAAGGGCAGCCCAACAGGTTCTCAAGGCTCTGCCTGACCAAAGGGGTCCCAGACATCACTCAGGTCAGAAAGTGGGGCCCAGGGATCTGTATTTAGAACGCATCCCTCAGGACACTCCAGTAAGGGAGCTCAGATACTTCAGTTTGAAGTGAAATATATATACACTGAGTGGCCAGATTATTATGATCTCTGAATACATAATAATCTGGCCACTCAATATATATATATTAGAGGATTAGAGGCCCGGTGAGTGAATTCGTGCATGGGTGGGGTCTGGCCAGCCAGGCCAGAAGGAGGGGACACGGGCGGTTGGCTGGCCTGCCTGCTGGTCGAACTCCTGGTCGAGGGGACAATTTGCATATTAAGCTTTTATTATATAGGATATACACTGAGTGGCCAGATTATTATGCCTTCAGAGGTCATAATAATCTGGCCACTCAGTGTGTGTGTGAGTGTGTGTGTGAGTGTGTCTGTTTTTTAAACTGTTTTAAGACATCAGCGGGGGGGGGGGGGCGCGAAAAAAAAGCTGCTGCAGAAGGAATATAAGTGGGGGATGGGAGGTGCTCTCTGCAGCTGCCAACCCCCATCCCACACTAAGTTCAAGGTCTAATATTAATCAAATGTCTCCCGGACTGCAAGTACACATTTGTTTCTTTTTCAGACAATTGCCTGAGCTCCTTTTAGCCTCTGGCTTGAGGTTTCAAAATTGTATTTAAGTAAGTATTTTAAAAAGGCTGGTTCAGGCTGATGTCCTGAAAGTAGGGAAATATCCCTTGTCTCTTAGTGGGGGTTCAGGACAGGCACACAAGGCAATCTTGGGTTCATGGCTCTCAGGCCCTCAGTACATTCCCTGCCCAAGAATCCCCACCACCACCACCACAGGCTGTGCCTGATTTGCGCTCCCTCCCACCAAGCCAGCCAGTTCATTGCTCCCGCCCTCCCTCGCCTGCCCGCTGCCTCCGCCCCCCCCCCCCTCCCACTCCAAACCCCGCTTAGTTCTTGTCCCAGTCAACTGCGCTCTGGCTGCACTTCCCGCCCTCCCCTAGCACCTCACCGCAGCTCAAGCCTCCGCATTCCTCCCCGACCTCGCAGTCCTCTCGCTCCTTACCCAGCGCCACGCCCTGGGCTCCGTAGGCTCCACTACCCGCGGTCGCCCCAGACTCCTGGCCCTTGAGAGTTCGTTCCTCTGGCTGACTTGGAGGCTACTCCGCCCCTGCGCCACCACAGCCAACACGGGTGCCACTCTCCACCACCGCTGCAGCAGCACTGCAGCCTCCATCACCGCCACCAGTCGCCGGCCGCAGACCAGGGCCATGGAGCAAACAGGTAGCAGGAAGCGGAAAGCGCCCGCCATCGAGGGGGCCGCTGCGAGCTCGTCGTCGCAGGGCTTGGTGGGGGCGGCTGGAGAGGGCCCGCTGTTGCTGCCCAAGAAGCAGAAGCGGCTGGCGACGCGGCGCTCGCTGGTGCCCTACCTGATGAGCCGCGAGGTGGGCGCGCGAGGCCGCGCGGGGTTCCCGGGCTTCGAGGGCAGGCTGCGCGGCTACGCGGTGCAGAAGCTGCCAGAGCTGCTGCGAGAGCGCGAGCTGGCCCTGGGCACCCTCAACAAGGTGTTCGCGTCGCAGTGGCTGAACGCCAGGCAGGTGGTGTGCGGCACCAAGTGCAACACGCTCTTCGTGGTGGACGTGCAGTCGGGCCAGACCACGCGAATCCCGCTCATGCAGGACCGGGGACCCGAGCCGGCTCGGGCCCAGCCAAGCTGTGGCATCCACGCCATAGAGCTGAATCCCTCCAAGACGCTTCTGGCCACAGGGGGCGAGAACCCCAACAGCCTGGCTGTCTACCATTTGCCCACCCTGGACCCCGTGTGCCTGGGCGACCGCCATGGCCACAAGGACTGGATCTTCGCCATCGCCTGGATGAGTGACACTGTGGCTGTGAGCGGGTCCCGCGATGGCACTGTGGCTTTGTGGAGAATGGATCCGGACATGGTCAATGGCAGCATGACATGGCACAATGACGCAGGGCTCCCTGTGTACGCCCACATCCGTCCGAGGGACATGGACACCATCCCCAGGTCCAGCACTAACCCCAGTAACCGAAAGGTGCGGGCCCTGGCATTCAGTGGCAAGAACCAGGAGCTGGGAGCAGTGTCCCTAGATGGCTACTTCCACCTGTGGAAAGCCCGCAGCACCCTGTCCAGGCTGCTGTCCATCAGGCTGCCCTACTGCAGAGAGAATGTGTGCCTGACCTACTGCGATGAGTTGTCCCTGTACGCGGTGGGCTCCCAGTCCCACGTCTCCTTTCTGGATCTGCGCCATGGTCACCAGAACATCCGGCCCATGTGTTCCCGAGAGGGGGGCACTGGTGTGCGCTCACTGAGCTTCTACCAGCACATCATCACTGTGGGCACAGGCCATGGCTCCCTGCTCTTCTATGACGTCCGTGCCCAGAAGTTCCTGGAGGAGAGGGCATCGTCCAACCTGGACTCCTCCCCAGAGCCCTCAGGGAGGAAGCTCAGGCTCACCTGTGGCAGAGGCTGGCTCAACCACGATAACCTGTGGGTGAACTACTTCGGTGGCATGAATGAGTTCCCCAACGCTCTCTACACCCACTGCTACAACTGGCCTGAGATGAAGCTCTTTGTGGCTGGAGGGCCTCTCCCTTCAGGCCTCCATGGGAACTACGCAGGCCTCTGGAGCTAAGGATGGCCACTGTGTTCTCCAAGTGCCCAGACTTTCCCTATCATTTTCCTTTGTCAGGCTGTGTTAGTGCTATTAACTATATTTGGCTTTTGTCCTCCACTTGGAACTGCCCAACTTACCTGTGCTCAGTGTATTAAGCAGAGAGGGGTGGGGGAGAGGGAGAGAGAATTGTCCTTCAGGCAAACAAAACTTGGCTTTAATACTTTTCTACAACCATTTAACAATCATTTTTAATTGTTATACCAAGATTCTGGGCTAATTCTTAGCTGTGTCCTCTTTTTAAGTCATTTATAAATTCTCTCTAATGCCATGTAGTCAGTTTTACAATTGTGTATCTTTTTCTTTGTTATCACTATTACATTAATACTGTTTCAGGTTATTTTTCATTTCAAATAGACGGGGTATTAAGAACATTTTTAACTGGGTTGGTACATCTGTTCTGGAAAGCTAGCCATAGTTTTATAGCACTTTTCCAATTGGAAACTACATTCCAAGTTCTTGATTATCAACTTTTGAAAACATTCCATTTGCAAATTGTAGTCTTAGTGTTTATAGTTTGTAAGTTGTAGGTGCTAAACGTGCTTTTTAACAAAGTTTATTAGCTTTGAAAAAAAGAACTGTCCTACAATCTTGTTTTGGTAGCAAAATCTCAATTGGTCAGAACACTTCAGGAATACAAGGGTTCTGCTGATTGAATTTAAAGAATTAAGCTAAAAAACCTAATCAATCTTTTTTTTTCCTTCAACCCGTACTTAAGTTTTTATGACCTGTTGTAAAATAGATAAATGACAGTGTATTTTTTCACTTCTTGCCTTAGTACTGTCAAAAATTGTGAATATATTTGAATGTTTGTTGTTTAAGGAACTTGCATAGAGTTTCAGTGGCATCATTCAAAGCAGGGATTGTAAGTGTAAAATTGTAGGCTGGGAAGAATGTATACTGATCCAGGTTATAGACTGGATAATTTTTCTGTTGCTATTTTTAATACCAAATATTATATTCGAGAATACTTTAAATTTTCCAATCATACTTAGCAGTTAAGTCACAAGAAAAAAACACAAAGAATAAATATAAGCTCAATCCCTACTCCTTTTGAAAAAGGTTCTTAATTTGTAAAGTCCAAATTAATGTTATTTTGTGAATTTGAAAGATTCTTATGTAAAGTAGAATAAATATATTGGTAAAAAGTAGTGTTGTTATAACCCTCATGTAATAGCATATGGTTTTCAAGGACACAAGATGTTTGTGTCAAGAACTTGGGCTGGTGATTAAATATAAATGGGATTACGTTGAAGAAAAGTACTTTGGGGCTCAGATAAATACAAATTGTGGATTGTTAGGAAAGCAGGTTGTACTGCTCCCTTTGTGAGAATACTGGAAGTGAGAAGGGAGATTGGGCTTTCCTCAAATGGCCAGGTTTTGCTGACCTTGGATTAGTTTTGTGGCGTCTGTTTTTCCTTAAATGTTTTGACACTCAGATGCTGCCTTGGTGTCAATGTACTACATGCTGTTCAGTTGCAAATCTGAACCAAGTAATATAATGAGCTGTACTGAAGGTGAGTTTAGAAATACAGAAAAAAAAGCTTTTGTTTACAGAGATTGTTTTAACAAGTTTATATAGTTGTTATAATAGCAGTGAGATGTATTTGTGTGCATGTGTCTCCAACTCAGTTGCATATGTCTTGAGAGCAGAAACTATAACTGTCATCTTTATATTCTCTCATTTCTTCACTAATGCCTAGCAAATCATTGGCCACCAGTAAATATTTACTGAACGAATGTGTTTTTTTCTCTGGAGATTTAAAGATCAAGGCTATTAAAAATGAGTAAGTGCATAAATAAATAAATAAATAAAATTAACTTTTAAATAGTATGGAATCCTATTGTGTTCCCCCTCCTTTTCTTAAAATTTGCCCTAATTTATTTCCAGGTCCAGCCATGGTGCTTAACAATTTGTGAAACCAGAAGATGAAGGAACATGTATAAATTATAATGGCACTGGAATTTGATATTTTCACTTGCAAATACTTAGATTTGAAGATTTTTTAATTTTTTTCATAAATTAGTTTTTTTAACTTTACTTTTATTGTTGACACTATTACAGATGTCCCCACCCTCCCCCTTTGCCCACCTCCACCAAGCCCCACCCCTTTCCCTCTCACAATACCACACAGTAGTCTGTGTCTAAGGGTTGTGCATATATGTTCTTTGGCTAATCTCTTCACCTTCTTTCATCTAATTCCCTCTCCCCTTCAACAGCCATCAGTCTGTTCTTGTATCCATGCCTTTGTTTCTATTTTGTTCGTCAGTTTAGATTCCACATAAAAGTGAATATCTCTACTCTAATTTGTTCTCTGGCTTGGCCCTTCATTACTGACTCACTCTTAAATCTCATAATTTAGGGTATAACTTTTTAATATAAAATAACATGCCTTGCCTTTTAAAAAACTAAGTAGCTTAAGTATGTATGTATTTGTATTATGTAGAAACTTAAGTATTTTGAAATATTTTCTAGTTCAGAGATAAAGTGAGCTACAGAAGTACAATGAATTGTGTAACCTGTGAGTGTGAAATAATTGAAAATGTAACCTTGCCAGCACTCTAAGAAACCCATAAATATAATTCACTTAATATACACAAGGGAAAGCATATATTTAGGTATAAATTATCTATCACTGTTGCCTGAAAAAGCTTAGTTGCTTATAACTATGCATAAAAAATGTTAGTTGCCTTTATCTCTAACTACATATTGGCATATTCCTCCCCAAGCATATTGCTGACTCAAAAGTTTACGTTACTTCCCTTTACTCTTTGGTTTGATTTCTTTCTTTTTTTCCAAAGGGGAAAGAAAGAATTTACTAATCAAGGATGTCCACTGAAATAAATTAAGATGACTCCTCTGGAAAAAATTAATCTGTTAAATATACTCTAGCATTGATGATAAACAAGATAGAATCCTCTAGAGGTTGACTTTTATTGGGCTGTACTCAGTGTTGAGCAAGTTGTCAAAATTTTCCATTAGTTGCTAATTTAGAGTGATTTTAGAAAGCAATTCACAAAGACTTTCCAGATGTTTTACTGACAGCTTCCTAATCTCTGCAAGTCTTGGGTAACCTAGATACATTAAATAAGCCACTATGTGAGCTGCTCCAGGATGCAGTTCAGTGAGAACAACATGTACTAATGTGAACGAAAGGCTACATAGACCACAGGTGTTTGCTTTAAGGGATGTTATTTTCAGATGTGCTCACAGGGCTGCCTAAAAGTATTTAGCACTTCTGGCCTGCTGCAATCCAGAGACATCTACATTGGAGTGTGGCATCAGTGTAAGGGCCATGTGGTTACAGGTGGTTGCCATGAAAGTCAGACTCATCCTCAAGAAGGAGGGCTCTTTAACTGCTGTGTGATTTTTGCATAGACAATGGTCTTGACTTTCCTCTACCACCTTTTTTTTAAAACTCTCAGTGACATCCCAGACAGAATAAGCACTTAACTTTTTCATGTTTCTATAATGAATGTTTTGTTATTTTTAAAATATTTTTATTGGTCTTTTAGAGAGAGAGGAAGGGAGGAAGACAGAGAATAGAAACATCAATGAGAGAAACATCATCAATTGATCAGCTGCCTCCTGCACGCCCCCCAAAGGGGAGAGAGCCTGCAACCCAGGCATATGCCCTGACCAGAAATCGAACCAAGGGCTTCTTGGTTCCTGGGTTGATACTATACTGGCTGGGCGTTATTATTGTTATTATAGCATTTATCAGACTGTAGTGCAGTTAACTATGGGAATATCTAATCCCCTCCCCCATTTGAATGTGAACTGTCATCCGGACACCTAGCCCAATAGGCTGCATAAATAAGACACTGAGAAGTCCAGTTCAATGACTAATGATTAACTCTTTGAAATAAATTACTTTATCAGATGAGTTGAGCAAAACATTAGGGAATGTAATAAGGATTAGAATGATGGATGAAGAATATACTGAAACAGGCCCCATGGCAGTGATAATGGCAATTCATAGCATGGAAAAATGTGGGTAGGCAGCAGAAACTTTGATTACTTAACAGTTTTGTAAACAGCTGATACTGGATCTGGGACACCAAGATGAAATGGAATAAATGTTATTTTAGAATAAGAAAAACCTAGCTCTATTATTTGCTTACTGAATAGCCATCAGTGTGCTGCTTAACTTCTCTAAACCTGACCTTACGTTACTGATTGTTCTGTCTCCAGCATTTAGCATATTACCTGATACCTATATTATTTGATTATTACAGTTTTACAAGGAAATTTTTATGTGCATTGTGGAAAGTTACACATACAGAAAAATGAAATATAAGAAAACAAAACAGCCTAATTTCTGCCAGCCAGACATTACTAATATTAACAATTTGGTGTATATCATTTTAGGGTATATATATATATATATATATATATATATATATATATATATATATATTGCAGTCGTTTCTACAATTGTTTTGTGATCTGCTTTATCAATTAATAATTACATCTTTCCATGGCAATAAATATTCATATTAACTAATATTCAGGATATATTTAATGTGCACAGGTTGAAATTTTACATAGATTGTTTGATGCACAACTCCAGCAGTTGTTCCCATTACATAAATCATTAGAATGACATACCAGACATTTAACACAATGTAAGATTGTATACTTACTCAAACCTCAGGAGTTAAACTTAAACATTTATTATGTAGCGATATCTCTGTGTAGATGATTGCTGAATTCAGTGATTTTCAGACATTGGAGTACATCAGAGACACTTGCACATATTTTAAAAGTGAGAGACGCTCAAGTCTCAACTCAGACATACTGAAACCGAATTTCCTTGTGAAAACACCATTTTATTTCAGTGTTTTCAAATTAATCTCTTCAAAAACAAAATTAGCAGCAACCACAAAATAGATGATCTTCCCTAGAGGTTTATAAATGTAGCATTAGATAAAAATATTGATTTATTAGTAACTATACAAATTCACTAATGATTTTAAAAAGGTAAATATAGTATTAAAGGTATACAAACTACAATGAGAATATGGAGAGAATAGCAATTCTGCCTGGGAAGGTCATGAAGGGTTACCAGAATAGGAGATGCTTGAGTTGGTTCATTTTTAAAATAGAATAAGAGTGGAGAAGGAGAGCTAACATTATTTTGAAAGTATATTGTGTCTATACTAACAGCACATACATACATATATACATAGCCATTACAGTTTGACCTTGTGGAATTTGAAATGCCTGTGGGATATCTAGATGAAAATGTCTGGTTGGCAGTTAGAAATTTGGATCTGGAGCTCATAAAAGACGTTGGGTTTAGAGATACAAATGGAGAGTCATCACTATAGAAATGGTACTTAGGAGAGGTGGGGAAGGGTATAGTATCTCAGAATTTAAGTCTTCTGGTTCTCATTCCAAAACAAACCAATATTTAATAGATCTGCACGTACATTACTATATGCCTGGCACATAGTAGGTAATTAATGATTTGTAGGTAGATGGCCAAATGTAGGTTTGTTTAGTGAATATTAAACACTCTTCAGTACTCCCAAGAGTAGTATTTCATTTTTTCACTTGGTAATGATCAATTTTTAAATTCTCCCAATGCAATCACATTAACCAAAAGAACAAAAAGGAAATCTACCCAATGTTACTGTGTTTTATTATTATTTTACTAGAGGCCCAGTGCACAAAATTCTTGCACTGGTAGGGTCCCTAGCAGCTGCCAGCTGCCAGCCAGGGCCTCCTTCCCTTCCCCTGGCCAGCCCCGACCCCTGGTCAAACTCACAGATGAACTCCCAGTTGAGGGGACAATTTGCATACTACGCTTTTATTATATAGGATTACTATTTATTATTAACATTAAGAAGGGATAGTGTTGAATTTGAGGCTAGCAACTGAGAGAGCTATTATCCCTTGGTCAGAAAGGAAGAGGGTGGGAAAAGGACTCAATCTTGAAAAGGGCATTGGTATGGAGAGGGATTCCTACTGTGTTTTAAATAAATAAAGACATCTACACTGAGTGGCCAGATTATTATGATCTCTGAACGCATAATAATCTGGCCACTCAGTGTATATCCTATATAATAAAAGGCTAATATGCAAATTGTCTTCTTGAAATTGTCCCCTCGACCAGGAGTTCGACCAGCAGGCAGGCCGGCCAACCGCCCATGTCCCTTCCCCCTGGCCAGGCTGGGCGGACCCCACCCATGCACAAATTCATGCACTGGGATATATATATATATATATATATATATATATATATATATATATACTAGAAGCCCGGTGCATGAAATTCATGCATGGCGGGGGGTTGTCCCTCAGCCCAGCCTGTACCCTCTCCAATCTGGGACATCCCTCTCACAATCCAGAACTGCTGGCTCCCAACTGCTTGCCTGCCTGCCTTCCTGATTGCCCCTAACCGCTTCTGCCTGCCAGCCTGATCACCCCCTAACCACTCCCCTGCCAGCCTGGTTGATGCTTAACTGCTCCCCTGCCAGCCTGTTTGCCCCCAACTTCCCTCCTCTGCCAGCCTGGTCACCCCTAACTTCCCTCTCCTGCAGGGTTGATTACCTCCAACTGCCCTCCCTTGCAAGCCTGGTCCCTCTCAACTGCCCTCCCTTGCAGGCCTGGTCCCTCACAACTGCCCTCCCTTGCAGGCCGGGTGCCTCCCAACTGCCCTCTCCTGCTGGCCATCTTGTGGTGGCCATCTTGTGTCCACATGGGGGCAGGATCTTTGACCACATGGGGGCAGCTATATTGTGTGTTGCAGTGATGATCAATCTGTATATTATTCTTTTATTAGATAGGATAGAGGCCTGGTACAGGGTTGGGGGCCAGCTGGTTTGCCCTGAAGGGTGTCACAGATAAGGGTGAGGGTTCCCTTGGGGTGTGGGGCGGACTGAGTGAGGGGCCTGTGGTGGTTTGCAGGCTGGCCACGCCCCCTGGCAACCCAAGGGGAGGCCCTGGTATCTGGAATTTATTTTCCTTCTACAATTGAAACTTTGTAGCCTGGAGCGGAGCCAAGCCTGGGGCTCCAGCAGGCATTTCTGTGGCAGTTGATTCACCTTCTACAATTGAAACTTTGTAGCCTTAAGCGGGTGAGCCCGGCCAGGGTGTGCAGAAAGCTTTGCTTCCCCTGTTGCCGCCGGCAACCCTGGCCTGCTCTCTCAAGCTCCATTCTGCCGCCATTTGTTTGAATTTGTTTACCTTCTATAATTGAAACTTTGTAGCTTGAGTGGAGGCTTAGGCCTGCAACGGCTATGGAAAGCTTGGCTTCCTCTGTTACCTGGGAAACCTTGCTCTCTGTGGCTGTAGCCATCTTGGATTGGGGTTAATTTGCATACTCACCCTGATTGGCTGGTGGGTGTGGCTTGGCTGGTGGGCGTGGCTTATGTAGCAGAGTGATGGTTAATTTGCATATTGTCCACTCAGATGGTTAATCTGAGTGGACAGATTATTATGCAACCAGAGATCATAATAATCTGACCACTCAGTGTATATTTTGGTTAGATGTGTTTTTGCATCCTTTGTAGAATATAGGCCATCCTAAAGTTGGGCAAAAAGGCTAAATATTGATGATACCTTCCTTACAAATGACTTTTCTGTTTTTCCATTTTGGAAGTACAGTTCACTGAAGCAAACACATTGATGATGTCAATGAGAGTAATGGTGCTACTTTCACCCTTTTTAATGCCATTATTGCGCCATTCTCTGTTTCCACCTAAGGCATTAATATTTCATGTTGATTAAATTTTAACATCTAAATTGCCCTTTTATGTTACACACAAATGATAAACTTGAATGTTCCAGTGAGAGGGCAGCAACTTTAGTTTCCTATAGGCTCCTAGTAAATTTATCAAATAACATTGCCCAGCACCTCAAAAATTACTAACTTTTATTTCTTCTTCTTCTTCACTAACGCAGAGTTAGGGGGTTTAATGTGTATTTTCTTTTTGAGTTACACCTTATTTGACTAAAACTAGACCCCCATTTTGCACAATAAATGCATTTTTTTACATTTGTACATGAAGCACATTTTTTAAAATGGCATCAGATATTCCCATTTACTCAAATTATAATTTTAGAAGTGTCATCTTTATTATGAATTGATTTCCAATTGACAGTGATTTCTAACACATTGCCATTGCCTCCAACTCTGAGACATGTACTATAGTCTTCAAATAAAAGCTAAGTGATGTAATGGAATTCCCTATTTTAAAGAATATTAAAGGATATTTCCAGAATGTGATAAATTAAGCCCTATTTCATTTGTATAGAAAATGGGATTTCCTAAAATAGAACATCTTGTAATTTGGCTTGCTCTATATTTATTTATCATGAGCCAGAGCAAATTCTAAGATATCCTCATATGTCATGCTTAAAGCTCTCTTCTTTCTTTTCCCCTGGTCTTTCTTTATGAAGATTGCTCTAAGTAAAAGTATTTGGTATATGGATACCCCAGAAGAATCTTAAATAATACTTTGGTTTTTCTATCTATTTTAAACTTTTAAAAACTTGGGGTATTTAAATTGGCTTTTTAAAAGACTGGTTAGTTAACATCATGCTAGAATGAGTGTGGTTCTAGAAATAATGAGAATAAATATTTTCATAATTGTCTTAAGATCAGGGGCTGTGAAGAAAATTTTTAAATTTTAATTTTCAATTATGGTAAAATATATATAACAAAATTTGCCATCTTAACTATTTTTTCATTTTTATTAACTTTACTGGGGTGACACTAGTTAACAAAATTATACAGGTTTCAGGTGCACAGTACCACAACACATCATCTGTACACAATACTGTATGTTCACCACCCAAGGTCAAGTCTCCTTCCATCACCATTTATTGCCCCTATATACTCTTCCACCTTCTCTCTCTTCCCCCCCCACCCCAGAAATCACCATATTGTTGTCCATGTTCATGAGATTTTTCTCTTCTTTTTTTTTTGTTTTTGCTCAATCCCTCTACCCCCGCAACCCAGCTCTCCCAACTCTCCCTACCCCCTGACAGCTGTCAGCTTGCTATCTATGAGTCTGTTTCTATTTTGCTTGAGAATTCATTTGATTCCACATATGAGTAAAATCATTTGGTACTTGTCTTTCTCTGACTGTCTTATTTCACTTAGCAAAATATTCTCCAGGTCCACCCATGCTATTGCAAAGGGAGAGATTTAATCCTTTTACAGAACAATGGTATTCCATTGTGTAAATGTACCACAGCTTTTTTTATCCACTCACCTACTGATGGACACTTGGGCTGCTTCCAAATCTTGGCTATTGTAAATAATGCTGCAATGAAAATAGAAGTGCATATGTTCTTTCGAATCAGTATTTCAGGTTTCTTTAGGTAAAGAAAAAAAAAGTGGAATCACTGGGTCATAAAGCAGTTCCACTTTTAATTTTTTGAGGAAATTCCATCCTGTTTTCCATGGTGGTTGCACCATTTGCATTCCCAACAATAGTGCATGAGGGTTCCTTTTTCTCCACATCCTCACCTCTACATTTCACTATTTTCAAGCGTACAGTTCAGTAGTGTTAAGTATATTCATATTTTTGTGTAACCAATCTCTAAAACTTTTTCATCTTTAAAACTGATATTCTATACCCATAAAACAACTTCCCATTTCTCCCTCCACACCAATCTCTGGCAACCATCATTCTATTTTATGAATTTGACTACTCTCAGTACCTCAGTTAAGTGGAAACATACAATATCTAGCTTATTTCACTTTGCAGAATTTATTTCCTCGAGGTTCATCTATTTTGTAGCATGTGTCAAATTCCATTCCTTTTTAAGGCTGGATAATATTCCATTGTATGTTTATATCATATTTTGTTGATCCATCCATTTGTAGAAGGACACTTAGGCTACTTTCACCTCTTGGCTATTGTGAATATTGGTGCCATGAACATGGGTGTACAAATAGTTTTTGTAGACTCTGTTTTCAAGTCTTTTGAATATATACCCACAGGTACAAATGCTGGATCTTATGGCAATTCTGTTTTTAATTATTGTTTTCCATAGCAGCTACACCATATTACATTCCAACTAACAGTGCAAAGGGATTCCAACTTCTCCACATCCTTGCCAACTTTTATTTTCTGTTGTTTTGATAGTAGCCATCCTAAGGGGGTGTGAGGTATCCAGATTGTTTTTAAACTTGTTTTGATTTATAATTGCCTTATACAGATATTTCATCTCACTCCTTAAGAGTTTTAATAGTACTCATGGAACAGAACATATAACTGTGATTATCATGAGAAAAAATCATGATGATTTAAGTATGGACAAGATATTCTTAAAATATATAAAACATATAGAATATATATTTTCTTGATATATTTTATTTTAAAAGGTACTACATTGGAGATATTAAAAATTATAGTTTGAACTATCACTTTATTTTATTCTCAATACATTTAACCTCCAATATACTATTTAGTTGAACACATCTAGTGTTCTTAACTAGATGTAAGGAAAAAGTTTTATCTTAAATACTATTCTTGGTGTGTTTTGAGGGGAAATCCCTATATTTAAAAATCAATTTTAAAGAGTGGTGAAAGTGGAAATCCCTGTCTTGTTCCTGACCTTAAGGGAAACACTTTTAGTTTTTGCCCATTGAGTATGATGTTGGTTATAGGTTTTTCATATACAGCCTTTAATATTGTGAGGTATGATACTTTTATTCTCACTTTGCTGAGAGTATTTATCCTAAATGGGTGCTGGATTTTATTGAATGCTTTTATTGATATGATTATGTGATTTTTGTCTCTCAGTTTGTTTATATGATGTATCACATTTATTGATTTGCAGATATTGTACCAGCCTTGCATCCCTGGAATAAATCCTACTTGGTCATGGTGTATGATTTTTCTAATGTAATGCTGGATCTGATTTGCTAGAAATTTGTTGAGGATTTTAGCATCTAAGTTCATCAGGGATATTGGTCTGTAATTCTCTTTCTTTGTAGTGTCTTTATCTAGTTTTAGAATTAGGGTAATGCTGGCCTCATAAAAAGGGCTTTGAAGTCTTCCCTCCTCATGCATTTTTTTTTTGAATAGTTTGAGGAGGATAGGCATTAGTTCTTCTTTGAATGTTTGGCAAAAGTCTCTTGTGAAACCATTTAGTCTAGGACTTTGGTTTGCTGGGAGGCTTTTTAAAATTATTACTTAAATTTCATTAGTTGTTATCAGTCTATTCAGGTTTTCTAATTCTTCCTGACTGAGTTTTAGAAGATCTTATGCTTTGGGGAATTTGTCCATTTCACCGGGGTTGTCTAATTTGTTGGCACAAAGTTGTTCATAGTATTTTCTTAAAACCCTTTGCATTTCTGTGAAGTCAGTTGTTACTGCATCTCTTTTATTTCTGATTTCATTTATTTGGGTCTTCTCTCTTGGTTTCACTGATCTTTTGTATTGCTTATTTAGTATGTATGTCATTTCTTTCTTCTCTGATCTTTATTATTTCCTTCCTTCTACTTACTCTGGGCTTTTCTTTTAAAAAATATTTTTATTGATTTCGAAAATGAAGGGTGAGAGAGAAACATCACTGATGAGGGAGAATCATCGATCAGCCGCTTCCTGCACACCACACCGGGGACCCAGCCCACAACCTGGGCATGTGCCCCGACCGGGAATCGGACCATGACCTTCTGATTCATAGATTGACGCTCAACCACCGAGGCACATCGCTGGACATTCTAGGCTTTTATTGTTCTTCTTCTAGTTCTCTTAGATGTAGGATCAGATTGTTTATTTTATATTTTTCGTGCTTATTGAGGTAGGCATGTAATGCTATGAATTTCCCTCTCATAATTGCTTTCAACGTGGCTTACAGATTTGGTGTTGTTGTGTGTTCATTTTCATTTGTTTCCAGGTAATTTTTTATTTCTTCCTTGATCTTATTGGTACCCCATGCATTGTTTAATAACATGCTATTTACCCTCCATCTGTTTGAATGTTTTTGAGGTGGATTTCTAGTTTCATGCCACTGTGATCTGAGAAGATGTTTGATATGATTTAAATCTTCTTGAATTTGTTAAGACTTACTTTGTCTCCTAACATGAGATCTATCTTTGAGAATGTACCATGTGCATCTTAGAGGAATATATATTCTGCTGCCATGAGGGAAAATGTTCTGTAAATATCAATGAAATCCATCGGATCTAGTGTGTAGTTTAGACTGTAAAAAAGAAGGAGCTCTTACCCTTTAGGATGGCAAGAGTACACTCGGAGGTTATTATGCTAAGTGAAATAAGGCAGTCAAGAAATTTATATATGGAATCTAATGAACAAAATAAACTGAGCAACAAAATAGATCCAGAGGCAGGGGTACATGGAACAGACTGACAGATCTCAGAGGGTTGGGAGTGAAGGGGACTGGATAAAAGAAGGTGAAGAGATTATCCAAAGAACATATATATGAATAGCCCATGGACACAGACAACAGAGTGGTAAAGGGCAGGGAGGGGCAAGGGCTGGGTGGAGGTGGGAAAAGAAGGGAAAACTAGGTACATCTGTAATTGTTTTAAAAATAAATAAATGAATAAATACATTTTAGAAATAACTAACAATTATTTTTCACACATCAATGTGTTGCTTTCAATTGACCTTAGACTGAAGCTTCTTAGGAGTGTCTTGGGAAATAAAGTTATAAATTGAAGGTAGATAATGTCACTATCAGTAGAAGCTAATAGAACAAAGCATCATAGAAAGTTTGAACACGTGAAACTAATTTTAAACGTAGTGTTAGAGTGTACTGCTAAAAAAAAATCTGTTTTAAATATTGAATGAAATAAACTACCTCTTGTTGTCCAGTCTGTTTTACAGATCAAATTACACAACCAACAACAAACTATTTAACCACTCGGTAAATAACCTAATATTTCAGAAAATAAAACATTTTAAAATAGTCATCTTAAAATTCTATGTATCTTCAAAGATCTAGTCTCATTATAGACCCTCAAAATTTCTGGAGAGTTTATAATCAGGAAAAACATATAGAAATATATAAAAGTAGAGTGCCAAGGAATTTTTAATCTCTTTGATTTACTATCTACATTTATACATTTTTAAAAATTTTATTTATTGATTTTTGAGAGAGAGAGAGAGAGAGAGAGAGAGAGAGAGAGAGAGAGAGAGAGAGAGACATCTTCTTCTAGTTCTCTTAGATGTAGGATCAGATTGTTTATTTTATATTTTTCGTGCTTATTGAGGTAGGCATGTAATGCTGTGAATTTCCCTCTCATAATTGCTTTCAACGTGGCTTACAGATTTGGTGTTGTTGTGTGTTCATTTTCATTTGTTTCCAGGTAATTTTTTATTTCTTCCTTGATCTTATTGGTACCCCATGCATTGTTTAATAACATGCTATTTACCCTCCATCTGTTTGAATGTTTTTGAGGTGGATACTTATTTTGAGTTGTTCCACTTATTTTTATGCATTCATTGGTTGATTCTTGTATATGTCCTGACCAGGGATCAAACCAGCAACCTTGGCATATCAGGATGATATTCTAACTAACTGAATGATCCAGCCAGGGCTATTTATACACTTTATAATGGCTAGCATTTTTCTTTTTAAAAGAACACTTTAAAGCCAATTATAAATAAAGTGCTAAATATCAAACTTGCATATTTTTACCACTTTACTATCATTAGTGATTTACTTATATATTTTCTATATTGTAAGTATCTTGCAAGACCATGGCTTTTGAATGTTTACCCCCCCCCCCCAATAAATGCCTAACATATTTTGAAAACATTGATTTTCTGGTTTTGTAAGTAAAAATGAGATTTGTCTTTCTGCATGTGTAGGAGGAGCATCTCACTTCATTATAAATGAGAATTGCAACACACACACACACACACACACACACACACACATATCCTATCTAATAAAAGAGTAATATGCAAATTAACCATCACTCCACAACAAAAATGGCGGTGCCCATAGCCACAAGATGGCGGTGCCCAGTCCTCTCAGCCCCGCCAGAGTCCCCCAGTCCCAAGGAGGGCTGCCCCTGAGAGTCCCCCAACCCTGGGTGTCCAGCTGGGAGGTGCCTGTGCCCCCACGCCACCATCCCCTCCCAGCGGCAGCCCCAGGTGTCTGGCTGGGAGGCTCCCGCGCCCCCATGGAGCGATTCAAGTACTGACGATTCTACCAACGGAAAAGTTAAGAGAAAGAGAGGACCAAAAAGGAATAAAAGGAGAAAGAAAGAAAGGACAAAAGATGAAACATCAAGAAAAAGAAAGAGAAGGAAAAAAGGATGAAACAACCACATGATATCACCTTTCCAAAGTCTCATGAAATTCCTGTTTAAGGAGTTTATTTTATGACACTTTTAGTTTGGGTTTACATTTTTACTGGTTTGTCAAGACCACAGCAGGTACACTATCCAATATGTTGTTTTTTAAAATATATTTTATTGATTTTTTACAGAGAGGAAGGGAGAGGGATAGAGTTAGAAACATCTATGAGAGAGAAACATCGATTAGCTTCCTCCTGCATACTCCCCACTGGGTATGTGCCCCAAACCAAGGTACATGCCCTTGACTGGAATCGAACCTGGGACCCTTGAGTCTGCAGGCCGACACTCCATCCACTGAGCCAAACCAGTTAGGGCTGTCCAATATGTTAAAGAAAAAACCCTGTCTAATAAAGAGGGAATATGTAGGGGAGGGCATTTGGGGGTGACCGGGCTCTCAGGGGAGAGCAGTTGGGGATGATAGGGCCGGCAAGGGAGCAGTTAGGTGTTGATCAGGCTGGCAGGGGAGTGGTTAGGGGGTGATCAGGCTGGCAGGCAGAAGTGGTTAGGGGCAATCAGGCAGGCAGGCGAGCAGTTGAGAGCCAGTAGTCCCGGATTGTGAAAGGGATGTCCGACTGCCTGCTTAGTCGGACATCCCCCGAGGGGTCCCAGATTGGAGAGGGTGCAGGTTGGACTGAGGAACACCCCCCCCACCCCAGTTCATGAATTTTGTGCACCAGGCCTCTAGTATATATATATAATGAATTTGGATATTTTTCATATACATATTTCTAAATAGTCCCATTAACATTGTTTTTACTTTCAAGAGTTGTTATGTTGGCTTATGAGAGGAGGCTCTCATTGGTATATTCTAATTATGGGGGCTATTTACATCTTGTTTGCTCCAAAAATTCCAGTAAGATTGCACATATTTCTATTCATATTTAGTAATATTAGTACAATAAAATTACATATTCACCATATTAATTTCCAAATAGTTGTTCAGCATCATGTGTTTATTACAGAATAGCAAGTATATCCTGGCATAAAAAGTAAACTATTTTTTTCACCTTTTTGAGAAAATGTTGATGAGAAGTAACTCAAACAACTAACATTCCATTGAATTTGACCATTTATAAATGCATGATCCCATTTTGCAGAAAGTAGTGGCTATTATATTTTTTTCTTTTTGATTCAAATATGAGACAACCATTAAATGACTGAATCCTTAGAAGAAACATTTATTTTACACCCAAACCAGTATGGGAATTGAAAATGTGTCATTTTTATTAGCCTCACTTTTTCTTATTATTTCTATCAATTTAAAACAACAAGAATCATTGTACCAGCTCTTATGAGGTGAACAGTTTACTCCTTGAGTATTAGTTGTAATTGCTTTGCAATTATGTATTGATTCAAGGCATTGAATAGCATCTCAGTGATAAGTCTGGGAAATATTGAGGCAAGTTAAAATTATCTTCAAGAATCTTGCCAGTAATGTAGCCACTACTAATTCATTTACAGATGCCCATACATTCCTATAATATCTCCTCTCAAATTTTCATCATGATTTACTGTGACATC
Source organism: Cnephaeus nilssonii (assembly GCF_951640355.1). Classification (NCBI taxonomy): domain Eukaryota; kingdom Metazoa; phylum Chordata; class Mammalia; order Chiroptera; family Vespertilionidae; genus Cnephaeus; species Cnephaeus nilssonii. Next base: position 113,558,423 of record NC_137071.1, read on the forward strand.
ACTGAGGGTTTGAGATAAGTCTTACATAGGATTTCCTAGGTGTTTCTGTCTGCCATGCTAAAATATATCTCTAAACACCTGACATTTAGGAGTGGTTTACTCCCCAAAGTGAACTGCAAATATTGTTCATTATTACTTCTAATGGAAGCTTTAATCATCCATTTTTTTTATGTATCCCACAACTCAGCAATAAACAGGCACCATTGCATAACTCCTATCTACTAGGTTTGTTTTATACCATTGATATCTTATAAATATGTAATTTATATCTATCTATCTATATATATAAAAGCCTAAGTAACTGAACGACCAGTTGACTGGTTGCTATGATGTGCACTGACCACCAGGGGCAGACGCTCAATGCAGGAGCTGCCCCTAGTGGTCAGTGCACTCCCACAGTGAGAGTGCTGCTCAGCTGACTGGTGGCTGCCAGATGCCCGGCTCACTGTTGGCAGGGCACAGCTGCAGCAGCGCGAGCCTCTTCTGCCTCCACAGCAGCACTACCAGTGGGTGGGTGGCTGCGGCAGGAACAGTGGGGCTTGGATGAGCAGGAGCGGTATGGCACCTGGCCTGGCTCAGGCTCCTCCCTAGCTGCCTGCTGCTTCATGCACTACTACATTCCTTGGGGGATGTTGGACTGCCGACTTTGGCCCGATTCCCTGGCCTGCGGGGATCAGACCAAAACCAGGAGTCCAACATCCCCAGAGGGGTCCCAGATTGCAAGAGGGTGCAGGCCATGCTGAGGACCCTAGTATAAATATAAAAATAAATAAGCATAAATATAATTCATTTATTTCTATGAATAGAGGTGTTATTTACTTTTTCTGTCAGTTGTATTTTCAATGTCTTCCTGGAATCAAATTTTCCAAAACATAAATTGAAATCGTTTTATGAGATACAGAGTTATTAAAGTTATAAAGCACATTGTGAATGGGAGTCAGAAGTTAGTATAAAAAAGAAATGCTTACATGTGTAACTATACTTAGTCTTGCAACAATTATGTAAAATGTTTCATTGGTCTTTACACTAATCTTTACTTAGCCTGTACAAAGTGGATGTATTTTATGAACTATTAAAGGTATAAGAGCTGAATCCATATAGAAAATGTTTATGTACTCAACAGGGCAACAAAAAAATTATATAGCAGTTTATTCAGCTAAACTAGTGCTCTTCTCAGAACCTCAAAATTCAAAAGATGAGGACTATACCAAGAAAATAATAGGTTCAAAGGGAAGGATCATTCAGAAAGCAAATATTATGAAATTATTAAAATAATTTATGGATGTGTACTTTTGAAAGACAAATACTGGACATGGTCCCATGGATTTGGAGATATAGAAAACTTGCTAAAACATGGTAGTAATTAACCAATTTTCCAACAGGTCATTGCTAGTCATGGCTTTTTTCCCAGACATTCCTTCTCTGTATGTGCTTTTTAGTTTTTCTCCAGAGGTTGAATGAGGATGATTTTTAAAGTATCTTTAAAAAATACATGTCCAAGGCAAATATACACACTACATTTTATTTCTCTCTGATTTTTTGTGAATATCTAAAATATATTGCGTGTTGATCCTATTGGATGAAAAACTTATTTGTTCCTTTTTGTGTTTTCAAGTGCAAATGGTAATGAAAGCCACAATAAATTTTTATTCACTCATATTTTCTTACAAGTTAGAAGTAAAAATGGATGAAGGATAAATTGAGCTTAATTTTTAGTCAGTCTTTAGACATTAACTTTCTTTGCAGAGGTGAGTGTTTATTCAAGTATAGTCCTAGAATTGGCTTTACTAAAGTTATCTGGGAATTTACCAAACCAAACAGAATGCAGATTCCTGACTGGGCTCAGAAATACTCACTTGAACAATCATCATCAGAGATTTGGTTGCCCTTTAATATTTGGGAAACATTGGTTTAGTGGTTGAGCTCCCAATATTCTGGTCTCACTCAGAGCTCATTTGTATATTGTGTGTTAACCTGAGCAAAGTGCACGGGAGAAAGCCAGGTGATTTTTAAGGTTTAACATCATTTTAGACTCAGGCTTTGTCTGTAATGTTCTTACTCCTGCTTGCTACTGTGACCATCTGGAAATGTATCTCAACTAAATTTGCCTATGCATCCTCAGAACTTAAACAAGCACATGGAACACAGTGCATATTCAATTAATTTTAACTTAAAGAATAAGAAAACTCAAAATTTAAATAATAAATATATTCTTCTAAAATATAAATGATGTGATGTGGCTCATTGCCCTGTGTATTTCATTTCACTGACAAATGTTATTTGATTTGATGAGTATTAATTTTTACTCAATAATTTAAAGTCAGAATCTCACATATATTTTTGTCTTTATGTGTATCAGAATCTATATATATAAAAGCCTAATATGCAAAGTGTTCCCTTGGGAATTCGACCAGGAGAACTAGAGTTTGATTGCTCACTATGATGTGTGCTGACCACCAGGGAGCGGCGCAGAAAAAAAGAAGGCCCCGGCCAGCAGCTGGCAGCTGCTAGGGACCCTACCCATGCATGAATTTCATGCACTGGGCCGCTAGTTGATTTATAAAATGGAATGTTATATACATTTACATTTAAAGAGGTTTTTTTTAAAAAATCTTTGTTTTACTTTTATTAGAATTTCTTAATATAGTTATGCCTCATTTTAAAGCCCACTTTACATTTTAGGAGCTGTATAACATTTTATACATTTATTCCTATGTCCCATGATACTCATTTTAAAATGTTTATTTTCATAGCCCTGGCCAGTGTGGCATTGTCCAATGCACCAAGGGGTCACTGGTTCCACTCCCGGTAAGGGCACATGTTCAGGTTTCAGTGCTTAATCCCCCATGGGGTTGTGCAGTAGGCAGCTGATGGATGTTGCAATCTAATGTCAATGGTTTTCTCTCTCTCCCTCTTCCTTCCTCTCTCTCTAACAATCAATGAAAATATTTTAATGTGTGTTTCCATGAACATAATAACATATTACTGGCTCCTTACAAATGAAAAAAACATCTGAACTTCTGTGAAGGACGCTTTAGAAAACCTCTCCAACCCTCTTCTACCTAGCAGTGGAGTAAGACTATGTTGCCATGAGAGGTAGTACTTCATGATTGACAAATTGGTATGCACTGACTTTTTAAATTATCTTCATAACAAGCTTCAAAGTCTATACCTGGGATATATGACAATATAAGTATTATTTTCAACATGTAGTACACATTTTATACTGCATATTTTTAGAACTATCTTCAAATTTATTTTTTCTTTTACCAGTACAAGCTACTTAAAAAATAGTCTTACTGAAATATAACACAGAAATGTTCACAAATCACAAGTGCACAGCTCAAATAATTCTTGCAAATTCAATGCACCCATGTAACCAATCAACAGCCAGATCAGCAATCAGAAAAATACCAACACTCAATGCCGGCATCATGCTTCCTCATAGTCATTACCTCTTTCTTATTACCAAAAAGTAACTGTCATAATGATTTCTAATACCATAAACCAGTTTTGTCTGTTTTTGAATTTGATAAAAATGGGACAGTGTGTGCTTTTATGTCTGGCTTCTTTCACTAAATTGTATGCACTTGAGGTCTTGAATTTTATCAAGTGCTATTGTCTGTACCCATTTTTGAAATGATCATATAATTCTGTCTTTTACTTTGTTAATATGGTGAATTATATGAAATTATTTATCTTTTAATATTAAATCAATTTTCTTTTCTGCTATAGTTCTAATTTGGTACTTTTGCATTATATTTCCATATATTACTGGGTTGCATTTATTACTATTCCATTAAGATTTTTATGTCCATATAATTGAGAAATAGGGTCTGTAATATTTCTATTTCTATTATTTTTCTTGTTATTTCCAGTTTGAGCATCAAGTTTTGCTGGCCTCATAAAAAATAAGGAAGTATTCTTGTTTTCTTCTCTCCTCTGGGAGAGATTGGGTAAATTGTGCTTTAATTTTCTGCTTTAAATACTCTGAAGAATTCACCAGCATAGCTTTCTTACAAAGAATATTTTTGTCAGAAAGTTTATAACAACAGATTCAATTTAAGAGTTCTAAGATGGTTACAATTTTTTAGTTCTTCATGTGTCGATTGTACTTAATTGCATTTCCCAAGTAGTTTTTTTCAATTTCATCTAAATTGAAAATGTGTGAAAATGTTCATAATAGTCTTGTTAAAAAACAAAATTCAACTAAGAACATTTTAAAGATCGTATTGGCTTTATTCAATGATTCATGAATTGGGCAGTATCCAATCTAGTAGAAAGGAACTCCAAGGAGCTATACAAAATGAAAGATTTTAAAGGCTGAAAGGAGGAGGAACAAGGAAGTTATAAAAAAAAAGCAGATTGGTTATGGCAATGTTATTTTCTTTTAGGGATGGCAGGGGTCTATCAGGCAGATGACCTAACTAGTGCTAATAAGGCTATTCCTGATTGACTGGTTTAAGAATCCAATTCTGGAAGAGCTGAAACTGTAATTAAATTAAATCTAGATTTAGTGATGTGTGCCACACCATAAGTGATTCCATTTTGAGCCTATTCTCTTGTTTTTAGCAGTCTTGTGTCTTTTTGTTTTTAAGATGCAAATTATAAATGGTAAAGTGCTCCAAACTCTATAACAGTATACACACAGACAAACAGGCAGACAGACACATATATAAATCACCCAGATCATTATTTCTTTGTATTTGTGTATTTGTATAAGTTTACAGTTCTTTATATGGAAAATAATACAATAATCAATAAATAATAATATAAGAATAAACCTTTTATTATGTGCTCAGAACTGTAAAGCTACTTTTGCCCACCCTGTGTATGTGTATGTATACTTACATGATATACTAGAGGCCCGGTGCACGGATTCGTGCACAATGAAAGGAAATTAATTGGAAAGTGGCTGGTGGGGCAGGACTGGGTGATGGGCCATATATGCCCTGGAGTCAACCTCCTGTGGTCCCTCCCTGGCTGGTTGCACCTGGGGCAGTGCTGGGGCTCGAAGGGTGTCTGGGGAGTGAGCGGGGTCCCTCTGGCAGGTGGGGTCCCTTGGCCTGGCCTGTAGGGATTGGGCCAAAACCAGCAGTCCAACATCCCCTGAGGGGTCCCAGAGTGCAAGAGGGCACTTTGCAAAGTTGCTGTTGCTCGGCAACTCCTGAGTTGAGCGTCTGCTCCCTGGTGATCATTGCACGTCATAGCTGCCTTCTGGCTGGTTGGCCAGTTGGCCAGTCACTTAAGCTTTTATATATATTATATAGATGTTTATCTGTATCATAATTTCTGTATTGTATATATAAACATAGGGGTGGAGATACCTCTTCAAATTAGTGCTTTTGTTTCCTTTGGATATATTTCCAGAATTGGAATTGCTGGATCTTATGGTAGTTCTATTTTTAATTTTTTTGAGGAATCTCCATATTATTGTCCATAGTAGTTGCACTAATTTATAATCCCACCAACAGTGCACAAAGGTTCCCCTTTCTTCATATTCAAACCAGCATTTATTATCTATTGTCTTTTTGGTGACTGCCATTCTGAAAGGCATGAGGTGATATATCACTGTGGTTTAAATTTGCATTTCCCTAATGACTAATGATGTTGAGCATCTTTTCATGTACCTGTTGGCTATTTGTATATCTTCTTTGGAACAACATCTATTTAGATCCATTGCCCGTTATTTAATTACTAGAGGCCCAGTGCATGATTGAATCATGCAAGTCAGGGTCCCGATGGACTCACCATCATGTATCCCAGCAGGCCAGGCGGCACCTCCACCTCCTCGCCCCTCAGACTGCGGCCCTTCGAGTCCATCGGGACCCTGACGGATGGCCGGGGTGAAAAAGCGCCCCACAGGGGCGGGCCGGTTAACCCGGACTTCACAGGGCAGGAGGTGCAGCGTGTGCGCAGAGCTACGGGGCATAGGTGGATGCGGTGCTTCTCCATGTCTTCCTCGTTGCTGCTCTCCATCCTCTGCCGGGTTTCCGTGGCTCACTGACTGAGGCCAGAGCTCGCTCCCCCACTTTTGATGATCCGCGGCCGCTGAGGGGGTCTCCCCTGCTGTTGAGAGGCGCAGGGGGTGGGACCCCCTCAGCGGCCTGGATCTGGCCGTTGAGAGGCACAGGGGGCGGGAGTCCCGCCCCCTGTACCTCTCGACAGCAGCGTAGCCCCGCTCAGTGGCAGCGGATCCGTGCCTCTCAATGGCCGGATAGGCCACCCTGAGTCCCGCCCCCCAGCCTCCGCCGCCCAATCGTGGGCGTAGCGGAGTGATGGTAATTTACATGGTACGCTATTATTAGATAGGATTTGGGCTTATTTTGCTATTATATTGTATAATTTCTGTATATATTGTGGATATTAATCCCTTATCATGAATATGATTTGCATATAATTTTTCTAATTCCATAGATTGTCTTTTCATGTTGTTGATGGTTCCTTTTTCTGTGTAGAAACTTTTTACTTATTTATTTTTTATTTTGTTGCTTATACTTAAGGTGTGATTTCCAAAAAATAATTACTAAGACCAATGTCAAGTAGCTTTTTAAAATGTTTTATTCCAAGAATTTCTTGGTTTTAGGTCCTAAATGTAAGTGTTTAATCCATTTCAAGCTAAGTTTTGTGAGTGGTATAAGATAGGGATCAAATTTTATTCTTTTACTTGTGAATATCCAATTTCCCTAATATCATTTTAAAATATCTTTATTTTTTTATCTCTTGTAATGCTTCTTGTCTTCTGTGCCTAATATTACCACAGACCCAGCAGATTTCTTTTAGCTAGTATTTGCATGGCATATTATCTTTAATCTTTTATTTTTCTGTTTAAAAATTTTTTAGCAACATGTAATTGATATCTGCTTCATCTTCCAATTTTAGACTTTTAATTTGAGAATTTAATCCATTATATTTAATGAAATTACTCATATATTTTTATGTATATCCATCATCTTGATATTTTTTGCATTGTATATTCCTTTTCTATTTTTATCTCCTTTCTTTAACTTCTTTGGAATGACTCAAATAATTTTATAAATAAAATTAAACATTAGAATCTACTAATCCACTTTATTCCTTCACACATGATCTGTTATTGTTGTCATGTACTTTATTTCTACACATATTTTAAATGCAAGATTTTTTATTATCATTCTATTCAGTTTTTAAATTATACACATTTATCCTTTTATGTGTCATTCATTCTATTGTGTTTTGTTTTGTTTTGTTTCCATCAGGTATAATGTTCTTTCTCCCTCAAGTACTTCATTAAACATTTCTTTTAGGTTAAGCTTACTTGTGACATCTCTCACTTGTTTATGTAACAATTCATTTATTTCATGTGCATTTTTGAAAAGTATTTTCACTAGATATGAAATTCAAGATTGCCAAGTATTTTATTTAACATGTCATTCACTTATTTTTCATCATTTCTTTTGAGAAATCAATTGTCAAGTCAAATTATTGTCCCTTTGATTATAATTTACCCTGCGGCTCTTCAAGATGCTTTTAAGATTTTATTTTATTTTTGTGTTGTTTTTTTTTTTTTTTTGTCAGTGTAATCTTGATATGACTACTAGTATATGTTATTTTTACTGAATTTATCTTTATTGGGGTTTCCAGAAATTCTTGAATCTGTAGGTTTCATCAGTTTTGGAAAATTCCAGACATTATCTCTTCAGATATTATGTCTGCCTCATTTTCTCTTATCTCCTTAGGGATCACCAATTACTAGTATGTTAGAACATTTTAATATGTACAATATTTATATTATGTCTTTTCTATATTTTATCATTTTTATTATTTCACTCTGTTATTTAAAATATTTTTCAACACATCTATTGAGATTTTTAAGGTAGTTATTTTATTTTTATATTCTGTGTTTTTTATTTTATATACTTTCCATAGATTCTCTTTTCATGGTGAATCCTTAAACTATTCTTTTATTTTTAAAACATTAATTATTGCTTTAAAAAATCCTTGCCTACTAATTGCAAAATGTTGCTCACCTCTGTTTCTATTTCTAGTTTTTTATTTTTCCCTTGTTTTGGGGCATCTGATTCTAACTCTTAGGATATTTAATAGGTATTAGCAAATTTTGGACCGTTCATTTAAAATTGTAGAGGCTCCAGATGGCATTATACTCAATCCAAAATTGTTTAAACTTTATTCTTTTGTACAGCATAGTGAGAGCTGATCACCATAATCCATTGAAAGAACAAGATGAAGCAAGTGTAGGTTGTAGTTTTGACTGGGCCTAGATTCTATTTCTGAGTCATTCCTGTTCTTAGGGGATATTCCTCCAGAGATTTCAACTGACAGCTTACTATTTCACCAGGGCCTCCCACCTAGCAGGACTTAACCTCTTAACTTTTTCTCCTAAGCACACTAAAACTGCCCAAAACTCTCTTCTTTTTAGAGAATTTCAGCTTTATATCTTTACCTCTTGACCCATGCAAGATGTTTTGAGGAGAAAAGTGATCATGTGTTTGGCTCCTTAAATTTCCAATTTTGTCACTCCAGCCCTGTGAGATGAACAAAAGCTATGCTAAATTCTTCCTTTTCCCTCCCCCGTCTCCTCACAGCCATTTATCTCAGCTAAATCTTGATTTTTAGCTTCCAGTCTACACTCAAAATTGACAAATTGGGAAAAGCAACTACATAAGATCTACTCTTCAGGATTCTACTAACTAACGTATTTACCCTTCTCCTTATAGCTTTTATAGTGTTTAAACTGATGATTTATGTTGCTTCTTTTTCTTTTAATCCTGTTTTTTTAGGTGTTCTTTGTAGCACAATTAGTCCATTACAACATGTTCCATCTCTCCTGGGAAATAGAAGTCTCTGCTTGCTTTTGTGATGTATTAATAATATGTATTTCATCCTCAGAACAACCCTATGCCTTAGGTACTACTATTATTCCCTTTTCAGATTAAAAAAAAATGATGCAAAGAGAGGTTAAAGAAGTTCCCAAAGTCACACAATAAACAACATAGCCAGGATTTGAACTCGGATAGCAGGGACTGGAGTTTATATTCTTAACCACATTAAGAATATACCTACTATTAAGAAATAGATTAAGTGCCCATCAGCAGATGAGTGGATTAGAAAACTGTGGTGCATCTACACAATGGAATACTACACTGTTGTAAAAAAGAAGGGATTTTTACCATTTGCAACAGCATGGATGGAACTGGAGAGCATTATGCTAAGCTAAATAAGCCAGTCAGAGAAAGATAAATATCACATGATCTTACTCATTTGTGGAATATAATGAACAACATAAACTGATGAGCAAAAATAGAACCAGAAGCATCAAACAGACTGTACAACCTATGAGGGAAGGTGGGGGGCGTGAGGGGGTAAGAGATCAACCAAAGGACTTGTATGCATGCATAGGAGCAAAACCAATGGACACAGACAGTAGGGGGGTGAGGGCATGTGCTGGGGGTGGGAGTGGTCAAGCAGAGGTCAATGGGGGGAAAAGGAGACTCATATAATGCTTTAAACAATAAAGAATCTAAATTTTAAAAAGAATATACCTGCTATTAAGAATATACTCTGAGAGCTCTCCAGATAATTATGATAACACCAGAGACCAGGTGCATGAAAATCCTGCACTCGGTGGGGGGTCTCTCAGTCTGGCCTATGCTCTCTCACAGTCCAGGAACCCTTGGGGAGCAGGTCTAAGCCATCAGTCGGACATCCTTAGTGCTGCCACAGAGACAGGAGAGGCTCCCGCCACCGCCACTGCACTCGCCAGCCCGGCTTCTGCTGAGCAGCGCTCTCCCGGTGGGAGCACACTGACCACCAGGGGGTAGCTCCTACATCGAGCATCTGCTCCCTGGTGGTCAGTGCATGTCATAGGAAGCAGTCGTTCTGCTGTTTGGTCAATTTGCATATTAGCCTTTTATTAGATAGTATAGTGTTCAACAACCATCCTATCTAATAAAAGGCTAATATGCAAATTAACTGTCACTCTGTCACAAATATGGCAGTACCCATAGCCACAAGATGGCGCCGCCCAGTCCTCTCAGCCCTGCTGGAGTTCCCCAGTCCTGGGGCGGGGGCAGCCGCTGAGAATGGGCAGCGTGAGCTGCCTGGAAGAATGCTTGCTTCATCTCCACGGTGACAAGGCAGTGTTCCACCCCGGCTGCGGAGGGTCTCTAGGCAGTGGGCACAGAGCAGCCGGGCAGGGGGGGAACACTTGAGTCATCACCCCGGCGACGAGGCAAGCATTCCCCACCCGGCCGCATATGGGCCTCTGGGCTGCGGAGAGCCTCTGGGCAGCAGGCACAAAGCACTACTGGCACAAGGATTCGTGCGCAGGGCTACTAGTTTACTATAATTCATATACCCATTTGTTTATGAGTAGATACTTAGATTGTCTTTAGTTTTTGTTATCACAAGCAATGTTGCAATAAAAATATACTAGTATATACTTTTATTTTCATATAGTGTATATGTATAGTGTAAATTCCTGGCAATGGATCTTTTAAGTCAATCAATATACCCATTTTACATTTTGGTATATATTGCTAAATTTCACTCTAAAAATATCATACCACATTACACTTTTACCTAATTGTATGAGACTTATGCTCCACAACCTCACCAATACTTGCTTTATTAAATTTAAGAAAATTTTAATATGTATAGATTTTAATTTTAAATGAGGCTAAAAATTTGGAGATTATATTTTTTCTTATCTTTTCACCATAGAGATATTTGCTGAATCTCATTAAATTGACTTTTGCATTCTTATTGTGAATCAGCTTAAAAAAATAGATATATTTCATGTTTACACATGGATTTCAATCGTTCTTCTAAATTTCTTGTTTATTTCTAAGTACCTAATAGATTATTTGTTATGTACTTTGGTTTCCTACTACATCATTTAACCATGGTATGGGTATTTCAGTACTAATAAGATTTAATCAATATTTAATGTTTTCTTCTGAGAATTTCTTAAACTAGCACTTTTTAAATTTGTATCATGTTCCCTTGGGATATAAGTATGTATTCCATGAGAAATGGTTTTCAATGGATAAACTTATATGAGAAATACATGGTTAAACAATGGCAAACTTGCATTCAGGGCTTTTCAAGTAGTCATATGCATTGGAAATCTCCAAGAGGTATGTATGGTATGCAGCATTCATAAAATATACTTCACCAGAACAAACTTTCCTTTTTTTTTTTTTTTTAGAGAAACTCATTGAATTAGTATTCTAGAAAACGTAGTTGAGAAAATGCTATCTGACTATCTTCCTATATGTATGTGGAAGAATTCTGTACACATTGCAAATTCTGAGTGACCCAAGAGGCATAATGTATATATTGTGGTCATCTATTTTTAGAGGAAGTGTCTCTAGATGAGAATTTTTGGATAGGCTAATAATTAGCCATGTATTAATATGAACTGATGTCAATCAATCAAGTGACTAGAAATAATTTGAAACTACTTATCATACTTTAAAAGGGTTGTTGTATAAATTTTTCACATATGAATAACAATATTTATTGAATGGTATCCTTATGTGATGTTTCTCAAATCTTCATCCAGTGTATAATTATAGTTCAACTGATCTCAGAACTCAGAGAAAGAAAATCAATACTGAATTGCTATCTGCTATAAGTTAGCTAAAAATATTTCAGTGTGCCCTAGCCAGTTTGGCTCAGTGGATAGAGTGTCGGCCTGCGGACTAAAGGGTCCCAGGTTCGATTCCAGCCAAGGGCACATGCCCGGGTTTTAGGCTCAATTCCCCCCCAGTAGGGGACGTGCAGGAGGCAGCCAATCAATAATTTTCTCTCATCATTGATGTTTCTATCTATCTCCCCTCCTTTTCTGAAATTAATAAAAAATATTTTTTAAAAGAATATGTCAGTGTAATTGATAGAAAGATAGCGACTTTATATTGATAAATCATACTTTATTTGCAAACCATCAGGAAATTGTGAGAATGGGAATGAGTTATAATTATAATGAAAATGTTCAAGAGAACATCAGTAGTTCTCTTTAATACGCTAAGCTCCTAAACTTATTAAGTTTGGGTCTCGTTGTAAGGGGAAATTTAAGAAAGATTAAGTCAGTTTAAAACCAAATGATTATCTTTAAACACAGTTAATAGCATTTTACAAAATATTAACAAATTCAAACATATGTTCACTGAACTACAATATTTGTTATTATACCATTTTAATTTTAATGAAAGTATTTGGATGATCCCTTAATGGTCTAAAATCTGAAAATCTGGAATAGCTTACTATTTTTTTTAATTTTTGCTTTCTCCTGTGTAAACTCTATTCATTCTCTTGCTGATCCATCTATACAAAATAAAATATATTTGGTTTTGTCAAGATAAGAATACTACTAAGATCTGAATATTTGTGTTCCCACAAAATTCAGATGTTGAAATCCTAACCCTCAAGGTAATAGTATTAGGAGGTAATTATGTCATGAAGGCATAGCTTTCATGAATGTGATTAATGCCCTTATAAAAGAAGACCTAGAGAGATTTCCTAGCCCCTTCTGCTATGTGAGGGCACAGCCAAAGATGCCACCATCTATGACCAAGGAAGGTATTCCCCAACAGACATTGAATCTGCCAGTTCCTTGATCTTGGATTTCCAGCTTCTACAACAGTGAGAAATAAATGTTTATTGTTTATAAGTCACCAGTTTATAATATTTTTGTTATAGCACCCCAAACAGATTTAGATGGAGACCTGGTACTGAGAATGGGGTACTGCTGTAACAAATACCTTAAAATGTGGAAGTAGCTTTAGAACTGTGTATTGGCTAGAAGTTGGGAGATTTTTGATGTACATGTTAGGGAAAAAACCCACATTGCATGAAGGGCCTGTTAAGGGTGATTCTAGTGAGAACTCAGGGAGAAGAAGAGAGCTATAGAGAAAGCCTCAATCTTGTGAACAAAATGTTGGCAGAAATATGAACAGTATAGGACATTCTGATGAAGTCTCAAAGGGAAATGAGGAACATATTGGAAACTGGAGAATAACCTAGCCAAGGGGACAAAGTCAACTCAGAAAGCCCCATCTAGGACAAAGACCAGCTGATCCATGGAGGTAGGGCTACTCTCCTGACCCCAGAACAAAACCCCAGACATATTACCCCAACTTAAGTGCTGCTCCCTGAATTGCAAACAGCAAAACCACGGGACCACAGCTGCTGGAAGCTGTAGGAACAAAGCCTTGGAGGCCCAACCAGGCTCCAGTGTGTCCATAAGTACAGCATCAAGCCTTAGTGTTTTATGTTATTTGCTCCACTAGATTTTGGATTTATCTTGGACTCGCTACTCATTTTTTCTTATTATATCCTGTTTGGAATCAGAATGTCTACCCAATGCCTGTTCCACCATTGTATTTTGTAAGCTCATAACATGTTTGATTTCACAGGTTCACATCAGGAAGAACTATTTGCCTCAGAAGGAATCATATCTTAAATCTCCACCATATCTGATTTAGATGATATTTAGATTTGGACATTTGAGTTGATGGCATGTCAGGACATGAATTTGAAAGACCAGAGGTTGGATGCTGTGGACTGAGTGTATCCCCTCAAAATTCATATATTGAAACTTAATATCCAAGGTTATGATGGTCTTAGGAGGTGGGGCCTTTGAGAAGTGCTTAGGTTATGAGTGCGGAGCCCTCATGAATAAGATTAATACCCTTCTAATGAGGCCTAAGAAAACTCCCTGTGCCTTCTTCCATGTGAGATTATAGCACAAATACAGCCATGTGAGGTTATACATGGGCTCTCACCAGGCACTGAGTCTGCTAGCGCCATGATCTTGGATTTCTCAGCCTCCAGAACTGTGAGAAATAAGTGTTTGTTTATAAGACATCAAGTTTATGGTATTTGTGTTATAGCAGCCCAAATGTTCTAAGACAAATACAATAGAAATATTTGTGATATTTGTGATTATATGCATAGCTCAGAATTGTATGTCTATGGCAAGAACATGAGACATTCATGGGAAAGAACTAGCTATGAGCCTTTTGTTAGGATCCTGTTTACATTTTATCAAAATGGTTTTTTCTTAACTTAAGTATTTGTACCTTGCAAGTGTATTCATTATATGAATTAAAACATTATTCAGGGAGGGTTCAAGTTAGGATAGTAAGTCTGCATATTTAATATAAACTAGTGAAATGCATATATACATTACCATACCAGCTGGTGGTACTGGCTATAAAAAATAAGAGAACTTCAGTTTTACCCTGGCCGGTGTGGCTCAGCTGGTTGAACATTGTCCTGTGCACCAGGAGGTTGCTTGTTCTGTTCCTGGTCAAGGGCACATGCCTGGGTTGCAGGCTTGATTCCTAGTAGGGGTCGTGCAAGAGGCATCCAATAGATGTTGTGCTTTCACATAGATTATGTTTCTCTCTCTCCCTTCCTCTCTCTCAAAAAATCAATAAACTATTCTTAAAAAGAGAGAGAGAATTTCAGTTTAAATGAATCTTTATTATGGCTGATAATATATTTTGACTCATAGTCAAATAGCTGTTCTCTGTACATTTACATCAACTCACCTTAAAGGTTAAATCCTGCCTAATTTCAAAAAACTATTTACTATGAATACTTGCTTGCTCAGAGCCACACATACATGAAAGGAAACATAAAAATAGAGCTTAGAGGAAATAAATACTTCTATCATAAAATTAGACATTATAACCTTGCTTCCTAAAGTAACTACTTGTACATTTCTAATCTTTGTTTTCTTTTGTGATCTGTTACACTGCTTATACTTCTTTGTTTTAAACTACTTTCATGAGGCACACTCCAATTCCGATTCTGACCCCCCTTGCCTGTTTAGATCTTTTTTTTTTTTTTTTTTTGCCATAGACCCTATAGTTTATTTAGTAGAATTTTTAGTCAGATATTTGTTTGGCCCAGGTACATGCATATCTCTAAGTACCAGAGTTGGCCTAATGGCTTCTCTTAATGTGTGTGTGTGTGTGTGTGTGTGTGTGTGTGTGTGTGTGTGTTAATCTGCACAAAAACTTTGAATAACTCATGATCTCATAGATAAATAAAGACTGGGGACTTTAGATTGTGATTCCTGGTGGAGCTACTTGATTTTCCTGTCCCCATATGCTGTCATTTATAAAATAGAGTCAATATTAATGCTTTAAAGTGTCCAAACATTACAATATCTGCAGAGTACTTTAAGATAATATTTTAAGATTTATAAGATGATTGCTTGCATGTACATAAAAACAAACTGAGAATTGTTGTTCTCTTTCAAGTGAAACTTGCCCCTAAACAGGTATATAATATAACTAGAGGCCCGGTGCACGAAATTCATGCACAGAGGGGGGGTTGTCCCTCAGCCCAGCCTGTACCCTCTCCAATCTGGGACCCCTCAAGGGATGTCCGACTGCCCGTTTAGGCCCGATCCTTGGGATCGGGCCTAAACGGGCAGTCGGACATCCCTCTCACAATCCAGGACTGCTGGCTCCCAACTGCTTGCCTGCCTGCCTTCCTGATTGCCCCTAACTGCTTCTGCCTGCCAGCCTGATCACCCCCTAACCACTCTGCTGCCAGCCTGTTTGCCCCCAACTTCCCTCCTCTGCCGCCCTGGTTACCCCTAACTGCCCTCTCCTGCAGGGTTGATCACCTCCAACTGCCCTCCCTTGCAGGCTGGGTTCCTCCCAACTGCCCTCTCCTGCTGGCCATCTTATGGTGGCCATCTTGTGTCCACATGGGGGCAGGATCTTTGACCACATGGGGGCAGCTATATTGTGTGTTGCAGTGATGATCAATCTGCATAGTACTCTTTTATTAGATAGGATTTGCCTTATTCTTTAAATACTTGTAGCATCAGAAAGTCTTTCAGTGCTAATTAATGATGGGGTTCAGTGCAGGTCACCCCAGTCGGTGTCACTTTGTCATGTGGATTATTTCAAGCTAAAACAATCAAAGCCCAAAGACTCAGGAAGAGATTTTTACCTCCCCTTGAACTGTCTTAAAGAATTTAGATAGAGGGCCTGTACCAGGAGAGAGCTATTACCAAAGGTAACTTTTTATATTAGAAAGACTTATCTGCATGGCCCGGCAAACATTTGTTTACCAAACATCCACACTTCCCATTTTCCTGTGAATTGTTTTCTTCCCCTTTGAGATCCCAGACCCCTATTCCCCTTCTCCTGGCTCAGGGTGGTATATCAGCCTCAATTACGGACTGCAATAGAGCTCTTGTCTTTGTGGGACATCCATATATACATAATTAAATTAGTTTTTCTTTTGTTAATCTGTTTTATGCCAAGTAAATTATTAGGCCAGCCAAATAACCTAGAAGGGAAGAGGGAAACTTTTTTCTCCCCAACCCTAGAGAACAAAGGGGAATTAAAAAACACTTATTTTTAAAAAATTGTCACTTATTGTAAAAAAGAGAAAGAACTCTTACCATTTGCAACAGCATGGATAAACCTGGAGAGTATTATGCTGAGTGAAATAAACCAGTCAGAGAAAGATAAGTACCATACTATCTCACTCATATGTGGAATCTAATGAACCAAATAAATTGATGATCTAAAATAGATTCAGAGACATAGAAACATGAACAGACTGAGGAATTTCAGAGGGTGGTTGGGAAGAGATCAACCAATGAACTTAATATATACATAAACTCTGGACACAGACAATGGGGTGGTGAGGTCCTGAGGGGTTGTAGGGGGAGTGGGCTGGAAGAGGTTAATGGGGGAAAAAGGAGGACCTATATGATACTTTTGAAGCAGGAATTTTAGGGGAGTATAGGTGAGGAGGAAACTGGTCTTACAAGGCATGTCAGGCCATAAAAACTGTGAACAATGCACTGCCCTGGGGGTGGGGGTCGTTATCGCTGGCCCTAGGACAGATCATTGGATATGGCCTGGGGAATCCCAACACCTGGGGGGCTTCCTGTAAGCCCACAAAAGGGGGCGGAACCATATCTGCAAGACAAAGACCCCAGAAGGTTATAAAAAGTGAAGCCCTCTGCGTGTTTCTTCTCTCTGATTTGGAAATTATTCCCATAGTCCACTAGTGTTAATAAACGGGGTCCCTCCCTTTCTCTAGGATGCATGCTTGGTATTTCTTTGGTCTTCTGCAACATAGGCAGGCTTAGGGATTTTTTTAGAATTGGGATCCATGGAAAAAAACACAGGACTGCAGACTGGGAGAAGGTACATTTCCATAACACAAGAAAGCCAGGTGCAGTTATATCTCCATAAGACAAGGAAGCAGCAACAGATATATTTCGATAAGACAAGGGAACTGGAAGTAGCCAAGAAAGGTCTATATTTACAAAATAAAGAGAAAGAAGCCCTTCATTCAGAAAAAGAAGAAGAAAGCCCAAAGGGAATAGGAAAACAATAAGGAAGGAGATGGGAGAACCTCACATGTCCCATGTGAGGTTTGACCTGTGAGCCCAGGAGTTACTAAAATAACCAGTCTAAGGGAATAGGGACCAATCAGAGGGGATATCAAGGCACTAGGATCTGCAGCCCTTATAAGCCTTAGGGAAGAGGAACTCAGTGGGACCTTTTCTCCCTCCCTACTTGGGAGTCCATTCTGTTGGACTCTTCCCTCTCCCCATGTGAGAGTCTGTACTTGTTCTTCAATAAATATCCACCTTTGCTATACCACTTTCTGTCCATGGATTCATTCTTTGATTCCAGCAGTCAAAGAATCCAGGTTACAGTCCAAAAATTCGGTATCACTTTCAACAATAAAGATTAAAAAAACACACTTTTTAAGAAGCCTTGCTGAGAGTGTTTTGTCATTGGATCTTGATAATTATTTTTCATCTAATTTTAGCTAAACAAGAATAGGATTGTTCAATAATTGCCAATATCAGGACATAGAAATTTTACCTAAGACTTAAGAAGAGATTAAACTAAATAAAGGTAAAGCATCATTTTAAACAGCAATAAATTGTAGTGGCAAGGAAAACAATTTGTAATACACTAAAAGGAACATAAAGCATATTTTTTCTTCTGGAATTCGCAAGTAACAATTTATAATGGTCACTTATCATCACAGTAGTTCTTAATAAATCTAAGAAGTGAGTGTATATTTGAATTCAAGGAGAGCAAGAATTCTTCAATAGACTGTACTTTTTAAAAATGAATGCAGGAAGAAGAAAAATGGTGACGGAATAGACACACGGGTCCCGAGCCTTGTCCCAGAACAGAAAGAAAAAACAGCTGAGGGTTGCAAGGGGAGTATTTGTTGGCGAGTTAAGAGACAGCTATACTCCAGGAGAAGGTGGGGGACTGCTGGACAGAGTTCCCCTCACTGGGCAGCCCCCACTGCTCGTGGGTCACCTCCCAGAGCTATGGACTCAGACGTGGAGACTGTGCCATCTTGAAGGGGAAAGTGGATCTTATTGGAAGCCTGAAAATCTACAACTGTGGCAACCACCAAACAGCTGTAAGCCCCAGAACACCGGTCCCCAATTGGCACAAACATGCGGATTAAGAGGAGCTCTACACTCCACCACAGAAAGGTCAGATTTCCCCTGGGATAAGGAGAGAGAGAACTACATAACCAGTCATCCAGAGAAGAGAGACCCTGGGGAGACAAAGAAACAGCTCGCATATGAAAGAAAACCAGGCATCACCAGAAAAGGAAGTAAATGAAATAGAGGCAAGCAACCTATCAGAGAAAGAATTCAGAGAAATGGTCATAAGGTGGCTGAAAAGAATGGAAGACAAATTTGACAATATGAGTAAGAACAACAAGGAAATGAAGAAGAACCAAGAAGAAATGAAAAATGACATCGCTTTTGTAAATAACTCAATAGAAAGCATCAAGAGTAGACTAGAAGAAGCAGAGGACCGCAGCAGTGAGCTAGAAGAAAAGGTGGTTAAAAAATACCCAAGTAGAGCAGCTTCTAGAAAAAATAATTAAAAAACAGGAGGAGAGCCTAAGGGAAATTTGGGACAACACGAAACAAAACAACATCTGCATAAAAGGGGCGCCAGGGGGAGAGGAAACTGAGCAAGGAATAGAAAACCTGTTTGAAGAAATAATGAAAGAAAACTTCCCTGATATAGGGAACAAAAAACCCACACAAATCCAAGAAGCTCACAGAGTCCCAAGCAAAATGAACCCCAAAAAACTGACGTGAAGGCACATTATAATTAAATTGGCAAACAGCAACAACAAAGTAAGAATATTAAAAGCGGCCAGAGAGAGACAGAAAGTTATATACAAAGGAATCCCCATCAGACTAGCAACTGATTTCTCAATAGAAACTCATCAGGCCAGAAGGGAATGGAATGAAATATACAAAGTCATGCAAAGGAAGGGTCTCAATCCAAGAATACTGTAACCAGCAAGGCTATCAATCAAAATTGAAGGTGAAATCAGGAGCTTCACAGACAAAAAAGGACTAAGGGAATTTATTACCACAAAACCAGCAATGCAAGAAATGCTAAAGGGTCTGCTGTAAAAAGAAATAGCAAGCAAGGAAGGAACACAGGGGTAAAGAATAAAAATGGCAACAAATATGTACCTATCAATAATAACTTTAAATGTAAATGGATTAAATGCCCCAATCAAAAGACATAGGGTAATGGATTGGATAAGAAAACATGACCCACATATCTTCTGTCTACAAGAAACCCACCTCATAAAAAAAGATGCACACAGACTGAGTATGAAGGGATGGAAAAGGGTTTTTCAGGCGAATGGAAATGAAAAAAAAGCTGGGGTCGTAATACTTATATCTGACAAATTAGATCTCAAAGTGAAGGACATAACAAGAGATACGGAAGGCCACTTCATAATACTAAAGGGAGAAATCCAACAAGAAGAAATAATTCTGGTAAACATATACGCACCCAATATAGAAGCACCCAAATACATAAAAAAAAAAAAAAAAAAACCTCTTGGAGGATATCAAGAAAGAGATTGACAGCAATACAATCATAGTAGGAGACTTTAATACCCCACTATCACCACTGGACAAATCCTCTAAACAAAAAATCAGCAAAGAAACATCAATCCTAAATGACTCACTAGACCAGATGGAATTAATTGACATCTTCAGAACACTTCACCCCAAAGCCACAGGATATACATTCTTTTCAAGTGCACATTGGTCATTTTCGAAGATAGACCATATGTTGGGACATAGGCACAGTCTCTTCAAATTGAAGAAGATAGAAATCATATCAAGCATCTTCTCAGATCACAGTGGCATAAAACTGGAAATCAACTATAAAAACAATCTCAAAAAATCTAAGACATGGAGACTAAACAGCATGCTATTAAACAATGACTGGGTTACCAGAGAGATCAAGGAAGAAATAAAAACCATCATGGCAACAAATGACAATGAAAACACAACAATCCAAAATCTATGGGACACAGCGAAAGCAGCCTTGAGAGGGAAGTTCATAGCTCTACAAGCTTACTGCAAAAACAAAAAACAATGGTAATAAATTACCTAACCCTACAACTCAAAGTTAGAAAGAGAACAACAAGAAAAGCCCAGTGTAAGCAGTAGGAAGGAAATAATAAAAATCAGAGCGGAGATAAATGACATAGAGACCAAAGATACAATACAAAAGATCAACAAAACAAAGAGCTGGTTCTTTAAAAGGATAAACAAGATTGATGAACCTCTAGTCAGGCTCACCAAGAAGCAAAGAGAGAGGACCCAAATAAAAAAAATCAGAAATGAAAGAGGAAATAACAACAGACCCCCCCGAAATAAAAAGGATTGTTAAAAAATGCTATTTACAACTAACTCTATTCCAACAAACTGGACAACCTGGGGGAAATGGACATATTCCTAGAAAAATATAACCTTCCAAAACTCAATCAGGAAGAATCTAAATACCTCAATAGGCCAATAACTATAGAAGAAATTGAATCAGTCATCAAAAAGCTTCCAGCAAACAAAAGCCCGGGGGCAGACGGCTTCACAGGACAGTTTTACCAAACATTCAAGAAAGAACAAAAACCTATCCTCCTAAGACTATTCCAAAAAATTCAAGAGGAAGGAACACTTCCAAGCTCCTTCTATGAAGCCAGCATCACCCTAAAACCAAAAGGAGATAAAGAAAACACAATGAAAGATAATTACAGACCAATATCCCTCATGAACATAGATGACAAAATCCTCAACAAAATTCTAGAAAATCGTATCCAGCAATACATCAGAAAGATCATACATGATGATCAAGTAGGATTTATCCCAGGAATGCAAGGATGGTACAATATCTGCAAATCAATAAATGTGATACATCACATAAATAAATTGAGAGATAAAAATCATATAGTCATACCAATTGATGCAGAAAAAACATTTGACAAAATCCAACACCCTTTCTTGATAAAAACTCTCAACAAGGTGAGAATAGAAGGATCATACCACAACATAATAAAAGCTATATATGTTAAACCCACAGCTAACATCATACTCAAAGGGCAAAAACTAAAACCATTTCCCCTACGAACAGGAACAAGGTAGGGATGCCCACTCTCACCACTCCTGTTTGACATATTACTGGAATTATTACCCATTGCAATTAGACAAGAAGAAGAAATAAAAGGCATCCAAATTTGAAAAGAAGAAGTAAAACTGTCCTTATTTGCATATGCCATGATATTGTACATAAAAATCCTGAAAGACTCCTTCAAAAAACTAATAGATTTAATAAATGAATTCGGCAATGTAGCAGGATACAAAATTAACGCCAAGAAATCTATGGCATTTCTATACACCAATAGTGAACTTACAGACAGACAGACTAAAAATGCAATTTCATTTACCATCACACCAAAAAAATTAAGATACCTAGGAATAAACTTAACTATGGAGGTAAAAGTCCTATATGTGGAAAACTACAGGACACTGAAAAAAGAGATAGAGGAAGACATAAACAGATGGAAGAACATACCATGTTCATGGATTGGTAGACTCAACATCATTAAAATGTCCATACTACCCAAAGCAATCTATAGATTCAAAGCACTCCCCATTAAAATACCAACAGCATATTTCACAGACCTAGAAAGAACTCTCCAAAAATTCATCTGGAATAATAAAAGACAGCGAATAGCCACAGCAATCCCGAGAAAGAAGAATAAAGTAGGAGGGATCTCAATACCAGATTTCAAGCTGTATTACAAAGCCACTGTTCTCAAAACAGCCTGGTACTGGCACAAGAACAGACATATAGACCAATGGAATAGAATAGAGAATCCAGATACCGACCCAAACCACTATGCTCAATTAATATTTGACAAAGGAGGCATGAACATACAATGGAGTCAAGACAATCTCTTCAATAAATGGTGTTGGGAAAATTGGACAGATACATGCAAAAGAAATGAAACTAGGTCACCAAGATATACCATACACAAAAATAAACTCAAAATAGATACAGGACTTAAACATAAGATGGAAAACCATAAAAATACTAGAGGAATCCACAGGCAGAGAAATCTCAAACATATGCCGAAGCCATTTCTTCACTGATACTGCTCCTAGGGCAATGGAAGCTAAAGAGAAAATAAATAAATGGGACTACATCTAAATAAAAAGCTTTTTCACAGCTAAAGAAACCATCAAAAAAACAACAAGAAAGCCCACTACATGGGAGAACATATTTGCAAATGTTATCACTGATAAAGGTTTAATCTCCAACATCTACAGGCAACTTATACAACTTAATAAAAGGAAGATAAATGATCCAATAAAAAAAATGGGTAACCGATCTAAATAGAATCTTTTTGAAAGAAGACAAAAGTAAGGCCAAGAGACACATGAAAACATGCTCAAAGTCACTAATTATCCGAGAGATGCAAATCAAAACCACAATGCGGTACCATCTCACACCTGTCAGAATGGCTATCATCAACAAATCAACAAATGACAAGTGTTGGCGAGGGTGTGTAAAAAAAGGAACCCTTGTGCACTGCTGGTGGGAATGCAGACTGGTGCAGCCACTGTGGAGAACAGTATGGAGTTTCCTCAAAAAACTAAAAATGGAACTCCCATTTGACCCAGTAATCCCACTCCTAGTAATATATCCTAAGAAACTGGAAACACCAATAAGAAAGAATATATGCACCCCTATGTTCATAGCAGCACAATTGACAATAGCTAAGATTTGGAAACAGCCTAGGTGCCCATCAGCAGAAGACTGGATCAGAAAACTGTGGTACATCTACACAATGGAATATTATGCTGCCATAAAAAGAAGGAATTCTTACCATTTGCAGCAACCTGGATTGAACTGGAGAACATTATGCTAAGCGAAATAAGCCAGTCAATGAAAGAAAAATACCACATGATCTCACTCATTTGTGGATAATAAAGAACATTATAAACTGATGAACAATAAGATAGATACAGTGGCAGTAAACCATCAAACAGACTTTCAAATTACAGTGGGAAGGTTAGGGAGAGGTGGGGGAGATAAGAGATCAACGGAAGGACTTGTATGCATGCATATAAGCATATCCAATGGATGCAAAACACTGGAGGGTAAGGGCATGTATGGGAGTGTGGTGGGGGGGCAATGGTAAGATATGTACACATATAATACTTTAATAAAAAATGGGGAAAAAATGAATGCAGTGCATTTAAATTGAAAAGCAATGATTAGAATTTAATTTTTTCAGTAAGGAGGATTAATCACCTACTTGAAATTATAATATTGGGTAATGAATTTGTTAAGAAATATATTTCTTTTGTTATATTTCCTGATGTTATGATTTTACTCAAGAAACATTATTCTGACTTTGCCAGGATTGTTAATCATTATTCATAACTTTAGTGTTGTCATTATTATTTATTTATTGACCATTGAGAGAATACCATACTCTACAAACCCTGTAGTTTAAACTCATATAATTTTTTTGCCAATTTATTCCACATAATCCAGTTAAAATGAATAATGTAAAGTGAAATGAAGTAACTTTTTTTAACTTCAACTACATTTAGAATGCATAATTCATAGTTGAAAATAGATTTACCTCTGAAAATCATTTTTTCCCATTCCTAGAGGTTAATCCAATCTATTACACTTCTATTTGTGACTTCATTAAAATATGAAAGAGATATTTACAATGAGTACCTATAAGGAATGCAAAAATAAAATTGTAAAAGGATACCCATAGGTTGTAACATCTTATTTTTTATTACATTAATTTTTTTCAATCCTCATCTGAGGATATGTTTTTATTTACTTTAGAGAGAGAGGAAGGGAGAGAAAGAGTAAAATCATCCATGTGAGTGAGCAGTATTGATAGATTGCCTCCACTATGTGCCACAACCTATCTACCTTGACCAGGAATTGAACCAGAAACCTTTTGGCACATGGGACAATACTCCAACCAACTGAGCTACCCAGCCAGGGCAATCTCATTAATTTTTGTAAAAAAAAAAAAAACCCACACCATATATGTAATAACTGCATTGCTAAAGAAAAATATAAGGTAATTTTTATTTTATTTTGTTTTCAATTACAGTTTACATGCAATGTTATTTTGTATTAGTTTCAGGTGTATAGCATAGTGGATACATAAATATATACTTTACAAGTGTTTCCCCTGATAGATAAGCTCAGATTTTCAAAATCTAACTTTTGTTGATAAATGAATACTATGTGTCATAGAGAGGTATATTGTAATATTGCCATATAAATAAACAGTTCTTGTAGAAGTTTATTTTTATTCAGTTCCCGTATACTTCATGCCTGTTAGATGATGATTCGTTACTTCTTTGTATTTTGGTAATACTATTTGAAATTTTCTTGCTAGCTGATATAGCAAAAGTGAAACTGTTTTTCTAGTAAAGAATATGTTAAATTTAAAAGGAAAACATCTTTAAAAGAATCTCATGAAGTTTTATATGATAGCTGTGGAATCAGGTTGCTATAAACTTATTGATAAATCTGCACAAAGAACTTGCCTTTAACAACAAAAAGACATATTATTATTAGTAATTATACTTTAGTGTGTTTATGAATATTACAAGGTATATAAAATCTACAAGTTTTCTGAGCCTTAAAACAAAAATACGGGCCTCTTTATAAATTTTAAACTTTATGTATTTGTTTGAAATTTAAATGTTTGTGGTATATTATAGAAATTGAAGCACTCAATTGGTTGTTAATAAGTATAAGAAAAGCCCCTGAATATTATCATTTATCTCTGAAGTAGTGACAATTTTATCAAAATGCATAGACTGATTACCAAAACAATCTCACAGAGTTTATCTATTTACAAACAAATTTATCTTATTTTTGGTGAAAGAAGATAAAGAACAATTAAAGGCTACATAACAAGTTGAAGCAAAAATTTAAATGTGAAGCAATCATTGTTTAAATCTGATAAATATCCTATTGTTGCATGTTCGTTCTCATGCATGAATTATCACTCAACATGCATGTAGCTATATGTTAGATACAGCCTCTGCCTTCCTGCCTTCCAGAGATTCATGATCTTACAGAAGAACCTACCTGTAGACATATAATTACATTGTGGCTTTATGAGTGCTATAATAGAAGTATATAAAAGGTATGGGTGGTGGCACAAAGTATGGAATAATCACTTCTCTTTGAGAAGTGTGGAGAGAAAGAATGATCGAGTCTTTTGAGGCTCAGGGTAATGCAGCTATTAAAAAAGACTCTGATGAAAGGGAGTTATTGAAATGGTTCTTGAGGAATGAGTGAGAATTTTGTAGACAGTAGGAAGACAGCATTCTAGGCCTAAGGAGCAAAGTATAGAAATTAGAAAAAAGCAGCATGTGGCATTCAGATAAAGCTGTAATGAGTAGATAATAGGGAGAAATGATAATAGGGAAGTATATGGAACACTCACTATGGAGGGCTTGTATGCCATGCAAATAAGCTTAATACTATAGCAATAGAGAACAAATAAGGGCCAATATAACATCCAGCCATATTCCTCAAAAAAAAGGTTAAAATTATACATTGGCAAATTCTTTGTGTATAGGCTTTGAAATTTTAGTGGAAACCAAGTAAAAAACCTTTATGCATGTTTTATTGCATACTAGAAGCCTGGTGCACGAAATTCGTGTATGGGTTGGGGGTTGTCCCTAAGCCTAGCCTGCACCCTCTCTAATCTGGGATCCCTCTCACAATCCAGGACTGCTGGCTCCCAACCGCTCGCCTGCCTCTACCTGATTGCCCCTAACCGCTTCTGCCTGCCAGCCTGATCACCCCCTAACCACTTCACTGCCAGCCTGATCACCACTTAACTGCTCCCTGGCCAGCCCGATTGCCCCTAACTGCCCTCCCCTGCCAGTCTGGTCGCCCCTAACTGTCCTTCCCTGCAAGCCTGGTCACCCGCAACTGCCCTCCCCTGCTGGCTCGGTCACACCTAACTGCCCTCCCTGCAGGCCTGATCGCCCACAACTGCCCTCCCCTGCAGGCCTGGTCTCCCCCAACTGCCCTCCCCTTCAGGCCTGGTCCCCCCTCCCCCTCAACTGCCCTCCCCTGCTGTCCTGGTCCCCTTCAACTGCCCTCCCCTGCTGGCCTGGTCTCCCCCAACTGCCCTCCTCTGCTGGCTCAGTCACTCCTAACTGCCCTCCCTGCTGGCCTGATCACCCACAACTGCCCTCCCCTGCTGGCCTGATCTCCCACAACTGCCCTCCCCTGCAGGCCTGGTCGCCCCCCCAACTGCCCTCCCTGCAGGGTTGATTGCCTCCAACTGCCCTCCCTTGCAGGCCTGGTCCCTTTCAACTGCCCTCCCTTGCCAGCCATCTTATGGCAGCCATCTTGTGTCCACATGGGGGCAGCCATCTTTGACCACATGGGGGCAACCATCTTGTGTTTTGGAATGATGGTCAATTTGTATATTTCTCTTTCATTAGATAGGATTAGAATTCAACATTTCTTTTCGAGGATGATCTCAAAATTTTTTTAAACATATTTTTATTGATTTCATAGAGGAAGGGACAGGGAGAGAGAGAGAAACATCAATGATGAGAGAGAATCATCTATTGGCTGCCTCCTGCACACCACTCATTGGGGATCAAGCCCGCAACCCAGCCACATGCCCCCTACCAGAATCAAACACTAGACCCTTCAGTCTGCAGGCTGATGCTCTATTCACAAATTGGCTAGGGCCCAATTTTTTTTAATAGAGTAAATTTATATCTTTTGGCTAGAATGGAAGGAGTGATATCTGAACTCACATTTCTAAGGTTTTCTAAACAAATTTATATAATTTTGTTAACCAATGATGTTATTAGTGAAAGTGCAGTTCTTGAGGTGGCATGAGGAAAAGAATTTCCTGAGTCTCCCCATGGGAGGATAGGGTTTTGTGGAAATCTTTATTGATGATGTAAAATTAAGGGGGCTCCCCTCCAAGGGTCTATCTCTGTTTCTCCATGGAAGAAGTCCAACTGTATCTTCAACAGAGCCAGAACTAAGGTCACTGCACAGAATATCTGTTCCATATTAACCCTTTGCACTTGCTTGCTTTATTCTCGATTCCTTTATTCTACTCTGGATTTAATTTTTTAAATACCCCAGATTTTACAAAGCGCGGCAGTAGAATAAAAAACTGGAGTTTCTTTTCATACAAACTTATTTATTTGGATTTTTTTATATTTCAAATTATTGATACATTCAATAACCGTCACACTCGACATCTGAGTGCAAAAGGTTAAAGTCCAGTCCGGGAGAGACAAAATGGCAGCGGAATAGAAGGATGTGTCCTGAGCCTTGTCCTGGAGCAAATAGAATGAGCAGCTGAAACAAATAACATTGAACCCAAATTGGCAAAGGATACTCAGCTGGTGAGACAATTTGCAGCTGGGAAGGGCAGAGGACCCCTGAAGAAAGCCCAGGGCACTGTGACCACGCGAGCAGCAGACACGTGAGCGGCCCATTCCTGTCCAAGCAGCAGCAGCCCCAACAAGCAGCCCGCCTCAAGCCTAAGAGCAACAGCCTCACGTGGCCTGCACCATCCAAGGAGCAGCAGCTGTATAAGTGGCCCACTCCCCTGTCCAAGGAGCAGCAACCACTCGAGCAGCCCACCACATCTGAGGAGCAGCAGCTGCACAAGCAGCCTGCCCACAACTGAGGAGCAGAAGCCCCATGCAGCCCGCCACCAGCTGAGGAGCAGCAGCTGTGTGAGCGGCTCGCTCCCTCATCTGAGGAGCAGCAGTGGCATGAGAAGCCCGCCCACGACTGAGGAGAGGCAGCCCCATGCAGCCCACCCCTGTTAGAGGAGCAGCAGCTGCACCCAGCCCGCACCCTGCACCTGTCCAAGGAGCAGCAGCTGTGTGAGCAGCCCGCCCCCACATGAGGAACAGCAGCACCACAAGCGGCCCACCCCCATTTGAGGACCAGCAGCCACCCAAGCAACCCACCCCAGTCCGAGGAGCAACAGCCACACGAGAAGACCGCCCACGTCTGAGGGGCAGCAGCCCTGCACAGCCCGCACAGGTCCGAGGAGCAGCAGCCATACATAGCCTACAC
Organism: Cnephaeus nilssonii; assembly: GCF_951640355.1. Classification (NCBI taxonomy): domain Eukaryota; kingdom Metazoa; phylum Chordata; class Mammalia; order Chiroptera; family Vespertilionidae; genus Cnephaeus; species Cnephaeus nilssonii. The sequence continues at coordinate 113,586,907 of NC_137071.1, forward strand.
CTGTTGGATGAGTAGCAGCAGGGTGAGCGACCAGCCCATGCACAAGAAGCAGCAGCCTCAGATGCATCTCACTCCTGCCTGAGGAGCAGCAGCCATGCAAGGAGCCTGTCCCCCATTTGAGGAGCAGCAGCCCCCCAAGCAGACCGCCCCCATCCAAGGAGGAGCAGCTGCGTGAGCAGAATGCACCTGTACAAGAAGCAGCAGCCCTGCAAGCAATCTGCCCCTGTCCAAGGAGCAGCAGCCTCATGAGCAGCCCACTCCATCCAAAGAACAGCAGCAGTGTGCAGCCAACCCCCATCCAAAGAGCAGCATCTACATGAGCAGTCTGCCCCCATCCAAGGAGCAGCAGCCACATAAGCAGCCCACCCCCACCCAAGGAGCAGCAGCTGTGCACAGACCGCCGCCAATCTGAGGAGCAGCAGCCTCATGATCAGCCCACCCTCATCCAAGAAACAGCAGCTGTGTGAGCAGCCTCCTTGCACCAGCCAGAGGAGCCACCACTGCTGCAAACAGCACCCACCAGAGGACCCACTGCCAACTAAGGAGCAGCCACTACTGCGACCGCCCAAGGAACAACTGCAGCCCAAGGAGCCACTGCCACCCAAGGAGCAACCCCTGCACAAATTGACATCTAGATCAGTCAGTGAGATCCAAAATGGGTAGACAAAGAAACCCCCAAAGGAAAGAAAAGGAGGAATTGCCAGAAAAGCAGCTAAGTGAAACAGAGGCATGCACTATATCAGAAAAATAATTCAGAGTGAGGGTCATAAAGTACATAAACCAGATGGAGGAAAAAAATCAACAACTTATGTAAGAATCAAGAAGAAATGAAGAGTGATATAGCTTCAATAAAAAACACCATGGAAATTTTCAACAGTAGACTAGGAGAAGGGAAGGACTGAATTCGCGAATTAGGAGACAGGGGAGCAAAACACACACAGAGTGAACTGCAATTAGAGAAAAAAATTAAAAGACAGGAGGAGAGCCTAAGGGAGCTATGGGACAACATGAAATGAAGCATCATACAAATAATAGGGGTGCCAGAACAACAGGAAGAGGAACAAAAGTTAGAAAACCTATTTGAAGAAATAATGACAGAAAACTTCCCTGATGTGGGAAAGAAAAAAGTCACACAAGCACAGAGAGTCCCAAACAAGATGAACCCGAAAAGACCCACACCAAGACACATCATAATTACAATGGAAAATGTGCAGGACAAAGAGAGAATCTTAAAGGCTGCAAGAGAGAGACAGAAAGTTATGTAGAAGGGATCTCCCATTAGATTATCAAATGATTTCTCAACAGAAACACATCAGGCCAGAAAAGAATGGAAGGAAATTTACAAAGTGATGCAAAGCAAGGAACTAGATCCAAGAATACTCTATCCAGCAAGGCTATTATTCAAAATTGAAGAGGAAATAAGGATCTTCACAGACAAAAAAGGCTAACGGAGTTTATCACTACCAAGACAGCAATGCAAGAAATGCTAAAGGGACTTGTGTAAAAAGAAGAAATAAACAGATAAGAAGGAACACAGCCACAAAAAATGAAAATTGCTACAAACAAGTACCTTTCAATAATAACTTTAAAAGTAAATGGATTAAGATTAAACCTTTATCAGTGATGCCATTTGCAAATATGTTCTCCCATGTAGTGGGCCTTCTTGTTGTTTTGTTGATGGTTTATTTTGCTGTGAAAAAGCTTTTTATTTTTATGTAGTCCCATTTGTTAATTTTCTCTTTAGCTTCCACTGCCCTAGGAGCAGTGTCAGTGAAGAATTTCTTTTGGCATATGTCTGAGATTTTGCTGCCTGTGGATTGCTCTAGTATTTTTATGGTTTCCCGTCTTCCAGCTTATGCAACTTAATAAAAGGAAGATAAATGATCCAATAAAAAAATGGGCAACAGACCTAAATAGAATCTTTTCAAAAGAAGACAGAAGGAAGGCCAAGAGACACATGAAAACATGCTCAACGTCACTAATTATCCGAGAGATGCAAATCAAAACAACAATGCGGTACCATCTTACACCTGTCAGAATGGCTATCATCAACAAATCAACAAACGACAAGTGTTGGCGAGGATGCGGAGAAAAAGGAACCCTCGTGCACTGCTGGTGGGAATGCAGATTGGTGCAGCCACTGTGGAGAACAGTATGGAGTTTCCTCAAAAAACTGAAAATAGAACTCCCATTTGACCCAGTAATCCCACTCCTGGGAATATATCCGAAGAAACTAGAAACACCAATCAGAAAGGATATATGCACCCCTATGTTCATAGCAGCACAATTCACCATAGCTAAGATTTGGAAACAGCCTAGGTGCCCGTCAGCAGATGACTGGATCAGAAAACTGTGGTACATCTACACAATGGAATACTATGCTGCCATAAAAAAGAAGGAATTCTCATCATTTGCAGCAACCTGGATGGAATTGGAGAACATTATGTTAAGTGAAATAAGTCAGTCAATGAAAGAAAAATACCACATGATCTCACTCATTTATGGATAATAAAGAACATTATATAATTGAACAAAAAGATAGATACAGAGACAGTAAAGCATCAAACAGACTGTCAAATTACAGGGGGAAGGTTAGGGAGAGATGGGGGAGATAAGAGATCAATCAAAGGACTTGTATGCATGCATATAAGCATAACCAATGGACGCAAAACTCTGGGGGGTGAGGGCATATATGGGAGTGGGGTGGGGGGGCAATGGCAAGATATGTACACATATAATACCTTAATAAAAAAAATTGGAAAGAAAAAAAAAAAAGTAAATGGATTAAATGATCCAAACAAAAGACATCAAGTGGCTAAATGGATAAAAAAAAAAAAAAAAAAACACATGACCCCTATATATGCTGTTTACAACAGACCCACTACAGAACAAGGGTCTCACACAGACTGAAAGTGAAGGAATGGAAAAATATTGTTCAGGCAAATGGAAATGAGACACAATGAAAGCATCCTGAGAGGGAAGTTTAGCTCTACAGGCCTAACTAAAAAAAAAAAAACAAGAAAAAATGGTAGTTAATTATTTAACTATACAACTCAAAGAGTTTGAAAGAGAGCAACAAGAAAAGCCCAGAGTGAGCAGAAGGAAGGAGATAATAAAGATCAGAACAGAAATAAATGACATAGAGACAAAAAAAAAAAACAATACAAAAGATCATTGAAACCAAGAGCTGGTTCTTTGACAGGATAAACAAGATTGATGAACTTCTAGTCAGGCTCACCAAGACATAAAGAGAGAGGACCCAAATAAACAAAATCAGAAATGAAAGAGGTGGGAAAACAATGGACCCAGTAGAAATGCACAGGAATGTTTAAAAAAAATACTATGAACAACTCTATTCTAACAAACTAGACAACCTGGGGGAAATGGACATATTCCTAAAAAAAATAGAAACTTTCAAAGTTCAATAAGGAAGAATCTAAAAATCTCAATTAGCTGATATCTATGGAAGAAATTGAAGCAGTCATCAAAAAGCTTTCGGCAAACAAAAGCCCAGGGCCAGACAGCTTCACAGGGGAGTTTTACCAAACATTCAAGGAAGAACTAAAACTATCCTCCTCAGACTATTCCAGAAAATCCAAGAGGAAGGAACACTTCCAAGCTCCTTCTATGAAGCCAGCATTACCCTAATACCAAAACCAGATAAAGACAACACAATGAAAGAGAATTACAGGCCAATATCCCTCATGAACATAGATGCCAAAAACCTCAACAAAATTCTAACAAATCTGATCCAGCTGTACATCAGGAAGATAATACACCATGACCAAGTAGGATTTATCCCAGGGATGCAAGGATGGTACAATATCCACAAATCAATAAACGTGACACATCACATAAATAAATTGAGTGATAAAAATCACATAGTCATATCAATTGATGGAGAAAAAGTATTTGACAAAATCCAACACCTTTTCTTAATAAAAAGTCTCAGCAAGGTGGGGATAGAAGGATCATACCTCAACATAATAAAAGCCATATATGACAAACCCACAGCCAACATCATACTCAATGGTAAAAAACTAAAACAATTTCCCCTAAGAACAGGAACAAGACAGGGATGCCCATTTTTACTGTTCCTGTTTGACATAGTACTGAAAATACTAGCCACAGCGATCAGACAAGAAGAAGAAATAAAAGGCATCCAAATTAGAAAAGAAGAAGTAAAACTGTCCTTATTTGCAGATGCCATGATACTGTACATAGAAAACCCTAAAGACTCCATCAAAAATTATTAAACTTAATAAATGAATTCATCAATGTAGCAGAATAAAAAATTAACGCTAAGCAATCTATGGCATTTCTATACACCAATAATGAATTTACAGAAAGAGAGACTAAAAAAGCAATCCCATTTACCATTGCACCAAAAAAAAATTAAGATACCTAGGAATAAACTTAACTATGGAGGTAAAAGACCTATATGTGGAAAACTACAGGACACTGAAAAAAGAGATAGAGGAAGACATAAATAGATGGAAGAACATACCATGTTCATGAATTGGTAGAATCAACATCATCAAAATGTCCTTACTACCCAAAGCAATCTATAGATTCAATGCACTACTCATTAAAATACCAACAGCATATTTCACAGATCTAGCACAAACTTTCCAAAAATTCATCTTGAATAAAAATAGACCTCCAATAGCTGCAACAATCCTGAAAAAGAAGAACAAAGTAGGTGGCATCTCAATACCAGATATCAAGCTGTATTACAAAGCCACTCTTCTCAAAACAGCCTGGTACTGGCACAAGAATAGACATATAGATTAATGGAATAGAATAGAGAACCCAGAAATCAACCCAAACCTCTATGCCCAATTAATATTTGACAAAGGAGGCATGAACATACAATGGAGTTAAGACAGTCTCATCAATAAATGGTGTTGGGAAAATTGGAGAGATACATGCAAAAAAATGAAACTAGATCACCAATTTACTCCATACACAAAAAACAAATTCAAAATGGATAAAGGACTTAAACATAAGATGGGAAACCATAAAAATACTAGAGGAATCCACAGGCAGAGAAATCTCAGACATATGCTGAAGCCATTTCTTCACTGATACTGCTCCTAGGACAATGGAAACTAAAGAGAAAATAACCAAATGGGACTACATCAAAATAAAAAGCTTTTGCACAGCAAAAGAAACCATCAACAAAACAGCAAGAAAGCCCACTTTCTTGAATGGGAGAACATACTTGCCAATGTTATCACCGATAAGGGTTTAATCTCCAACCTTTACAAGGAACTCATACACCTTAACAAAAGGAAGATAAATAATCCAATAAAAAAAATGGGCATTTGACATAAATAGACACTTTTTGAATGAAGACAGAAGGAAGGCCAAGAAACATATGAAAACATGCTCAAAGTCACTAATCAGCCGAGAGATGCAAATCAAAATGACAATGAGGTACCATCTCATACCTTTCAGAATGACTATCATCAACAAATCAACAAAGGACAAGTGTTGGCGAGGGTGCGGAGAAAAAGGAATCCGTTTGCACTGCTGGTGGGAATGCAGACCGGTGCAGCCACTGTGGAGAACAGTATGGAGTTTCCTCAAAAAACTAAAAATGGAACTCCCATTTGAGCCAGTGATCCCTTTTCTAGAAATATATACCAAGAAACTAGAAACACCAATCAGAAAGGATATATGCACCCCTATGTTCATAGCAGCACAATTCACCATAGCTAAGATTTGGAAACAGCCTAAGTGCCTATCAGAAGATGAGTGGATTAAAAAACTGTGGTACATATACACAATGGAATACTATGCTGCTATAAAAAAAGAAGGAATTCTTACCATTTGCAGTAGCATGGATGGAACTGGAGAGCATTATTTTAAGTGGAATAAGCTAGTCATAGAAATATAAGTATCACATGATCTCACTCATTTATGGAATATAATGAACAACATAAACTGATGAAAAAAAAATAGATCCAGAGACAGAGAAGCATAGATCAGACCAGGCATCCTCAAACTACGGCCTGTGGGCCACATGTGGGTGTTTTTGCCGTTTTGTTTTTTTACTTCAAAATAAGATATGTGCAGTGTGCATAGGAATTTGTTCATAGTTTTTTTAAACTATAGTCCGGCCCTCCAACGGTCTGAGGGACAGTGAACTGGCCCCCTGTTTAAAAAGTTTGAAGACCCCTGGATCAGACCATCAAACCTCAGAGGGAAGGTAGGGTAGAGTGAGGGTATGGGGGAAAGATCAACTAAAGGACTTGTATGCATGCATATAAGCCTAACCAATGGACACAGACAACAGGGAGGGTGAGGGCATGAGTGGGGGGGGGGGGGTTGGGGGGTAATTGGGGGATAAGGACACATATGTAATACCTTAATCAATAAAGAAATTAAAAATAAAATAAAATAAAAATAAATTCCAGTCCAGCATCTGGCTAGCTTAACTTGCATTCCCCGTTGCAGTCCATTGCATGTGTGGTCCGAATGGCTATGGGCCATATGATTGCCTAAGGCCACATGGCTATGGAGGGAAATAGGCGAGCACCCAGGTAAATGCAGGTTAAGGAGCAAGAGAAAATGAGAGCGAATAAAAGCAAGAGAGAGGGAATTCTTTGTCTGGTGATTTTAACCTTCCAAAATTTCATGTGCTTCTGTTGGGGTCCACCCCCTAGCCAATCTATTGTTCCCCAGGCTAGACTGATGAGCAAGTACCATCTTATGTCACCCCATCTTCTTTTCATATGTTCCCATCTCCTCCTTTGTTTGATCCCTTTCCTAAATGATCTGCAAGGAATGGACCTGTGCTACCCTGGGGAGCATGAAACTGTAGTTTCCTGGTGAAGCTGCCCAGATGACCATGCTTAGAATGTCTGGCCTTCCATTGGCTCTCTTCCTATTATTAATATTAATTAATTAGCTAATTATGACAATAACATTGTCATCCCAATAAATTTAATTAAAAAATACTTAATGACATCTGACCACCATAGTTAAGATGGGTAGCTCAATTTAAATTGGAATTCTCAGAGAGTTTTCCCATCATTAGTGATTATTGTACAACTAGCGTTCCCGTTGCAGGAAAAATCCTGCAATAGGGTTTCCTGCTGCACTCTACCCCACCCTGCCTGCTCTCCTCCCTTGTCCCCCGCCCCGCCTTCTCTGCCAGCCCGCCTGCTGTTCCCTTCTCCCCCGGCCCCGCCTCCGCTCCTCCCTTCTCCCCCGCCCCGCGATCTCCGCCAGCCCCCTGCTTTTCTAACTTTTCCACCAGCCCGCTCTCCTTCCTTTTCCCCTGGCCCCGCCTCTACTCCTCCCTTCTCCCTGGCCCCGCCTCCGCTCCTCCCTTCTCCCCCGGCCCCGCCCCTTCTCCCCCGGCCCCGCCTGCTCAACTTCCTTCTCCCCTGGCCCCGCCTGCTCAACTTCCTTCTCCCCCGGCCCCGCCTCCACTCCTCCCTTCTCCTCCCCCGGCTTGCTTGCTTCTCTGCAGCTTTGCTCCCTTCTGCAGCTCTTGGCTTCTTTCTACGCTGTCGCGATATGCAAATTAGCCGCCATCTTTGTTTGGATAATTTGCATATTTGTCCTGATTAGTTGGTGGGCGTGGCTTTGGCTGGTGGGCGTGTTTTGGGCATAGCAAAGGTGCGGTCAATTTGCATATTTGTCTATTATTAGATTAGATATCTTCCACTACAGCACTGTCTTCCAGTCACAGAGTGAGTTAACTATTGAATGAGAGACAAGATTGAAATGTTCTGTCAACTTCAAAAGCTTCAGAAGTTGAGAACGAAGATGGAGAATGAGGAAACCATGGTGTCTTCAGACTGTGTGTGGTGAGAACACCCAAGATGTATCCTCTTAGCAAATTTCAAGTATACAATACAGTATTATTAACTACTAGAGGCCCAGTGCACGAAATTCATGCACTTGGGGGGGGTCCCTCAGCCTGGCCTGTGCCCTCTCACAGTCTACGAGCCCTGGGGGGATGTCCAACTGATGGCTTAGTGGGCCTAAGCTGTCAGTTGGACATACATAGCATTGCCATGGAGGCGGGAGAGGCTCCCACCACTGCCTCTATACTCGCCAGCCATGAACCCGGCTTCTGGCTGAGTGGCGCTCCCCCTGTGGGAGCACACTGACCACCAGGGGGCAGCTCCTGCATTGAGTGTCTGCTCCCTGGTGGTCAGTGCACATCATAGTGACCGGTCATTCCACCATTCGGTCATTTTCATATTAGCCTTTTATTATGTAGGATACACTGTAGATGAGGCCCCCTAGAACCATAAGAAATGCAAAAAATTCACTGTTAACTCATTCTCGAATTGCCCCCATTTAAAATCAAATTGCCCCCCCTGTGGGGTGTGTGCTGCACCTTGGGAACCACTGGGCTTGACACTTTTCCTCTCTGACCTTCATTTCTGAATACATATGCATATACCATGGGAATTGTAATCTCTTCGCCTACCTCACTGGGTTGTCATGAGGAGGTTCTGAGCTAATAAACCTAGAAATGTTTCATCAAGTAAGTGATGTCTAAAAGAAAAGGGATTGTTATTTTTAAGCTCATGGGTACCCTCACAGGGAGCAGGTGCTGATTAGGGAGGAGGGCATGATTGTTTTCTGGGACTGTAGCTATGGAAGCTTTGCAGAGGGTTCCACAGGCCTGAGAGGGGCGGGCTCTGGCCAGCACCCCTGTAGCGGTGGTCATTCCTGGAGGCTCTGGAGGCTGGTAGAGAGTTAAGGGGGGAACAAGGGGGGTGGTGAGGCCAAAGGGGAAGTAACTGTCAAACCTTCCTGCTTGGCGCCATTGTTTAAATTGTACATGGTTGTTTCATAGCTGTACCTGCTCAGGCAGGGCTCCAATCTCCTGTAGCGGGGTGGGGGACTGGCCAAGGCAGAGCCAGGCGGGCTAGGAAGGGGAGTTTAGCCACGCCCCCAGCGAGGTTCAGCTTCCACTGATGGCACTGCTGCTGTTGGGGGGAAGGGTCTGACCCTGGGGGGCCACTCAGGCCTGCCTCCACCTGGGTCTGGAGTTGTAAGGAGGTGAGGTGTGCCTGGCCCCAGTGGAGAGGGCCCAGCAGCGGTAGTCTGTGGGCCCCGGGTGCCTTGGGGGCGCTGACTGGCGATAGCTGGTGTGCTATTGTTGTGGGCGCCCGTGGTGGGAGTGGCGGGAGAAGAGATCAGGAGACAGAGGTGCGAGCTGCAGCTACCCCCAAGGCTGGGTCTTCTCCCCATCCAGTCAGCCTCCCTGTCCCCCCCGGGGGTGGGGGGCCTGGGGTAGGGTGTCAGTGCAGGGAGATTGGAAGAGCTCCCGTGGTCGTGGTCGCTTCTTCTTCCTTCTTTGCAGTCTGGGCTCCTGTCAGACACTGTCCTCAGACCCCAGGGAACTTGGCTCCTGCCGCCTGGCCCCTGCTGCGCATGCATCAATATGAAAATTGGTCATTAGGGAAACACCATCATGGACAAATTAGCATATTGCCTCTTTATATGTATAGATGGTTGCTTTGCTGTATATTAGATCTTCTGAACTTATTCATCTTGCATAACTGAAACTTTAATTGTAGGATTGAAGTCTGGGATGCTGTCAATGTATGTTCTAATATTCTATGGTATTATGACGTTTTCCTGTGCTCTTTTAAAGTCATTTTCCAATTAACAATCTACATAATGAAGCACTGTTACACATCACAGGTTTTAGGAAAATGGCCTCACTGGAAGTCTATTGTTTTCATCTGTGATGGAAAGAAGGCTGATTTATGATAGTGCAGTTCTGGGCCTACCTTACCTGCAGGTCAGTAATGTAAGAGGCAGAATGTAGCCACCCTTTCCAAATAAACACTCAATAGACATGCATTAGCTATGTGTCCTTTGCTCAGCTCTATATTCCAGGCTCAGTGAAAAACTCAAATATGGAGAAAACACAGCATATGCTTTCATAAATGGAAGGAGCTTATGTACTAGCTGAGAAGAAAATATGTATATTTATGAAAAATCGGGACCACAACACAGGGTATGTGTCTGAGGTAATATAGTACACATGATCTTATGGAAATTTATGTAGCTTGGTATTTTCATCTATGAACCTTCACTTTCCCTCTATTGTTCATCTTTTCATTGAGATACTATCTTCTTTAAGGGGACATTATAAAGATCAATGAACTAAACTTAGTAAAGGGGTTTGAACTCAGATAGAAGATGATATTAGAAAAATACAGTGGAAAGGAACTTATCATAATTCAGAGCTGGTTTGGTTATAATGGAAGACTAATAAATCATCCCTTTGTTTACTTTCATCTTCTTCTGTAGTTAACAATTAAGCCTTTTAAAATACCTGGTTTTTAAGCTGGCCAAAATAACAATATATTGCCCTGAAACACCTTAATGCACAAGCTTTTAAAACAAACACAGTGCCTATTGTTAGTCATGTCTTTATTTTAAAAGGGTCCTTTTAAAATAGCTGTAGCACTGGGCTGTAATAATAGAAGAAAACACTGAATGCATCTGTCAGTAATTGCAAGTGAGGGGGGCAAAATCATGACCCCAAAATGTGCCACTTTGGCTTGAGATTATTTTGAGTGGAAGGCAATTAAGGTCTAACAGACTCAGAGAGAGTTTTTGTGGTCTTTTGACCGCTCTTTGTCTTTGTTTTTTTCTACCTCTGCTTTAACTGTCTGAAAGAACTTAGATACCGGGCCTGTACCAGGAAAAGAGCTAATACCAGAGATAATTTTTCACATCAGTCTTATCTGTATGGTCTGGCAAAGATTTGTTTACCAAACATTTGTTTTTCCAATCTTCTTTTGAATTGTCTTTGTCCCCCTTTGAAGCCCCAGAACCCCTTCTCCTTAACTCAGGATGGCACATAAGCCTCAATTGCCTGACTGTCTGCCAGCCTCGTATCTTTGGGGTTCCCATATATACAGAATAAATTTTTTTTTTATTTTCTGTTAATATGCCTTATGTCAATTTTATTATTAGCCCAGCCAAAGAATTAGAAAGGAAGAGGGAAAGGTTTAAAGGTTTCACACACACACACACACACACACACACACACACACACACACACACCATTATTTTGTAGATAAAGGCGAGGAAGAAAATGAGTTTAAATTTTTTGCATTTTCTAAAATAACTTTTCTATCAGGATTCAATAGAAGAGTATTTATCTCTACCTCTTTTAAACTAATTATACCCAAATTTTTCCTCCCCAGGGTGATATTCAAGGACCAAATCCTAATATCTCCAACAGTTCTTCTGATTATTGAGGGAAAATGATTCACTTGGACAGTTATGGGGTTCTGAATTAGATTTTTTTTTGTGTGTAGCAATATATGTTGTGTGTTCCACTGACATACTAAATTCAGGACTCTAAATGATGTCTTTGAAGTATATAGTTTTAAACCCAAGGGCTTTAATTTATGTATGTTGGGACTGGGAAACCTTTCTTCCTCTAATCCTTCCTTCCTACCTTTTCTTTTGCAACTCAAGTAACAAATATTAATTCAATCACATTCCTTAGTTCATAGCACCTTATCAATCACCAACCTGTGTAAAGCCCCTCTCCTGTTTGTACATTCAGTTCATTAGTTCACTTACTCATTCCTTTTTATATTAATTTTCTACTTCCTTTCCTCATTTATAAATTAGAGACCCAGTGCACGAATTCAAGAATTCATACACGGATAGAGTCCAGCTGGCCCAGCCCCAATCAGGGTAGATCGGGGCCAGGCCTGTCTGGAGGAGGAGACAGAGGGAGGTTGGCCAGCTGGCCTGCACCGATCAGGGCCAATCAGGGCCCAATCAGGGCCCAATCAGCGCTGGGACGGCTGGGGGGAGGGGCCTCGGGCGATTGGCTGGCAGGACCCTCCCTTAATTGGGGTGGAGGGGCTGATTGGGGGTGGGGCCAGCCATGGGCAGGGGCAGTGGGCCGTGGGCTGTCTGGCTCCATCCCAGATTGGTGTGTGTGGGGGGGATTGGGGTGGAGCTGGCTGTGGGGAGGGGCTGTGGGCAGTAGCCCAGCCAGCCCCACCCGTGAATAGGGTGGGGGGGGGGTCAATCAGGGGCCAGCAGCCTGGGGGAGGGGCAATGGATGGTTGGCTGGCTGGCCCTGCCCCTGATCAGAGTGGGGGGCTGATGGGAGTGGAGCTGGCTGGAAGGAGGTTCTGAAGGTGGTTGGCTGGCCAGCCCTGCCCCCTATTGGGGTGGGAGGGTGATCATGGGCAGAGCTTGCCAAGGGGAGGGGCTGTAGGCCAATCAAGGTGGTGGGGGCCCATCGGAGTTGTGGCCGCCCAGGGAGAGGGGCTGCAGGAGGTTGGGTGCCCAGCCCTGCACCCTATTGGGGTGGGGGGTGCTATCAGGGGCGGGCCAGCCAGGGGGAGAGTCTGCGGGCCTATCGTGGTGGGGCGGGCTGATCAGGGACAGGGCTGGCCAGGGGGAAGGGAAGGAGTGTTTGACCAGGGGCCCCGCTCTTGATTGGGGTGGGGGGTTGGTGAGTCCAATCAGGGGCAGGCCGCCAGGGGGGAGGGGCAGAGAGGTTGGCCGGCCCCACCCCCTGATCTGGCCAGTTTGCTGGCCACAGTGGGCATCATAGCGACCAGTCATTATGGTCATTATGGCAATTAAGGTCACTGGCTTTATATATATATAGATAAACTTTATAATATGTTTAATATGTATATTTTGTTTAAAGGGATGCTTTGAAAATGTGTGCTGTTATTTTCTTTGCATGTGTTTATAATTTATATAAATCACTTTTAATTTAAATTTTTGTTGTTGGCATTATTGCAGATGTCCTCCATTTTTCCCCTTTGCCCACTTCCACCCAGTCCCTGTCCACCCTTGGCCTTCCCCACACAGTTGTCTGTGTCCATGGGCTAAGCATATATGTTCTTTAGCTAATCCTTTCACCTTCCTTTATCCAGTTCCCCCCATTCCCCTCATCTCTAACATTTATCAGTCTATTCCATGTATCCATGTCTTTTATTCTATAACATTTTCCCTGTGTCAAGCTCTATTCTAAGCATCTTTACATGTACTGACTCATTTAATCATCACAATAACATTATGCTATAGATATTATTATTATCCCCTATAAACAGAAGAAGAAACCAAAGAACAGAGAGTTTAAGTAATTTGGCCAATGTCATATACTAGTACACAGAAAGTATGAGATCTGGAATAAAAACTTATACTTCTAGCTATTGGTATTGAATCTATACTCTTAACAACTGTGTCAAACTGCCTCATATTATGTAATATTATTCTATTTCTTTTTATAAACTTTTTAGATTTCATGCATGTTACTATGTATACATTTAATCCATTGTGTCTAACTGCATTGGTCAAATGGACACTTTTGTAGGTTTAGGCAAATTTTTGTCTTTTAAAATTTATTTTTTTCTTAATAGTTAATTTTTTATTATTCCAATCTCCTCAATCTCTTCCCTTTGGCAACCATTGACTTGTTCTCTATATCTACAGGTCTGTTTCTGTTTTGCTTACCCATTTTTATTTTACCTCTCATCTATGATTCCAAGTTGATCTTAAGTAGAAACATGTGGGCTAGGAGAGAGATGGCAGTCAATATGGGTGTAGCAAAAGGGCCCTGGGAAATATTCTAAAGGAATGTCAGTTCTTCATTCAGTGATCTTCCTTAATTTTATCTAAATATGCCTAAAATCAAAGTAATTTTGAATCTACTCCAAAATAAGAAATTTCTGGTAATTTTTTTTTACATCTAAAAAAAATACCTCTATTAGTTTCTTAAGGCTTCCATAACAAAGCACCACAGACTAGGTGCCTGAATCAACAGAAATCTATTTTCTCACAACTTTGGAGGCTAGAATTCCAAGATCAAAGTTAGTACCATCTGAGGGATGCAAGATAAGGGCTTGTTTCAAGCGTGGCTCTTTGGCTTGTAGTTAGCTGTCTTCTCCCTGTATCTTCACATGGTCTTTTCTTTGTCCATGTCTGTTTCTAAAATTCCTCTTCTTATAAGGACTCCAGTCATATTGGATTATGGTCCATCCCAATGACTTCACCTTAATTTAATTACCTCTTTTTATTTATTTGTTTTTAATTTATTGGTTTGAGAGAGAGAAACATTAATTTGTTATTCCACCCATCCATGCATTATTGGTTGATTCCTGCATGTGCCCTGACTGGGGAACAAGGTTCAAACCCACAACCTTGGCATATGGTAATGCCATCCTAACCAACTGAGCAACTTTGCCAGGGCTTAATTACCGCTTTAAAGATTCTGTCTCCATATATGGTAATATTGTTAGGTGCTGGGGATTAGGACTTCAGCATAAGAATTTTTAGGGACACACATCCACAGGACACAACATCTAAGGGACATAGTTAGACCATGGATTGACTATGTATTAAGGCAAATGTTGCTCTTACAAAAGCATTATAAGAAGATTCTTTCAACAGCTATATACTTGACATCTGTTATATGCTAAAAATTAGGATGAGAAACTATAGAGTGAGGGTTTGGTGAAAAAATAATTTTCAGATGACAAGTATGGTTAAATAGTACCATTATTACTCAGAAAGTTTTAGAATCACACTATATAGCATTTTCAGAGCAGAATGGATTTTCATTTTGTTGGACAGTTTTATTGCAGATATATTAAAAGCAGGGAAAATTTTCTCTATGATGCTATATTCCTTGAACTCATGTTTTCTATCTCCTGAATCCTTTTAAACTTAAATTCCTCACATACTCTATTTACCACAGTAGTCCTGAGCCACAGTCAAATGTCTTACCTTTTTCAGTCACTTACTCTTGTACTCTTCTTTTACCAGTTGCCTTGATGGCAATTGATTAATTCATAAACACCCAGATTATACTTAAGCTCTGTACCAACAGAAGCAAATTGTGTCTAGCCTCTGTAATGTGCAAACATGTACCTTAGATCCAAAAGAGCAAAAAGTGGGAGTTAAATTGATTGCCTTGTTTAATATTACAAGGCAATGAATTTTCAAAGCATTTAAATTAAAATCTGTTTCATGAAGTTAACCAGATCCATAATGAAGAAAGAAGGGGTTTGTGTAAGCTGAAGGATGATTTAGAAATAAAGTGGACAAAGCAGAGTACCTAATAATTGTATATCCCATAAAGAACAGCCATCTGTTATTGGCTTAGCTGATCAGCTGAGTGGCATGTAGTTCCAAAGTTACACCAGCAAATGCCTGGATTTAGAGACAAATTCTTCTATATCCTACAGAATGGAGTCCCCATGTGTTTTATCTCACACAAATAGAATGATGTTGAAACGTTTATGAAGTCCAGATTTTTAACTGACAAAAAAAGCTCATAATAACAATGCCAAGTTAAATCCTTGAGATTAAACCTATAAGACAAGTTATTCTCAGCAGAGGTATGTATTATATTTTCGCTTATATTTCCTGCCAAATTATAAAGAATTCATTGTGTATGTACTGCTTCTAATTTCTCTCTCAGAAAGGATTTGCTATTTAAGCTCCTTTTGCTGACACTTAGTGTAACTATATACCATTTGATGAAACAGTACTATGTTCAATGAAAGAGTAAAATTTTTTCCAGCTAAGTCATATTTATATTATGACAAGATTTCAAATAAAAGAAGTATATTATCTGTTTTTTAAAAGAAAAACTCCTTAAATGAAGCTATTAATGTGTTGTATATCTCAGAACTAGCTTGTTTTTAAACTCAACTCTTTACATACTGCCTTTCACGCCACAAATATGCTGATTCTCTAATAGATATTATTTTTATGTGTACTTTGATTTCAAAAAACGCTATATGTTAAAAATATTTCAGTTATATGAAAGTATTTTCAAACTCTAATAAGAAAATATGTGTTAGGCCAGAGCAGGAGAATGTTGTAATTAAAGGAGCATTTGAATTAAAATTAAGTTCTTAGTCAGACTTTTACTTTTATTGCAGTCCTTATCAGTAATACTTTATGGGTATAAGACAAGATAACATTGATTTACCCTAGGGATATTAAACACATTACAAAATCATTTTAAATATCTGCATGTAGTGAAAAATGTTAAACTACATGAAAAATATACAAGCAAGGGAGAAGTGTGTAAATATTCTCTTTCTAGCCTTTAACTTTTATTTTAATATCTAGCGTACTCACTCTCTAGAGTTGGTAACTCCCATTAGAATGGATTAACTGTTATTATTGTTTAAATTGATTTTCTGTTTATCAGCTCTTATTCAGCAAATGGCAAGTTTGCTGACATAGCAGTGTACCCTAGATTTATCTCCCAGATTCTATCAGTCCTTTAATTCAGTGCAGGTCTATCATGATGAAGACCTTAATGCAGCATTGTAAAATTTCTAGAAATTAAATTAGGGAATTTCTGTTGTTTGGAGGCTTTGAGGGAAACAATCAGATAAGAATGAAATGCAAATAGCCTTGCTTAGTCTTTGAAGACATTTTTACATGGCTTTTACCAAATACAATGTATTAGGAGTTAGAGTACTAGGCAATCTTATAGAACTTTCATACTTCTGAAGGGTATTTTTTTTTTTACAAAGGTTTACTTCTGCATATAATTCATTATCCTGTGCTTCTTAATTCAAAGCAATCAATCCATTGTCATTTCTTTTAAAAGCCTCTTTTCATTTATAAAGCTTACCCTTTCTTTCTACCCTATAGATTATATTCACTGCTATTCCACCATAGCCATCTTTTCAACCTTATAGTTTGATCATGTGAAAAATAGATTTCTTATTTATATTCAAATTTGGATTCTCCCTAATTCTGTCCTCTATATATTATAACATATCATTGAAAATTGACAGTAATAACCTGATAGAGTGGAGTAAGTGTAATAAGATTTTAAAATAGCTTTACTTTTTATCCCGAGTGAAAGAGGTACTAACTTTTCTACACCTACCTGTTCCTAATGTGCTCTTTTTCAACTCTCTCAAGCCTACTCTTACTTTCAATTTCTTCCTTTGTACTCATCTCCTCCTCTCCTTGGCATATAGAAATACACAAGATTGTCCATTTTTTAAAAATCTTCCCTAAGCTAGTAATTCCGTATAGCTATTACACTATTTCCCTATTTTTTTCATCACCAAACTTTTAAAAAAGACTAGTTTTGGATGACTTCCCACTACCTTTCACTTTCCAATCAACCACAATAATTATTTGTCCCTACTACTTTACTGAAACTGTTAAAGTCATCATTGATTGCCTTTTTGGTTTTAAACCAATGACCCATTGGTTGCTAAATCCAGTTGCCCCTTAAGTAACTTTCCTACTTTATCTTCAGCAGTTGATATAAAACCCCTTCATTCCAGAAATTCTTTCTCTATACAGTATATTTTTTTCCAGGTTATCACTTCCAATCTCATCTCTCAGTCTTCTTTGCTGATTGATTTTCTTTTAAATATTAATGTTTGCCAGAAGTCTTATCTTTGGTCATGTCTTTTTGCTCTATATGTTTTTCCAAATAAAGTATGCCAACAAATGACATTATATTCAATTTATGCACAGATAACTTCAAAACCTCTATCTCAAAACTTGATCTGTATTTCAGACATATCTGTTATAATAAAACTATATCATCAGTACTTCACTTTCCTTTGTTTTGTGCATCATTCTAACAAAGTATCAAGCCTGAGATGGGATTATAAGAGATGAATCCAACTTCTGATATATTAGTTTGGGTTCTCCAGAGAAATAGAACTAATGGGGTGGAGATATGGATAGATCTATGTATATCTATCTATATCTATCTATCTATCTATCTATCTATCTATATCTATATCTATATCTATATCTATATCTATATCTATATCTATATCTATATCTATATTTAGAGAGATACTAGTATAGATAGATAGATAGATAGATAGATAGATAGATAGATAGATAGAGACTAATTATAGGAATTGGTTCACATGTTAGTGGAAGCCAAGAAGTCCCATAATCTTCCATCTGCAAACTGGAAAATCAGGAGAGCTGTATTATAATTTAGTCTGAGTCTGAAGGCCTGAGACCCAGGAGCTTTGATGGCCCAGGAAAAGGAAAAGATGGGTAGCTCAGCTCAAGAAGGAAAAGAGAGGGAGAGACAGATCTTGCCCTTCCCTTACCTTTTTAATTCCATTCAGGCCCTGAACTAATTGGATGATGCTGGCCCACAGTGATGTGGACAGATCTCTTTATTCAGTCTACTGAATAAAATGCTAATTTCTTTCAGAAACACCCCTAAAACCTCACTCAGAAACATTTTACCAGCTATCTTGGGCATCTCTTTGCCCAGTTCAATTGACACATAAAATTAACCATCATACCCAGGGAATTGGTTCACTAATTGCATAAGGAAAGTGCAAACTGATAAGAAAAAGTAAAATATAGAATCCCTTGGTTATTGTTATCCATAAGAGCTAAAATGAAATTAGAAGAGAATGCTGAGTTGGACATTGATGCTGGATCAAGCTCAGTTTTCAATCAGCCTGACAGCTTGAGCTTCCACCTCTAGCCTCAAAGCCATCAACAAAGGGAAATATTATGCCAGGACAACAGATAGTGCTTCAAAGACTCTGGACACCAAAAAGGTAGTCCATGGGGAGTGCAGAGGCAGGGGAAGGGTACACACACACAAAAAAAAATCACAAAAACCAAAAAACTACTGACACCAGGGAGTAGTATGTGAAGAAACTGTCTCATTATATGGATTAGTATCATCAGCTCCCTGAAGAACCTGTATTAGAATGGATTGTAAGAGTGACTAATTTTAGAGGTTTTGAATGCTATAGACTGAAAGAGCATGCTCATGTTGAAGCAGGACTCACAGGTCAGTTAGGAATAATTACACATGGCTAAACATGATTGTCGTGTATTAGTTCGATATGATTTCAAATCCACTTGTTTATGACTTAAGTGAAGCTGTTTTAATTCATTTGTTTATGCCATAGACAAAAAAGTTGCTTTGATATAAGTATGAAGTAAGCTATGTCAGAATGTCATCATCCCATCTGTTGTCATAGACAAGCACTCAACTTGGGCAAGCCAGCTCTTCCCTAACCTAAAAACTCTCCAAAGACTTTGGGGCATTAGCTCCAGTCTTTGCAAGGTGACTCCTTATAGTCAATGGTGAGAAACAATGCAGTAGCCCCATGAAAAAGATCAGCCTGTCTGCTCACACCAGCATCTTTGTTCCCTAGCAATGTGTTCTAAACAAAAGAGACATTTGTTTCGCACTGGCAGCTAGAAATCAGCTCTTGGTTGGTCACCATCTCTCCCAAGTGTGTCTTTGTATCAAAAGGTACACCCTTGTTAAATTTGGACTTTATTCCTTCCATCTTCCTTTGCCTTGATCAAATTTGTTTGGAGTAAGTTATTTCTTTGTTTGGCTTATTAAGATATATTACCCTGTATGCTATTGACTTATGAAATTATTCTAATTCCCACAGGAAAACTGTGTTAAATAAATTGTTGGCTAAGATAGAATCTGGCATTGAGTATTACTTTTCCACCTCCCCCAAAATAAACAAACAAAAACAACAACAATGATCTAGATACACAGCAAGTGTTATGAGTCAAATTGAACTCAGGTTCAAAGGGGCTGCTGCTCAGAGCTGATGAGTTCATACCCCTACATTGTTGGGTCTAGAGAATAGAGCATGGAGCCACATAGGATTATTTTTGGACCTTAAAATCCAACAGAATTTGTTCTGCTTGATTTTGGACTTGATTAGGAGTAGTGGTTTGTTTTTTTCCTCCAATTTCTACATTTTGAAATGGGAATGTCTATCCTTTGTCTATCTTACTATTATATTTTGGAAGCAGGTATCTTGTCCAGTAACACAGATTCATAGCTGAAGAGAAATTTGGCCTCAGAGAGGCAGTCTCACCCACTCTTGATTTACATGAGATTTGGGATTTAGAGTTAAGGCTGGAATGGTTTAAGACATCTGGGCTTTTGGCATTAGGATGAATGTACTTTGTACGTAAAAAGTACATTTTACATTTGAAGGGTTCAGAAGGCATGGTGTTATGGGCTAAATTATGTTCCCCTCAAATTCATATGTTGAAACCCTAACTCCCAATACTTCAGAATTTACTCTATTTGGAAATAGGACCTTTAAAGATGTAATAAAGGTTAAATTATGTCATACTATTAGGGGTGGAAGTGGGGTATCCTCTTCTTCACTCGGTGCTAGAGGTCAGGTCCTTATGATATCTCCACAAAAATAAAATAATTTCCTGAGACTCGCATGGGAGGATGAGTGATTTTTATTTGTGTGAAATTACATCCTTGGGGTTCCAAAGTCACATTTCCCCTAATCCAGCCCTGGAAGAAGTGCATCTGGGGATTCTGTATAGCTAGAAGCAAAGCCAGTGTCCAGAGTTTCCATTTCATGGTGGAATTGAGTCCAGTGTAGCATCAAGCTAGTTGCAGTCCATTAGTCCATTGTGTAGGGTCCACATGGTTGTCGGCCATGTGGGTGAATACAGGGGAACCAAGAGAGTGCATCTTCTGCAACAAGAGTCCCAAGAGTCCTGACAACACAAGAGAGCCAGGAGCCAATAGGGCAAAAGAGCAAACTTCTTTTTTTTAAGAGATTAAATATCTCAAATCTTCCCATACTTACAGTGGCCAATTACCTATTCCCAGGTGTGACTGACAGACAAGTACCCTCTCTGTGTCTATTCTCCCCCTGTCCAGGCCCTTCCCCCAGGGTTCTGCAGGGAATAGATCTATGGCTTCTGGGGAAGTGTTAAACTGCAGCTTCCTGGCAAAGCTGTACAAATGTCATGCCTATAATATTTGGCCTTCCCTTTGCTCCTTTCCTGTTATTAATAACCAGTTTAACTATATGGTATCATTGTGGGTAGCTTCTAATTAAATCTGACTGATGTCCTTATAAGCAGCTGAATCTGGACACACAGAGGGACATCAAGGCTGTGCAAAGACAGAAGCAGTCACATAGATGAAAGACTATGTGAGGATACAGCAAGAAGGCATCCAGCTAAAAGCCAAGAAGAGAGACCTCAGAAGAAACCAAAACCGACTGGCAACTTGATCTTGAACCTCTAGCCTCCAGATATGTGACATAATTAATTTCTGTTGTTCAAGCCACCCAAGCTGTGGTATTTTGTTATGGCAGACCTAGCAACTTAACATATCAGGTTATTGCTGAGGAAACAGCCAGTCTGGTGGACTGGATAAAAAACACTGTAAAGTCAGTTCACCCAAGAAGGGGGCTGTCTGATTCCCTCTATAAATGCCCAGTGGAATACCCCAGATGAAGAAGTTGATATGCCTCCTGAAAGATGAAACAGAGGGGCCGGAGACCATGGGATACCAGGACACAGGCTTTATTGGAGAGAAGACCCCTGCTGGCTCCCTTCCAGAGGGAAAAAGAGAGGAGATAGAGAGAGGACGTGCCCGGGTGAACACGCCTTTTGAGGGGAGGAAAGGAGGGGACGGGGCTTAGGGCACTCAGCACACGCTGATTGATGGTTTCATACAAGGCACTTGATTAGGCACCTAGGGACTTAGGAATCAGGGGCTTAGGGTATTTGGCAGGTGCTGATTGGTGGTTCAATGTACAGTCCATATAAGGTGTTCAGGAATGTCTGGCTGCAGGTGGAGTTTACGTCATACTCCATCCATCAGTTGGGGAAGGGAGGATCTATCACTTCCTATGCAAGCCACCTGGGGACTAGCTTTATGATGACAGGGATATTCACCCTGGATATGCCCTTTACCCAGGTTATAATAAATACTGTGACTAAGGAGATCTCTTTTGCATAGGCATCTCATGAAACTTACTGCTGAAAAATAGAACAATAATCCCAGAAGCTTTATGGGATTTGCTGACTCATCTTTCCCTTATGGGTCTTACAGATGCTAATAAAAGCATTAGATTAATTAACAAACGAATGAGGAGAGGCAGATGGGAGAGTCAAGGGACTCATTCCAGCAGGGAAGAAATCTTTAGATAGTTATTAAGAAATGGTATGCATGAAAAGGACACTGATGGGATTCAAAAACAAAAAGAGCTTAACATAGCACTATAGAAGGTTAGGTGAACCACAGGGACTTCCTGCTAGCTCCCAACATTAAAGGGCCCCAAAATAAGTATGCTTAATTTACTCCAGTTTGGAAGAATTTAAAAAGCTGGAAAACAAAAAATATAATGGGAATCCATTTGGAATTGCCTGAGGCAACAGACAAGCAGATTAACAGGTCTCTTTGACCACTTCTGGTGTCCCAAAGCCTTCTGCACATGAGTAAGCAAAATGGTCAGAAGGTGGAAAAGAGATATTTCTAGGATTCTGTGACATGGAGCCTCATGCATGTGGAACCAAAATCTGTTGGATAAGTCCTAACACAGGCTGCAATTAGATTGAGAGAACATGGGAATGTAAATGTTAATAGGATTAAGGTGGAATTTGGGGTGGGAATTGGAATGTTTAAACAGGCTTTATGTAAAGGGTTCAAGTATCCTTTACCTGAATGTTTTATAGGGATAAATATTATGTTTGACAAGGGGACACTTACTCTACCTAGTACTGTAAAATCAAAACCTGTTGAATAAGCACAAATGGAGGCTATAGTTAGGAATGTAAGGGTTGATGTGGTCAAAGTGAAAGTTTAGACAAAAATGGGTATGTTTGAATAGGCTTTATGTGATGCGGTTGTATCTCTTTCATCTAAGAATAAAGTGTAATATGGGGATGGATACTGTATACGACTGGGGAATATTTCTCCTACCTACATTTTAAAACAGAAGACATGTATTGATAGGGTCGCCGAAGAAGGAGGAATGCCTGAGGCAAAAAGGGGTAAAGAATTATAAATTTAGCCAATGTTGAGTGCAGGGTCTGCAATGGGAAGGAGAGGTCCCCGATCTAGTGTCCTCCTTGGCTGGCTCAAGAGGGCCCATAAGGAAGGGTGGCCTAATCAAAGCTTACAATCATGTCACCCGACTAGGATTTGGAGATAAGCCCAGGATGAACTGCCACTGCCTTCTGCTCTCCGAGTAGCAAACTCGGAGTGACCGAAGCCAGGGTATTGGCTCCCCTTCTCCATGGAACCCTCCTGGGTTTCAGCACCAAATGTTAGGGTCACCGAAGGAGGAATGCACAAGGCCAAGAGGGGTAAAGAATTATAAATTTATTATTATATCTGCTAGCAAAAGGGCTAAGGCCAAAATGGCATAAGCAGCACAGGGGGAGCAGGATATTTATGTCTCTTGTAAAGGTCAGTCAGAGTAACCGGTGGGACCAGGTGCAGGTGGGGGCCAGGTGTAGACAGTCACTGGAAACTAGAAAAGGTAGTTTACTGGAAACCAAAGGCCGTTAATCATAAAATCTACAATGAGAATAACAAGAAAATCACCGGGAGGGGCAAGAGCTCCCAGAAGGGCATAATGGAGAGCAAGAATGTAACTAAGATTTCAGGGAAGGGTGAATGCCCCAAGTAGAGCATAATGGAGTGCAAGAATATGCCTAACATGCATATCTTCCCTTCAAGAAATATTAATTGGTAATGCTAAATAGGAATGAATAAAATTGCCTGAGATTACACGATATAGAATAAAACCTAGAGTGCTGTTTCGGACAAATTCTCTATGCAATAGCCATATGTGGAGCCTAGACTAGAGCTTATGGCAAAAGCTTTTGATTGCTTTCCAGCAATGACTACTAGAACTTTGGACTAGAAAATTTTTATTTGAGGAGCAATTACTAGTTTGTTACCTAACAGTAATTAAAACTGCCCTTCTCTGACTGGCTTATTTCACTTACCATAATGCTCTCCAGGTTCATCCATGCTGTTGCAAATGATAAGAGTTCTTTCTTTTTTACAGCAGCATAGTATTCCATTGTGTAGATGTACCACAGCTTTCTAATCCACTTATCTGCTGATGGGCACTTAGGTTGTTTCCAAATCTTAGCTATGGTGAATTGTGCTGCTATGAACATAGGGGTGCATATATCATTTCTGATTGGTGTTTCTGATTTCTTGGATATATTCCTAGAAGTGGGATTACTGGGTCATTATGCTAAGTGAAATAAGCCAGTCAGATAAGAATAAGTATCACATGATCTCACTCATTTGTGGAATATAATGAACAATGTAAACTGATGAACAAAAATAGATCCAGAGACATAGAAATATCGAACAGACCATCAACCTCAGAGGGAAGGCAGGGGAGGGGGGGTAAGAGATCAACCTAAGGACTTGTATGCATGCATATAAGCATAACCAATGGACACAGGCATGTGCTGGAGGGTGGGAGTGGCCAGGGAGACGTCAATGGGGGAAAAAGGAGACATATGTAGTATTTTCAACAATAAAGATTTAGCCCTGCCCTAACCAGTTTGGCTCAGTGGATAGAGCGTCGGCCTGTGGACTGAAAGGTCCCAGGTTTGATTCCGGTCAAGGGCATGTACCTTGGTTGTGGGCACATCCCCAGTAGGAGGTGTGCAGAAGGCATGTCATCAATTTCTCTCTCATTGATGTTTCTAACTCTCTATTCCTCTCCCTTCCTCTCTGTAAAAAATCAATAAAGTATATTAAAAAATAAAGATTTAGCCCTAAAAAAAAGAATCACCAATGAATACATGACTAAGTTGAATAACTAATTGATATTTCTCTCTCTCTCTCTCTCTCTCTCTCTCTCTCTCTCTCTCTCTCTCTCTCTCTCTCTTTCTCTCTCTCTCTCTCTCTCTGTAAAATAAATCAATAAAAAATTTTA
The DNA here is from genome assembly GCF_951640355.1 of Cnephaeus nilssonii. Classification (NCBI taxonomy): domain Eukaryota; kingdom Metazoa; phylum Chordata; class Mammalia; order Chiroptera; family Vespertilionidae; genus Cnephaeus; species Cnephaeus nilssonii. The sequence continues at coordinate 113,611,626 of NC_137071.1, forward strand.
AAAACTGACCTTATAATTAAAGGGCATAAAAATTTTTGAAAATGGAAAGACCCATAATGTCTTGTGTGATAGCAAAGACATCCTCAAATGGAGATGATAATGCCAAGAAAAGTTTCATAATAAAATGGAAATGTATTTTATTTGCTACTGAGGAATATGCTACTGAGCAAATGCAGGGAGTTTCTCAGTGTATTAAGCTGGTAGACTTTCTCCCTGGGATGGACTTTGGAACAATGTGCAGATCTGCCAGCTTCTATGGCCCTTAGACATGGCCCTATAACAACTCATAACTGACCAAGAAAGAGCTATTTGGTCTATGAATTGCATTTCCAAGGTTAATGAACAACAACCTATTTGGAAGGTCACCACTGTGATTAAAGAAGGAAAAACCAAATCAGCACAATGGGCTGA